>NC_088991.1:0-612153 GCF_963932015.1 Anas acuta
GGGGGGCAGCTCCCCGCCGTGGGGCATAACCTGCAGCTGGTGCAGCTCCCCGCTGTGGGGCAAAACCTACAGCTGGTGCAGCTCCCCGCCGTGGGGCAGCTCCCCCACACCGCTCCTCCCTGTGCCCCCGTCCATCAGTGGGGACAGCCCATGGTGACGGGGACACTGGTGCCCCACCATGCGCTGGGGCTGGGGCCCAGGGCCGTGCTCCATGGGGAGCTCCTGCACCCCGCAGGCACCTGCCTGCTGCAGGCCCCTGCCTACCCCAGCCCCCCGCCAACCCTCGTCCCGGGGCCTCCGCTGCGGGGGCAGGAGCTCCCCACGCCCCGCACCCTCAGCAGCAGCCGGGGGCAGCTGCCGGAGCCCTGCTTGCACGCCGTGGGGCTCAGCGAGGACCAGGGGCCCCCGCTGCCCGGCCCCACTCCGCCCGAGCCTGCCCAGGCTCCAGCGACCGCCAGCACCCAGACGGCGACGCCCAACAGTGAGTTTGGGGCTGGCCCAGCCGGCCGCTGGGCGCCCCACACCCAGGAGCCATGGCAAAGCTGGCAGCGGGGGATGCTTGGGGGATTGCATTGGCTTGCTTTTTCCTCAGCGGCGACACTTGCAGAGGTGCCTGAGGAGCCCCTGGAGCTGCTGGAGCTGGGCCCCGATGCCTTCGCCGAGGCCTTTCCCCAGCTGGCAGGGGACAGCCAGCAGCTGCAGCACCTGCAGGACCAGCTCCCGGCCGACCTGGACAGCTCCGGCTTGGAGGAGCTGCTCAGCTGCCTCGATGCCGTGGAGCCCCAGGACGCCTTCGCCGCTGTCCCCAGCAGTCCTGTCCTCAAGCGCTTCCTCTCGCAGCTGCCCGACCTCTGCGAGGACATCGAGGAGCCCAGCACACAGGGACTGGCAGCCACCAGAGCTCTGGGTGAGGTCCCCTCAAGCCCTGGGCTGCACCCCGACAAGGTGCAGGCTGGGCGGGCGCTGCAGCCCCCTGCAGCTGCTGTGCCGCCACTCAGCTCCCCCCTCAAGCCTGCAGCCCGGCCCCAGCCCAGGAGAGCCCTGCCCAAAAGGCCCCCCCTGCAAGAATTCATCCCTGCCCGCAGGAGAACCCTGCCCCAGCCTCCCTTGGCTCCCCTCAAGAGGCACCCCGACCCTGACTGCCTCCCTGCCCGCAAGAGACCCCTGCCCCAGCCTCTCCCCAAAAGGCCCCCCCAGCAGGAATTCATCCCTGCCCACAAGAGAACCCTGCCCCAGCCTCCCTTGGCTCCCCTCAAGAGGCCTCAACTTCTCCCAGCCCTCAGGAGAGCCCTGCCCAGTCCCCCTCGCAGTCCCCTCCAGAGCCCCCCGCTCTGGAGGGGACTGCCCACGGCTCTGCCCACGCAGCCGCGCACGCTGCAGTGTCCGGCGCAGCCCCGCGGGGACTACGTGCCCTGCGTGGGGCCCTGGGCGGGCGGCGACGCAGCGCCCACACCGCTGGAGGAGCAGGAGCCGTCGGTGCCCATCACGCCGCAGCAGCGTCCCGAGCGGGAGCGCCTCAAGAAGCTGGCCCAAGAGGAGCGGCAGTGGGCGGCCCACCACATGAAGATCGGCCCCGGGCAATTCTTCGAGCAGCGGCAGAAGGACCACGCCAGAGCCTACTCTTACGGCTACCCGTGACCGACCTCGGGCTTCTCCTCGACGGCCCCCGCAGCACCATCATCAGATCAGGGGATCAGAACTGGGACGTTGTTGGGATAGGAAATGATCAGTGGGATGGGAAGTGATGATGGGGATAGGAACTCATTGGCACGGGAAAAATGGGTTTTATTTGTATTAAATTTACATTTTTAAATTTTATTTAATTTACTGGGTTTTATTTGTATTAAATTTAAATTTTTAAATTTTATTTAAATTTCTGAGTTTTATTTGTATTAAATTTAAATTTTTAAATTTTATTTAATTTACTGAGTTTTATTTTTATTAAATTTAAATTTTTAAATTTTATTTAATGTACTGGTTGTATTATTTATTTCATTAAATCCACTTTATTGACTGTGTTGTACAGTATGGCATTGTTTCATTATTAGAAAATGATAAGTATTTACTATTATTAATTAAACAATATTTACATATTTTATACATTATAAATTATCAATATTCTCATTTCTAATTTTGTTTGTTTTTATTCCTTTTCTACCCTATTAAACTCTCTTTATCCCAGTGCACTGGTTTAGACTTTATTTTTCCTTCCGAGTCGTTGTGGATTCACTCCGGATGGGGGGACATTAGCGAACGCCTGTGTGCTTCAGATCCAAGGTCACCTTTGCCCTCAACTCAAGATCCATGTTTGCATCTGTTGTCATGAAGCAATGTTAACAACAGCAACAATTAAGTTACCTTATTTATTATTTCATGTTATTTCATAATTTCATGTTCAGTTATTTCATGCAGCCCGCTCCTGCTGCCCATGCTCAGGCCGGGCATGGATGTGGGCATGGCCAGCACGGACGGCAGAAAATGGGTGCATGGCTGGATGGATGGCTGGGTGGGAGTTGGGAATTCAGCCTTGGGATCAGAACTGGGAGGTTATTGGGATAGGAAATGATCAGTGGGATGGGAAGTGATGATGGGGATAGGAACTCATTGGGATGGGAAAAATGGGTTTTATTTGTATTAAATTTACATTTTAAAATTTTATTTAATTTCCTGGGTTTTATTATTTATTTAATTAAATCCACTTGATTGACTGTGTTGTACAGTATGGCATTGTTTCATTATTATAAAATGATAAGTATTTAATATTATTAATTAAACAATATTTCTATATTTTATACTCGTAAGGGGGTGTCGAGAGGCAGGAGACCTTTTCTCCATTAACACCAGCGACAGGACCCACGGCAACGGGGTTAAGCTGAGGCAGGGGAAATTTAGGCTTGACATAAGGAGGGGGTTCTTCACAGAGAGGGTGGTTGCACACTGGAACAGGCTCCCCAGGGAAGTGGTCACTGCACCGAGCCTGTCTGAATTTAAGAAGAGATTGGACTGTGCACTTAGTCACATGCTCTGAACTTTTGGGTAGACCTGTGCGGTGTCAAGAGTTGGACTTGATGATCCTTAAGGGTCCCTTCCAACTCAGGATATTCTATGCTTCTATGATTCTATGATACATTATAAATTATCAATATTCTCATTTCTTATTTTGTTTGTTTTTATTCCTTTTGTACCCTATTAAACTCTCTTTATCACAGTGCACTGGTTTGTTCTTATACTTTTTCTTATACTGTGGAGCCCAAAACTGCACTCAGTACTCAGTACATGGAATACCAAGAGAGACTGCCTGGCATTTTCTCTTCTCTGCAGAAGCTCTGTTGCTAACACTGTCCAGAAATCACCACTGTCACAGACAGTAGTAGCATTCCCTCCTCCCACAGTTGGTTCTTCCCCCCCAAGACTTAGACACCATCCAGAAAAATAAGAAGAATAATACTAATAAAGTAAATAAAATAAAATAAAATAAATAAAATAAAATAAAATAAAATAAAATAAAGTAAAATAAAGTAAAATAATAAAATTAATTAAAATAGTCAAAAGCCGTCAGGAAGGCAATGGTGCAGACTGTGGAGAGCCTGGGTTCAAATCCTTCTTCTGTGAGGCTCTGAACCTATATCCCACCACAATCTCTCTGCTAATGTATGGCAGGGAAAGGAGGAAGAAAGAACATATCTCCTGCACTTGCCATTTATTGTTGACTGACAATTCTGTAGAGTTATAAAGCCTCAATCAGTGAGATACAGGGTTCTTCTCACATTGTCTCACTGTGAGAGTGATGTGACACACTAAGCGGAACAGCTCTCATTTAATAGATGCTTCACCACAAAATCATGAGTCATCTGCAGTTTTGAACCTTTCTGGGATCAAGTCCCTTCAGATGGTTGAGGAATCTGCTCCAGCACCTATGTAAACTGCTGCTCTACTAAGCTAGTGAGTGAACAAGAGAGAAATCCTCTGCTAGATGACTTGACAAATTGGGTCTGAAAATAGTGTTGAGGCAGAATAATCCACGATTTTTGCCTTGGGTGCACAGAGGGATTGGGTGTTGTAGACTTCTTTTATTCTTCATTAAGATAAACATTTTCAAAAATGTGCTTGTTCAAGCTTGCTCCCACTGTGTGCATGGGAGGGAGATAACTGAAAGTGGGGAGCGTTGCTTGGATCCTGCAAGTGGCTGAGGTCCAGTGGGGTTGGAGGCTTTCTTCCTCCTTTTGGAAATGCAAAGCAACCCTGCACCTCCCCTGCACTTGCAGGAGGATCATGACAGCCCAAAGCACAGCGGCTTTGTAATTGCTGCATACACTTCGATCGGATTTACGTGGCAAGGGTTTGGTAGCAGGGGCCTGCAGGGATGGCGTCTGTGAGAACAGTCCAGACAACAGCCAGCTCCAGATAGCTCCAAAAGGGCCCCGGCCGGCGCTTGCCAGAGCTGAGCCAATAAGCGATGTTGTTTGCACCTCTGGGAGAGCAGATGGAAGAAGGGGGAAATACTGCTGCACAACAGAAGCTGGAAGAGCAAGGAGTGAGAAGCAGCCCTGCAGCCCCCAAGGTGAGTGCAGCAGGAGGCAGGAGGTGCTCCAGGCTCACAGCAGCAGTTCCCCTGCGGCCTGTGCAGGCTGTCCCCCTGCACCCATGGGTCCCCCACGGAGCAGATCTCCACGCTGCAGCGCCCCTGTGGGTGGAGGAGCCCCCGGTGGAGCAGGTGGCTGTGGCCTGGAGGAGGCTGCGGCCTGTGGAGAGCCCCCGCAGGAGCAGGCCCCGAGCCGCAGCTGCAGCCATGGAGAGGAGCCGCCGCAGGAGCAGGGGGCCTGGGGGGAGCTGCCGCCCAGCCGTGGGGGACCCGTGCTGGAGCAGTTTGCTCCTGGGGGATGGATGGATGGAGCCCGTGGGACGGAGCCGTGTGGGAGCAGTGCTTGAGGAGCTGCTGCCTGTGGGCAGCCCGTGTGGGATCAGCTGGGGAAGGACGGCATCCCGTGGGAGGGATCCCACGGGGAGCAGGGGCAGGGAGGGACCCTGAGGGTCACTCTGCTGAGTCTGCTTTGCCCGTCACGATACTTGTTGAGCCATCGCCCTGTCCTTATCTCAGCCCTGGAGCCCTTGGCATCGTATTTTCTCCCCCTTTCCCTTTGAGGAGGAGGAGTGAGAGAGCGGCCGTGGTGGAACTCGGCTGCCCACCCGCTTTGAACCACCGCAGTTGCAAAGTCCTGGGAAAGATTTCTTTCAAGAAATTAAACAAGGTGTTTAACAAAGAAATGCAGAGTTTCCTTTTGAAGGCTTCCTGGAGAATTGGGCTTCTTTCCTATTCCCAGCTCAGAGGAAGGGAATTGTTGATTTCACCTTCCTTTTTCTGACATGGAAATCAAAGGTGAACTGCTCTACAAGGACAGGCAACGTCTCAGAATCAAGCTCTTTTGCTCTGTAGTCCTTTCTCAAGGAAAAGATTGATCACCCACCTTCCACAGATGTAGGGGAGCAGGGAATAATTTGGGAACTACTCTAATTCAAGTCAGTTTGGGCATAGTGGTACTTCCCTAGCTGTTTCTGAGACAGACGCATTAGCAACAGAGGGTGTTGTGCCGTCACTGGGAGGCGCCTGCGGTGATGACTTCAGAAACAGAACTGAATTGTGTCACCACAGCACTTTGGCAACAGCTGCCTCCGTGCACGTTTAGCTGGGAGGCACAGAGAAGGGTGCTGGATGCGATGAAACCACGTGAGGAGTTGTGGATCTCCCCTTGAGGTGCACAGAGAGGGACCATGCCCTTCTGTAAGTGTTTTGATGCTTGGCTGAGGAAAAAAATGTGGTTTTGTTGTGAATGCTTCATTGTAGTATTCTGTAGTTTGTGTCAAGTCCTTACAGAAGCCTCAAGGTTGGTACTTTGCTCAATGATGGAGCTGCACAGAGTGAGAACAGACCCAATGTACGGGTGAGGGCCTCTGCACGTTCTCTTCTTCCTACAGACGATCAACAAATAAGGGGAGACAGAGAAGAGTGTGCTGTGGTCCTCCCATAGACCGCATGTACTAAAGCATAAACAAGAGGCTTAAGAGTCCCCCTGTCATGTTAAAATTCAGGACAGCAATGGACTTCCTCACACGGGCTGGCCTGTCGACTAGTGTCTCAGGCTGTGGCGTATGAAGATGCACTCCATCTGCTTTCAGGGTAGCAATGGCAGTGGGCAAGCTGCCTGACCTTAACATTTGTCATTTCATTTCTCACCTGAGTTTTGGTGGTTCTCCACGATTCATTCTTGGTCTAGAAAAAAAAAAAAAAAAAAAAAAAAAAAGTGAATTTGGATCAAAATAAAAGGATAAAAGGATTTCCTTTCCATTAATTACATGTTCTTAACTTAACTAAAAAAAGTGAACTGCGATGAAAATAAAAGGATTTCCTTTCCATTCATTACATGTTCTTACCTTTGGAACAGATTTGGTTATTGACTTAGAAGGCAAATATCTGGCCAGACTGCAAGACTTGTGCTCGCAGCGTGGGACAGCTCTCGTAAAGGTGATTCAGGGCAGTTTCTGGAAAACAAGACATCAGATCTCCAAAACACTTTCTTTGTGCTAATGTAGGAAGGGTGAGTAAGTGTAAAGGTAAGAGCCCAGATACCGTAAGAAGCAGAAAGTGTGAAGGAAACTTCCTTCTGGCTGATACAGCTCCATATCTAGTTGTCAAGTATGAAGAGAGCAGTGCTAAGTTTCTTGGGGAGAGGAAAACAAAGAGGCTGGGAGAGTGTACAAAGAAAAAAATGGGATTCCCTATTTCAGGAAATCCTAGTAACTGGAAATAGAGATTGGAAGAGTGCTTTAAGCCAAGACAGACATGTTTTAAAACTAAAACCTAGGAGTTGAATGAACCAAGAAATGAATCCCTTTTGATTATGCAGTTGTGTCCAGCGTTATCTTGGGAAATACGGTTTCCACATAAAACGTATCTGGGGCTTGAAGTTCTCCTAAGGCCCTTCTCTGTGTATTCCCTACTGTTTGGTAAGCGCTGAGGTCACACTGCAGACAGCAGCACGTCCTCTCCCCACTACTTAGCTGTCTGTTCTCACAACACGTCTAGGAACAGAATGGCTTGGACACAACTGCGCCTAGGACCGAGTTCATTCAAGCTGCTGGACGAGGTAAAAGCTCTGGACAAGCGAAGGGGAGGGAGGGATGGGTGGACATACAATATGATCACTTTAATCTCATTTCTCTAAGAATCCTGGCTGAGAAAACAAAACAAAACAGAATCAAAAAGAACAGAACAGAACAGAACAAATGAAGCAAGCAGCTAGCTTGCTGGAGACATTGTCTGGGAAGCAGTGAAAACACTTGCAAACAAAAACACGTCAAAGGACTAACTCTTTGAGCTTAATTCTAATCCAACAGCATAACCTCAAAGTCCTGTTTCTGTTCGTAACAGGCTGCTACAGTAACATGTCCCATTGGATGACTTTGCAGCATAGATGTCAGGAATGCAGCTTGGGATCCCCTCCTTCTACTCAGAGTTCATTTTGAAGGGATGAGCAAGTAATTCTTCCTGGGTTGACGGAAATCTAAAGTCTGTTTTCTAACACTCTTCCAGATGCTTCTCTGTCCATCGGCCTGTCCTGCCAACTCTGGTGTGAGTGTGAAGTTGTGGCAAGAGGGATTTCCCATTCCTATTTGACCTGATGGACACCAGCTTTCCTCAGAAATGGCTGATGTTGCTGAGGAGGCAGCAGTATCAAAGCCCTTGCTGATGAAGGTACAACCAGCTGGGGAGGCTTTGGCATTTCTGCACAACGCTGCTCCCTGACTGTCACTCCAGACTCAGATTCGGAAAGAAGCAAAGCAAGCTAGAGGAAAACTGGATGTCCTGGTAATTTTCTTTTTCTTTTATTTCTTCATTCTTCACTTGTAAGAAAATCTAAATCTTAACCCTTTGTTTGAAAACACGGCTTTACGGAAATGCTTATGGGTGTGCTCCTTCACCTTGTGTGGAACCTGCTTCACCTCGCTTCAGCTATAGGACACCTATGCTCCAATTTATGCTTCCCATGATAAAGCGGTGTTCTTTCGGTGTTCTTTTCTGTGATGCTTGCAGGCGAGGTTGAAAAGAGTTGTCAGTAGGATTCTTCGTTTCCTTTGCAGTATCCAAAGCTCCGTATTACCGTGGATCTTCTCCTCTGATCTGGAAAGCTTCACAGGCCAAAAGAGAATTGAGATGAAGAAGGAAATAGAGAATGCTGACCAATATTGCCAAGTACCACCCGTAAGTTTTGTGAAAGAATCCGGTGCATTTCTGTAGTGGTAGAAAGTTCATAAAATCATCGTCGTGCACTTGAAGGCAAGCAATGCTGTAAAAATGAAGAATGCAAGGCCCTGCTTAAGGACAATCTTCAGGCTGCTTCTAGATCAACAGCTTATTTGCTTCTTCCACAACCTCATCTCCGCTTGCTTAGAAGTTGTGAAGGTCGGGAGCACACTCCGTCTTTTTCATCCCCTCTGTGTATCTTTTCCCTGACAGCAACTTCTGTCTTGGCTCTTCACATCCAGCCAGAGCAGTTGCTTTGCCTCCGCAACCTGCAGGCTGACCTCTCGTGTGTACCTGTGCTGGACTGAGGGTAATGCTTGTAACGCACACAGATGCTGCATTCACTGTGACTTTTAGAAAAGAGAGCAAGAAGCTAACCTGCACAGCAGACTCTTAGGTTTCTCTCTCTCTCTCTCTCTCTCTCTCTCTCTCTCTCTATCTGCATATATATTTCAGTACTTATTTACTTCTTTAAAGATACCTTAAATAGAATAGATACTTTAAGAAAGCTTACTTGTTCTTCCCCTTTCCTTGTTTTTAACGTTTGCTTTTCTAACCAATCCTTAATGTTACAACATGGGATTGATGCAGTACTCAGTCCTTAGAAGTTCTCAAAGCACATCAGTGATTTCTCTATTTCTCAACCTTTCCATCTTCATTGAGATCTCTCATCTGAATTTAGGTATGAGGTGAAGAAGAACACTGCAACCAGCTGAAGCCGTATCAGACACATGCTTCTGCTAGGAAGTCATTCCGAGTGATTCCACGGTGTACTTTAGACAGGTTTGCTCTGGTCCTCTGGACTCAGCATCCCCAAGGGATATTTCAAAGCTCTCGGAAGGACCCGTCATTATCTCTGACACTGCAGCCTCCAGTAGGAAGGGGTAAATATTCCTTGCCCTTGTGCAAAGGAACTACTCAGTTAGCTGTTTCTAACCCAAATCTCGTTGTTGTCTTCTATTGACAGACACCACCCGGCTAGCCAAGCTAAACCACTGAAAATGGAAGGAGTGGGACATCTTCCAAAGCCTGCTGCTGCTTCTAAGCAGAACTGCGCTGTAGGTGGGGACACAGCAAGAGGAAACGTCCAGGCCACGGTGGAACTGCAAGGCACCTGTCTGAGCCACACAACGAAGTCAGCGATTCCCAGTTGGAGACTGTTGCTCGACCAGTGACACAGCAGCTGGAGCGCTTCTGGTTGCTGCTGATGGGTTCCCGTGGATCAGCCAGGGACAGGAGCTATGAGAACGACTGAAGCGATTTGAAGTTACCCGAAAGAAAGAAGAGAGGAGAGAAGAAGACAAGAGAGGAGGGAAGGGGAGGGAATAAAAGGGAGGGCAGGGGAGGGGAGGGGAGGGCAGGGGGAGGGGAGGATAGGATAGGATAGGATAGGATAGGATAGGATAGGATAGGATAGGATAGGATAGGATAGGATAGGATAGGATAGGATAGGGTAGGGTAGGGTAGGGTAGGGTAGGGTAGGGTAGGGTAGGGTAGGGTAGGGTAGGGTAGGGTAGCATAGCGTAGTGTAGCGTGTTAGAGGGGAGGGGAGCATAGGAGAGTATAGGGGAGTGTAGGGGATCAGAATTTAGGGGAGTGTAGGGTAGGATACGGGAGGGGAGTGTAGGAGAGTGTAGGGGAGGGGGGCATAGGGTAATGTAGGGTAGTGTAGCGAACGGGAGTTTAGGGTAGGATAGGGGAGGGGAGTGTAGGAGTGTGTAGGGTAGTATAGGGGAGGGGAGTGTAGCAGAGCATAGGGACAGGGAGCATAGGGGAGGGGATGGTAAGGGAGGGGAGGAGACGGGAGGGGAGGGGAGGGGAGGGGAGGGGAGGGGAGGGGAGGGGAGGGGAGGGGAGGGGAGGGGAGGGGAGGGGAGGGGAGGGGAGGGGAGGGGAGTGCTACCATAAATAAAATTGCCAAATACCTGACATTTTGGATCTGGAGCCAAATCTTTGTGTACATGTCCTCTCCCCGTAGCCCCACGCGCTGACCACCCACCCGAATCTATCATACTGTTGGTCAGAAAGAACAGGGAGCATAGGGGAGGGCAGGGGAGTGGAGGGAAGGGAAAAGAGGGGATGGGAGGGGTGGGGAGCGCTACCATCAATAAAATTGCCAAATACAATGAAGGAGCAGCAGAGCCTGCAACCTCCATTCCCCAACATCCTCCAACCACCCCCCACTGCTCCGTGGGAAATAGGTAGAAGAATCAAGACTGAGGTTTAGCCTGGGATGGAGGTAGTGTGGCGAGGTGGTTTTCTGTTTGGTTGGTTGGTTGGTTGGTTGGTTTGTTTTAAAGTTTTTAAATTCTCACTGTCCTACTTTGTGATCAGTTGGCAATAAATTCAATTACTCTTCCCCAAGCCAAGTCTGTTTAGTCCATGAAGCCATCTTCCAGTTCTGAAATAAGAAAGGAAACAGACCTGCAAGCAACTGTTACACAAGTGCAGGAAGAGTGACAAAGGAGGGTTTTGAGGCATGAAGGTACTGCAAGGATGCTCTGCTCTTTCCTCACTTCAGTATGAAAAGCACGGCACTAGTGGGTGGTCTGTGGTGGTAGTTGTTTGTTTGTTGTTTGTTTGTTTGTTTGTTGTTTTGTCAGCTCCACCCCACAGTATTTTGCTTGTTCTACTTGTTTTGGTGTGCCCCCATTCCCTCCCTCAAGGTAAAACATCCCTAGGGGCCATAACTTGCTGTTAGCAAACAAGACCTTGCAAAAGAGTGAAGTTAACATGGCACCACCTGCACTGGTGTATAAATAGTTCAAATATTTTCCCTCACTTTCCTGTAACTTTCCTGTAAATTGCTGGTCAGGAGATAACAAGTGGAGAAATTTAGGATAAGAGAGAGAAAGTTGTGTTTACTATTGCCCTGGAGTTTCTGTTGGTCTGGCCACGGAAATGGAGTACTCAAAATCCTCAGGACACTCAGTTTATACCAGATTTATCCTAAAACTGCAGTATTTCTAGGCCCTTGGGATTCTTATCAATTAAAACATACTTTTTCACGCACAGAAGATGCAAAAAAGTGCATCTACTGCAGTATGCAGACAGAGCCAGTCCTGTCTCTTGATTCCTTCTGCCTTCTGCCTGAAGAGCAGCAGACAATCGAGTTCTTGTCTTCAGTAGCTACGGCCTTAACCAACTGTGCAGTCTGTCCATTCATACACAGAGGAGGAAAAATAGCGTGGAATAACTCCTCTCCTTTGTGCTAACAGAGGAGGGTACAGCTTCCTCACTCCAACCCCACCGAGGCAAACCAGTCAGCAGCGCACGCCAGAGCCTCCGTCTCTTCCCCGTCTCATGATGTGCAGCTGGATCACTCTCCCTTCTATCCCCAGGATCGCTTTCAGCACAGTCACAGAAGGGTCAGACTCACAGCTTTAGGACCCATCAGAAGAGGCTTTCACTCTTCTGCCACCACACCCCCTGTACACATGCAATTTCACACATGCAAAGAGACACCATGGATTGGGGAGTTGCACAGAGAGGAGACCACACCCGTTTGCCTGCCTGCAGTTTGACACCAGTAGGGAGGTAATTCCCGTCAGGAGTTTCCATAGAGATGACAGAATATGGCCCTAGGCTCCTGCTGCTTCTTTCAGCCCTAATTCTTCAAATCCATAGGAACGTAAGAAACCTTCCCAGCCAAGTGCTGCATATCTTGAAGGTTGGAGAACCCACAGCCTTCTGCTTCATTTCATTTTAAAGATCAATCCCAATGTCACTCCCATAGAAGTAGTGGAAGCCATCTGGCTGGCTTGGCTTTCTCTCCAAAGAAGACCAAATGAGAGTTGGTCACGGGTGAGGATGAGCCCTGACAGTTCCTGCATTTTGGTTCTCCTGCAGCCCACAAAGCTCTCACTGCCTTGCCTGAATTTTAACCCCTTTGGAACCAAATCTACAGATTATCTCTGTAAATCCAAAACAGCACTTATTCACCATGTGAACAACAAATGCCTGGGATGGTTAACAGCACTTAGGTGCAAAGGTCAGATATATGTAGCTGCATGTTACACATTTTTAGTCTGAATTGCACAATTTATCCTTTGACTCCATTTTGCTGTCACGTGGATATCAATTTGCAATCATTTGGTCTGTCCTCCCTTTGGTGGCTTCCGTGAGAAGAATCTAGAAGCTGCCCCCCGTTAGATAACGGCTCCACTGCTGGCCAGAGCCAAGCCAAGAAACGATGTCGCTTGTTCCTCTGGGAGAGCATATTGAAGAAAGGAGAACAAAAATAACAACAAAAAGCTGTTTCACAGGGAGAAAGAGAGGAGAAGCAGCCCTGCAGACCCCCAGGTGAGTGCAGCAGGAGGGCAGGAGGCAGCAGCAGTTCCCCTGCGGGCTGTGCAGGGAGAGGCCCCCGGTGGAGCAGGCTGTCCCCCTGCACCCATGGGTCCCCCATGGAGCAGATCTCCACGCTGCAGCGCCCCTGTGGGTGGAGGAGCCCCCGGTGGAGCAGGTGGCTGTGGCCTGGAGGAGGCTGCGGCCTGTGGAGAGCCCCCGCAGGAGCAGGCCCCGGGCCGCAGCTGCAGCCATGGAGAGGAGCCCACGGGGAGCAGGGGCAGAGAGGGACCTGGGAGGAGGGAACTGTATCCTCTTTTTTCATCGGTGCTGAGATTGAGGATCAGGATTTCGTGGTAGGAATTTGTTTAGATGAACCAATTTACATCCATATGGGCTTTGTATGTTTGTTTCACCTTGTCTTGCAGGACCATCTTGGCTGGGTCTGCAGTGTTGTGCAAAAGTGAAGTTTTTCACAATAAAGAGCAGCTTTTTTTTTGGGGAAAAGGCTGAGGTGGCCTTCATCAGAGTCTTGTGACCTGAAAATGCAGAAAATGGGTGCATGGCTGGCTGGATGGGTGGGTGGGAGTTGGGAATTCAGCCTTGGGATCAGAACTGGGACGTTGTTGGGATAGGAAATGATCAGTGGGATGGGAAGTGATGATGGGGATAGGAACTCATTGGAATGGGATAAATGGGTTTTATTTTTATTGCATTAAATCCACTTTATTGACTGTGTTGTACAGTATGGCGTTGTTTTATTACTATAAAATTATGATGATTATTATTTAATCTTATTAATTAAACAATTTTTATACGTTATTATATTATAAATTATAAATATTAATATTTATTGTATTGTTTTTATTCCTTTTCTACCCTATTAAACTCTCTTTATCCCAGTGCACTAGTTTGGACTTTAGTTTTCCTTCCGAGTCGTTGTGGATTCACTCCGGATGGGGGGACATTAGCGAACGCCTGTGTGCTTCAGATCCAAGGTCACCTTTGCCCTCAACTCAAGATACATGTTTGCATCTGTTGTCGTGAAACCATGTTAACAACATCAACAAAAAAGTTCCCTACTAGCTAGCAGCATCCCTACGTTTGCTGGGGTCTGCTCTGTGCATTTTGAAGACCGTTCCATGCTATTCAGCCCCTTCAGGAGGAAATGGATGGTTCTAGGAAAATGCGTCTTGACCTGATGCAAAGCTGTGACTCAGCACCCTGCAGCCCCCGCAACCCCTGGCATTTTACCTGCAGCCCCTCCAACAACTCTGATGTTCCCTGCATCGACTTCAACCACTGCGGTGGGACCTGAGGCCCCTCAAACCCGTGTCACTCGTCCTGCAGCCCCTCCAGCCCCTGGCATGTTCCCTGCAGCACCTCGAGCCCCTGGCATGTTTCCTGCAGCCACTCCAAGCCTGGCACAGGCCCTACAGCTGGCTGCGGGGACTATCCAGAAATCTGCTCCAGAAATACAGTGATGGCAAGGAGCCCTCCACTTCATTCTTCCTTTTTTTTCTAGCTGGAAGCATTCAGAGTTGTCAACGGAATTGGTTTGGAGGAGTAGGAAAGACAGAATTGCTGGGTTTCTGCTTTCTCCCAGAAACTATCAGACCACAACATGACAGTTGTCTTTCTTTTACGTTCTTTTACACCTGGATCTTTCTCACTTTTATGAGTGTGGGGTATTCCTTCTTTCTCCCTTTACCTTCCTTCCTTCCTCCCTCCCTCCCTCCCTCCCTTCCTTCCTTTCTTCCTTCCCTCCTTTCGTTCTGTCTGTCTGTCTGTCTCTCTTTCTCTCTTTCTGTCCAGCACTGATTTTATGGCTACGTGTGCATATCCACAGTGTACAGTTTTCTCCGTTCCGTTTCTTCCCTGAGTCTTGCCCCTCTTCCCTGCAACTGAACAGCATTGCCTTGATCAAGGAAGTGGCAACATGCGGCTTACACAGTAAATTGCTGAAATTACAGCTATAACCATGGAGCACAGCTGCCGATCAACACAAGACCACCAATCGCTCACATTTCTAAACTGCTCGTCACAATTCTTCCGTATGTAGGCTGTGATGCTGCTCATTTCTTAAGCACCCATCCATTTCTTCTCTTCCCAGACCCTCAAGGTGTCCTGGTCAAACCACCTCCCTTCCTCTTGCCCCATCTGGCTCTCCCACCTTCCTTTTCCCTCAAGGCTCAACTTTTTTTTTTTTTTTTCAGCATAGGAGCTCCATAGAAGCTGCTGCTGCCCACCTCCGAGTTGACTAGGGCTGAACTACTGAAAAAGAAAAGAAAATCTATAAATAAGAGTGAGAGATGGTGAATACCTAACCATCTCTTAAAAGCAGGATTTTAAGAGAATAAGTAATTGATAAATGGAGTTAAGATCGGAGGGAAAAAAATCCACTGTTGCAATCAATAGAGTTAAGAAGTTTTTCAAGTACATTAGGAACAAAAATTAGAGTAATGACACAGATCTGATACGGGATGGGTATTGCTTCAGTGAGAAATGATGGAAAAAAACACAACACAACACGTGTATGTGTTGTTGGGTATTTGTAAAAAAAAAAAGAAACAAAAAAACAGGTTAATGAAAACTGCATGCTCAATTAGATGATTTTTTTGTTGTCATTGGTAGGGAATTGTGTGCTTTACAACACAGTATGTGTTATATATATATATTATATATGTTTTTTATATGTTTTATATATGTTTTAATAAAATAAGGAAATGATATTTTTTTTCTACGTTTGTGGTTTCCAAACTGTAGTTAATAAACATTAAACAAGATGCAATAGGATCTCGTTAACTCTTTTGTTTGAAAAAACAGTGGCCCTGATGGAGAGGTGCAAGTGAGAGGAGACAATATTCAGTATTTCTCTATGTTGTCATTTATTGGTGAAGATGAAAGTCTGCAGTTCATGTTCATTACACTAGCATGACAAAATGACCACAAGGGGGACTGTCTGGTAGTGAAAAGGAACTTCAGCATGGATTAAAAATCTTTGCCTTTCTTTATTCTGAACTGTTTTTCTTATGGCTGCTAGAGAGAGATTCTCTGCCTTAGAAATAAAACTGCCCAGGCTGTTCTGATAAACCTGTAGGGTTAAGGCACTTCTACCAAAACAGATTTCAAAAGGCAAGAAGTCAAAAAGCAACAATTCAGTAATCTGTGTACGCTTCTATATTAAGTTTTAAGATAACCTGGTTTATATTTAGTGCACACAAATTAACCAAACATAGCAGCATACAACCTAAGAAAAGCTTAAGAAATTTATTAGATGCACAGATAAAGTGCTGTAACAGAGAAACTTGTGTAAATCTATTCTAAAATAAATAAGGTACAGTTAAACCACCTTTGACTCGTTTTAACTCGGAAAGAAATAACCTAAGTTTTAATCATTTGAATTTTAAGGTCAAGGTGAAATATACCATAACTATAACAGTGGTTGTGATCTGTATCAACTATTGAGTCTCCTGTTCCTCTTGAGGTCTCCCAGAAACAGGAAGGCTATTGCAAAATGTATACATTAGACATAGTTCCTTTTACAGAAACATTTTTGTAATAAGGTCTGGTTGCTCAAATACATGTTAAAATATTTAACAAGGAAACAATTTTCTCCTGATCCAGTCGATCTTTTAAACAAGACAATGTATTTTTCCTATGACGCAGCCCACAGGAGGGAACAGAAGTAAACATCCTCCTTAACTGAAGACTGTTTTGCTTGAAGAACTAAACTATTGCATTATTATATGAGAGCAAGAAATATCCATTTGGGTTATCCCTTTCTCCAAACATGGTGCCCAGTGATACATGTATTTTTGCCTTAATCTCAAAGGCCCGTTTGTCTCCAGGTAAGGTACGTTAAAAAGAGATTCCCTTTAAGCATCTTATCACAAGAGCTCTTACTGCCTTTCCATCCGGGGAAGCTTGTGTGTTAAACTGCCCTTGGAGTTTTGGATGCTACTAGATTTCTGTGCTCTGTTATCCATAATTTCAGGCACTTCGGGGCTAACATGGCTGTTTAAGTCAATGCAATAATATTACCGATATATTCAACACTCAGAAGAGTCACCACAGTTTCCTTCACACACTCAGGATTTCAAATTCTTCTTCCAATTCAAATAGCTTGTCAGTAGATTCAATGAGTTCTGTAAAAAAAGATAAAGAAAAAAATGCTTCTAAAAACATGCCTGATTTTGTTCACTTAAAAAAAAACTTTGAAAGATGCATTCCAGAAAAGTACTTTGTAAGAGTGAAAAAAAAAATCTGTGCTAGCAATTGTATGGCTTGTTTGGATACATGCCTGCTATATATTGCTTGACACTCACAAAGGATAGTTATTCTACCTGTGATTATTCTTTTATTTGCTAACGAGGAACATAACATTGCACAATTAGGCTTTTAATCGATGCCTTACCTGCTCCTGTGGTTGTCACTTCTGGTTTTGTTGGAGGTATGAAAGGAGGCCAGTGTGGCGGGTGCTTCTGGACCAGCTCAAACATCCGTAGACTCTGCTGCTTTAGAAGCTCCTGAGGACAGAATGCTTTCATTTTAAAAGCTGGCTCGGGAGACGCTTCAAACACAAAACGTGTCTGCTTAATTGAAAGTGTTTTTTAATTACGCATGTCCATCAGGAAAAAAAAGTCTTTATACAGACATACTGTGAAATCCAAGCACCATGGTCTCTGTAATACATCCCTAGTTAAAACACATCTGGAAGACAGATCTCTTGAACTGTACTACAAATTATCAGTCTTATCATCTTTTGATATCAGCTTTGATATCTGCAAACCTATAATTTTGTTTACATGTAGCAAGCACACTAGGAATGTACAATATTTTCTGCTTTTTAAAAGAAAGTTGCTTGCATAGAACTCTCCTCAAGTTTTCTGCTGATCAATAGCACAAAAGACAGATCTATCAGCTCCTCCAAAGGGGGAAAAAAAAAAAAAACGCATCAGATTTTGAAGGACAGGTTTTGGTCAGGAAAAAAGGTGTTCCTGAAGCCAAACGCTATTCCTCTTCAAAGAGAAGTTATCTTCTGTCCTGTATTTCAGTTATTTACAAACTTTTTTCCTTAGCTGATTTTTTTTTTTTAAATAAATGCATTTAGAGGTTGATGGTACTTTACATTCAGACGTCTGGTGCTTAGTTTAACAGCTGCATGCAGAAACATCCTCAAGTCTGTTTCCTGTGGCAGCCAGCACCTTCTGTTCTCCCTAGATCAGCAGGAGCTAGAGGCCTGCAGCACTTACAGAATCAGATCTTTAAGATAGCAGGGACTAACAGTCATAATTAGAACACGCAATCTATTATGTCAAACAATAAAAAAGGATCAGGAAGCAAATCATTGATACATCACTACAATATGGCAGTTAAACCTTAGTCATTTAGTGAGAATTAGAAGTTAAAAGCAAGTGTCACCCAGTAACACCTTCAAGCGTGTATGTTTACACCCATTTCCCAACTGGCAGGGTTTGTGGCTGGTAAAGTGCTGAACAATTTCCAATTAGCAATTCAGTAGTATTGCCTTACCCTGATGCTTTAATGCATTCTTCTCTATGGCTCATACAATTTGTATACAAAGGAAAATGCAAAGGAAAATTTTACAAAAAACAGACAATAAAAACCAGACTTTATAAAGAACAAATCGAGATGCTAAGTTCCCACTCTTACCTGTTGTACAAGACTACACCAGCTATCAAAATCACATTCTTCTTTGCAAAAGAAGCCCTTAGGGGAAAAAACAAACACAGAGTTTTACCTTTGCAGATGGTAGGTATGTGGTACCAGCAGGTAAGGCGGTTTGACCTCCGATACAGTAATGCCCTGTACGATCAGTAGATATAAGACTCCAAATATGTGGCAGCTCTAGGGAGAGAACCCACGGGGAGAACAAGGCCCTGCAAACCCCTAACGAAATAGTCAACCAAAAAATAGCAGCAGCTCCTGTGTGCTCCTCCACAGAGCGCCACCCAGTTCCTACAGTCCAGGTATCAGCAGAAGCTGAAACCTTGTAGATGATGGACCACCTAAGGAACATCTCCATTCTGGTATCTATACTGAAAATATTTGCTCTTCATTATGATTTTGTCTGTCTCGTTGCATCATGCCAAATTTTGCACAGTTACATAGCTAAGTATTAAAAAAACAAACAAACAAATAAAAAACTTTCTAAAAAGCAGCAGCATTAAAAAACAGGTATGTGAATGAATGACAGATACTGGTATCTTTACAGATTGTTTAAAGCTTTAGAAACACATCCCACTGGTGACAACTGCCAATCACCCAATCACAGGATACTGGAATGGAATCAGATCCAATTTTTTCAAATACCACAGTACCCCCATGACATTTTGGGTGAATTACAAATAATACATTTGTATTTGTAATTTGGGGTGAAATACAATAATTCCACTTAAACATTTTTAACTTATGATATAAAGTAAGTTTAAGTAACTTGTCTAGAGGTGACCAAACATAAAGTAGTGATAGAATAAAACACGTAAACCTGTTTCAGTTCCTTGCTCTGACCATTATAATGCCTCTTGAAAGAAGTAAAAGCTGCTCAGTAAAGAAAACAAAGCGAGCTCCCTACAGTACAGACAGCTCCCCACTTGCCCTAAGACTCTCCATGTAGTTATGTACAAACTACTATGTGTTGATCACAGAAGACAGCTTTGTGATCTTGGTTCTGTTCAAGGAGATGCATTGCTGCCCTTACCAATGTAGAGAGACATTACTTTGAGATAAAGTATATGCATTCAAGATTTCCTGACACTTACTAAAGCTACTGAAGGGTCCAAATTCATGATCTTCATTCTATGTGGGGCTTCCTGGCAGTGGAAACTCTCATCGTCAACCGTGCCATTTTCTTCTGAATCTACAAAGCTTTGAGTGGTGTGAGGGTCCAGATAGATCAGCTCATTGCCTGGATGGGTAAAAGCCGTATGTTAAAAATAAGCAAGTGACATTAATAAGCACTTGGTCCAGAACTGTAAAATAGAAATCAGATTGCCATCGCAGTCAGTATAATCTAGACTTTCCAGCTAGGGATTCTTTAAGAGAATCGGAAGGTTTAGACACAACGTTTCCCACAGGGTATTTAGTATAACTTCCTATTGTGACCTATTACTGTAATTTTTTGGTTGGTTATGTTCTATCTTTGTCACATACTTTTATTTTTCCATGTGAGATCCAGTACTTTTTTTTTTTTTTTTTAAAAAAATCTCAAGTGTTGTAAACACTAACATTTGACAGATTAAAAGGTACAGGATGTTCACAGATGCAATCTGTAATCCCATTAGGCATTCATTCAGAAATTGGAACAAAAAAGCCTAACTAAAACAGGTTAGGTTTTACAAAAGGACAAAATAGGGTTGCAAAATTTTGGCCCAAAGTGGGGTGAAATCTGAAGGAATGCATTTTAAATTAATTAGAGCAATACTTAATAACAGAAGGTATGCAAAAGGTGAAAAAGATACTGCCATCAGAAACAGTTTTGAAATACAAGAAAATAAAAGTGACATTTGACCAATACACTTGTCAAATGCTATCAGCTATTCTTAGTATGTTGCTCTTGTTGATGTCATCACTTATTTTTACACCTAGCTTTGCTGTTAACTTTCTGCTCCTGTTAAGGATCATCTCATACTGTTTCTAAACTCTTTTAGATATGCTTCTTCATTTATTTTATTCTATTCTCATCTTTCTTTACTTCTAGAGGTTCACGCTTAGACTCCTTACTATTTCCCCTTCAAAAAATGTTCTCTTTTGATCATCTGCACATTTGGAATAAGTTTCTTTTTTCCTTACCTAAAAATCCTATGAAATAATAGGCATTATTTGGTTTCCCTCCTAATGCTCCCAAAGACTGTGGCATCTTAAAGCATTCCTAGGAGTTCAAAAGGAATAAAGGAAATTGTAATTCATTTCTTTACTGACATCACAGATACCCAAACTTATTTGACAGTAACGAGCAATGAATTGAAAGAAAACCTTACTTTAAATGCATCAATATATACGGGATTTATGTGATTTATCCCTAGTCGTAGAGGTATAATAAGCAAGAGGGGTTGCCAGCCTGTGCAGAGTCCTCCTGCGTTCTTGCTTCGGCCAAGAGCACTTCTGTGCAAATGTGCACTGCTGTGGGACGCGCTGCTGCTCTGAGGAGGGGACCGGCACATTTTTTCTGCGGGAATAAAACTAGAAATCAGTCAACGCACAGAGGAACACAAAGCAGATCTTCCTCTCAGTAGTGAATTAAGCTAGTTTGCCAGGGATCTTTATAGGGCACCCAAGACAAAACGAGCAGGGCATGGCAATTACAGCTATTTAGTAGAAGTAATTCTAGCAGACAGTATGTGCTGGCACGTCCAAGTGAGACGTTAGATAAATGATCGGGGGATGACAATTTAAGACTGCAGTGACATGTACTATTAATGTTATTAATACTGTCAAGCTTTGCCTATAAAACGCCAGAGAAATGAAATGGCAGAAATGAGGACAGTAGAAATTCTTCAAGGAGCTCTTCACATCCAGTGATGTGAGCACGAAGTTGGCATCAGGGATCAAAAAAACACAACTGAGTTTGTATGTCCTTCTTCCCTCTTCTTACCCTTGCAAGACAAAGCCATGGCCCCCCAAGTATTTGTTCATGTTTAGATACATGCTGGCAAATGGAGTCAAATCAGAACCTGTTACCAGAAAACTGATGAGGTGTCACTTACTGATGTCTTCAATGACCACCGTATTGTCCATAGATACATAAACTGCTAATGAATTCCATTCATCAAATAAAGCAAGCTTCCTAGAAAACATTAAGGTACTAATTAATATAAACTAGTTGGATCAAAAGGGTAGCTTTACACTCAGAACCATTTTTTTTTTCTTCTTAAGAAAAAACATCCTTTCTGCATTTTTTAAAGTCTCCATGTAAGAAAAAGAAAACTTTAAACATTAAATGTTTAATATCTGTAGAAAAATAGGTACTGAGTGGTACCAGGAAAAACATATGCGCTGCACCATGTGCAAACTGTTTTGTCTTACTGCTAAGTGCAGTGACAGTAACAGTTCAACTACATCAAGTTTACTACTTTTTATTGCACTCGACAGTCTCTGCAATGGGTTCTTGCCCAATTGTGTCTTTTCTCATCTGGAAAAGAAAAAAATTCCTATGCCAGTTTTGCAGATTACTTTTTGCTTAAGAAATTCCACTGAATTCAGTGGAATTACTTCTGTCTGAGCCTGCGTGCACAGCAGAAATGGGGCATTAAAAGCTAAATCAGCTAAGGGTTTGGGGCACCAAAACTTCAGTGGGAGACAGCAGCACACAGTTTTATGTCCACTTCTGCAAAATCCAAACCTTTGGGGAAGGGAGCTACACTCTTAAGCTGCACTGGCAGAATTAGCTGTTTCAAATAAGCCAGAAAGAAATGGGGGTGAGCGTTTCACCATGAAAAACTTGGCCATGAAAGATCTGGAGTCCAGGGCATGCTTCAGCTCCCCTCCCTCTTCAGATCATGTGCCTGTTCCAGGGTGTCAAAGACTTGCTGCTGAGCTCGCAGGACCTGTAGCGTAGCCCCTGCCTGAGGTAAGACACCTCCACGTACCCCTGGAGAACTGAGCAGCCTCAGTTCCTTTCAGTGTGGCTCCCAGACTATGAGGAGCTGCCCATCTTTATCCAGTAGCCTTGCTGGCAGAACTGCTGCTCAGAAAGGGAGGGATTGCAGCTCAGTTCCCTCCTCAGCCGAGATGGCTTCTCTCTGATGTTTCACACCACCACTCCGACCTACACGGTGGCACTCTCGACCTGCCAGAGCTGTGCCACTGTGCAGAAAGGAATATACATCTGTGGTGTGACTGGTGAGGGCATGCAGACGGCATAGCAGGAGACTTTCCTGCAGTTTCTTCTCCTCAGGCTCTTCCTTTATTAAAATTTAGAGGTCACCCATTCCCAACTCAGTACCTGCACACCCAGCTGTGGCATGACATTCCATGCTGCACTTGTAAAGAGATGGCAAGTACATTCCTGACTGTGGGACAGGGGGAGATGCAGCCTTCAAAACTCTGCCTGGGCCTTGTCTTGGCTGCCCCAGGGGAGTACGTTCTGAATGAGACTGGTATGATCTCACTTACTTTAGTACTTGAGCAACTGTATTTGGTCCAAACCATTCTCCAATTGACTTCCCCTCTCCAACACCCATCTGTGCTGTTTTTATAGTGAAAAAAAGACACACGTACACAAAATCAAAGAAAAATGAGACCATAAAGAATGTGGGAACAATATACAGTAAATACCGTGACTGTCAAACATTCTAGAGTAACTGCAATCTGTATTTAGCAATAACAATTATTTTCTCAATCTATGCTCTTTTCAAAAGTTAGGGAGTGCCAGTTTCTTTAATAAACAAAAGGCTTCTAAACTATAATGAGAATTACAAGTTAACAAATGTTAGTGCCCTTTATTACAAATTACAGCGATAAGCTACAAGACTGTCTATTCTAACATTACTGACTCTGGTACCCAAGGCTTGCACAGTTTATCAAGAGCTAGATTCTAGTACATGGCTTTATTTAGGTCTCAGGGAATGTTTCTGTACTACTAGTCTTTGCGCCCATCTGCATATGTTTTTATTTTTATATAAGCATACACATTGTCTTCACACCCACTTTTTAAAATTATGAATTAACATACCGCAAATTAGTGATTCAACACAGTAGAAATTTCAGTGGAAAAAACCTGAAAGTTTATGTTTGTTCTTACCCATCTGGTGGATTGAATAACAGCAATCCTTCCTGTCGAGAAAGCATCGTAGGATTCTGTGATATTCTTCTGGTTGTTTTTTGTGTTTTTCCCATTGCCAATCTGAAAGGAAAAATTGATATAGAATAAAAAATGGTGACGTTTTCATTACACTGATCAAATGTCTAGACAGCAGAAAGCTTTATAATGAGATGTTAAAAGACATTTCAATTCATCTCAAATATTTACATTTTGTGTAGAGCTCCTAGAATTCCAAGCTTGTTATTTATTATCAAGCTGCCCTTTATCATCATAGGCTAGATTGTAAAAACAGGGAAAATAAAACAAAAACATCAACTGGAAACATATTCTGACGGATCATGCTGCGTGTTGATAGCCATTCCAGTATCTATGAGCTTCCAAGATTATTTAAAAGTACAGGCTGTGTTTAGACCTTGTTGGATTTCTAAGCACCCATTAAATAACAACATAAGATCCATACAGAAAGTCCAAACACTCCACTGGCAGCATCCTGGGATGTGACATGCATGCTTAAGAGCTTGCACCAGGGGGGTTTGGACCTCGTGCTGCTGACAAGCGAGTAGTGAAGAGAAGGGTAAGAGCGCTGTCCCACGGTGGCAGGTTTTCCCTTGGCCTCAACTTGGGTGTTACACTAAAAGGTTTATAAAATAATGGCGACAGGATTCCCCATTTGTTCTCCTTCTATGCCTATTTCTCTGCTTCAGGCTGGGATGATTTCACCCAGCTGAATATGAATTGATTCATTAGGAACTGTTACCAGGGCATCAAAGAAAGTCTCACTAATAAATTCAGGGTTTGTGCTTTTAATGGAGTACTTACGAAGAAGCGTCTGCAGACAATACCGAAGTTCCCTCAGGACCAGCACTCACCTCTCCCTAAGTGTCTGCAGATCAGTGCTTGGGCCAGCATCATCTGCCCGCATCGCAGCATACATCCCCAGCCAGCGTCCGACGAAGGACCCGTGCCTCCTGTTAGGAAAGTTCATCACAATCAGTGCAGGCTTTCAACTGGGTGCAGCACCACAGAGGACATTTCAGAGTGCTAGAAAACAGATAGGGCTGCTGAAGCCTCCATGAACTGTCCTACAGATAAAAGGCACAGAGCAAGACTTTGGTTCCATGCTGTTGGTCTAATTCTAATCTCTGCATTGCACAAATAAACAAAATTCATTTATTCCTGGTGGAGCTGACTTACTCTTTTCATTCTTCAAGCAGCATTCACAAACGATTTACTGCATGCTATACAACATGATGACCTGATTACATACAGACATAAATAAACACTGATTTTAATAATCTTCATGTTTGCATAAACAGTTAAAATGATGCTCAAAATGTTCTAATACTCTAGAAATATCTTCCCAGCCTACGATGCCATCACTTATCTTGCTATTTAATTTAGAACAATGCAGTAAATCTGCAGTATACTCACCAATAGGCGAAAACTTTCTTCTATATGTAAACCACAGACGAGCACTTATATCCAACAATAACTTAGATTTGTCTGGAATATTTTTTAAAGGAAAGAAATCATTAAAACAAACTTTTAAAGCAGAACAATTCTAGCTTTCCCTACATAGTCAGTATACAGAGTGCATGGAAACCTCCTGTTAGCTTGTACGTAGAAAACATTTAATATTTAAGATATCTTTTAGCCGTTAAAACCGGAGAGCTTTTGTGGACTTATAATTAAAGTTCATTAAAGAATGAAATAATTATTAGGCAATGAAGATTTAAAAGCTGTTTGGGATGACTATGTCCAGCTTGACTGGAACAACGATGGAGAACTATGTCCTCAGGAAAGAACTGGTAAAGTGAGTTAAGGTGAAGAATTTCTACGTGCAAAACAACACAGAATTAGGCATTACCTCCAAATCCAACACAATGCCATTTCTAGAAAAATTAATAATATTAAGTTTAATTTATTTATTTTAATAAATGTGCTTAAAGAATTATCCCAAAGGCTCTCAAAGGTTTCTTAAGGATCTGACCTGCTGCTCAGACCCACTGCCCTTTTCAAGGCACCGTTCAGGCAGCCAAAGCTGGACATGGCACCCTCGGACATCCTGATACCAAGGCTGCATCGACGGCCACTGCCTCTGACACGTTAACATGGGACCATGCCCTTGTCCCCTCCCCAAGAAACAAAACCCATTTCTGAAATCTGATTTGTGTATGATGTATAAATACATCACTCTGCAGTGACTGTTAGGCAATATGTTTCTTTTCAGCAAAATACAGCACATGCCCCAGTTTTACTATAATTATTACTAATTATTTTGAAATCTCACTTTAACTGCAGCTAGCAGACTGCAGACAGCACCCCTCAAGGGAAAATACCGTTAGCAATACCAGACATTTCCCCAAAGTTTTGTTGTTTATTTAATTTATAAAACATTTGAAGATGAGAAGTGACCAGATAGTTTCTGCCCTCATGAGACATTTAAGGAATGGAAGGAAATCAGGAGCTGCTGCTGCATCTGTGAATGCTGTACAGATTTTACAGATGAATTTTGCAGATACCTGCATTTAGGTGGTGTTGCCTTCCTAGAATCCACACGGGCTCATCAGTTTCAGGAAATTCTTCTAAGTAGTCTGACAAAATAGTGATCTGGTTTTCATACCTAGATAAAACTGAACAGGAATATGGGAACATTCAACCCCCATTCCGTCCCCTCCTCCTTTCACACACCCCTTTGAGTTCTTAGACTGAGCTACTGCAGCTTCGCAGCCTTTGGATCTTCTGAACCCTGCTGCCAGCTGTGTTTACACTTTCCCTTAACAGCTGAGCTATCCAATGACTTGGCTGGTTTCTATGTTGCTCCTCAGCAACTTCTGAGAGAGTAACATGGCTGACACTGTGGTCACAAGCAGCCTGGCTGAAGCCGGCAGCAGAAGTTCAGGATTCCTGCAGCGAGGGGAAGATATAACCCAGGGAAATGAGGAAAGGGAGGACTGCAGGCGTCAAGGCTGCTGTGTCCATGATCAGATGCACACACGCTGCTGCTCAGAGCGATTACGTCCCCGTGCTTAATGGGAAGCACATGAAAAGTGTTAGCAGGGCTGGGTTTTGTTTTCCTAGCCAGAGACTGGAAACACTTCAGGGGAAAAAAAAAAAAAGGCATTTAGCCTTAGATCTGTTGCTGGCTGTCGAGTAACAGGGGATAACTGACAGTGCTGAAGGAAGACTTTTTTTTTTAAGATGATTAAAGCAGCATTTGGTGGAAGAGCAAAAGAGGCCTTTGATGGTTATATTTTAAACAAAAACCTTAAAATTCTGCTAAAAAATTCTAAGTGGAAAGAGAAAACAAGGGCGATCATCACTTGCTCTGCAAGTGCAGGAACGGGTACGTGGGACGGGCAGCGGGTCCAGGCGAGCACGGGGGGGCCCCGTTTGCACACAAACCAGCACCAGTGACCCCCAGTCCCTCCTAGTTCTCCCCAGTTCCTCCAGTTCCCCCAGTCCCTCCCAGTCCCCCCCCAGTCTCCCCAGTTACCCCCAGCCTCCCCTCAGTTCCCCCAGTCCCTCCCAGTTCCCTTACCCCCCGCCCAGTCCCTCCCAGTCTTCCCAGTCCCCCCAGCCCCCTCGGCTCCCCCCAGCCCCCCACAATTCCCCCCAGTCCTCCGCATTCACCTCAGCGGCGCCCCGTTTCCCCCCCGCCGCCCCTCACCTGACTCCATCCTCCCGCTGCCACCATCTTCCTCCTCCCCCTCCTCCTTCCCCCCCCTCCCCGCCCCGACACGGAGGCCCGCGCCGCCGCCGCGCGGTGCACGCCGGGAGCTGTAGTCCCCCCGCCCGAGGAGCGCGGCGCCGCTCCCCGCCTCCCCCCCCCGCTCCCCGCCTACAGCCCCCAGCACCCCCCGCGGGCTGAGGCGGGCGGGCGATGTCGGCGGGCGCCATGGCGGGCGCGGTGTCGGTGTCGGAGGTGGCGGTGTGCAACATGGCGTACGGCGGGCGCCTGGACGAGCTGCGCGCCCAGCTGCAGCGCGACAGGGGCCTGGCCACGGCGGCCGACCAGGTCAGCGCGGGCCGGGGGCTCTCTCCCCGCCCCCTGAGGCGGCGGCGGCTCCCGCTCGGCGCCGCGGGCTGACCGCCGCCCGCTCCCTCCCTCCCCACAGGCCGGCCGCACCGCGCTGCACTGGGCCTGCTCGGCCGGGCACGCCGCTGTCGCCGACCTGCTGCTGGGGCTCGGGGTGCCCGTCAGCGAGAAGGACGACGTGAGTTGGGCTGGGCGGAGAGAAGCGGGGGGGTGGGGGGGTCGGAGGGAGGAAAAGGGAGTCTGAGGAGGAATTAGGGGGGTTTGAGGGGGAAAAGGGGGATCTGAGGAGGAATTAGGAAGGTCTGAGGGGAAAAAAGGGGGTCTGAGGAGGAATGAGGGGCGTCTGAGGAGGAATTGGGGGGGGTTGAGGGGGAAAAGGGGGATCTGAGGGGGGAAAAAAGGGGGTCTGAGGAGGAATTAGGGGGTATGAGGGGGAAAAGGGGGGTCTGAGGGGAAAAAAGGGGGTCTGAGGAGGAATGAGGGGGGTCTGAGGGTGAAAAGGGGGGTCTGAGGAGGAATTGGGGGGGGTTGAGGGGGAAAAGGGGGATCTGAGGGGGGAAAAGGGGGAGTCTGAGGGGAAAAAAGGGGGTCTGAGGAGGAATTAGGGGGTATGAGGGGAAAAGGGGGGTCTGAGGAGGAATTAGGGGGGAAAGGGGGGTCTGAGGTGAAGGGGAGGGTCTGAGGGGAAAATAGGGGTGCTGAGGGGAAGGGGGGGATGCTGGGGTGAAAGCAGGAGCTGAGGGGAAAAATGGGGGCTCTGAGGGGAATGGATGATCTGAGGGGAAGGGGGGGCAAGGAGGGTGTTATGCTGTGCCTCCTTGTGAGGGACTCACTCTGAAGGCTTCTCAGTGCTGGGGAAGGCGTTATAGAGTAGATCCCAATTTCAGTGATTGCTGGTTTCCAAAGAATGTGGTCTGGTACCGTCCCGGAGAAAATATTTATGCTGTGAAGCATCCTAAAGGTCACCCTTAAAGAAGGAAGCGCTGTCCTGCTAGTTTAATGGGATATAGAAGACGTTGCAGAAACTTTCAGATGCCCTTTTCTGCCACTGCTGTTTGTTCTCAAAATATCTCCTTTGGAAAGCAACACAGTTGGGTCTGGAGGGGTGAGGTGCCCCACAAGGTGCCGTACCTAACGGGAACAGAAGCGATTTCTGCCACTTACCTGCTCAGGTAGTACTGACATACAAGCAGACCTGAGGTGATACCAATCATATTTAGCCCTACAGTTATAACACCATGCACAATTTGATTAGCAAGTAATTTGCTTTGCATTGGGGTTATGTTTTCATTGTGATTTTTTTTTCCCCTGAAATTCTTGGGTATAATTTTTTTTTTTCTTCTTATCCCTGCAGGCTGGTTGGACTCCCTTGCATATTGCCGCTTCAGCAGGCCGTGATGAAATAGTGAAAGCCCTCCTTGACAAGGGTGCTCACGTAAATGCCGTCAATCAGAACGGCTGTACGCCCCTGCATTATGCAGCCTCCAAAAACAAGCAGGAGGTAGGGTTCCCTGTGCTACTGGGGGTGGTGTCACTCTTGGAAGAGGTATTTAATTTGATGAACTTTTCTTCTTTCCAACCCGCTCCCCTGTTTCTTCCCGCATGTTCAGATTGCAATCATGCTTCTAGAGAATGGAGCTGATCCAGATGCAACAGACCACTTTGAATCCACCCCATTACACAGAGCAGCAGCCAAAGGAAACCTAAAAATGATACAGATCCTTCTGCGGCACAAGGCTTCTGTTAATATACAGGACTCAGAAGGGAATACGCCTCTGTAAGTGATCGTTTTTTTCACGTTTGTTTTGCTGACAGCATAGTCTTTATGAAATGAAACTCCAGTTCAAATTTTTAAAAACTTCTAGCTGCCTCAGAACAGTCCTTTGCTTCACATCTCTGTAATTATGATATTCTCAAATCCTTTTTAATTAGTGTTTTGCATAAGTGTGTCTGTACCTACACACTTTAATTTGTGTTACTACATCTGCTTATGAAGTGTAGAACCTTTTTTAATTGCCTGGAATGCGTTCAGTTGCCACTAGGGGGTACAAAGCATGCTAGTAACTTCAAAGTCAGAGGGAACTGGTCTTACAGGCTGGCTTACTCCATCCTGCCAAGCAGGAGCTGGTTTTGGAAGCCTTTTTTCACCTCTCTAAGGAAATAAGATGTAATTAATGTACAACCAGTCCAGTGTTTGGTATTACCTTAGAGAGTAATTGGAATCTGTACGGGTGAAACCTTAACTGCTTTGAAGTTGGTGACAAAACTGTGCCTTGTCTGCAGTGCAAGAAGTGTTTTGCCCTGAATAAGATCAAGCAGTATATTTTTCCTATGCATAAAGCCCAGTTTTATAGTAGAATACATTAATTTATTCTCAAGATACGCTAAACTGAAAAAAAAACTTTTGCTGCATTTGTAGTAACTCTTTACAAATTCAGTTGATCACTTTAAGTTCAGCTAGAGATTACCATTTTCCAGTTTCGCCATGGATTATGCGCTTCTTGGCTCTGCAGCCAGCAAAGGTAAACCCTGACATAAAGAAGTGCCTTAAATTTGTGAAGGCAGTAGCAGGAGGAACGCTCTTGAGTTGCTTAATGACAAGAGAGTGACCTGATGGCAGACTTTGAAGTCTGCTTAGGTAGTTGGTTGCATGTGGTTTTGTTGTTCTAGGGTTTCTCTCCCTTCTGACATTCATGCTGTCATTTTGAGAAAGGATAATTATTGCTCTTTGTAAGCTTGGACTACTTAAAAGTGGCTGTGGGTTTCTTGTTCTTATTGCAGTCATTTAGCCTGTGATGAAGAGAGAGTGGAGGAGGCAAAGCTGCTGGTGTCTCACGGTGCAAGTATTCACATTGAGAACAAAGAAGAGCTGACCCCTCTGAAAGTGGCAAAGGGTGGCCTGGGAGCCATACTTAAAAGAATGGTGGAAGGCTAGCGAGGACTTTGAGCTTGACTCTTTCCTGTTGCACTTGTATTTAAGACTGCAAACTTCATGTTTTCATAGTTCAACTAGGATGTCGTGTATGAGCATCAGCATGTGGTAATAAAATGTGTTTCTCTAGGTTTGCTTCAAGTATACTGCCAAAACAGTCATTTATACTTCTGTTGATTGTACAGATCACTGCTTTTAAAGTATTTTTGATAACTTGCAGTTTGCTTTCAGTTCACAGTATGATCTGTATAGGTTAGGTCATTCCTTCTATTTCAGCATCTAGTTTAGGATTATTTCTTTCAAAAAACAAGACCAAAAGTGCTTTACCTGTTTGAAGTCAATTTTGTCTTGGAAGCCTGTTCAGTGTTTGTTTTTCTCTTAGCATTTGTGCTTGGGCTTTTTGTTTGTCTTTTTTTTTTTTTTTGGTACTGATTTGCTTCCTTCAGATAATTATAAATCGCTCTTTTCCTTTTGTCAAATGCAGTTTGCTGAGTTACTTCAATAATTGTACTGGTTTTTACCCTTGTTAGTCTTTCTGAGTGAACTTGTAATATTTTAAGCTTCTCTGTTATGTATTTTTAGTTTTAAATCTAAGTCATATGATGAAGTGCACTGGGCTGCCTGCAGAATGGATGTGCAGTTTGAGTTACCTCTGCAAATTATAATTATATGCTCTGGATACTTTGCTGGGATGTGCTTTGAATCTTTTTTTTTTTTTTTTTTTTGCTGTTGTTCCTTCTGTGTATCTCTCTGTTCTGTTTGACTTGCATTGTGTAGCACTGACAGTATTTTATAACAGAAGCCAGAGTTAATCTCTGTTTACTCATAGCAAATCCTGGTATTAAGTTATTAGAAGGTAGACCCAATGAATCTGAGTTGAGAAGTGTTCGTGACTGCAGCGCAAATTGAGACACTTTATAATCCACTGTGCTTTGTGGTTTGTTTGTTTGTTTGTTTTTCCATGGGTTGATCTGGCAGACTGTTAGTTAAAATTTCATTTCAGTGTTAAAAGTAACATGATTTTGTAGAGTGAGAAGAGCTACAGCAGTTCCCCAGCAACTGCACCCTCAGTCACCATTGGTGACTGTAACACCTGTTCTTTAACCAGCTGCCTGTGATTTTTCCTGCTGTTATGAATGCTTGTGAAAACTGCAGTTAATGGAAACTCCTCCTCCTAAGTACCCCTGTAAAGATCTAATCCCTGGAATCCTCTCCACTAGAAGTGTTCTTTTTACTGGGAGGTCAGGAACTGTGCTGCCAAGCTGTTGTGTTGAAATTTCTTGAAGTAGTTAAGAAACTGAGCATGTTTAGGGGGTGTTTTATTTTGTTTGCTTGTTTTTTTCAGCAAAGAATAAGGTTATTGCTTTAGGAGTCTCAAGGATTTTCCTGTTCTCTCTGCTTCAGATAAAGATTTAAGGGATAAAGTGTGCTTGTAAGGTGACTTCCTGCAGAATTGTTCCAGAGCGTATGGGAATAAGGAGAGCGAGCTTCCTTATATGTAGGTTATTAGAAAAACTTAATTCTAGCAGCTTCTGTGATGACTGTATTCATGTAAGGTTTTCTTTGGGCAGGGGAGAAGTGGAGTTATCCTCTAAATAGCTTTTTCATGCAGATCACTGAAGGCTTCCATGCACTTGTCACTACTGCGTTTGTTTCTTACTTTTGTGCTGGTAATCTCTGGTTGAATTGACATGGGGGAGAATGGGGGAGGTTGGGATTCTGTGTTTTGTTTTGTTTGTTTGCTTTTTAGTATGATGGGAATTAAATTCAATGTTTTAGCATTCAGTGATAGAACTGAGAGTTCTTACTGTGTAATATAAAATAATAACTAACGTTTGTGACAGAAATGTTTGAGAGGGAAGGACGAAGTTCAACACATGACCTCCTGTTCTGATGTTGGTAAGATATCTTGTGGCACCGGTGGAGTAGAGTTCTCCATTCTGAACAAATTTTGATGATGAAATTCTGTGAAATAAAGACAATTTCCTAAACAGCAGTCTTTGGTGTTATAAAGCTTTATTAAACTTATGGGTAATAAAACCAGTATTTCCTAAATAGCTTTTGCACTTTGGATGAAGAGAGCAAGTCAGCTGAAAGCCTGCCATCCATTACACAGTATGGAAACAGAACATGTTTGTTCTTCAGCTGCAAGGAAATGTTGAAACAGAAGATGACAGTTTTTAGAGTTTAACTTGTAGGGATTAAGGTAATGCAATTTATTTTGATAAGCAAGACAGAAATTTAAAAACAAATATAATCTTTACCAAGTAGTTTTAAGTCTATCCTAGAAAGCAAAATGCAGGTTACATTGCACAGAGAGCAGTGGGGAAAACTTGCCTTGACAATAACCCCTGGCTGTGCAGACCTTGAAGCAGGAACTTGAATGAGTAAACGATGTTTTTTATACATTTTGGAGGTGCTGCTGAAAACTTGAATTGAGAAAAGCTGAAGTTAAATTCTGTGTTGGTTCTGGATCTTTGTATAGAGAAAAAGAAGGAAGAAGAAAAATACAAAACCCCTGCCACAGCTCTGTAGCTTTTTAAAATCTCCTTCCCTGGAAGATGGTGGCTCGAATGTTGGCTTAATATCTGCTTTCCATACTAATGATTCTTACTCCCTCAGGAGGACATAAGTGGGCCATGCAGCAAAGACTTAAAACATCTGAAGAAAATTGTGAAAAACACTGTGTCCTGCATAGCTCTGCAGGGTTTTTGAGCTACATGCTGTGGCTCAGTATCTGATTTGGCTTGTACGTTGCCAAGAGCAGCAGTGGAAAGCTATGAACTGTGTCCCATTCTTTACAGTAAACTGTTTTACATGCGAGAATCTTCATACTGAGGATGAACATCTGTCAGAAGGCTTACAAAAATATCTCAGAATGTTAGGAAATTCTGAATAAATGTTTTCGGTATTTTCCTTTACCTTCATCTTCACCTCCAGCAGTCTGTTCTGCTTTTTTTGGGGGGTGGGTTGGTGTTTTTTTTTTTGTTTGTTTGTTTTTTGTTTTTTTAATAGCAAACTGTTGGTTAGAAGTAAGAGAGATCTTATAAAATGAACAGAACAATTGAATGTATAAAAGCATCAACATGATCAATCTCTGTTGGTTTTTAGCACATGTAAGACCTGGGGTAGTCTAGGAACATTGTCTGTGTTAGCTGTATGATGCAATTACAACTTCACCAGAATAAGCCCCTATCGTAGAAGTTATATAAGAAATAGATGCAGAGAAGCTTCTGGAGTTGAGATTAAGGAAAGATTAAAACCCAATGACAGTGACCACTTAATGTAGTCCTTCCATATAACAATGAGTGCTGTTGCAGACACCTGAAATCTGGAAGAGCATTGCAGTAAATAAAATGCAGTTGGCATATATATGGGAGATTACTTTAGAACTAATGCAAATAAAGCAGTGCCATGAGGAGCTGTGTATATTCTTCTATGAAGGGTAAAAGAATGCCTAGGAGTGTTGCAGAAGAAATTATTTCAAGTTAATGCCACTCAGCCAAGTTATAGGCTCCCTTGGGCCAACAGTACATTTGAATTTTTTCATTAGGAAACACCTGTGGTGAGAAATGGCACCCAAACAGGAGAAGGCTGTATGTGCTCTCCTCTTGCTGTTACTGACCATGCTCATAAAACTATCGGTGAGAATATAAGAAATTTTCCTTTAGCTTCTACACCTAGACTGCATGGTCAGAGTTTGCAGATTTTGCTCAGTAAAATCGCCACCTGATTCAACAAAAGATGCTTGCCTAAGAAGAAGCTTGTCAAGCCTGTAAGTCACTTGTCATGACTTAATGTTTGCCTTGGATATTTTGGAGAGAGAACAGTGACCCGCTGACAGGATGCAGCAGCATTGGCACTAGTAAGAGTTTGATCCTTGTGGTCCAGCATGAGCAGCTTTTAGCTAAAACAATGTTGTATACCAGTAACTTTCACAGGCTAGATACAGTCACTAAAGGAGAAATAGTAGATCTTATAGAAGACTTAAATGCCAAAACATTCCAGATCCCCAGGTCAGACAGTTTTCTCTGCAGTGCACAAGATTGGAAGTGGTGTCTCCTTAGGTCAGCGAGTATCTGCCTCATGTAGGTCTTAGGGAGCTGCTGAGGCTGTGTCTGGTTCCTGAATAGACCTGAGCCTGAACCCTGTTGTCCTTCAGCTCTTCTGAAAGCAGGCATCTTTGCCCTTTTGAGGAACTTTCTTCAACTATCTTTGCCTTTTTTAAGAAGGATTGCTTGTCTTTAGAAACTGGGCCCTGAGAGAAGAGTCTGTCTGCTTCACTAGACAGGTGTTTAGTGATCAGTGTATATGGATCAATTGCCTTTTCTCCTTCCTCTCTTGGGTCTCATTGCTCAGCTGTTGTGGACCCACTGTTTACCTTTCCTCCTGAAGCTTTCATCTATAGAAAATGGTCAAAGTTACACTGGGCTTTAGCGACCAGCAGAAAAGTAGCATGAGGTTGTCACTTTGAGGGTAGGGCAGCTGCCTGGAAATAGATTTACGTCATCTCAGGAAAAGGAAGCAGTTCAGGCTGGTGTGTTACGTAGTTGGCAGTGATCATTTCAAAGTCTTGAAAGCAGAAACATCTGCTTTTTGTGAGGAATCTGATATTCTGATTGCTTATTATTACAAGCCTTGTAAAGGATTTAGATTTCCAGCACCTGTTACCTAGAAACCAATCAGTCAAGGTTCAAACTGGGCACCCAACTGCTAATTCCATTAAACTGAGAACCCAAACTGCTGAAACACCCAGCTCTGGAATGCTTATGTCTTGGGAACTCTAAAGTCAGAAGGTTGTGGTTAACAAAGGGTGTACCATGTTAGGCAGCAACAGGGTAAATGTTTCCAGGACTGTTTTGGTTTTGTAACTTTAAGTGGAATTCAGACACAAGATTTCATTGGTTCAGGTCTTTAAATCTGTTTCTGCGCTCTGATGAAATTGATGAAACATGTTTTTAGTTCTGAAGTGCAAAATCAGATCCTTTAAACATTGCAGTGTACTGGCCATGATGGTAGTTCTTGGTCCACAGGAGACATGAGGTTGGCCAACACTTCACAGAGAAGGCTTCTGTGGTTCAGAACTGTATAGACACATACAGCATTACTGATAGCTGACAGGAACGGAGTATTTTCTTCAATGCTTGACACCATTTTCTAATTAATTTTGTAGAATAGATTGTATAACTGTGGATGGTACTTTTTTATATTTATTATCTAGCTATAAATACATGTGAAATTTGGTTAACTTAAAGGCCCAATCTGCTACTCACAAAGTGCAGGTGTAGCATCCTTTTCAATCTCCAGCCCGATGTTTCCCAATACAAATGCAGATTTAAGTCCCAATGCTATGTTAATTCAATGACAAATTCGCATTTTTGTTATTTTTTTTTTGTAACGGGCTCCAAAGCTGACAAGGAAAACTGTTGAAATAAACTCTAGGCTGTTTCTTCTTTTTCCACGTCTTGCTTCTCATCATTTTCAGGTGTTCCAGAGGCTGCTGTTTCATCAACACTGGGGTATTCGTTTGTCATGTTGCTTGATGGAACTGTGGTTGCAGGTATGTTTTCTTCGTTTGGTACCTGAACATACTCTGCATTGGATTGTTTCTGAGCCATTACTCTGCAGGGAGACAGGATGAGGATTGTAATTTCATGTATTGAAATCCCCTCTACACTAGAGTCTTTCAAATGAACATATCTTCGTAGTTTTGTCATCTGAACATTAACCCCCATATTATGAGGACTCTGTTACGAGAGCACCTGAGAAGGTACAAAATCTCTGTTAAGACAGAGATTGACAGTGGTGGATAATAAGTCTGATCAGTATCACTGGTTTAAGTGATTTTATTAGAAAAAAAAAAAAAAAGTGGGTTTTAGTATGTTTAAGTGCCAGCTCATTAAAGCAGAATGGGAAACTGAGTAGTGTTGGACAGTGTCTGAAAAGGGATAGCAAAATAAACTGGTTGGTGTGAGCTTTCAGGGAAATTGCATGCAGATCTGGTGTCCCATTCAAATACAAAAACATAAGGTACAGTCAGAAAAGAGCTATGAAAAGGCTGATATCTAGAAAAATATTTTTAGTAATAGATATGAATTCCATTTCCCTTATCAAAACAATAATAAAACTCCCAATATTTAAGTACTTTAACATGTAAAAAAGTATCAAATACTAGTGGGTTAATTCAAGGTACTAAGATTTATTAGGGTCCAAGCACTTAATCAGAAGTTAAAGCTACATCAGTTCAAAGCAGAAATCATGTGGATGAGGGGCCACTGGCCTGGATTAGCAGTAATGCCCATCAGGAAGTTTTAGACCTCTGCTATGGGGCAGTGTCCAGATGACATGACAATCTTTTCTGGCTCAGCTGCATGTATTAATTTAACGTTAAACATCATGGGGCTGACTGTGTAGCATATGAGATGATACCCTGAAGATTTTGCGATTTAGGAGAGAAATGAGCAACCAAAGCACAGAAAAAAAAAAAGACATTTCCAAAGCAGGATCAAAATGGACATTCTGGGCTCCATTCTTTGCTTAAGGCTAGTGGCTCCAGACATTTTAGATACGTTAGAGTATCCCAAGCATGTGTCCCATAGCCCTTTGTCATGTCTAGTAGTCAATTCTCTGAGAGAAACCCTTAGCTGCTATACTTTTTTGACTTCATCCACCTGTTATTAACAACCACCATAAACTTTTAAATACAAAGCACTGTTTTTCCAACCTATATTTTAGGTATTGTTTGGTAGTAGCTGCATGTAAACATAAGGAAGAAGGTAATGACCACCCATATTACAAGTGGAACAGCCTAAAAGTCACACAAAAGCAAATACTCCCACTTCAAAAGTTTTCTCAAGCCTTGTATTATTTACTCTTCTATAAATGTTTACAGTATTTATGTTTTACTTTAGCTCTGGTTTATCAGCAGTGCTTTACAGAAACAATTGTCTTAAAATCAAGCAAACAAACAAATTCTTACTGCATTTCATTACTTGATGACTTCTTTTTCTTTGCTTTCTTGGTTAAGACCCAGACGATAACACAAATGATAACAGCTGCCACAATTGCTCCAATTAATGCTCCAGCAACAATAGCACTGTCTGAATCTAGAAAGGAAAAAAATTTTTTTTTTTAAGTATTAATCCAGCAAAATCCCATAGAAATTTAGTGGAGGATCCTTTACCAGAAAGAAGGCATTCAGTTCAAAGACCTAAAAAACTAAGTACGTTTTTCCAGGAGAGAGGCCAAAGATACTCTAGGAAAACGAGAACTGGGCTTTTATGACCTTTTCTGCCTTCTTTCTTAACAGTTAGCACCCTACTCACAACAAGCCCCATGTTTATGACTGGCTAAGGGAAATATTGGGTTGTTAACACTGGCCGTAGTTGAAAGCCTTTGTTCTTCAATCCTTGCAAACAAAATCTGAAATTGAGGTTGCCTTTATCTCTGTTGCTCAGCTGCATGATCTGATTGTTTGTGAACCCTAAAAACCTATTTCCACTTCAGCACAGCTGCTAGCTCTGGCCTGCCATTTTCATTTTATAGACCACTGAGTAATTGAGTACTCATTTCAGGGACATATCTCATGATTGCTTATACAACATACACTTGGCTCTTGTTAAATGTTACTGTTCACATGAAAAATCTCCAAACAGATACGGTTGACTACTGCCTGTGTTTCCAAAAAAAAAAAAAAAAAAATCTGTTTCAAAGATATTACAGCATTTTCCTTCAAAGAGTATGTCATAGATCATATAAGTGATTATTTTCACTTACGCATTGAAGTTAGGTCAAGCTCACAGGTACTGTTCCCCATGACATTGCTGGCTATACAGCGGTAATATCCTGTTTCAAAGGTAGTGAGGTTGCCAATGTAAAGAATGCCAGTGTTTGGATCTGTGGCAAACAGAGAACAGGTACAGATTAACATTCGTATACTTTAGAGGGAAATGATTTTCTTTAGTTGGTATTACTGAGGGCTATTAAGAAAAACAGTACAAGCTAAAGGGTTTTCCCTTTATTCTTTCATTCTTTATATATATGTATTCTTTAAATCCAAAACATTTACTTTCTTTGACAATTACTACAGAGGATTCTGTTTGAACATATTAGAAGATGAGTAGTATGCCCATACTCTATAAGTAAGTCTGTCTAAAGTTTCACCAGCACTGATACTATTGTCATTGTAATTTCATAAATGAAAAGCTAACAGGTACTGAAGATGTTCAGGATGGATTTCTTAGCAACTGAATGAAAAATTGCCTTAATTCAAATGTAAGTTCACTCAAAATTCCAAAGGAAGGAAGATGTAAAGATATTAATATTTCTCCCATTTTAACATTGTTTACATTTAAGGTAATGGTTGGTATAGACAAGACTTTAATGTGCCACAGTTTTTATTAAAACAAACAAACAAAAAGTTTTTTTTTAACAATAAGAAAAAAATAGCTTTTTGTGACAGCCAATTTGAGTGTGTAAAAATATGAATTTGTGATACTGAACATCAGAAGAGGAGGGTAAGTTTTAACTGCCCTATGTGATGCAAAGTGTTTGAAATCCTAGCTGGTACTACAGCACTCTGGCTGTTGAGCATGGTATGGCAGTCCTGTAGTTACGTACTAAATTGCTCAGTCACAGGCGTGAGGGTACTGTCGTCTACTTTGTACCAGTGGTAGGTAGGGTGAGGCAATCCCTCTTCACATTTGCATAAGAGGTAGATTAGATGGCCTTTCTCTGGCATTCCTTCTATTTTGCAGAAAGGCTTTGATGGCTTGACTGTAAAAGAACAAGAACAGAGACATGAGTTCACACCCAGGGCTGCAGGCTTCCACACTGGGGTCTGTTTCTGTACTGCTGTAGTAAAGAATAAAACCACAGTTACAGATTTCTGTCCAAGAGCATAGTCTTGTTTGTGCATCTGACCAAAGGCTCTCCTGTAAAGACTTCAGTAATACTAAATATATACACGTGGCCTAGGATACATTTTTATTATCTTTTCTTCCTTTGCATGCTAAATAAATACTATTACAGGGATGGTGAGATGTTAGGCATTGATGGCAACTATCAGTTACTTATACTGGACCAGCCACTATACATTCTCTAGCATTTTCTGCCACATAGCAGCATCTTTCCCATCTTTCCTTCAGGGCATTGAAGCTTTTCCACATAAAAAGAGAGAGTCAAGGCCTGATTCTTCAGTATCTTGCAGTTGTGGAATAAATAAATCAACTATAGTTATGTGGAGAAAAGAGAAAAGAAAGAAAGAAAAAAAAAACAGTTTTGACAGTTTCCCTACTTTGTACACTGAAGATTTTGCTTCTGCTTACAGCTATTATTTTTCATTTCCTATGTCTAGGCATCCTGTTGTGGTTCTTTGGAGTAACATCACTGGGACTATACTGGCAATGAACACAGCTAAAGTTTACGTGCATAAGTTAGTTTTCATGGGAAAAGTACAGACTTTCCCTTAACTACTCCAAGATTTACTCTTTAGGGGATTTTAGATGAGAATTAATAATTGTACTGTGAAAAATGTGACTTTCAGGAAATGAATTTACACGTGTCTTTGTCCTATACACGGAAGATGGGCAAATGATACTGCAATCTCCTTCATAAGGGTTTGATTTGTACCTCTGACCAGGTATGCGTTCTCAGTACAAAAGCAATGGTTAGATGGAGTTAGTACAAACTTTTGACTTACTAGGAAATAAATGTCATTCCACTCTTTTTTCCTTCTTTCTGAAATTTTGGTCTTTGCTGGGCCTGGGGTTATGCTTAAAAGTAACGGCTTCACAGAGAAGTTGTCATTTACAATTAGAAGGCTTTTTATTTTAATCACAGAATCACAGAATTTCTAGGTTGGAAGAGACCTCAAGATCATCGAGTCCAACCTCTGACCTAACACTAACAGTCCCCACTAAACCATATCCCTAAGCTCTACATCTAAACGTCTTTTAAAGACTTCCAGGGATGGTGACTCCACCACCTCCCTGGGCAGCCTGTTCCAATGCCTCACAACCCTTTCAGTAAAGAAGTTCTTCCTAAGATCCAACCTAAAACTCCCCTGGCGCAACTTTAGCCCATTCCCCCTCGTCCTGTCACCAGGCACGTGAGAGAACAGGCCAACCCCCACCTCACTACAGCCTGTTTTAAGTTACCTGCAGAGAGCGATAAGGTTGCCCCTGAGCCTCCCCTTCTCCAGGCTGAACAAGCCCAGCTCCCTCAGCCGCTCCTCGTAGGACTTGTTCTCCAGGCCCCTCACCAGCTTCGTCGCCCTTCTTTGGACCCGCTCAAGCACCTCGATGTCCTTCTTGTAGCGAGGGGCCCAAAACTGAACACAGTACTCGAGGTGCGGCCTCACCAGAGCCGAGTACAGGGGGACGATCACCTCCCTAGCCCTGCTGGTCACACTGTTTCTTATGCAAGCCAGGATGCCGTTGGCCTTCTTGGCCACCTGAGCACACTGCTGGCTCGTATTCAGTCGATTGTCAACCAATACTCCCAGGTCCTTCTCTGCCTGGCAGCTCTCCAACCACTCATCTCCCAGCCTGTAGCTCTGCTTGGGATTATTGTGCCCCAGGTGCAGGACCCGGCACTTGGCCTTGTTGAACTTCATACAGTTGACCTCAGCCCATCGGTGCAGCCTATCCAGATCCTCCTGCAGAGCCTTCCTACCCTCGAGCAGATCGACACACGCACCTAGCTTGGTGTCATCTGCAAACTTACTGAGGGTGCACTCAATTCCCTCATCCAGATCATCGATGAAGATATTAAAGAGGACCGGCCCCAGCACTGAGCCCTGGGGGATGCCACTAGTGACTGGCCTCCAACTGGATTTGACTCCATTCACCACGACTCTTTGGGCCCGTCTATCCAGCCAGTTTCTAACCCAACAAAGCATATGCCATTCCAAGCCACGAGCAGCCAGTTTCTTGAGGAGAATGTTGTGGGAAACAGTGTCAAAAGCCTTGCTGAAGTCAAGGTAGACCACATCCACAGCCTTTCCCTCAACCACCCAGCGCATCACTTTGTCATAGGAGATCAGGTTCGTCAAGCAGGACCTGCCTTTCATAAACCCATGCTGACTGGGCCTGATCGCCTGGTGGCCCTGCAAGTGCCACGTGATGACACTCAAGATAATCTGCTCCATGAGCTTCCCTGGCACTGAGGTCAAACTGACAGGCCTATAGTTCCCCGGGTCTGCCTTCTGGCCCTTCTTGTAGGTGGGCATCACGTTTGCTAGCCGCCAGTCAACTGGGACCTCCCCCAATAGCCAGGACTGCTGATAAATGATGGATAGGGGCTTGGCCAGCTCCTCTGCCAGTTCTCTCAGTACCCTCGGGTGGATCCCATCCGGCCCCATCGACTTGTGCACATCTAAGTGCCGTACCAGGTCACCAACAAGTTCTTCATGGATAGTGAGGGCCACATCCTGGTCCCCATCCCCTTCCACCAGCTCAGGGTACTGGGTATCCAGAGAACAACAGGTATTGCCACTAAAGACTGAGGCAAAGAATGCATTAAGCACCTCCACCTTTTCCTCATCTCTTTATAACTAAGTTTCACCCCACATCCAGTAAAGGATGGAGATTCTCCTTAGTCCTCCTTTTTGTGTTGATGTATTTATAAAAACATTTTTTGTTATCTTTAACAGCAGTAGCCAGATTGAGCTCCAGATGAGCTTTGGCCTTTCTAATTTTGTCCCTGCACAACCTCGCAACAGCCTTATAGTCCTCCCTAGTGGCCTGCCCTCTTTTCCAAAGGTTATAAACCCTCTTTTTTCTCCTAAACTCAAGCCACAATTCTCTGTTCAGCCAGGCTGGTCTTCTTCCCCGCCAGCTCGTCTTTGATGATACTAATCAAACAGTATCATTCTTTTTCCAAAACGAACAATCTAGTGAACTTGAATAATTCCAGCTACCTGCTTAAATCAGGTAGCTTTTCGAGAGTACAAAGTAAATCTGAAGGCCTCTCCGGGGGGGACCATGAGATTTTGCTGTAGGTCAAGCAAGTGTGGCTGCTGAGTGGTATCAGGCCAGGTCTGCTTCGTCTGGAAGCTAGATGGCACCACAAGCTCTGCCTGCTTTCAAAGCCCTCGGAGAAAAGCTCTGCGTCAGTACCCAAGTGAGCCCTTCTTTCTGCATCACAGGCCTTGTTCATCACAGCCCCGTCATTCCCTCTGCTGCTGCTTATTTTGAGGCGTGAATTCTTTTTGTAATAGGGCAGGAAAACTACAGTACAGCAGTACAGAGAAAAGGCACTTACCCAGCACATTGACAATCACTGATTTTTGGCTCTGGCCAGCATCATTCAGTGGGCTGAAAACTTCACAGGTGTAGGAACCAGTGTCAGAGGGCTGCATGTTGGAGATTGTTATCGATGCGTTCCCTGGACCTGTTGCAGCTGTGATCCTGTTCTTAAACTCTCCATAGGAGTAAGACTGTCCTCCTGAATAATAATAGATCTGTGGTAGAAAACCCATTGTTAGTTTCAGAACAAGAGATCTTACTGCCACTTTGTTTGCTACTTGTAACTGGATTATGGTTGATTTTTGATTAAGTGAAGCAAGGTCACCCCCTTTCTTGCACCTTTCCCCAAGAAAACAGAGATAAACATGTGGTACATTTGCATGTACATTTCTAATGGTTCTTAGATGACAAACTTTTCAGGACAGGGATTTTTTTCATTGTATAAATGGACAGTAGCTATTTTTTGTAGGTCCTTCAGTCACAGACTTAAGATCATTGACCATCGTATGACAAATCTGTGTACAAATGCTAAGTTATGCACAATTAATAGTGGCACTAATTGAAGCACTGATCATTTATGGTATTATTAATATGCAGCTTAGTAGAAGATTATGACAGGAATGGATTTGTCATTGCAAAAAGGGGGTGGCTGCAGAGCTTTCCAAATATAGAAGCTAGCAAACAGAGAACTGAAATGAATCCACATGACATAGCAAACAAGGTGCCTGATCTGTCTGCCGTGAATTTGGAAGCAATAATAGTGCAGTACAAGAACACCAGCAGAATCATCACACATGCAGTTAGAGCAACTATTCTGTTCTTGTTTGTGTGATCAAGATCAGAGCCAGTGTCATGAACTATCTTTTTTTTTTTTTTCTTTTGAGTTTATAGCGTAGATGGAAGTCAAGAACAGCTGTTGGCTTCAGTGCTTGAAGTCATACCTGTTTGGGACCAAGAAGTTCCCCTTTTACTATACAGTAGTAAACTTTTGCAGAATTAAAGGCATGGTAAGCAAAAATGTCTCTAAGGAATGCAGCATTTAAATTAAAATTAGCTGTTTAACATTGATGGATTTCACTGATTTCAGTAGCATGAATTATACTTAAGAGCACTCTGGGAGCAGAGTTGGCCTCACAAGCTTATGAGCCCAAACTCGTTGGCTGAACAGAAGGATAAATTGTGTTCATTATGGAGACTGGTTGGTAGTTTGAGACTTGTGCCTTGAGCTGTGAATACTTCATCTGCTTTGGGGTGAATATAATTGTTCTCAAGGAGTACGTGCACACTGTCCTGTCTAACTCTATTGGGAAATCTAGATCTGGAAGAACAAAGCTAATGTGAAAGACCATGGAACGTTAATTACTTCTGTCAGATGTTACTAATAGTATTATATATAAGTGGCAGTGCTTGGGATAAGCAGTATGCTCCCCAGTGCACAAACACCATTTCCTAGGCAAATGGAGTGGCTGCAGCACAATCCATAAACAATTTTCTCACACTGATGAGTGGTAACCGTACAGAATTACAGGTTGGCACCCAAATGGATCTAACATTTGTCCCACTGACAGTATTCTGGAATCAGCACTGTAAATGTATTTATTGAAGTTGGACCCGACAACATGTTTTTAATGGAAATAGTTGGAAAATGCTTGTAGGAAAAAGTTTCACAGACTGGTGTAAAATGCCATTCATGCCTGACTAATATCAAAAGTTCTTTTTTGTCAAAGCTTCCTGCCTGTAGGGACACTGCAAATCCCCAGGCAAGGAGTATAATTTGCTTTACTTTGCAGATCAACTGATTGCCTTTTGAATTAAGAATATTTATTCTTAATTCTATTTATCCACCCTGATACAGTGTTGACTGAAATCTTTAAGCAATGTTATCTCAATGCCTTTATTAGCTTAAGGCAAGCTACACCCCAAAACTGCCTGAACATAGCTGGTGTATGCAGTGATAAAGCTTTGAAATGAAGGTCAAAACACAAGGCTGTACAGCACCAGCAGCCCCGGTACTGCAGCTTGGCCCCATCTCAAGTGCAGTTTTGTCTGCTTTCCAGCCAGGCTTGATCTGTCCCTGCCCAAGGATTGCAAACACCAGGTACAATTGATGCAGGGCTCTGAGTACCAAAGCTACTACATGTGCTGCCAGCACGTGGGAAACTGGTGTTACAGCGAGGAAGGATAACAGCTTTAATGTTAGCACAGCGTGGGCTTTGTTAGCAGTCTGCAAGACTGCTGGAGAGACTCTCCAGCTTCCATTTTTGCATGCAAGCCCATCAGGTTTAAAAGTGGCTTTCTGCTTTGCTAATATAAAACTGATATACCTGTAATTAAAAAAAGCTATTGGCTGCACTTCTTTCATTCTCTACTTACCGTAGTACAAGCAAAAACAGAACGTTATACACTGCTCAGTTCAAGAGTTTGAAGTTACAGAACCTGTGAATTCTGACCTCAGGCTTCTCTTAAACAGATATTCCTCTACAGATCACAGCAGTGATGGATTTGTGCCTCCTCTTACTTGGTAGTGTGATGGTCATTTGAGTAGGGTAAGGGCAGGAGCTTCCATCAGCTTCATACTAACATGAAATTCAGTTGCACAATGTCTTATACGAAGTAGTGCCTGATTTGCAGCAGTGTGAGAGGAGACACAGGTCCATTGTATTCTTTCCTAGGGCTTAACTATTGAAAAAAGGTCTAAATTCTCTTCAGTCTACCTCAGAGCCATTTGGGATTTATGCCTGCTGTGTGCCAGCTCAGCTACAGCACATGTTCCTGGGAAACAGGTCTGGCACTGCGAGTTGTAAATGCAGTCAGAGCATGCCAGTAAACAACACAGAGGAGCAAGTGCTCCCTGTGAGTGTGATGTAGTTCATCTGATGTCAGGGTGAATTACGCATCTAAGCCCTCATACGACACACTGCGAAATTAATCCCCAGTGCTCTTTCTTCCTTTCTGAATGGACACAGAGGAAATATTTTGTGTACAATGTTAAATCTGAGGCAGGTGTCAGCACAGCAGAGAATATTTGTTCTCTTTGTGGATTTAAACTGAATCTTTTAGTATTTTTGTTGTTGTTTGAACTATGAATATATAAACACAGTTGAGCAGCTTAAGGAAATCCACTCAGTTCCCCTGCAGGCTCCTGTCCTTTCTCTCTTTTGCTCCTGTATGATGCTTATCTCACTAGCTGTGGAGTTCATTGCCTGAAGGAAGGTGGTAAACACCAAAAAGGCTGAGTAATGTTGTGATTAATTACCGAGTGTGTATCTTGTCCCAGAGGTATGATTGGGTTGTGTACACAGGAAATTTCATTTAAGAGGGACATGTTTCAGTTAATTGGCTGCGAATTTGTAGCCCATTTTAAACAATACACTCAAAATTAATATTTTAAACCCTTGTATAAAAAGTTTGTATATTGTCCTTAAAAACATCATGTTTATGCTTTCCAAAAAAAAATATAGGAAAATATTTGCAAAAATGTATCTATGCCATTTCAAAAGTCAAAAACTTGTTTTCTGTGGAAGATAGAGAAAGCTTTTTTTTTTTTTTTTTTTTTGGCAACTGACAGCTGATATCCCTTCCCACAAGTATGCATCTCATTGACATTTCTTTCCATTTCACCTGAAATATCCTTAAAATGTCTACATGGGAAAAGTATATATGTAGTCAATGGCAGTCCTTTGCCAGAGGCCTTTTTAAATCAGCGTGATAAATATGTTTAAAGTCCAGTATCTTGAATGTAAAAAGTACCCAAGAAATCTGCTGTGTTCTCTGTAAAAATAAGCACTTAATGTCCTCAAGCAAACCATGAGCAGCTATAGTGAAGTCGATGATTTACCAGTGGAAAAACAATACTGTGGATGTAGTAATGGTTGCTACTTCTAATTACCAGCTTGTTTGCTCATGCAAGTTTTTATATAATGATGCCTTTTCACATTTCAAGGGAGCAGCTGCCTCAGATGACTAATCAAATAACTGACAAAAAAAAAAAAAAAAGTGAGATTATCACTCCTAAAAATGCTGTCCCTAATAACTCCACAGTCTGAAACAGCAGTTTCTGCAAAACAGTTAAAAGCTGTCCAGAAAGTCCATCCTTGACCTTGGAAAGGATTGCAGTTTGTTCTCTAACTTGTGGGGAGGGTTTGCTTAACGCCCCGCGGTGTCAGCAGTCATCCCTCCTGGCTTTCTATGGCAATGGCATGGTTACTCTGTGTCTCCAGAGTCGCAGCGTCTGCTACAACCAAGAGGATTTGGTCTCATAGCGTTCCAAGGCAGTTGAACTATTTGTGTACCTGTTCAGGGAATATGGGTTACAAACAGAACAGGGAAGGAAGTGGGAATGGTCATGCTAGTTTGGAAGAAAATCTTGGTAACCTCGATGCTGGAGGCAAGGTCATTTGTGTTGTGAATTCAGAAGGATCTGGTACATGAAATCACACATCCTTTTCTACCTTCACCTGACTTGTGGGAAGGCTGTTCCCCTTCTTGTGTGATGGTAAAGAAAGTGCTCACCTGAAGAGGAAGCAGTTGGCAAAGCTGTGTTGAGGGTTTTTGAAGGCTGCCAGATATCTGGCAGAAAAGAAAAAAACCATCTAAAGTTTGTTTATGCAGCATCTCCCATAGAGCAATCTTGTGCCTTGGTGGGTAGAGGACACGTGTGAAAAAACAGGCAGAAAATTAGAAGAAACATGCCTCCATCTGCTTCCTTTCCCTTCTTGGGGCTGGACAAATAGATGCTAGAATTAGTGTAAATGTGCGTCTTTCAAATGGCTTTGGATGGACTCAGTCCAGGTCAGCGTTCCTGCCATCCCCCGGTGCCATCACACCACATTGCTGTTTTGCCTAGTGCATCTGGGTGTCAAACTTGTAAAAGCAGATGTACTTGAAGATGTGTTACAAAACATCCCACTTAATCTGCACAGTAGCCTTGACGTCCTGACGGTGAGGCAGAACCAGGACATGGCTTCCTGTCTAATACCTGCCTTCCCTCCCCCAGCCCATCTCGCTTTCTCCCACCAGCAGATGCAAAGCTGGAGCATCCTGTCTGATGACGTTTCTCTAGGCTGATGTATTCAGCATCTCATTCTGATTCACAGCCCTTGCCTGGAGAGCTGTAAAGCTCAGGCACTCGGAGGCATTCCGGCCCCAGCAGCGTGTTGTTCTATCATTTTCTCTTTGTCATTTTCTCAGGCTACCATAAAAAGAACTGTTGAAGTCTCTTTCTCACCAATAAGTGCAAAAGGAGATGTTATCAACTTCAGCAGATAGGTATCATCATCTCTTTCTGAATTCTGAGTACAGACAGAATTTATAAAATAACCAGGGAAAAATATGTATTCATCTTTCCCTTAAGCATCTTACCGTCTAATCAGAGAGCAAATGCTGCACTCTCCAAGTGTTAATTAAAGCCCAAGGCGCAGATTCTGAGCTTGCTAGATAAGCGGGCAAATGCTCACATGTGCGTTGGTTTCGTTGACGTGTGCCATGTGACTGAGCCTGGCCCCAAATGCATTTGCTCATCCACAGCTGCTTTCTACACATTTTTAGTGGAACTTTGATCTGCCAGACTGCAGCAGGGATATTCTGCCCTACATTACTGGGATTTTTGTCATGGGTAACCGAGGATGACTGGAAACCTCTTGTCACAATTGCACATTGGTAGAAGAAAGAGATGGAGTCAGAAGCCTTTAGAGAATTAATCACTCCGCAGCTTTAACTGGCGCAAAATGCTTTGGAGGATCATCTCTTTCATGTTCTCACAGTGTCATTCTTGTGGCTGAACTATTAGTGAGTAATTTCTACAGCGTATCAAGCACAAACATGCTTTCTCAGTGCCTTTGGCAGTTATCAGACCTCAATGTGCTTTGGGCTGCACCCTGTACTTCACGGTGAGACAGGAATCCCACTCAAAGAGGGTTTGGAAGGGATTCTGGCTGGGACAGCGGCCAGCTGATGGCTGAGAGGAGGCTGGTTCAGCAGGCAGCTTTGTGTTCCTCTGTACGTCACAGCCCAAAATGTCACGTTCTAGAGGGGGGATCGAGGAGGAATATTTTTTCTCTCTGTAAATATCTAGCCCCAAATCTGGGCTATTCAGACTTGCGCACATTCAGCCCAGAGGCTCCTGGTGTGTGGACATGCTATTCAGATACTCTTTGGGTAGAATATTCTCAAAGGATCAGGTACTAGTTCAGCCACTTGAATAGCTGTGGGAATAAAGCAACAGCTACTTCCAGAATAATTCTGATAGAGGAAAATGCAGTAAAAATTAGCGTGAGGTAAAAGCTCTGAGTGATGCATCTGATTGAGCTCATCTCAGCTATGTGCTGTTTTTAGGATTTTAACCCAGAACATAATTACAAGTTTTATAGCAGTATAAATCTAGCAGAAGCTATTTAGCTCTTTTTATGTTGTTGTTAAGATTGTTTGTTTTTTGTTTGTTTGTTTTTTTCTTACCTTGTATCTCCAGCTACATCTTCCCCGTGCATCTGTCACATACACCATCTTTTGACAATGACTGACTGACTTTTCATCCATACTCAGAATACCGTGACACGGGGAGTGCTGTATTTGAGTAAAAATGGGCTGGTCTGAGAGTTAAATGAGACTGGAAATGTGCCCCCAAAGTCCAAGAGCCTGTTCTCTACACAACTCCCCTGAAGGCAGCGGTGCTGTTCACAAGGGCAGGGTGCCTCATGCTCAGCACGTTGTGCAGATGTCTTAAGCCCTGAGTAACAGAGTGGGATGCGATACCATCTTATTGCTGAGTTCTACCTAAAATTAGGCAAATAAGTGTCCTACTGGCTCCAAACACATAAGTTACAACCTGATCTTTTTCTACTTGTCTCCACTCTCTTTTTTGCTCTGTTGTCTGCATAAGCATGCCAGTTTATTTGACCTTCTCTCTGCAGACTGTCACCCCAGCACCAGAGAGAACCACAAGCAGCCAACAGCAACCCTAGTGGCATCCAGGAATTGCTCTGACTGCACTGAGAGCAGGGTCTGTATTCCCTTCACTGGAGGTATTGCCTTTGCTTTCTGCCATTAAATGAAGCTGTGTTTTTTGGTGCCTGCAGGGTCACTGAAGTGTTAGATAAGACTTGGTTTTAAAAACATCACCCTTAGGCAAAACAAAATGCTCATGTATCAGAGAGGCCCCTTCCAGTAAGTTATCTGTAGTGCTCCAGGCAGTGCTTTGCAGAGGCTTGTCTTCACTTGGGGGCTGGATTGGGCTGCTGTGCTCCAAGACAGCGTCCCCTGCAGCACTGACAGCCCCTGCAGCACACGACCTCAGGCATCTGTGACTGGAAGCATGTGTGGTGGGCTCTCAGGACCTAGTCTTGCCCCTTGCTGCTAAATGACACTTCCTTGGTAGCACAGATAGGAGAAAAATGCAGAGCTCCCTCGGGATGAAAGCCAATATACAGAATAAATGGAAGATACCATTGCTACAGGCTGCTACACTCCTTCCCTCACTATCATCCCTCAGCAGTTTTGCCAAAGCAGTGTTAATGTCATCATTTGCAAGTATTTCAAGTTAGTTTTTTTTAAGAGAACGATTCCATGAGAGGCGTATCAATAATTCACCCAGCATCTCTTGCAAACAACAGCCATTCCTTTCCTTTACTCCTCTAGTTAACTCAAAATTTCATCAATAATACTGCAGCGAGCATATCTTGGGTAGCCATGCAGAGTCTCTGATAATTTCACTTGCTTTAACTGTGGGTGGCCTGGGCTGGACGCTCAAGGTGTGATGCTGGTTGGGTTCAGGACTTGGATTTAGGTTTGCCAGGCTGCAGCCTCGCCTGTGCAGAGTCAACAGAAAGCTTCAGTCTTTCAAACATTTATTTAGGTGCTTTATACTGAGGTCAGCCGAGTGACTCAGAGCATAAAATGAAGCACAGGTGTAGATCTTAGCAGGAGCTGTGACTCTACCTTAGGAAGCAGACCAGGCTGTGATATATTCTGTTACTCTGGGTGAGCTGAATAAGTACTTTTTGCCTCAGTTTGTCTCTTGGTAAAGTACAGAGAGTTGGGTAGTTGGAAATTTCTCAAGATCCTTGGCTGGGAGCAGCTATTTAAAAATAAAATTCATCATTAAAAAGACATATTGCTAGGGTGAAAAAGACCAAAAAAAAAAAAAAAAAAGTAAAAATACACATAACTTCCCATTTTCCATTAATTGACATTTACAGTATTTAGTTCAAATAAAGAGAATTACTTCCACTGGTGGAACTTCTCAGGATATGAGCAGAATTAGGCTCCAATTAGAGAAAAGTTTAATATTCCTCACTACATATATCTGCACTGTCTTCAAACCAGCCCAGCAAACACCTGCCTTTCCCCTGTTTGCTGCCTTCCTTCTCATCGCAGTGTCAGCGAGCAGCCGGCTGTTTGCGGCATCTCCTCCCCGCCCGTGTAACTGCCATGGCTTTTAGCTGCTGAACACCTGCACCAGCATTGTGGCAAAGGGGAACAGGATATGAAAACACCACAACAAACAGCAAAGCACGCCAGACAGCTTCACAAAGCAAGCGCTGGGAAGCATTGGGTCTGTGCACTGATGTACAGTGCTGCCTAAGCTTGCAGCAAGGTAAAATCTGTGGCTGAATACTCCGGGGTGTTAAATTAGCACTGGCACCAGTCCTCACACTGATCTTATTGATTTCCTTCGAAACAGAACTGCGACTGAGCTCACATATCTCAGAACACTGCAAAATTTGTAACATGACGGTATAAAACAATAACATTATTTTTAAAAGGACACCTATGGCCTCCATACTTAATATATATATAATGTCCTAAAATCTAATAATCTAAAGCTCAGACTCATTAATCTTAAAAGCCAAAAGAATCTTAATTTGAATCTAAAGAATCTAAATTTGCCTTAATTAATTCTAACATTCTACAGTGTTAGCTTTATTATTTGCTGCCACTGCAGAAAGAAATGGCCGTATTACCAGTTATGTAAATACACATTATTTATTAGGATGAAGATTTCATTATGTTTGTTATGGAGAATATCCCCCTATTAATTCTTTTTATACTAGCCACATGAATAACAGGGTCCTCAAGACAGCGAGCACTTAGTGAGGTGCTGGGAATATTTAGGATTGTAGCAGGTGAGATAACAAGTATTTTCTGTAGCTTTCTGAAAAATTGTAAGTCTCCTATCTTTAAAATATTTGGCAGACATTTTCTACTCTAAAAAAAAAAAAAAAAGGAGCTGAAAATTTATCCATTTAATTGTTGAAAAAATGGCAATTTTTTAATAACAGTATAATTTTTAATAAAATTTTCTGGAGAAAATAGATGCTAATTATAAGGAAGTATTCATGATTTATTTGAGATGTGTTAGACGAATCTAAGTATATAATAAAATTTAATAATTTTATCCAACTTAAAATGCAAGCTGCTGTTCTGGTATTCAGTAAACTATAGTGCCAACATGTTCAATTCCGTTGTTTTTGTCAGCTCACCAGTATATTGAATATATTTTTGACTTGATTTTGGTATTCTTTAAACAACGTAAGCCAAAGCTGGCAGTCTCTTCCGTTGCCATGCATATACTTTCTACTAGGAAGAAAATATGAAATTTAACTTCAGCTGCATGCCAAGCAACCAGGGCAAAGCCAGGTTTGTAGAGACAAAGATTATTTTTGTTTAAACCTGTAGGTGAAAAGTATACATGCTGCCAGGCACTCTGTCCTTTCTGAAACCCAGAAAACTCACCAGTGCGAAATGGAAAGAGCAGCCTCAAATTGCTGTGGGTTTAGACAGGTTGAAAATCCGATTCCACGTTCAGCTGTGTTGTGTGACTTCTTTAAATTGGTATTTTTCACAAGCAGTCACAGTCCTTTCTTACCACTGTTTGTATTAACACGATTACTTTTGTTGTGAATAGGTTCAAAACACTGAGGAATCACTGTGTTGCAGTAAAAAGCTTCGGGACCAAGTAATACAGGGTTGAATGGGTTGCTAAAAGCAATTTAATTAAAGCACCCCAGTCCTGCAGCTCTGCACATGCATGCACCCTCTGAATACATCAGCAGAGGGAAGGGTTTTCTCCATGCCTCGCTGAGTGTAGAGCTGAGGATAACAGGCACTGCAGTGAAGGGAAGTTTTGCCTCTGTCCTCAAGGAGGATGGGATTAGCACTACCCCATCACCTTGCTAGATTGTATCGACTTTATTTAATGACAGTGCAGATCATCCATTACCAATGGGTATGTGCTGTGGTGTGAAAGCGAATTTACCATGAAATTAGTACCAAATGGGGAGAAAACCAGATGCATTTTTTCCAGTCCTTCTAGGCATAGCTTCCCCACTTAATGCAGGGGGAGCTGCAAAATCCGGGACTGAGTGCTAAAGAGATTGAACCGTGAGATTTCCCTGGCATTTTGGAGCCTCGCATCAGTTACTTTTCTTTTTTGGAGCATATTCCAAACCACCCACAGTATGTTCTGATTACATTCCTTAGGGGATATTTTCTCATCATCCATCACAGCTTACAAATGGTTTTTCCCCTCTTGGATCTCTTGATGCTGTCCCATGCTCCCTCTGAAATACTTTCAGCTATAATCTTCTTATTTTTCCTGGTTGTGGTCAGAAAATGTATTTCATTTTTTGTCTTGCAATGAGGAAAATCTAACGCAAGTAAAATGGAGAGACTGTAACTGAATCTGGAGAATATGGGCTCGATCCTGTCTTGGTGCTGTACTTCCCACCTGAAGGAGTGATTGAAGTCTGTGCTACAACATACTGGATCAAAATTATAATGCATTACTCTATGTACAAATTAGGAAACGTGAAGCTGCCACCCTTTTGTGAGTAATTCTTTATTTAAGAACAGTTTTGACTTGAAAAAAGCAAATGATATGAGTAACAACTACTCATACAATTAGTCAGGAAGGTGTGCATATATCAGTCTGTCATTTAGCTGGAGTCAGAACTTGGGACGGGCCCACTGTTTGTGCTTGTCACTGCTAGAGGCTTTATCTATGGCTACGACATACAGCAGGAGGGTAAGCAGTTCCCCTGACCTGTGTTAAATTGCTCTTGCTTGCATACTGGCTATTGCTCAGTGCCAAATGTAGTAAGTACTGTACGTTCTGCAAATTGCACACAGTCTAATTCTGCTCTAATTGATAAACTGAATAGAAGGTATAACTCTATCAGCCGTGGCAAACCTCCGAGTGTAATGTTATTAGGAAGTTGTTAAACACGATAGGAATATCATCAGAGTGGGCTGTGCCAGTGATCTAAGTCAAACCTGTTTACATCAGTTCTCAGGTGTAACACCAAGCAGGAAAATTGAACTTGTAGGAAAAAAATGTTAGCAGTAATGTTAAAACTAGGGGGGAAGGAGGGGGAACGGGCTGATTGTCTTAAAGGCCAAGCATGACACTAGGGTGTCGAAAGAAGTCACAGTCTTCAAGGATGCAGTGACACTTCTAAAAGCAGCATTTCTTCTTATAAAGGAAAGCATTGCTGACTGCTCAGCACCTTGCTGGGTGAGCTAAGGGGAACTCAGAACCTGCGTGTTATGCTGGATTAATTTCACACCCAAACATTGGAATCATTGGTAGCTCTCGTAGTCTGACTGCTAGTGTGGGTATGTACAGAAGTTGCACATCCCATCCCTGACTCCCTGGAGACAGTCCAGGCTGCTCTGCAAGGCCTTCAGAGCCACATGAGGGGCTGGGGCAATGCTTACAGCAGGCAGCTGCCTAGTACTTCGTGTCCTGCACAGTCCCGCTGCCCTCTCCATGCTGATACTCCATCCTACCACGCTGCACTGCTGCAGGGGGAGCTGCTGGTCTCAGGAAGGGCAGGGAGCACTTGCCTTTGATCTGTAATTGTTCTGCTACTGCAGTGACACCCACGGGATGCTGCGAAATGCTAACCCAAGTTAACTGGGGCAGATTTCCCACTACTGCTGCTGACTTGGGCTGGTGGTCTGTTACGCACTGCTCTCGTCCGAGCCACCCAATAGCAGCGCTAATGGAGCTCGCATTTGACCCTGAGGTGGGGAACGCATTGTCATAGGCAAGGGCGTCTCACCAGGAAAACCACGTTCACAATAGGAGGAAGTGTCTGCCAGACAAGAGAAAAGGGAGCTAGTCCAGGAGCCAGAGCACTTGTGTGATTTTTGGACACCTCAGCTTTACTCCACATCACGCTTCCTGTGTGACTTAGAGCAAGTTGTTGAAGCATCTGAATGCCTCTCCTACCTTCTCATAAGTTTCCATGAGAGCCCAGGCATGCAGTAGGAATTGGGAGCCTCGGTAGCTTTGTACATCTGCCCTAAAATTCACTGCACCTCAGTCCTTTGTCTTTACTGTGGGAACACCAATGTTACCTGCCCCCAGGATTAGCAAGGATAACGCTATAAAACATAACAAGATTCTTTAAGGACATCAGGACATCTTAAACATATCTTCAAATTAATAACAAATAAATATCTTACGGTGTGCAGCTGGCTCTCTTTGGCACTGTAAAAGCTCCACTGGATAAAGAAATTTCCCAGCGGCTGAGAACTCGTGTACGTACAGAGGAGGGTTGCGTTGCCGCCCGTCGTGACATTCACTATCTTCTCAGGAACGGTCACCACAACGCTGCCAGCGTGACCTGTGGGCAGTAAGCATGGTGAGCAGAGACCTGCTGTGGCCAGCTCGGGGAGCAGGGCAGGAGAGCCTTGCTCCTGCTTTATCCAAACAACCTGAAGGAGATGTCTGTCCTTCTCCTTTCAGCAGTTTCCCTTGGGCTTGATGGGGAAGTTTTCATGATAACGAGCTGGGAGTGGGTAAAGCTAACAAGCACGTAAATCCCCAGAATAGCTGTCCCCTTAAAACCAAGAATATTCTGACAAAGCAGAGCTGAAAGCAGGCCTGTTCCCACCTGCAGAGGCTTGTCTTCTCACTGAGAGCCTGCGGCTCAACGGAACCTTTCTTCTGCACTCTCAGTGCTCTCCTGAACCTCACGCTCTCGCTCACAGCTGTCCTGAGGCCTCGCTTACACCTTTCTTGCCTTCTTTTCTGCAGTTACTCCTTTAGATGTCTGATCTTTATCCGTGGCTCACCATCTGCTACAGTGTTGTCTCTTCTTGTATTCTTACGTTCTGTTTCTGACTCAGTGGCACTGTTGGGTTCCCCCAGTTTGGAGCCTAGCAGCTCTTCTCCATTTTCCTTTTGCTAACTACTTTGCTTATGTTTAGGTTCCTTATGGCTTCCATGCAGAAGTTGTGTTTTTTTTCCAATGTATGAGTGACAGAGGCAAACATACAAAATATTCTTCTCTTAATGGAATATCTGTGCATCTTAGGCTAGGGTGCTGCTTTTTAGAATTTAAGCAGAACCTTCAGCAACATCAAAAGAATATTTTGCTTGAATTATCACTATCACCCACATGAGAGAAAACATAGTTTAAGAAAGAATTTATTTTGGCATTTTTAACCATGCAAATGTTGCAGATCCATCAGCTCCTACAGTAGGCAAGCCTATCTCAACCTAAAATCTTTGGAGTCTGACTTCCTTGTTTGATAGCTTGAGTGTTAGAAATTCAGTGGAAGGAAGAAGGCAATAATCCACTTTCCATATCAGTGTTGGCTAGGATTAGAACTAGCGAGCTTTAACTGCAGCGAGATTTGCATTGTATGTGAGGACAGTCTCACAGGAATGGTTGCAGACTGACCTAAATTAGTGTGGATCCTGCCTTGGGGAAAGAGGGCATCCCAGTGCTATCTGTAAGTCCTGCTTGTCCTGTGAGTTCCCAATAGCTTAATCCTTACTGTAATCTAATATGAAAACCATGTAATGTTATTTTAGCTGTCTCAGTTCATTGTTCTCAGCTTTAACAATTAGAGTTGGCCAGAAGATTATAGTTTCTTGCCACAATAATACTTGCACGTATGTGCATTAATTTTCTCTTCTTCATTGGAATTAAGCTATGGTCCTTCAACACAATGGCAAACTACTGAAAACATAATTTTTCCAGTCATTTGCTCTGTGTGTTTCCTTCATCACTCTCTGTGTCTGGAGTCAGGAGTGCCACAGCTTGAATATTACAAGCTTTTCCACAAGAAGTTAGCTGAAATGACTCCATCTTCCATAAAGTCATATGTTTAGGATAAATACATTCAGCTGAAATACACTAGCATAGTTCTAGTAAACATATAAGGCCAAAACCTATAAAACTTTATTTGTCCAGCAAGGTTTTTAAAAGCCACTGCTAATTCTAAGATGGTGCTTTTGACGGGAAATGGAGTAAGCTGGAACCGCACAGCCTATTCCCACATCACGGAAGTTAGAGAGAGCTTTGCTTTGTGTTTAATTCACTGTTTATGGTTTCGAACTCATAATCCCATCTCATCCATACAGCCCTTTTGATTTCAGTGAAAAAAGCACATGAGTAAAAAGTGACCCCATAAAAAAGGCTAGTGTGAGCAGGACTATAACTTCTTGTTAAACCATTGCTCTGTCTTTTACTCAGCAATATAACTGTGTGAGCATTTCCTTGCTACAGAGAAAGTGACTGCAGTTAACTGGGAATCATCCACTTTCATTGCAGTCCCATGAAGTTTTTAATGCTAACAAATAAATACCAGTTTGCTGATATTTTGCTGGCCTCCCCAGAAACCTTCAGTCAGTGGTTCCCCTTGCTACGGCCACACTGCTAGCCTTAAGTCCACAACTGTGGAATTGGAGGACATTGTTTTGCAAAGTATTTGTACCAGCACTGAATTCCTTTTAATTTCTAAGACAAAAATCTGTGGAGTTTGTGTGCGTGAGAGAGGTGACATTGAAATACTAGGAGCAACTATTTAAATTATTTCTTTGGCATCCAAAATAGGTAATTCCATCTTGAAAAGAAAACGCGTAATCTAACTTTCATTTTCTTTAGTGGACACAGTTCGTCTCCTCCTGGAGAATTAGACTTAAAATATTTACTACTGCATATATTAAAAGTAAAGCTTAGCACAATAAATTGTCTTTGAAATATGAATAATATATTATCTTTAATATACCATATATTTCCTAGATTCCAACAAGTATTATATCCTCACTTAACTTCATGGAAACCCGAATGATTATATGCATGCTTAAAGTTAAGCATACCCCCCAAAAAATGGTGGGGATGAGCCCAAGGCATCATTTCCCAGGAATATCTTGAAGAGATAAAAAAGCCAAATGTGATGAAACCAGCCTTGAAGGTTAGGTTTTCTCACATTCAGCTTTTGGCTCCTCTTGAAAAAGTCTAGCGCTCTACATGTGAACTCGTTGCCTCCTCCTATCTGTAAAGCAAAGCATTGATTTACCAAAGCTAAAATTCTGTTCTTGAGCAAAAAATTATTACCAGTCAGAGGGCAGCTTGCTGATTTCCACAAAATAGCGTGGCATTGTAGCCACAATATTCATTCCATCTAGAAATAAATCCAGAGTGTTTTCCTAGTTTGCCAGTCAGGTTGACCTGCTCTCTTATTTCAACAAGTTCTTCTACTTCAGTGTTATTTCAATCAGTTTGTTATTCTTACCTGCAAGGGTGGCTAGGATTGGAAGTAACTTCAGCATCGTTGCAAACATCTTGATGTTTGGAGAGAAAAGAGACCAGATGCAGGTTCTGACTTCAACTAAAACTCAACCGTGGCTTTTTTTTTTTTTTTCAAGTGGGTTTTTGTTTTCCTTATCAGCTATGTATCAACACGTCAATAAGCTTTTTATTCTCCTTTATCACATGTATGCCTTTCTCCGACTAGTGGCGTGATTGTTCAGTTGAAACCATTTTGTGGGGTGTGAGCAACTGAGTGTTTTGTTAATATTAAACTTTTGAGTCAGAGAAGCCCCAGTTCTCCCACCTTTACCAAGGGCCAGCAGTATTTGCCCTCATAAGTACTCCCGCTGAGCACAACCAAAGTATCTGTGGATCTATTAACAGTCAATACGATTACCAGTGTTGGAGTCGGGCCTAGTATGAATAAGGAATAATCTTTATTTCCTGTTAATTCAATCATTTTTTTTTAATGTGTATCTGGAGATAATACTTGGCTAGTACAGTTCTGTTCTAAAATTTATTTCTCACACCATTTTATACAGAATGGTTATGTTGGACTCATGATTGCCTTGAAATTTCTGTACTGAACTCATCAGGAAGATAACACACCAAAATAAAGATAAAATAAAACAGTTTATCCTCTAAACTGATAATAAAATTAGTTTCATCCAGTCTGAATGCATGAAGTTGGATGCTACTAACACAAAACGTCAAGGTGAATATATTGATTTTTATTTAAATCTTAATACCTGATGTATTTAGCAAAAAACAGTGGATGAAGGTTAGGACTAATTGCAGTAACTTACAGTAGATTAGGTTGTCCTTGGTGAATTTAAAACACCTTCTCTAATTCTCTGAGGCTCATGAGGAACACGAGGTGCTCAGCTTCTTGAGGAAGGCAGCTTTGCTGTCTTTATTCCATGGCATTCGCCTGACGCTAGTGCAAAGCCCCGGGCTGAGATGGCAGTAGCTGGCTGTGCACCTGCAGCCATGCGGCAGTAGCTGAAGACATAACAGAGGGCAGCATTGCCTTTTAGATGTGTGCCTGCAGCTCTGCCCAAGACAATGAAAACAAGCAGTGACTTTTTTTCTGTGCTTGGTGAAAACACAGGTCTAGTTCATGCCTGATAATCCAACCTCCGTAGTGATGGGCCACCCCACCCTTTCCACGGCCAGGGCCTTGGTGCAGCTGGGGAAGCCCTTTTGGGAAGTGGGGCTCAGCCTCTGGCCATGTGTAGTGGGACAGCTGGGAATTTCCAGGCTCACCCTCGTCTCTGATGGCTTGTGACGATTCTTCACAGTAGAAGCAATGAGTTGCTTGTTGGGTCAATTATAGTCAGGATCAGGCTTATATAATTAAGTGAATTTTATCCTGCCTGCTATTGCTGTGGAGATTCCTGAATAATCTCTGGGTGGATGTCAGTGTTTGATTGTACTTTTATATGAACCATCTCAAAAACAATTTGTAAAAGAGGTCTTTTCCTTAGTTCTGACTTTCAGTGCTTCATGCAGTGTTCCCACGGGATGGGCAGTGTTTGCCTTTTTGTGACAAAGAGGACATGACTTGGAACAGCCGTATGTCTCACCGTGGATGCACAGGAGACCTCGAGTCCAAAGAGAAATATCACAGAATCAAAGAATGTCTCGGGTGGGAAGGGACCTTAAAGATACCTGGTTCCATGCTCCCGCCATGGGCAGGGAAGCCACAGGGATGTACACACAAACTGACTAGGCAAAGCACTGATCCACTTGTGGAGTGGGTATGCCAGAGGTGGAGCAAAGACTCTTATCTCCTGATAAAATGGAAAGGGCCAGTACCAGGAACTGTATGTTAACAGGCTTTGTGACTCAGGTCTGTGTACACTGAAACATACTCAGAAATGTTGCCTTCCAAGGAACTCCCTTGTGCTCACTCTATAAATAGAAGTGTCAGTCATCACAAAAATGAAGCCCGGAGGCACGCCCGGAGCAAAGCAGCAGGCCTTTCTGCACTGCCTTGCCTAGACAAGCACTTGGATGACACTTGGGTTGCTTCTGTTGGCCCAAACCCCAATTTTAATCTTGCTGTAGAATTCCACATTTAGCTTGACTAAAAGCACTTCGAGTGCTTTGTGTTTCTGAAATAGTCTAAGTAGGCTATTGTTCAAAGGCACCAAACCCAGCATAACGTGATTCAGAGCTCTCTAGTTCCGCATCACACCTGATTGCTGGGGATGCAGAGAGGAATGTAATTAAAAATTCAAACAAATGCAGTAAAGGAGCTGCCTTAACCCTCTAAATCCACCATCAGATTGACTTCAATTACACTTTACAGTTTATTTACTTATTGTGCAACCGTATTTGTTGTCTTAAAATATTTATAAGCTTTCGTGGGAGTATTTGGAGCCTAAAAGTAAATTTCTGTACTCACTGTTAGTTTCAAGCTCTCAGATAGTGGAGGTCTGTAAAGATACCAATAAGATAAACTTTTCTGAGGAGAGCACCATGGTTTATTCCCTCAAAATAACCTGGTCAGAAATACGCATAACCATCTGTATCAATTTCCAAGAACTTTTTCTTATTTGATTAGTACTTAGGAACCCATGTCAGGGGCCGTGCTCACAGAAAGGGGGTGCCAAATCCGGTGCAGAGGGTTGCTCTGGATCAGCTGTCCGCGTGTAGCTCCCCTGGGGCTGGCAGTGTCCTGGGATGTTATTCTAACATTCCCACTACTCTAGACTATTGCAGTTGGTGTAGCATAAACATTTAGAATTTTTCCAAAATGTGGCAGGCAGTTAATTCAGTGGGATTTTGCTAAAGGCATGCAAAATGCTAGACCTTTGCTGTCTGATCTGGCCTGTTTGACAGCCACAGAAGAAGTAGGAAGTTTTCTTAGCCTGTATCAGCTGTGGGAAGCTGATGCTGCCACCGCTGAAGGCATTTATTTGTGTGCAGTGCATTCACAGAATCATAGAACAGCTCAGCTTGGAAGCGACCTTAAGATCATCTGGTTCCAGCCCCCTGCTACAGGCAGGGACACCACCCAGCAGATCAGGTTGCCCAGGGCCTCATCCAACCTGGCCTTGAGCACCTCCAGGGCTGGGGCATCCACAGCTTCTCTGGGCAGCCTATTCCAGTGCCTCACCACTCTCTGAGTGAAGAATTTCCTCCAAACGTCTCATCTAAATCTCCCCTCTTTTAGTTTAAAACCATTCCCCCTTGTCATTATCTGCCTGAGCAAAAAGTTGTTCCCCATCTTCTTTATAAGCCCCCTTTAAGTATTGAAAAGCCACAATGAGGTCACCCTGAATTGTTCTATTGCAACAGAGCCACAACACCTGCCTCCACACAAGTGTTTATTTACTCCGCAGAGTCTCATGTGAAATTGGTGAAGAGTTAAGCACCTGGATACAGCTGTAGATCTGGCTTAGGCCTTTGGGGTTGATGGTAGCTCTCTTTCTGTCTTTCCTGCCTCCTGCTCTGAGAAAAGCCTACAAAAAAGCAAAATAGCTGTAGCTGCTGGTGCTTGTGCTGGTCTGGGCGTGCTGGAGAGAGGTTTGTTGCAGAAGCAGAGGGGTTCACAGCAATCGTGGTGGTAGCATAAATGTTCGGTTTGCCCCCCTTGTTTGGCTGGTGAGCTGCGCGCCGCAAGTGCTCTGGCTGCCTCAGGCTGAAGAATGACTTTCTAACAAAAATTACCACCATCAGAGAAACCCTTTCTGTGTCAGAACCAAAGCAAGCTCTCTGCTGCTTGGTAAATCACACTAAAGTGGTTCTGTCTCTGTGGAATTGCTGTTCCCTTGAATTTGCATTGGCTGCATAACCTTTTCAATGCCTATGATTAACTTTAGTTGTATGCCTTTTTTTTCCCCTCTCTTCTTTTTCATGTTGTTTTGAAACTGAAGCTAATAAAGCAGAACAAAATAGAAAATTCACAGTGAAAATCTGGGGGTTAAACTGTCTCCCTGATCAGAGGGAAAGGTCTTATTTCTAATCATCAATTGCATTTTCTTAAGCAAACAATTTTTGAAACTGTAAAGTGGGATCATTCCTTAAGTGGCAGTATTTGTCGTACACCTGTCTGAAGTGAAAAGTGCTTTCAGATTAACAGTGTGAATAACTGAACTGTTTGTATGGTGCCTACATCTCTTAACAGGTATGGCAATGTAATTTTAAGGCTAAGCTAAAACCTGAGATAAAATTCATGCAATTGTCTTGAACTTGATGGTTTCCACCTGCTTCTGTCATCTCTGAAATGGAGGTTTTGGGTAGATATATGTTCAAATGATGTTAGAGTTTGGTGCTTTTTAAACAGACCCATTCATGTTGTCAAATAGAAGGCAATCTCACTTGTTATTTAAAAAATAACTTTTAATTCTCAGTGTTTCAAGGAAACACTTGGACACAGATATGTTGGTGCACTTATTTACACGGCTGCAGCACTCTGCAGCATGTTTAATGTGTATCTCTGCATTCCCTGAAAACCTAGCATAGGACCACAGTACTGGGAAAAGGTTGCTGGTTTAATTAGCTTTAATTCTGGCTGAGAATGATATGATGCTTCCCATCCTGCTTTGGTAGTAATCCCATTATAGCTGCTTAATTATTTGAGTTACACTGAGTATGGCAGAGTCTAATGGCGTTATGTGACAAAGTTGTCTAGCAGAGGATCGGCCATCCTGAGTAACAAGACAGTGCAGAAGACCAGTGGAAAGAAACCTACACACGTTTTTGTCATGTTTTTGATTTGCCTGGGGCAGACAACCAAAGTTATTCATCAGCTGATCAGGGCTCAGATCCTGCAGCCCAGCAGCTTTATGGCACACCACACTAGCAGTTTGAATTCTTCGGGAGCACTTCTTATCCTTAGGTGCTCAGGCAAGCAGTGAGATTGCAAACTGGAGGGAAGCAATGGAAAACAAAACTGCCAGCAGCCTGCGTGCTATGGGAGCAGCTGGGAAAGCTGCAGGGTGTAACCTTTCAGTAACAACTCTTGTCCGGTGGCACACAGCAATGTGATTGGGATGAACTAATAAAAGTAGTGGGGCAGCCTGGCCTGGCTTGCTTCCACCCCTGTCCCACCCTCCCTCGCGGCAGCAGGATCCGGCAGCCAGGCAAACGTGCTGCTGGTGGAGAAAGCACTGACTTTGGCCTGTAGCTGGGGCACGCTGTACACCATCACTGGCTTTGTGGTCCAACCCCTACAGCTGCACCCCATGCTGTCTCCTGGCTCCCATGTGGCAGCTGCCTTCCTCTGAGCTGATGGGCACCAGTCCCGTGGGCAGCCTCCGTGCCCTGCAACTTCCCAGCCTCCATTTGGAAGCTGCCCCGTTGTTCCCCGGCTCTCACAAGCAAAAAAAACCAAAAGCCTCAGGTTTTCACCAGCCTCCCCAAAGAATCATATTGCTTTTCAGGTTTATCAGAAGTGCAGTGAGACTCTTTTTGCTCTTTTCTGTCCCAACCACTTAATATTGCTTCTGTGCCAAGAATGATGTAAAACTCCTATTGGGTGGCCTCTTTAATGTTCGATGAGTGAAGTGAAATGTTCTTGGAGCCTGTATGAAACACTGAAAAGCTTCCAATTTGCTAAGCAGACAGCTCACAGAAAGAAATAATGGCTTAAAACGTGGTTCGTGGGCTTATATCCTCTGCACTACTGATGTGACTAGCATTGAACAAGCGTTAGTTCTTCATTGTGCCCTGAAATGCAGGTTAATGCCCTAGATCCAGCGGGGACTGTTTCCTTAGCACCCATAATGATCACTGGCTTTGCATCTCTAGAAAAAGCTCCTTTGCAGTTTGCTGTGACTCTGGGAGTCGGGTCACGCCCCAGTGGACAGCTGACCTGTAGCTGATGGATTGGAGCGGTTGTATGTTGCTAACTGTAATTACATGTAATTAAAGTGGCTTCCTGGGACAGCAAGACCTTGACCTTGCAAGCAATCACTTGCAGCCTTGATTTTAGTCCTGTGGCGTCAGTGAGACTGCTGTGGCATTGAAGTGAGCCGTGGGGATGGGGGCTGGAGGGGGCTATCTATCTAACCAGTGCGTTCCATCATGGGGATGGCAGTGACCTAAGATGCAGCAGGACTGTCAAATTTCTCATGAGCCATGTAATAATTAATGCTTTTCCCTAAATCCCTAGCTCCAGGCATGCTGGTAGTGAATAATGTTGTGAAAGTTCAGTTTGTATTCTCTGCTTCCTTAAAGTTAAGGATGTTTCTGTCATTTTGGTTGCATTAAAAAAAAAAATCTTGAAATAATTCCAAATACATCCCAAAAGAGCATGAAACAGAAAACAAATCAACTAGGTACATTTATTTTTAATATTTTTATTATTTTTATAGTTCTGTTCATAGTTTTTGGCTATTGGGAGTGGCCCTGTGTAAGCACAGAGCTACCACGAACGTGTTGTCATATGGATTTAAGAAGGATTAGAAAAGATTAGCAACTTCTTGCAATTTGGACTTTGAAGGCAAACAGGACAATGCCTATTCCCAACTTTTCTACTTCAATATTGCATTAACAACAATAATAGTAGAATAGTTGATAACTACTTGATAATTTGTAGAAAGAAATTTATGTGAATAACATAATCTCTCTTGTAGTTCCTATACTGTTCATAGGCTATGCTCATTTTTGGAGGTGTTTCCTTTTTTAAAACATGATCTGAACAAAGGGATAAGGGTGGCAGTCTGTGAGTTCATCGCAAGGATGGACTCTTGACACCTACACCAGACTTGCTTAATTTTGATTGCACGCAACTCCACATGCCTTAAATATCCTATCCCTCTCTGTAGCAGCTTGATTTGCACTTGCAGAGAACGAGCAGCAAATATTTCCCGTTTCCTTAGAAAATGCTATTTTTGTGTTCTCATTCCTGTAAGTAAACTCATTTTGTGCACTAGTCCCTGAAGGCAAATACAGCAAAAGCATTGTTTCCTCTATGTAAATAAATGCATAATACATTTAGGCATTTTTAATATCTTAATTGTATAAATTTCAGGCACAGTTCTGTTTTATGCCATCAATGTTAAGCATACAGCCTATTTTGACACCTTCTCTTGTGATGCAGAAGCTTTGTGTAACTGGTAGGTTAAAAAACCTCATTGCACTCATCTGAGACTCTGAGACTGGAGAACACGCAGGTGAACACCAGCCTGGCTTGGTTTGGTGGAGGGAGCACAGGAGGAAGGGAGGGATGCTGCCCTGTAGCAAGGGGACAGGAAGAAAATGCTCCTGATTTCTAGCGATGAGAAATTCTAATAAATGTTTTTCCTTTTTTTTTTTTTTTTTTTTTTTTTTTTTAAGATTTATTCTTTAGAATTTTCTGCTCTGACTGCTTGTAAAGACACTAACCAAAATGCAGTTGGTCCTTGAAAATTCTGGCTACAAGCAGTTGTAAAATCCATTTGTTTTTGAAAAAAAAAATCATAGAACAAGGGTTCTCACGCTGATGTTTGGCAGTTCAGTGGGACTCCACACAAAATAGACATTTACTGAGAGCACTTAAGATCTACTGGGCAAATGTGGACTTCTAGTTCAAATTGAGTGTGTTACTAAGGGTCAGGTGTAAGGCCCTGTTCAATCCATATAAATTGGCCTAAGGGAGAGACTGGGTGATGCACAGATGTAGCTGAGATTTTGAAGTGTCGGCAGTATATTTATCCTGAAACAAGTTATGCTGTGTATGCCTGTTAGAGGGTGCAAAAAGAGGAAATGGCAAAGCTGAGCAGGCGTGCCAAGGAGTTTGGTGCAACTTAAATGTGTGTGCCGAGCCTTGTGCTGGAGCAGAGCACAATTTCATATTGCTTAGCAACACTGCTGCGTACATTTCCCATTTCCTTCCATGTTGAAAGCCAGTGAGCAGCAAATGTGCGTTTCTGGTGGCTTCCTGCTGATGTGAAGGGAGTGGCAGTGCATCCAGGGGCAGGGATGGGACGGCACATGGAAGGGGCGTCAGCCAGCATCACTTCACCACCCACAGCACTTTTCTGTCTGAAAATGGAAAGCCTTTACTAATTGTCTCTCTTTGAGAAGCTACCTTCTCCTCCTTGTTGTCTTCTGCTACAGGGGAGGTTACTGCTTGTGTTGGAAGGCAGGGAACAGATTTTTCAAGATGCTTTTGGCACAGGCACCCTATGCCTAGCTTGAAAATACAGCTCTTCAGTTCAGCACTGGAGCAACGGTGGTGTTAAGCAGAGCCACACGGTGTTTCCTTCTCTGTGGTGAGTTCATTCTGCTGTATGCTGCCCTCAACCTAAACACGTATGGCCACAAATATGTGTATTGCTTCCAGAGCAGTGTGTGTCTGTACAGAATCAATGCTATTTTATTGTGTGCACATCTATACTCTCACCTGTTTCCTGTGCTACCACTGATCAATACTGGTCTTGACATGTGGTTGGAGGTCTCAGGCTTCAAGATCTGTTTTCCAGAAGTATTTCCCTTCTGCCTGCCAGGCTTTGCATGGTTACTTTGCATGGCTTTTTGGCTGTTGGAATGAAATAAGCATGAAAACCCACCTGAGGTCTCAAAGGAGTCACTGATCTGGGGTTAGAGCTCATCTCATTTAGGAGCAGAACTCACCTCATTTAGGAGCAGGCTGTGTTGTCTCAGCTCCTTACACAATTGGTGAAGGAATATGAGGCACCTCAGGAAGGAGGTGTGTGCTCCTCCTCACATTCTGGAGGATGGGGCGGTTCATCCCTGCAGGTGCCTGTGTTCCTCTGTGTCCTACAGAGAATCCTCACCTGCAGGACCCAACTCCCCCCTCCAGGTGCAAATCAGGGCCTTGCCCAGTGGCTGGGTGCAGACTTGAGCCCCTCCTGTGGCTCCCACTCCGTCACTGTGGCCCTATGACAATTACTGGCTTTGTGATTAGCAGGCGATTAGTAACTTCTTTCCCATGACTTGGGCCACGTAATTTGTAAATCTCTCAGAAAGTTCCCTGAAGCATGAGCCAATTTCTCTTTTAAAACTGTTATTAAGTGAAAAAAAAAAAAAAACAACCAACGAGCCTTACAATACTAACAGTGCTCAGCCAGATAGCATCAAAAATCATTCACAGTTCTCACTGCCAACCAATACAGATTTGCACATTACTGTGCAAAGGACACAGAGGCTCAGTTTTTGTTTAAAACAACTTGTTTTTTCATCAGTAAAAATTGAGGTCCCCAGTGCCAAGTAAAATAAAGTCAGGTTCTTAGCTGGTTTAAACTAGATGGGCTCCTTGGAGCTTCAGTGGACCTGCAGTGCATTATTCTTGCTGAGTTTTAGCTGCTACCTGACTTTCCTTTTCTACCCAAGACATACAACAGGCTTGCAAGGCATCAGTCCGAGGAGACACATAACTCTTCTGTACCTGTTCAGCCCTACATGCAGAGTTCCTGTAAATACAGGTAGGATCCTGCTTATACACTGTTACTGTCTTTTTTTTCTTTTTTGCTTTGGAATCCAAAGTTACATTTATGGCTTGCTGGTGAAGTGCCTGCAGTAATGGATGAGAAATTTTTGTCTCTTTCATTATTCCAGCACACTGTAAGCTAACATTTTAACATTCAGTAAACCAAACTGAGCACCAGTTTGTTCTCAATCCAATGTTTTTGTGACAAGACAGTGGGAAGAAAACAGCATCTACAAGCACCACGTTCTTCCCTTGGTGCTCCCAGCAATTTTAGCACCCCAGCTAGATAGCTGGGGAGGAAAATTACAGAGACCAACAGTATAGCAAAAATCTGAATGAAAAGCCCCAATGAAATGGTTGCTAGTGATTTCTGCTATGCTTCCACATTGAAGTTCCTCCAACACTGAGCCAAACATGAAGAAATGCTGAGAGCATTAATCACACTGCTCTGTACTTTTCAGCTATCTTTTGGCAGCCTTTGAAAGTCACAGCTAAAAATACTGAAAACACTCTAGGTTCAGTGGGAATCGAGTTAAGAAAAAGAATAGCATAGAAAGAAGATGACTGAGAAAGAAGAGTTGTGTCATGACTGTACTTACTGAGGCCTCAGTGTAGGTGGGAAAGCAAAAGGACTGCTCATCCATGTTAAAGGCACACCGAACCAAAAAGCAGCCAACCACTGTACTCCAAAACATTGTTTTGGGGAACATTTTTCTGTTACTGTAACATAGATGAACAAACCTTTGTCGCTTCAACCATGGCACAAGAAGAGGAAGCACCCCAGAGACAAATCTCTGGCAGAGGAGTAATGCCTAAAGGTCACTGCAGAAATACTGGTGTCTTGGAGCAAGCGCAAAGCTTTTTTTTTTTTTTCTTTTTTTTTTTTTTTTTAAAAAAAAAAAAAAAAAAAAAAAACCTTAGTGAAGGCTCAGGCAACTGTAAGTTCCCACTTCTCCCTGCTTGCCCATCTGGACTGGGTGCTCCTGGCAGTCCTTGGCAGAGGCACTGATCCAGCCCCAGGATACCCAGTCTCCTTTCCTGGGCATGGAGGTTGATGCACGTGGGCAGTATCATCATTCATACCAATCACCAGGGATGTACGTTGCTATCAAGGACCTGCCAGACGATTGCAACAAACTGTTTAGTGTTTTACGAGGCTGCTGCGAGCTGTTCACACAAAGACTTTAAAAGAATGAAAGTTGTGAAAAGCATAAGCGTAGCTGGCTACAGCAATAAAATGGATTTTTTTCCCTGATTTTACAAGCCATTGTAGAGTCATTCCCACTGTGTTTACTCACTTAAAAGTGCCATTTTTCACTGTCACTGATCAGGGCTGGCCAGAAAATGAACCTTTACTAAACTATCACTCCTTCTTTTGCTTAATGTATGAGCACTGACTCTCCAGCACCCAGAAATTCACCTCTCAGTGATGCCTGGAGGCTCTGTAAGCCTGACTCTTGCGGAGTTTGTGGCATGCTCTAGGGCTGTTATTCTGTGCCTGTGTTAGACATCAGCTGTAGCAGCCTGGGTATAAGGTACCTGGCTAAAAACATGAAAGCACAGGCTGCAAATCCAAGCTATGTTGTACCGAGCCATCCTGTCACAATTCTTTCTGCAGCTGCAGGATCCATCTTACACTGCTTTATCTGATGCCAAACCCTCCCAAATGGGCTCCGAGCATCCCAGCCAACTCCCGGTGTGAGCACAGTGCTCTCAGCGACCTCGCCTGCCTCAGTGCTGCTGCCGCTCGCTGCGGCCGGGACGTGAGAAACCAGGCAAGTTCTGCAGGGCTCCAGGGAGAGAGCAGCAGGGCTGGGGCCACCACAGAAAGGAGCTCACATGGGAAAAGCCCTGGCAGCCCCAGGTGGGAAGAGCAGTGAGAAGATGCTGGCTGAGGTACTGCTCCCCTCGCTGCCCTCCCCGCTCCCTCCCTCCGTCCCCAACCCACCTCTTTGCCTTGGCTCTGCCGGCTGCCGAGCGTCATGGTAGTGGTGCCCAGGGGCCTTCCCGTAGCTCTCTGGGCCCCGTGGCCACCTGGGGCTCCTGTCTCGGCCCCCATGCGTGGAGGGGAATTGTGACCTGCGTTAGGAATGAGTCCGAGAGGCAGCTGCTGGCCCTCAGAGAGGAGAACACGGGCTAAAGGCGCAGCTGCCTGCTGGAGGAGACCTGAGACAGTGTTTGGAAAAAGAGGGCAGCCCTACAAAATAAAGGATGTGTCTGGTGCCTGGGCAGCCCTACAAAATAAGGGGTGTCCCTGGTTCCTGCTGCACAAACAGTGGCTCCCACGGGACGCTGCCTTGTGCACTCTGCTGCTGCCTTCCTGCTTTGTATTGCGAGTTACTGCTGAAAGCCCAGGGCATGAGGTATCGCTGCCCCGTCACTTCTCCTGCTCTTTTGTCTATATTTCCATAGCTCCCCCCTCCACCCTGCTTCTGTTTACTTCCTTCTTCAGGCTGCATTGTTGTACGTAGTTGGCACAGCTACAGGAGCAGCGTTCGTGTACTGCTGCTCCCTTTGCAGCCGGTTCTTTGTTCCCCGGTGTGATCGATGCAGTTACACAATCTCTGGTACCCCGTGGCTGCCTCTCCTCCGTCTCTTACGTCTTGCGTAGCTTTCTTTGTGTGTGCTTCTTAAACGAAACAGCTGGCAGCAGAGCTTGTCCTGCCCAGGTACGTTACGGACCGCTCTGTGCCTCTGTCCTGGGGCAGACCACACGCTGTGGGCAGAGCAGTGGAGACCTGGTGTCACACTGCTGTGGGGCTTCTCTGGGGATGCCAGCACCTGAGGATCAGCTGGTTTTGAGGGCTGACCTTATGCCGTTCCCCTTCTTCCTGCTGTCCTTCTCCCCATCCCACCTTTGGTAGAATATCCGAGAAGCTCTGTGTAGAGAACTAGGTCTCTGCTCTCCCGCAGGGTTCTGTAATTGAAGTGCAAACTTGTTGTTCCTCCTGAACCCATAGATCATGTCCCTTCAACAAGCCTACGTCACCGGGAAGGAGGCAGCCCTTGCCACAGGATGGCACGACAAGGGTGAAGTGTCCGCTGTGTGGCAGGCTCACTTTGCATCCAAATCAATCTTGTTATCTGTGCTTCAGAGATGGGAGATCAGTGATACCCCCTGCTCAAAGGGAGCATGAGGCTGTGCTGGGGCTGCCAGCAGGCAGCAGCCCACACTGGGAAGCGAGCATCTGGCACTGGCCCTTGGATCAGGATGAAGTTACCTTTCTGTGAGGCAGCCCCAGCTTCACCTCGGAGGGCAGAGAGCAGCCAGCTCAGGGAGTTTTCCCTTTCAGGGGATATTTTCTGCTCGTGCCGTGGCTGCTGGACCAGGGGCAGCTATCCTCAGAGGGACAGCTGTCACTGCTCAGATGGAAGCTCCTAATACTTACTCAGCCGGAGCACCCAGAAATCAACCAGTGTCGTTCAATGCTGCAGGTGATTGCGTTATTCTTATCCAGAAAGTCTGGCCTCCCCACCTCCTTGCAAGATTTGTGGGTGTTTGTGGAGCTGCACAGATGGCAGAAACACCTTGTCTGCGCAAGAAAGTGGTGCCAGATCATCATCTGAAACTGATTTTATTTTTGGTCGATTTAATTAAATTGGTACAATCTGTTTGGATTTCTCACTTGAGTTTACCTAAACTTTCTCTTGAGCTAAACTAAATGGCGGTTCCTGTCCACGTGCAGGTTTGTGCTACTTTAAACACACCTGTCTAGAATCACACCTGCAGTTAGTTAGCTCGCTGAAACTTCTTCCTGTCCTCCTCATGTCTGTGGATGTTGCACATCACCCTTCACTGGGGACATTTAAATACGAGATCTCTCACATAACTGAGTGTTGTAGGGAGCAGACAGTGGGATCTGGTGTTTTTTTTCTTGTTGTCGATAACAAGTGCTGCCCAAAATACCTTCTGTCCCACGCAAGTCATCCGGCTCATGGAGCACATAAATGGCTCTGCTAAATGAGTTCACGCTTGGGAAGCTGCATTATTCCTGGGAGAAAAGTGGCCAGTTTATTAAAAACTATTCCCATGTGTGAATTTGTTTGCTCATGGAGAAAGATCTGTGACAGAAGGTGAAGCCACTGCTTTGGTAACAGGATTACTGTTTTACAGCCACCTTCATTCCATTTTTGAGTTATTTCAGAATCACCCACTCGTGGCTGGAGCCTTAAAAGTCATCCTGGACACAGAAGGGAGGATGCTGCATTATCCAAAGTTTCCTCAGCAGACAGCACCGGTTTCCCGTGGGTTTTAGCACTGTGCTCTGTCTCATGTCATCGAGCTCAGCATGCAAAGAAATACAAAGGAATTGGACCCCCCATGTTTTTGACTTCTGAGCTCATACCATGTTAAAAATATATATATATATATATATATATATATACATTTTCTTGTTTGTTTTACAGCAGAAATAGCCTCAGATTCTGCCCTCAGCGCCAAGGCCCACTAGCTGGAGGAGCAGGGAGGGATAAATCACCAAGCCACCCCAGTGGAAATGCGTGCGGGGCTGGGGGCTCTGCTGTGCGTGGCTGAACTGAGCCGTGGGCCCTAACCTGCTCCAGAGCACCAGGCGAGAGGCACACACTGGGTTGGTGTTACTGGGGCAGAACAGGCAGGGTCAGGAAAGCAATTTGTGGTAGGTCACCACTGGAAGCAAACACAGGGAAATCGTTCTTGGAAGAAAGCAAAGTTGAGGTCAGCAAATATTTTTCAGGGTCAAAAAATAGCAGCCAGCAGTTGTCGTGAGTGGCTGCTTTTTTCCTTCATCTTCAGGCCGGGAAGTTTCTTTGTTTGAATTTGGCCAAAACTTATTTTCTGTCTTTTCTACCAAGTGAAAATAGGTTCTGAAGAGGAGTGAGTAAAAGAGTGATGGGTTGGTTAGTCTGGATAAGAAACCTTCACCTGCAGTGGTCCAGATTTAAGCTGCTGCTAATTTCCTACTTGCAGCTACCAGGTATTTATTTGTTGTTGCACTTTCAAGTATGTTTCACAAATTAACAGCTAAGAAGATGCTCTTAGGAGTAACTTTAGAGGTGTGTGGCATCTATAGAGAATGTTAGCAGGAAAGCTGAGCTCTTTCAACATGCCTTTTCTCCCTTGGCTGAGGGGGAAGCCAGGACAGCAGGGTATTTCTCTGATGGAAAGGTCAGCGCAGCAGCAATGCGGGACAAAAGGTGTGTGAGGAGCTCAACACTAGCTCACAGCAAAGGTGTGGGGATGACGGGTTGTTGCAAACCAAAAAATCTTTTAAATCTCTGTTATTTTGCCTTTCTTGCCTTACTCTTTCTGCCTGGAAGTGCAGTCTTAGTGCAAGCCTCTGCTCCCCACCCCACAGCCAAGCACATTTAGGGGCAGCACGGGAGCGCTCCCCTCTGCCCTGCACAGAAAGCCCCGTGTGGGGCTGGATGGAGGCGGAGCAGGGCTGGTCACAGCAAGGCCTCCAAAACACTGACGTCCTCTTCTGCGGCTGAGACCTGGCTGTTCTTGTTCAGTGGGGTGTTGGAGGTTTGCTCGGAGTCCTGGGGCTGTGCTTGTTTATTTGTGTTCTGGCAGCACGCGGAATTACAGTGAACTACATCCTGCAAGATCTGCAAATAGTTCCCACCTATGAAATAAACACAAGCCTCAAATATTTAAACTAAAGCATCAGACTGCCAGTTTATTACCACTGAAGGGCTTTGTTGACCTTACAGAGGCTGAGTCACGCCTTTCCTCTGATGGGGCTTTTTTTTTTTTTTTTTTTTTTGGTGACCCCAGCTCTGTGAAATAATGGCAAAAGACTGAAAAGCACAGACTTTGTTTACCCTAGGTAGGATGTTTCATTTAATTAAGAATGGATAAAAGGAAGTAAATTGCTTGTAATGCAAATTTCACTGTGTAATTCCTTGCTGGAGGGAGATGGGTAGAGCCCAGTGTAGGTAATTATTCAGGTGACAGTTACATCAGGCTGGGTAGAAATGCATAAAGGACAAAAATCCTCAAGCATCATTCTTTACAAAAGAACACTGAAGCCTTAACAAATCTTTCTCTAATGCTGTGGATCTGTGGATCCGTCCTTTCTTCAGAAGCAGAGGTGTTTCCGAGGGTAAATGCAGATAAGCAGATTTCACCCACTTCTGATATGGCCAGTGGCGTATTTCCTCAATTATACATTCCCCAGGTGTTCTGAAGAGGGGAGTGTACTCGTCTTTTTGCCCGGCGTGCTGGTGTTGTTCTAAAATGTCTGTGACCAATGGGCTGGGCTAGAGACCCTATTGCTCTGTTAGATTCCTGCAGTTCCTAAGGCCCAGAGCATCTCAGTGCCATTCCTGCTCAGTGGGGAGGAGGAGGAATGTGGTATTAACAAAGCAGCTGGACTTCTCCATCATTAGAGAAGTGTCATGTGAGACAACAGCTGAAACTGAGAGAAACCCACCCAAGGCTGTGCTCTCAATGAACTGAGAGGTATTTTTCCTTCGTTGGAGTGAAAAGCCATCACCAGGGGCAGAGCCACCATCTTGCAGCCTGCCTCTCGCATCCAGCCAAAACTGCCCTCCGTGGTGCTCTCTTCTGTCCTTTCAGTGGGACGAGTCAGACAAAAGATCTGCAGCCACAACATTTTTAATGGGATAACTCTTCAGAAAAAAATGATGTTACATACGTTGTACTATCTCACAACCACTCTTGTCTGTGAAGAATCAGGCAGTGCAAAGAGAAGAGGGTGCATCATGGAGGAGCCCTTGTGGTGCTGTGGAGCTGTGCCTTGCAGTGGCTAGCCAGAAGACAGTATTTCATTTCATGACTGAGAGAAGAGAGAGGTGAGCACAGAACGGAAGAAGGAGGGTTGGTGCTGTGACCGTGGCCACAGGACAAATGCATCTGCTGCTCGGCCATGTGCCGTTTCAGCAGGACAGCCCTCAGCTGCCATCAGAGCACCTGAAGCTGGCGGTGTGCAGGCTGCACTGCCTGCTCACTGGCACCCCTCAGGGCAAGGGGGCACAGTCTGGCCCCCACAGACAGGTTTTGTGCTGCTTTTCAGCCCATCCCTCCCAAAGAGAAAGACTGTCCTGTAGTTTGCGTTTTATTTCTTCTCTGCTGCTAAAGGAGGCCAACCAAATACCATCATATTATGCCCGTGAGCATAATGGCCATCACTGTTTTGGCTGTGTGATAGGGATGGCAACGCTGCTGCATATTTCATGGTGCTGACACCACAAGAAATAAGGTGAGAGAAGGAGTGGGGATGGACCCTCCAGCATGAAACAGGGAGAGGCACAAGGCCCAGCAGGAGGAGTCCCTGCTCATGGCAGGGGGTTGGAATGAGATGATCTTTAAGGTCCCTTCCCAAACCATTCCATGATTCCGTTCATTACAGCAGAGATTGGAAACTGCTGTGTGACTCTGGTGCCAGGACCGTGTCCATCGTCAGTGACACAATGCTGCTTTTGGTTTTGACCTGCCCTACAAGAGCTGTCATGACTAATAAGGGCACTGGGAAATGTCCACGCATTGTAAAGCATAAGGAGGTTACTTCCTTACGTTGTGACAGGATATGTGATAAAGAGGTATGGACAGGGGCAAGCAGCCTTTCCCGCTTGCTGCTATTTTCATCTGGCTATGAATAGCCTGGTGAGATCAGTATTATCTGTTCCGGGTTTTGTTATGTTTTGGGGAGGGATGTTTTCATATCTTTATTACATGGACCTATGTGCAGCCCCCGCTCTTCGAGGCTGAGGTGAGTCTGGAGGATCCTGCACTGACCTTGGTGATGAAATGGGGGTGTTAAACACCCTGTTGTCACTAGTGGCTCCTGCCTAGCTGATTGGCAGGTTAAAGTTCCTAAAGCCGTCCTCTTCCTCTGCATGCAAAGCAGTGTCTCGTCCTTGCGATCTGGATCTGTTCGTGGGGTCTGTTGTTCGTCTGGTCACATCCCAATGTGCAGCGCTGGGAAGGAGGGAAAGTACACGGTGGGAAACCACATCTGAGCATGGAGTGCCCTGCAGATGGTCTGGAGACAATTTGTGTCTGTAGGCAGATGCCAGCAAGAGCACTGAGCTGGTAACGTGCATCCGAGCGGTTTGAGCTGGGGGTAGTTATGAAGAGCATTAACACAGTTCTGTTTGAGCTGGAGCTGAGTTAAATCTCCTAGAAATAAAATGAAAATGCAGCATAAAGAAGGAGGCAGCCCCTTCAGCATTCGTCTATCCAAAAGGAGCTATGTTTCATGCCTGCCAAGCATTTAATTTCCACCCAACAAAACTATTTGGAGGTGAGTTTCCTAGAAAAACAAAACCCTCTAGAATGACACCCTTCTTCTGCAATAAGAAGAAAGGTAACTTGAAGACAGAGGATGCATTACTCCAGGCGAGAGGTCTGTAACATTCCTTCCTTCATGAACAGCTCTTACAGCTGCAGAAACCCTACCCGGCACTGGACAAACTATTTATTTTGGAAGGCTCTCCAGAGCTGCACCTTGCAGAGCTGCGTGCCCGTGACCCCGCGCGACCGGCAGGCTCCCCTGGGGGTGATTCACCTGCATTGGGTCACGTGTGGGCACACGCTGCTGAGCGCTGAGGAACAAGGAAATGAGCATTGTCCGGGCCAGGGGCTGTCCCAGCGAGCTTGCGCTTGGTGTGCCCCAACGCTGCTACGAGAGGGTGTCGCGCTCTGCTGAGGAAAGGTTGGTGATTGCTTGCCCCTCCAGTCTGGGGGTTGGATGTTGGTTTGGGGCCAGGGAATGCACGTAATGCTGCTGCTTGGTGCTTTGCTGGAGGGGGAAAGGGCAGTTCTGGACTGGTCCGAGATTGTCACGTCTGAAGGAAGGTCTGTTCCTTTTGTTATCGTCTCTCTGAGCTTTTCCACAGGTGCTTGGTGCTCTCCTCTATCCGAGGGGTCGGCAGAGCTGTTGGCTCTGGTGCTGCCCAGCTGCAGCAGGGCACGGTGTATGCTGCCTCTCGTGGCACTGCAAATCCAGCCCTGCAGGTGAAGACAGCAGGAGCTGCAGCTGTGGGGAAAAGGCTCTTTGCACCTAAATGCTGGTAGGCAGTTCTCTGGTTCGCTAGATGGGGGCAGAGAGGGGCATGAGGAATGATGGAAACTCCCTGAGTAACACCTGGAACGAGCGAGCATCAAAGTCCCTTCCTCTGGAAGAGAAGCCGTAGCATGACACGGGTCTGCAGAGCGAGCAGCGTGGGGTGGGTGGAAGCAGAGCAGTTGTTACTGGGTTTTCTGATAAAAGGCTCGGGGATATCAGACGAAGCAAGCAAGCGGCAGGTCAAAACAAAACGCAGGCAGATACTTTTTCATTGACTGTGGGGCTTTGAGGATATTGCAAATGCCTCGATGTGGGTTCAGCAAATAACAAGGAGGGTCTGTGAGGTGCACAGGGGTTGCTCTTGCTGCAAGAAGGCCCTGCCCTGCCCCTGCAGGATGCTGAGCATGGGCTGGCTCGCTGTCCTCTCCCCGGCTTCATCCCCTCATCCCTTGCTGAGGATGAGCTTGTGTGTCACAGGGCAATCTAGCTGTCTGTGGCCATCCCTCTGTCGTTAAACTGGGTGCTGGAGAAGCTGCTGGGGGACAAGGTGTGCAGCTCCCACTGGGCTGGGTTAACAGAGCAGCCCTCGCTGCTTTGCCAGTGCCTGGGCTCTGGGCTTCCTGAGCTGCACAGCTGCTGAACGTGCTGTCACAAGTCTCTGCTGCTGGCTGGAGCATTTGCTTCTTCTTGCTGTGGCAGCCAAAAGAAATCAAATGCTAACAGAGGATGAGGCGCAGCCAGTTGTGCCACACGGTAGGTCATGCCTCTGCTTGTCTCTGCACTGCCCTCAGCACCCACGTTGTCAACACTGCTGGGTGTGCAAGTTGATCTCTGTGATAATCTCTTCCCCCAAAAAAGCAGTTGGAAGGAAGTACGTTGGACATCCAGTGTCCTCAGATTTCTGGTTGTTACTGGAGCCACGTTAAGCTGCTTTGCCCACCCTTGTGTCATGACAAGTGGCAGGACCTGCGGGGCTGCTCCCATCACGGTGCTGCAGTGCCTGAGAGCAGCCCGAGTGTGCTCGGTGTGGATTTCAGTGGATGCCACTGATCCAGACCCAGGTAATTCCCTCAATACTCACCAGTTTGGCTCCTGCTGCCAGAGAGCTGGGAGGGGTCTCCCAGCATCAGGGGTAAAGGAGGGAGCAACTTCTTTGTGCTCAGCACTTTGTGCCCAAAGACAATTTGTTTCAGTGCGCTAACAAAGACATTTGCACCAGGAAAGTCCCAGTCTAGGATCAAATCTGCCCTGGCACTGCCTGGTGGCTCCCATCATCGCCTTACAAATCTACAAGGATTTTGTGTTTCCCATGTTTTGCCTGAGGCCCGTGGGGTCCCAGCTTTCTTGCGGCTCTGTGGAGGTGGGTGCCCGCACTGTGCCCACCCCCGTGCTCCCTGAGCTGTTCATTAGCAGGGCTTTGAGGGGGGAGAGGGTTCCAGGTAATGTCACAAAGCAAATCAAAGCTGTGTGTGCTGCTGAAGGAGTGAAAGTGTCAGCTCTGGGATTAGGCAACCTGGAGGAGTTTTAGCCTTAATCCACTGCAGTCACAGAGCCAAGCAAACAAGCAATGCACCCTCCCTGTCCCCTTGGGGGGGTAACTGGGGGTTCTCCCATTTCAAGCCTCTGAGATGGGACATCACGGTGTGCCCATCGGAGACTGCATGGCTCAAGGCACAGCAGTGATGGTGCCGCGTGCGGGGATCCTTTGTGAGCTGTGTTTGCTCCTGTGGGCCTGGGTCGGCAGCTCTGTGGCTCCTGAGCTGCCAGCAAAACCTCCAGCTGGAGCAGCCTGCTGGACCGGCCCTTTTTCCCACAGAAAGCACATGAAGTGGTTTGATTTTTAACTATTTTGAAACAAAAGAAGGATTTGGCTGTTTGGTTTCTGTTAACCTTTTCCTTCTAGCGTAACTGTTCCAAGAAGATAAAGCATTCCCAGAAAAGGGCCGTTTACAAAGAAGCATTTTTTGCAGTTTTTCTAATTGACTGCCCTCCTGATGAATAAATATGAGCTTCTGCTGAAAATGTTTTCTGCAGTAATTTCAGCCCACATGTCATGGGGTTGTTAAAAATAAATAAAAATTCTAGAGAAGCAAATACCGTGAGAAATGTGTCCCTAGATAGCTTAAAAAAAAAAAAAAAATCTGTCCCAGAAATTTCTGTAAACCTGTCTTTTTTAGAAGTAAGATTGTGCCTGAGAGCCAGAGAGAATAGGAGATGGGGACCAGAAGTGGAAGTGCCTTGCCAAATGGGGTGAAATGCAGGTTTAAATGGTAGAAATTCATCGGTTACATTTTTTTTTATCACTGTTTTTGTTCCAAACGAAGTGGTATCAATGGTTTCTCTGATTATAAAAGTTGTAAACGTAGTGTGACATGCACAACCATGGTTGCTTTAAAGAAATATATGAAATGGTAAATTTTCTTCTTTCCCTAAAATGCTTTGTAATAATTACAGTGTTTTTATGACAAGGTCCATTCATTTCAGTGCTCAGACTTTTATTATGTCCTGTGGTGTTTGTTGTAAGCATTACAGACAGATGCCAGTTCTTCTACATGTTGTTACACCCTTTTGAAACAAACATTTGGGAATGTATCATGTGGAAAACACCATTAATCTGTAAAATAATGTCAAAGGAGGAAATATCTGCACTTGACTTCGCATAGGCCAGCTCAAGAAGAGGTGCATCAGGTGGAGGCAGTTGCAGGCGGGATGACAAAAACACTCGGAAGCGGAGCTCTGAGGAGCACGCAAAGGAGTTGGAGTGGTGCTGGGTGGCTCAGGAAGGCTGGCTGCCACTGTGGGCAGGAGGACAATCTGGGGACAGGCAGCAGAGGAAGTCTTCCTGCTGCGGTTAGCTTTTCCCCCATCAGGGGAGAATTTAGTGACCTGGCTCCCAAGGCTGTGGCTGTGGGAGAAAAAGCCACATGATGAAAGCCACAGTCACCTGATGGGCTTGGACACGGTGGGAAAATCCCACCTGGTGAGCTAGAAACTGCTTCCACGGACGGGAGCAGAGCTTCTCTTCCCTTGGAGGTGCACCTTCCTGCCCTCAGGTTGGCCGGGGAGAGGAAAAGGGATAAAGCAGCAGAGCAGCACATGATTGACTCTTCCTCCGCACCCTGCAGCCTCTGGCTGTTTTTGGTGCCTGCTGAAATACCGAGTGCTCTGTTTGAACAGCAAGTATCAGTGCAGCTGAAGGCACAGTGCGCTGGTGTTAGCAGGTGAGCAGTCTCTGGCATTGCACGGCCTGACATGCAGCAATAACACTTGCAGATTGCTGGCCGGTCGTTTTCCAGTTGCTTTGCAAAGGCCAGCTGCTTATCCTTGGTCTCATTTAGGGCAGGAAGAAGTGAGGAACAGAAGAATGGAGATAAAATGCAAGCAAGCAATTTGGTAATTCATATGCATATCTTGCTTATAGCCCGCTGAGTCAACTGTTTACCTGTTAGCAGGCAAGCAGCTAAAATAAAATCCTGCCTGGGTTAGGTTAGCACCGTGTGAGGAGCTGTAGGACGGGGAGGAAAGTAGGGCAGCTCGTTTTGGAACTTGTGCTGAAGAACAAACAAAAACCCCCAACGTACACATTCGGTTACCATATGGCGCGCTTATCATGAACGGCATCTCGGTGCTGTTTCTTTGCAGGGATGCTTGAACTCCACGGAAGCAGACTTCGCCACTGAGGAGAGCACACACTGGAGGTGCTGGGGCTGCCGTTGGTGAGACGAGGCAGCTAAGGCAGGCGGCGAGCTCGCTCCTTGCCGTGCATGCCTGCTTGATTGACATTGGCTTCCAAATCACTGCGACTGTGCCTGAAGAAAAGCGAAGGAGCATCGTTTTGCTGGGAGAAATTTCCTGGCAAGGGAAGACATGCGGAGCAGAGAAACGTGCCAGGGAAGAGCTGCCTAGCGCCTGCAAGTGCAGGTCCAGGTGCTAGCACAACTTCCACCCAAGCTGGCCATGCTGCTGTGAAGTCCTTTTCTCCCCAGCACCAGGGCGGGCTGCACCGGGGGCTGCCCATGGCACTGCGGCGTGCTGGGCTGGATTAGTTGTCGGTGTGTCACTGCTTTGGCTGGCTGAAGAGCTGAAGAACAGCACAGGGAAGATGTTGGACCTGAGCTTCCTGACCGAGGAGGAGTATGAGAAGCTGATGAAGGTTCTGCAGAGGGATGCGGAGCTAAAGAAGAAGGACGGGGATCGCATCAGGTGAGAGAGCATGCAAAACCAGCCAGATGTGAGCTCCCACTGGGGGGATTTCTTTACTTCTTTTAGAGGAGGATGTGTGTGTGTGTGTGTGTGTGTGTGTGTGTGTGTGTGTGTGCACAGGGAGAGATACAGGCTGCAGTAGTGCTGTCCCTTCATGCCTGGATCCCCAAGGATCTTTTCATTGCACCTCCTGCTTTTGCAGCGAGCCTGCTGTGCTGCCACCCCTGCTCTGTGGGACTGAGGGGCTGGGCTCTCCTTTTGCTTAATCAGTATCCCTCAGAGATGCCAAGGGGAATGCCCCTTTCCTGCTTTGGGGGGAAGATGCCAATTTCTCAGTGTCAGGGGTCAGAGCAGGGCAGTAGGTGCCATGCCGCCTTGTTTTCCTCACCCAGCAGCAGGAATCCCTTGCGGTGTTTCTAAGTGAGAGTTTACATCCTGATCCCCTCTCTGCCTGTACACAGCAGGCAGAGAGGGGCGGTGAGAGGCTACGTGATCTGCCAAAGGTCTGCGGGGAGCCAAGAATCACTGTGAGTCCAGCATGCTCGCCTCCAGGCATCCGGGGGCTCAGCTCGGGCTGATCGGGATTTGCTTGTTGCTGCTGTCACTTTTTAAATGCCAGCCTTTCCGCCATCTGCTCTGACAGTATGCACCAGGCTCAGGAAGCTGCCACCAAATTCCCCATGGCTAGGAATGAGTAGCTCAGTGGGTGGGGATGGCACTGTGCCACATTACCCTGCCCCCCGGTAAGGATGTGATTCTTTGATTTCCCGTTGAGTCAAAAAAAATAAAGGGTAAGCCCCTTGTAGGAGGGATGCTTGGGGATCGAAGGGGTGAGTGGCTTTGCAGCAGGCTTTGGGGAGCCTCTGATTCCTGCCCACTTGGGGTCAAGAGCTGGTGGTGGCACACAAGCAGCTTGGGCACCTGTGGTAGGTGTTTCTTCTGGCCTCTGAGATCTCTCAGGGCTCCTGAACTGTGGCTAGCTGTAGGAGGCAGTGCCAGCTGAAAGGCAGCTAATCCACTGAGCAGTAGTATAAAAACAAAATAACTGGAGGAGAGTTAAAAGCACAGGGTAAGCAAACAGAGCACTGAAGGATTTAGGTGCCAAAACCCAGCCCTGGGTGTGCCCAAGCTAGTTACAGTAAGAGAAGCTGTGCTCAGGAAGGAGAGCTAACTGTTTGTGTGCCAAAATCAGCGTGGCAGGAGGAACAGGCTCTGGGGAGAATGCTGAGGGCCAGGTTAGTGCCCTGGATAGCAGAATTTATTCCCCCAGTGTGCATCAGATTTGATCCATAAAGAGCAGCTCATAACGACATGAACAGACAAATAAAATAAAGAAGTGCAGGACTTGTAAACAACCCCACATCTCTCCAAACCCTCAGGGCTGCAAAGGAAATGGACAAATCTCCTTGCCAGGTGACTCGGTTATGAACATGCAGTTTGTAAGAGGTGAAGGCCTGTGCTTACAAGGCTCTGTTCCTTCTTCAAAAATAAAATAAGTCAGCTTTCACTTTTATGCTTGTTTGGCCCTTCCGATTGCAGCGAATAACCTCTGGATCCTTTGTAGTAGCAGATAGGAGAATTGTACATATAGCTGTCATGAAAGAGCTCAGGGAAAGTTGAAACATTGGAGATCTTCTTAGTGTGTGATGTTCTCGTTGGCTTGCAGGAGGATACAAGGCTCCATCAAGGATGAAAAGAAGAAGAAGTTTGTGACAGGCGAGTGGTTTTCGGAAGTGAAGGCAAAACGGTTTCAAGAAGACTTGGAGGGGTCGGATCTGCTTCGGGCATCGATCAGAAGGAAAAAGGGCAAAGTAGAAAGTAAGCATGTTACTGTGTGCCGTAAGTAAACCAATTGATGGACCAGGAAACAGTGGCCAGGTGTGTGGGTCTCCCTGCACTGGGAGCCTCTTGGGGACCAGTCTTTATGTTTTAAGAAAGAGGTTCTCAGCCAAATTGTCAGTACTAGAAAAAAAAAAAAAAGATTGTCAAAATTCAGGGCCCAAAATAAAAATTACAGTGTGGCAGAGGACCAAGATAAAAGCTGTTTACCAGCTCCATGCAGTAAATGTCTTTTCCCCATTTCAACTACTTTATTCCAAAATATGTATTTGTCGGAGGTCACTGGTTTCATTTCTTGTCATGGAAGCAGGAAGTGAAAGCAATGATGTGGGGCGGTTTCTGGCATCAAGCTGATATGTGTGAGTCAAAGCCCCCTCCAACTCCTAGAGTGATCTGATGGAAAACAGCCAGCTGCTCTGGCAGGCCTCCAGGATGGAGGGGTCAGTCTTGCCTCTTGTCTCCTGGCAGAAAATTTGCCCTCTCTGAGAGGAGAGTGATGGCCCTAGCTTTTTACCTGGGAGTAATTCCAAGGCACAACGTGGCTTTCAAAGTAAAAAGGGCTTTGGGGCCAAGTCTGAGTGGTACCCAGGCTGCTGTGCTGTAGTGTGGCTTGTCTGGCACCACATGCTGATTTGAAGCAGATGTACTGCATGATGTTCAACGTGCAGCTGCACTAGTGGTGGCATACACAACAGATCAGGTCAGATTTGCTGGCTCAGGGCAATGGAGAGAAGAGAGCAGCCCCACGTGAAATGAGCAGGGCTGTGCTTCGAGTCCAAGGTAACCAGCCTAGAGCTGGCACTCGGTGCTGAACATTTGTGCAAGGCAGAATTGACTCACACCCAGTCCTCAGCGTGAAGACAGGCCAGCCGACTCTGCAGCAGGCCTGTGGAACTGCAGCCCAGCCTCCCACAACCTCCTTGCTTATTTATCAGGGTGGGTAATCACAGATACGCAGGCTTGGTGGTGTGTTAGTGGCTGCTGCTGCTCGAAAGCAATAGCCATGATAGAGAGCTCCTCATAAAGTCCTAATACAAAGACCTTATAACTGGGCTCTGGGAGGTTAGGGTTGTCTTCCATCTGTCCAAAACTCAAATGTCTCCTCCACCAGTTTGGTTCAGCCAAACTGGGTCCATATTTCCATCTTGGGGTTGCAGTAACATAAATCACTCCTTTGTTTGCTGGGCCTCATTGGCCAGGATTTCTCTGTAACATTAATTTCCTCCCCTTTCCGAACCCATTCAGGTTACCCCTCTTAGCTCCACGTTACTCAGACACACTCAAAGCTAAGCAGTGGCCAGGGACTTCGCTAACCAAGAGCTTCATTTTCTTTTTGCATTTTGCTTATCCTTCACAGCTCTTAACAGTAACTCAGCATAGATTCATTGGAACCTCTGATGCAGAACTGGCCCATCATATTTCACATAGAGTTGCTTTTATCCTTTGTATTAAGGATTCATTATGTCATTAAATTTACAATTTTGTCATCCCTCCAGAATGCTAAAACATGTAAAACCTTTTACAGCTTGGCAGAGTTGCCTGGCCATTTCTGCAGGGCATACTCTGTTTGCTGAGGATGTGCATTCGTGATTTAACTCTTACTGCCAACATGTACGTGTGAGATATGGCCTGTGTACGTATGAGATATGGCCTCAGGTTAATGTCTAAAATAATCTCTTTATTAATCCAGCAGTTGTATACAAGTTATGTTTTTTCATGTGCGTTTTCAGTACTTGGCTAATGCTGTTTTAAAGAAGGATGAAGCAAATATTACTGAACTACTTTACCAATTATGTTTAGACTTAGTCCTCTATTTCTTTTACCTTGTTATCTCCTCTCTCTTTATCTTTTTCTATTCATAACCTTATTATGGTAAAGCACAGGTATAATATGACTTTATTGCCTCCTCTTACTTTGCCCACTGCTACTTTACAGCAGGGGCTGAGGACCGAGACTCTGCAGCTAGTATTTTCACCTTGCTGTTACCTTTTGCACGCCCAGCTCCCACAGTCGTTATTGCATAGGGATTGCCTCCCCTTGCCCACGGGGGCAAGCACTTCTCTCGTTGACTTGCCAGCAACAGGATTGCTCTGGTGAGAGCAGCACTTGCCCCACTGGGGAAGGACAAGATTTCCAAGTGGTTTGGCCACTCAGCTCCTGTTCGATCTGCAGTAGGTGAGATAAGGGCCTTTGCTCGCCATCTTGACACCTTTTCGAGGTGATGAAGGGGTTTCTGTCCATTTGCTCAAATAAACATCACATATTTGTGGCTTCAGGGATATTAATGCTGATTTAAGTCTTTGATAATTGTGTTAGGGAGTGAAATGGGAAAACTCCTGCCCAGAAGAGCCCCACTGAGGTAATTGCTGACATTCCCTTTGCATGGCAAATGGGCTGAGGAGAGTGGCCATCCATGCCTGCACAGAAAAAGGCCCAGTGACCTTTCCTCGAGGTGGGTGTTAACCTTCAGAAGAGACCGCTGTGTGGTTCCCTAAGGGGTTTACAATTGCTATTGATTGTAACAGATGGCAGTAATAATTGGCATCAATATAAATCTATAAAAGAGATACCCTGTATTCAATCTACAGTCTACAGAGTGGCACAGATGGATGCATTTGGTGCTAACTTCTCCTTGAGCTTGTGTGCAATGGATGAAAGCTAAAAACTGTCTAGCAGAGAGGCTGTTTTATCCCCCTGCCCATGCAAGTCAGTCCTGACAGCACGCTTAGTGCTCAAGTGTTGGGTGTCTGTGTTTTAGAGTGGTAGGAAATGGGTGAAGCAGCTAAAATTAGAGCAGGGGTGGCTCTGTCCATACACATACACGTACAGACAGGTTGAACTGGTCAAACAACCGCTAGTTTCTGCTGGAATTTGCGTCTTAGTCTGTCTCCTGCTGAAGTTACCAGGCGTATTTTGTTCATCTTGATGGATTATAACGCACTGTTAACCTTTTTGTTTGTGGCTGTCAAAGCCAGGTGTAGCTGTGTCGGTGGCTGAGCTGTTTTGACGGACAGGGAAGCGAACACCTCCTGCTGCTGCTGCCAGCCGGAGGTGGGAGCTGTCTGAGGAAGTCTCTGAGGGGGAAGTATCAGTGAGAAGCAGATTTGGTGCAGTGCCTGTGGAAGTAAGGTGAGAAATGAATGCAGACTTTGGTTGTTGAGGTCTTTTCAGTCACAGCAGGCAGAGGGAAAATGTGGGAGCCCTGTGTTCGGTTTTCTGGTTCTCCGGCAGTTATGTGCTGGCATCTCCCTCCCTTGGACTGGGGCAGAAGAGGAGGATGTGGCTCACTGTGTAAACAAATGCTCCTCAGTGCGTTTTGCTGTGCCTGCAGGTGACATGGCCTGCATGTGCCACCAGCCATGTCACAGCTTTTCTGTCCCACAGTGATGTTCTGCAATGTTTTTTGCACAGAGATGTTTCCATGGACAAAACACGGAGTTCCCAGTACGGGAACACCCAGCTGCAATCTCATGCGCATGGTCCTTGCACAGGCAGCCCCGAGCATCACCTGCGGGGACACAGGAAGGCAGGTAGGAAGGGCTGGGACAGCAGCATTGTGTCAGTGAGGACACACAGACAGCAGGGAGTGATGCTCCATCTCCTGACATGCCCCTTAGCCCTGGGCTGACTGTGCTGGCAGCATACAAGATGCACTGGAGGAGAGCTGCTGTCACAGCCTGTCTGCAGGCCTGATCTGCCCATTGGTTTTCTGCACAAATAGCAAGCAAGGCTGTATTATTTCAGGTCACATCTGAATCCTTTGAGCCTCTGCTTCTATTATAGAATGAAATAGAACCGAAAGAGATTTGGCAGTTTTTGTAAAAGGTAAATTTATTCTTTAAAACAGACCAAGATGCAAGTGAAAAAATATGTGCAACCTTTTTTTTTTTTTTTTTTTTTTTGACCAGACTAAGCTTAGTTTGTTGTCGTTTTGAGAGTTTAATCCTTCTGGTTTTGCAGTAGCATGAAAGCCTGTTTGCCAGCTGAATGCCTAATGCAGCTTTACACCTTGGCAGGCTGCTCTAAAGGTTACCTTCTTCTATTGTTTTTTTTCTGGGGGTCTTTGAGAGCTCAAAAGAAATAGCTGAGCCTTGTGCCAGTAAAAATAACAGGGATCTCCTCATTAACTGCATTGGCCTCCTCCTTTGTTTGCCAAGATCGGATGACTTGGAGTCAAAACAGGAAGCGGCTGAATTTAAATCCTGGAGCGGATTAACTTTATTGACAGCCAGGGCAGGGTCCTGCTAAGGTTTCCAGCAATGCGGCAGCTCCTGGCATGAGCCAGGCGTTGGGCAGCAATCTGTGGGCTCTCAGGCAGGTGGGGCCCAGAGGAGCCACATGGGGAACGTGGGTGATGCTGCCATGGGGCATCCTCTTCAGAGGAGGCAGTGGGCAGCCCCCAGGCACCACTGCTGAATCCCCAGGGTTTGTGCTGGTGGGACTCATTTCCCAAGCCTTTGCTTGCCCCATATAGCACACACTGGCCATTGCAAGGTCAATTAAATGTAATTTTTCAATTCTCTGTTACATTACAGATGAGGTTAATGAGCACATCCGGAGGGGGCTGGACAGCAGAGATGCCCCAGGTCCTCCCTTCCACGAGCACGCTGCTGGCACAGGAGAGGAGAGGTAACTGCCACTGCTCATGCAGTGCTCTGGCTGCTGCTCGCATTTCTAATGAAAATTGAATGCTACCCATTAAATCCTGGTCTTTAACTGAATTTCCAAGCCCATATTGGTAATAGGTTATATAGGATATTTTTAAAATCCTTTTTCCAGGAATTGTCAGAGTATCAATCCTCTACTACTAACTAAGTGCTAATGTGCTTATGCCAGAAAGGTCTTTTCCTGCGTGATTTGATAAGGGGTCAGAAAAATGGAAGCCGTCTCTAATGCCAGGATATTCTGGGTACTTTTTCAAAGTAATTATGGCTTTTTATTTTTATTTATTTATTTTTGCCATGGAGCAATGCTAACTAAATGAACTGTTTTAGAAACTGTTCGTTTCCTGCTGGTGCCAACCACTGTGTCCAGTGCTCAGTACTCACTGACGTGGCTTGGTAGATTTCGAGTTGTGATGACTGTGCAGAAACATCCACTAAAAGAACCTCAGTGAGCAAATCAGTGACCTCACTCAATATCTGTGGACTATGGAGAAGCCAATTAAACACCCACATTTTCATTTATTGTTGCTCCCATCTCATTTGCATTCTTTTGTCAGCAGAATGAGGAATTATTCTTTACAGGCAGCAGTTGCTACAATTAATTGTTAAATACGGGCCTTGACAACAGTTCCAGACCTCCTGCAGCCAAACAATGGGTGTTGTGTGATGGAAGACCAGTCACATGCCCAAGACATTTGTGCTTGTTTTGGTCCTAATGTTTTTTGTAGGATTTACTAAATCCTGAGAAGCTTGCTTCATCTTCCTCATTCAGCCCTAAACATGAAGCATTTCCATCTGAACTCTCACCAGGGGTCCAACTTGACAGTTCTCCATCTGGAGAGCAGCCACCACTAGACACTAGCAAGGACAGGAGAAGCAGTGGGGAAACTGTGATACGTGTTTCTTCCATTTAGTTACCAGGCGGTTAGTAATTAACTTATATTCCAAGTGTGAAGATCTATATCCCGTACTATAGTTTTGCCCTGACTATTGATGGCATAAGCATTCCTGGAGTTCCTGTATGCTTGATTAATCCAGTTATACGTCTGGCACCAGATCCAGGTGGCCTTATATTGGGCTGGGTTCTTAGCTAAAAGTGGCAAAGCAGCCGAGCAGAACAGACACAATGCTGAAGACTGTCACATTGCCTGCTCAGAAGACGCCTGATCAAGTACATCCCTGCCACTGATCTCCTTGCTCAGATGCTTCTCTTCTCCCACAGATCCAGCACACCCATTCTTGATGCTGCAGAAGAGCATAAAATATTGCCAAAACCGAAGCCAAGACTTTCTGTCCCGCTGTCTGCACCACACAAGGTAGTGTAGCCACAGCCTCTGTGTTTGGATTGGTTATTCCTTGGATTTTCACAGTCTGTATCTACTGACAGGGACTCCACAGACTGTCTGCCGTGGTATCTGTGCTCAAATAAACGTTTTTCCAGACTTACCAATGTATATAGGGACTTATAAAAGATGTTGCTTTGGCAAATAATGATAGGACAAGGGGGAATGGTTTTAAACTAAAAGAGGGGAGATTTTGATGAGATGTTAGGAGGAAATTCTTCACTCAGAGGGTGGGGAGGCACTGAACAGGCTGCCCAGAGAAGCTGTGGATGCCCCAGCCCTGGAGGTGCCCAGGCTGGATGGGGCCCTGAACAACCCTAGTGGGTGGCATCCCTGCTGATGGCAGGGGGTTGGAACCAGGTGATCTTTGAGGTCCCTTCCAACCCGAGCCATTCTAGGATTCTGTAATTCTATGATAAACACTGACAGGGTTTGTCTTCCATGCAGAGATCCAGTATCCATGATGTCTCTTCCTCAGAGAGTGACACTGGAGCAAGTCCATTCACGGCTACAACAGGCAGCTTACATTTGTCTAGAAAAGGTAAGGTTTTGTTCAGTGAACCACTGGCTATTTCATTATTCAGAGTCAACACCAAGAAGCACGTTGCTTTTCTTTGTGTACAAATGGATAACAAGAAGAATTTCTTATCTTCATGTATAAGAATGGGCTGCCAACATTTGTGTGAAATATGCCCAAGGCAGCAGCAACCAAGAAAAAAATCTCCAATGACTAAAATTTCTCCTGGCTGTCAGTATATTTTACACTGAGTGCTTGGCTAACAACTCCTTAACACGCAGATCCAAGGTACCTTCTCTTTCTTCTCCTGCCTTGAATGTGTGGTGTATTTTTGGCTCATAGCAAATAGCCAGTAGGAAAGCTGTCAAGCTAAAAGCAAAGCTGTGAAAAAATTCCAACTCACAGCAACAATTTAGAGCTCAGTGGGTTTTTTCCCTGTCCTGTTGCAGAAAGAAGAGCTGGCTTTTTCAGGGTTTTCTTCAGAGGGAAGGGGGTTTGCTGGACTCTCAATATAGGGGAGAATTAGAAACATATTGGTGGTTTCTGGAAACCCCTCCTGGCTTCCCTTTGAGAAACCGAAGCCAAGACCTTCCAGGTGAATAAGCTGTGATGCGGTAGGTTGTGAGCCTCTGTTGTTGTTGCAGGTAACGGACGATCTCCACTGCCTGCCATGCTTCCAGAGGATGCTGTGCCTCAGCCCAGCTGTGCAGCGGGAGGAGAAGCTGTTGATGGTGCCACTGGCACCACAGCAGGACCAAAAACTCCACCTGAAGAAACATATGCTCCCAGCAAGATACCGGTTAAGAGGAAATCAAGCAGAACTTTCCCCAGGTCAGAGCAGTTCGTGAATCACCTGGGGCCAGCAGAGAACAGTGTGGCAAAGAGAGAGCTGATGGAAAGCCCCAAATCACTGACTGCAGAGGGGGAAAGCAGCCAGTCTGTGAAGCACGGCGTGAACTATACAATCTCGTCAATGAGTAATAAAGAGGAGGATATTGGCCTCGATCGGGAACACTTCAAGAACTTGAAGAACTTCTGGGAGAAGGGAGCAGACTCTGTGATGGTGGGAAGCATGCCGGAGGACTCGAGCTCAGGGGAGGCAGATGGAAAGCAGTTCAAGCTGTGCCGCTCGCTCTCCGTGCAGTCAGCTCAAGGCCAGAATGGTGAAGAAAAACCCGGTGTCTTCACCAAAACAAGAGCCCCTCACAAAAGGACAATAACTTTGTCTTCCAGCGAGGAAGAGCCAAGCTACGTAGCCCCTTCAAGGAAAGGCTCAGTTGCCTTCATTCCCAGATCCACGTACGCCAAGAGCAAAGGAGGCCCGGTTACAAGAAACAGCTCACTGGGCGAAAGCAACGGGAAGCCGCTGGTGCCAGAGGAAGAGAAGATGGCACAACACAGCTCCAAGAAATCCAGATTGCCTGTGCGAGCACCTTCCATCAAAATTGAGTCGCCTACCAAAGAAGTGCCTGGCAGCACATCTGAGCCAGAGATGTCTGCAGACAAGTTCATCGTGGTAGAAAAACGCAAGTATGCAAACTGCCTGGCGAGCAGGGTGCAGATACTCATTGACCCTGCACTTACAGATGATGAGAAAGAGCAAAGAGCTGACATGGGTACTCATGACAGCATGGAAATAAATGGAGAGCCAGCTGAGGAAAAAGCACATGAGTCTTCAGACAAGCCAACAGGCAGAGCACCAGGCGGAGGGACAGAAGTTGTTCAGGGAACGGACTCAGCTGTTTACTCAGGTACCAAGGGTGTAACTGCACTCTGGGAAATCCTGACAGGGAGTCATCCCTACACCTGTTTTCTTCTGTGTTTTGCACATTTTATTCTCTTCTACATTTATCCTATATTAAAATCTGTGAGTTAGCATGTGAAGAATGTGGTTAGCAAACAGCTCTGAAAACCACCATTCTGTGTACTGCAGTGAAGTGTAAAAGTGGGCAGTGTGATACTCCCTTTCCTTCTCCCTACTGCCAGCCCTCATACCTTCCCTGCAAGCACCTCAACTCAGGACAGCTCTTCATTTCTTAAGCCCTACCTACAGCAGGTCACAGGAAGTTATTTTACTAATTGGGAAGATTGTAAACATGGTTACTTGCCACGTAAATCCGCTACCACTTTCTTCAAGAGTGAGTCTGGAGGAATTCCCTGTGATGGTAAAGATAAGTCTGACACAAACAGCAGAAATAAAACATGAAACGAAGTTTAATAAATACCTTGGCCATTATCCTACTTTGATATAGCTGCTGGCCATTAGTTTTTAAAGGACAGTTTGGGCCTTTTGGGAATCCACAGCTGAGTTTGCATCTTAAACTGCAGAGTGGACTGAACAAGGAGCCTGATCTTTTGGGGTTCGCCATCACAGTGGTGTCAATAATACCAGCACTTTATCAGCCTCTTCCTCCGGGTTTGACAGGCTCTTGTAGTGACTGCTATTATGGGCAAAAGTTCATGTTAATTGCAGTTCATTTTAAACCTGGGCTCTGCTTGCCTACATCTCTGCTCCCTGCCAAGCAAAAACTTATCTATGAAGAGAGATCTCCCTGTCTCCTTTTTCCAACTTTTCAGTCCTCGTGTACCAGGGTAACATCTATTTGAGAGGATTTTTCATGGACTCATCTAATTTTGATCTGTAACTGTGGCACTTCCCTCCTTTTTTTTAACATGTCCATGAAAATCCTCAGTTGCACTTCATCTAAACACAAACATTTCATTTCTATACCAGGTCATTGTTGTATTTCTCTTTTTTTTTTTTTTTCATTATTATTTCATTAATTTCAGGTTGATATTAGCAGATGGCTGTATTCCACTGGAAGCTCTTCACAAGTGCTGGTCTCTTTTGGGGACTGGGTGAAGAGTTTTTTTCAAGGAGAGATGTGATGATGTGAGGGTAGCCCTGTGTAATGTAACTGCAGCGTGCTATAAGCAGAGCTAACAAGCCAGGAGAGAAACACACATGCATGCTTGCTGACACACTGCCCATTTGTGTTTATTTATTTACTGTGTTGATTTGGCTTTTCATATATTCCAGAGGAAGATGGAGATCGTTCTCCTGCTGCTCAGGCATTGGCCCGAGCAAATAACATCAATCTTGCAAAAAGCATGGTGAACATTTACACAACCACAGAGAGTGAGTAACATCTTTCTGCTTTTTGGTTTATGTTCCCTGAAGGCAATATATTATGCCTGAGTTCTGCATCCCTGGTGCTTCTGTGCTTGTACTAGGCAAGAAAGATGACATATGGTTTCATCATCAAATTAGAGAGCTTATAGTGCCTAAAATTAAATTCAGAGCCAGGAAATTGCAGTTAGATTGATGGTATGTTACTCAGTGTGTTCAGCAAAAAATTGTGAGGGCTTTAACGAGTTGGCAAGAGGATTGTACCCATCTCTCCTCTTCTCCCACTAAATACTCTGGGACCTGCGTGGCAGCCTGCTCAGCGGATTGATCAGCCTCTCCCCTTGCCCAGAGCAGACCTAATTTGCTGGCCTGATCTCCTCGGCTGCTGGCTGGGACACACTTAATGGTGCCAGTTAGCCCATGGCCAAGAAACCTGGCTGTGCCACCAAGTGGCCCAAGAAAGCAGCAGCCAAGGGAGAGGGCCTGAAGGAAGGCAGCAGCAGCCTCGGTGGCCAAGAAAAGTAGTAGAAATCTACGGAAGATGAAAACTGGCAGGCCCAAGAGGGAAGCTAAGGGCTTGCTTAAAAGCAAAGTGGTAAGGCCAAGGCTTCCAGGACTAAGGTGGAAAGGTTGGGAAAGCAATGCCCAGGGAAAAGGAAAACAGCTTAGAGGAAACAATAGATCCTGTTTAAGGGAACGTGACCCCTGGTTATGGGGTGGAGAGTCCCCTGCAGGCTGCCAAAAGCAGCCTGTGGATGGGGCGTGCTGCACTGCCCTGCCTGTGCGTGGCTGAACCACACCATCCTGGAGCCTGGTGCCGAGTGTGTGCCCCGTCAGATGGTGAAGCAACGTCTGGCACACAGCACGGTGGCTCAGAGCTTCCAGTCCTGCTGTGCTGCTGTTTGGTGACGTGATCTTCATGCAGGGAACCAAGATTTTAGACTTCTCCCATCACAGCTTGTGTAGAGTCACAAACCTCATCCTAGGAAACCCTCTTCTATGGAGTTGCTCCTACTTGTTCCCAGTATAACCAGTAGCCTGTAGAGAGGGCAAAATGTAACACTTTACTCTTGGTTGGAAATAACAGTAAATGCCTTTGCTATCAGAGCAGCTTTTGGGCATTTTAAGCATTGAGTGATGTCTCATCCTGGCTAATATAGCAAGTGTCACCTTGTACTGTCACCTAAAAACAAGCCAGTTGTTTTGGGATGAAATTAGTCATCAAGGAAGTTACTGAGAAAAGATAAAGATAGAACAAAAAGGTTTATATTGTTTACAAGATGCTGTGAGATGGAAATATGAGTGTCTTTACATTATTTATTTATTTATTTATTTATTTATTTATTTTTGACAGGGATGCTTGCATTTACTCTAACCGAAATCTATGCAGCTAGATAATCTGGTAGTTGCACATCTCTAAACTAATGAATGAATTGAATTATCCACTAGGGGGAGTTTGCACACTCCCACATCAAATGAAAACGCTGAAAATAGCTTTAGAGCGTTAGCTAGCAGCAGTCTGTGTCTTGTGGAGGGCTCACCTTCAATGGCCAGCAACAGAGATGGGGCAAGTGCCTCCCACTAGCTTTTCCTTCCTCCTTGTGTCCTCTAACAAAAAGGTGACTTTCTTGTATTTTGCTGACTCTGACAATTCATCCTGATGTCGTTTTTCTGTTTGTACTTACAGCATACAATAAACCTCATCTGATACCTCATCAGTTTCTTGAACCTGAAAGAGTCAAAGAGCTGAGCAGATCTTCTCCTCTCCTGTTGTCTGAGGTAGGATAGATACCAGAAATGGCTGGAATGATGTTCACAGCATCCCTCAAATGGCAGTCAGGTTCATGAGAATCTTTTTCCAGGACACTGACAGTACTTGTTTTTGACCCTTCAATCCTGTAGGAGTTTTAATGTTTCCCTCTGCCTCAAACCATGCTATTACCTGCTCTTCGTAAGAGCCAGGGTGGTTGCATGCAGCTCTGCTTGGAGGCAGTTAATGATGACGTTTGCTGCCGGTCGGAGGCAATGCCTCTGGGGAGATTCCCTGCACTCTCCTCTGCTCTCCTAACCTGCTTGCTGCTTAATGGGACTCTGCTGAGCTATTGGTTTTTCTCTCTAGTGTTGCAAAGTGCTCATACGGCACAGCTTAAAGATGCTTATTATTTTCTGAGCAGACAGAATCAGACACGGCTTCAGAAATCAGCTTCCAATTTAGCAAGCACAAAAAGACGCCTAGCATTGGCAGCCACTCCTCTGACATGGCATCTGTCTCCTCGGTAGGTATTTAATGCGTACGTCTCTCTAGAAAGGGTTTCTCCGTTGGATAGTGATGCTGCATTTAGGCTGATACCGATGATGTGGCCTCCGGAGTATCGTGCTGCTTTCTGCATGGTACTTTATTAAAATAACAGTGATGTTTAATTACTTACTTGCATTAAAGAAGTGTCTTCAGGTACCATCTCAAATTAAGGAGCCACTGAGTCATTCTTAGACAAATTCAGAGGAAGCAATAGCCCCTGCTCCAAAGCGTAGATGCTCTGAAGCCTGGCAGCATGTGGGAGAGAGGGGTGGTCTGTCTCTAGGTGGGGAAACGAAGCACACAGCTCGTGAGTGACTTGTTTGTGGTCCACCTCTCAGAAAGCTGAGACTGCAGACCGGTGACCTCTGCAAGCTCCTCCTTCACTTTATTAGCAAATTAAAGGGAACTCAGAACTGAACAGCAGCAGTATGATTTAGAGGTTTGCCTTCTAAGGAGAGTTGACAAGAGCTGAGCGTGTTTAGTTGGGCATTTTAAAAGGATTCCTTAGACACAGTATTTTTTGGGAGCTGCTTAAAAGTGCTTTAATTCGCTGTACTACTGTTAGAGGCATCTCCAAATTTTATATGTGAGATTTAAAGAATATATGTGAAACAAAGCATGTAGGAAGAGGTCGTGACTGTAGACAAATATGTTAAAAAAAAACAAAGCAAAACTGAACTTTGGGGTGCTTGAGTCTTTCTCATAGCCTGTGAAGTCTGGGAGCTATAAATGAGCCTTTTGTGTCCAAGTCATGTAGGTGTTCTTGAAGATCTCATTTAGGATTCTCTTGGATTTGATATCCTGATGGGATGATAAATGTAGCTCCAAGGACTGAAGGGAGACGTTTAGCAGATTCTTGTAGGTTACCATAGAAAGAAATTGAGAAACAAAAGAAGTATGGGTGACAGAGAAGAATTGGGTTAATTACTAGGAAAGTTTTTTGATACATGCTCGGCATTGTACCACAGAGGAGTGCCAAGAGGGTTAATTATTTGCTGGCTAAAATGCATTAGCTTTTATGTTATACCATCAGTAATCATGAGTGATTGGCCCAATAGAAAATTCTCATCTTTCTGGGGCTGTATTTTATTTCTGTTTCATCACTTTCTACCAGTGAAGGACTTAAAGCCTTGGAAAACAGAAAGTGAAGGCCAGTTGGCAAATGCAGTTTGTTTTGGGAAAGCAAGAGACTCTTTGATGCCTCGTTCCTGTTATACCTGCAGAAACTTCATTTTCCTGTGCATTTGTGGCAAGTAGATTCCCACAAACTGCCTCTGCTGGGACAGTGGCTTTTCAGGACAGGGGTTATTTCTGTTTCTGTTTTGCACAGCTCTCTGCACTTTGTGAGCAAGCAACAAGATAGTATTATTTTGTCCTATATTTCTAGTCTGATATGGTTCTTAGTATCCTATTTTTAAAATTGAATGACAATTAGGTGACTGTATCTATCAGAAATAATAAGTTTATATAAAAAGATAGTTCAAGTTCTCTCGGTATATTTGTTTCTTAGTGATGAGACCGGGTCAGGAAAGCAGCTGTTTGTGGGGTTAGTGTAGGAAAAGGGAAGTTACATGTGTTCTCTCACAAGTTATACATGTATTTGGCTCTGTTTCCCAAGGCTTTGGGATTTAGAGGTGGAAATCTTCTGTGTTCAGTGGGCATTTGGGAGAACAGTGCTTCTTAGTGCTGGTCAAGGATAGCACATCCTTGTGAGACCTTTATTCAGATCCCCAAACCCTTGGGCGAGCACAGCTGCAGACATGTCAAGGACTCAGTCCTACTGAAGGGCAGAGATAACAGATTATTTCTCTGGCAGTGCATATCTTTGTGCAGAACTAAGTCTGAACAGTGCCTATTTCAGCGGCACTGACCTTGTTCTCCACCTGGCAGGTGAGTGGCAGTGTGCTCAGTGTGTACAGTGGCGATTTTGGGAGTGTGGATGCCCAAGGTACTGTGGAGTTTGCACTAGATTATGACGAGAAGAACCGGGAGTTCCAGGTTCATGTGTCCCAGTGCAAGGACCTGGCTGTCGTGGATGAGAAGAAAGGCAGATCTGACCCGTGAGTGATGCTTCCTGCTGGTGTTTCATGGCTTTTCTGATGCTGAATTTTGTGTTCTAGAGAATTTTCTTTTTTTCTTATGAATTTTATTTTTAAATGCCATAATTTCTTCCTTCCTCTAGAATTCTGTTGTGTGTTTACTGCTGGGTCTTTCCTAGCTGATGGTTCTGGAGCCATTGGCATCAGTAAATATGTTGTCATTGACTTAGTTTTGAATAGGATTGAGAAGGCTTTGGTCACTACAGGGACAATTCCTGTTATTACTGAAATATGTTCTACATGTTTCCATGTGAACCTTGGTCTCTCCATGGTGAATACACATTGGTAATAACCAGTGATGTAGACACGTGTTTATATGGGAAGAAAGTCTGAAAAGAAGTGACATTAGAGGACACACTGGTAATTGAACAAAGGCTAGTGAACTCTGTTTAATAGATGACAAAAAAAAAAAACAAACAAACAAACAAAAAAAAAAACTTGTATTTGAACCTTGAAATAGAGAGATTTGTAATCAGGCTTCTTGAGACATTCTACCTCTTCTCTCTAATTTCTCCCTGATGCTGAGCACACAGAAATGCTGTAGTTGTGGGCATTTCAGAAAATGGATATACAGCCTTGCTGGCTTCCCATGCTGCTTAGAGAGCTGCTTGTTCTGAATGTTGGTGGCATCCACCCATCCCCAGTGCAATTTATAACTTCAAGTGCAAGCCAAGTTAATATCCTAGCAGGTCTCTTAATTAATTTTGCCTCCAAAGAGTCAACTCCAGGTCATTTTTTTTCCCATAAATCCCATGTCACCACCCAGAAGTCTTGACTGCTTATTAGAGCATAGCGATACTGAACAGTATCCAGATGATTTTTTATTTTTTTTTTCCTTTTCCAGGTATGTTAAAACTTACCTGCTTCCAGACAAAGCTAGAATGGGTAAGAGGAAAACCTCAGTGAAGAAAAGGACAGTGAATCCCATTTACAATGAGGTGTTACGGGTAAGAACACCTATCTGCTCTGAAAACCCGTGCGGTACCAGGGCAGGTCTGGAATGAGCCTGCCTTCTTTGCTGGGCTCCTTCACCTGCCTCTTGCTGCACTGCTCTCCCCTTGGGTTGTCAGAGAAACTGGAGAAAGAAGTTGAGCGACCTGACTTCTCTTTCTTCCTCTAGTACAAAATAGAGAAAATGGTATTGCTTATCCAAAAATTAAACCTCTCTGTTTGGCACAATGACCCACTGGGACGTAACAGTTTCCTGGGAGAGATTGAAATAGACTTGGCCAGCTGGGACTGGAGCAACAGGAAACTCAACTGGTACCCGCTGAAGCCCCGGGTAAGTGCAGCTTAGCTCCAATCCTGCTTCCCAACCCAACCCTGAAGCCTGAAGTGGCAGAAGTCCTTCCTGGCAACCTTGCTCTGAATCCTCAGGCTTTTGGTTCTGAAGGACTGAGTATGAGAGCAAAACCACAAAGTAAGGAGCTGTCCCAGCCATACAAAAGCAGAGTTTGTCCATTTGTGCCCCTGCATTAAACTCAAAAGCTGTTTGCCCTGCTGTTAACAAAAGCCCTTTCTTAGTCAGTCATAACTCTTTCTGTTTCAGAGCCTTTCTGCTGTTAATGGTGTGGATCATCGAGGAGTGATGAATTTGTCTATTAAGTACGTCCCTCCAGGAAGTCTAGGTAAAATTCATTTCATACATTAAGAAGCATTGCCTGCATGTTGGTGTGCAGCTCGCAATGCCTCATCTGTATACGGCTTGTTAAAGAGTAATGTCATTCGAGCAAGATCTTAGAGATGAGGGGCAACCACCAGTGCTTAGTAGTGCCACCTGCAGACTACATCTGCTTTTCACACCTGGATTTAGGAGGAAACAGGGCAAATGGAGGGAGGGTTCAACAAACTTAAACTCACCAGCTGTTATGGACACTGCAAGCACTGTCGGGTGCTGTGATGCTGTAGCAGCAACACACAGCCCCTCTTACTGTGGGGCAGGTAGGAGGTCGGGTTTGCCCAGCAGAGCCTTTTCCTTTCCTGCTTCAAAGCAGCATGGGCAGGTTATGTCAATGACTGGCAGTCCTCTGCAGCTGCACAGCTGCAAGTAATGCTGCGGCACCCAAGCAGAGGAATGCAGAGCTCCTGGGGACTGAGTCTGCAGAGAAGTCACATCACTGCTCTCTCAACCTGAGGGAGCGGGATGCCTGTTTTCTTGCTAGCTATTGCAGGAACTGACCCCAGAGTTTTTCTCTTGTTCTAAATGGCAGGTCCCAAGAATCCTCCTTCTGGTGAAGTTCACATTTGGGTCAAAGATGTCAAGGACCTGCTGCAGTTGCGTCCTTCTGGAGTTGACTCTTTTGTGAAATGGTAAGTGCCTGAGCACGGTCTTGACTTAGATGATGGGTCTGTGCCTCCATGGAGCAGTATGTTTTCTTCTCTTTTCTCAGGCTCACTCACCTGTGTTTCCATACTGTAAAGCTGCGTAGGAGAGAATTGCCCTTGTTACTCTCCTGTGGCTATATTAGAAAAAAATTTGCTGTGGTAAAGCTCTGTCTGTGACTCCCTCAGCCTCAATAATGCCTGAGTGAAAGGAAGATGGTGGACCCTGTACCTTGCTTTGGTGTTTTCATATGAAGTTGTGAATTTTGAAGTGATAAGGACTTGCACACAAAGTTTGCGAATGTGTTAGGGACTTGCCAGAACTGACATACGTGCAGTTGGATCCTGCTTTGATCTTGTCCAGAATTCAGTGTGTGCATGTGTTCTGCAGCCTGCGACATCAGTACTGCCTGTTATATGGCAGGAGGTGCTACAAATACTTCAAAAAGTTAAAAATAACTCAGATTTTAAGATTTTCTGGCTCTTTGAAGTCCTCACTATATTTTTGTATGTTTTAAGAAAGTATTCCTGCAAAAATGTTTGTTGCTCAGGAAGCTTAACAGTCTGTTTTGAAATGATCTTTTGGGCATTTGTTTGATGAATAATTATGAAAACAGAAATATGTGAAAATAGTGTCCATTTTTAAAAAGTAAAGTGTTACTTTGAAAAAAAATGCCTAAAGCAGGAAATTTTAAAGTAAGTACCCTTCCTTCCTAAAAATGTTTGCTTTAAAATTGATTTTCTTGGGGGAAAAAATAGCCCAGGGATTATCAGAGAATCATAGAATGGTTTGGGTTGGAAGGGACCTTAAAGCTCATCTGATTCCAACCCCTCTGCAATGGGCAGGGACACTTTCCTCTAGACCAGGTTGCTCAAAGCTCCACGCAACCTGGCCTTAAACACCTCCAGGGATGGGACATCCACAACTTCTCTGGACAACCTGTTCCAGTGCCTCACCACCCTCAAAGCACATTATAAACATTTCTCATTAAATCTATAGAGATTTCTTACTTTGAAATCCAGTTCCTCCTTTCTCCAGGCATGAGTCTTGTTTAGACCTGGAAGTCTGTAGGAACAACTCAAACCTCATGTGATACTCCGTACTACATGCTGTCCTTTTTCTTCTCTCAAAGCTATGTGCTTCCAGACACGAGTAAGAAGAGTTACCAGAAGACCCGAGTCATAAAAAGAGACACAAACCCTATTTTCAATCACACTATTGTGTATGATGGCTTTCATACAGAGGATCTAAAGGATGCGTGTGTTGAGCTGACTGTGTGGGATCATGAAAAACTAACCAACCATTTCCTTGGAGGAATCAGGCTGGGCCTTGGGACAGGTAAGTGATTTCAGTTACATTAAATGAATACTTTTACTCTATTGCTGAGCCACGAGGTATAATGGGAAGTTGCAGGAAAATTCCTGTTGGTGAGAAACCAGGTATAGGGAATCTCAGTAATTGTTTTGGGTCTTGGTACTTGCACTGTGTCGGGGTTGTAGGGGGCCCTGGTACTGTGATAGCAACCCTCTCTGCTCGCATTTTCTCCCAACATCAGCTCTGAGGTTCAGCAAAACTCAAGAATCGGCTTGAGTACAGCAGAATCCAGACTGCATTACAAATCAACATTATATTGCTGTTCCTTCCAGTGAAGAGCGCTCAGAGCTGAAGACAAGGAAATTAAATGCCATGTGAGACAGCACCACCTGGTGACTCCATCATCACCTCCTCCCTTGAAATGCTTTAATAAGAGCAGCAACTAATATTTGAAAAACAGGGCTAGATGCACTAGTTGTTCTGGTCTCAGTCATTACTGAGAGAACACCAGCATTGATTAAACCACAAATTGAAAGAAATTGAGTTGTCCGGGAGTAGACTGAGGTGTTGTTTATTTTTTTGTTTGTTTGTTTGGTTGGTTGGTTGGTTGGTTGGTTTGTTTGTTTTCTTCTTTTCATTTTACTAATTTAGATGATGAAGTGCTGAAAGAAAACAGTGGAGGTGCCATTTGCTATACTGGAAGACAGTTGCTGTCTCTGGGAGTTTATGGCATGAGTTTCCAGTTGAAAGAAGGACTTAAACCTGTGGTTAGCTGGAAGTGTTTTACTTCATCGGGGTTACTCACCCTTGAAGATAGGAAAATTCCAATATTTTTAAGCCTAAGCTGGAAAAAATGGATGGGACTATCTCCCATAATCAAGTCCATCATGGAGGTTTTGTCCCTCTCTAACCATCCTCTTCCAGCTTTCAGTGTACCCCCATACCTAGGCTTTGATGGATAGCAAGTTCGTCTTTGTATTTTGGCAAGTGGGAGATCTAAGGGTTTTTAAACAACGTATACTTACTGCGAAGCAAGAGGAGTCTCTGAGAGATGAAAGACAAACAGAAGCTGTCAGAGCTTTGTAATAAAGAGTCACTGTCCCTTGAGGGTATCAGGAAGAGGCTTATTGTAGCTGGAAGGTCTGCCTTGAAGGTACACTTGTTTATTGGATTTGCTTATGTGTTCTCTGTTTTCACTCTCTAGCATGTCACCAGAAGGGTTGTGAATTATCTGGTGGGAAGTGGCAACAAAAATAAGTTCATAAACAAGATGTAAAAACACCAACCCTAAGATTAGCTGTGATCCAAATTTAGACCTTTATCTAATTGGCAAGCAGTTGGCATGTGAAATTTGGTTGAATAAATTAACTTGGAATTAATGTACACACTTTTACACTATCGTATGTTTTATTCCAATAAAAACAAAGTGTAGAGCAAGAGAATTTTGAAAAGTATCTCCATCCCCCCCCCCCATCCATAGCAAGATCGAGGGGAAGACCAAACCTTGTAGAACTTCTTTACCATTCTGAAAGGCGCAATAAAGGGCTTGAGCCCAATATTATTTTCCTTGGAAGGTTATATTTAGGGTTCTTGTGTTTTGGGGCTTTTACAGTGACTGTATTCTGAACTCTGGTGTAAAATGGAGATCATTAGCAGAACAGAAGGTGCTTACAGTGGAACTTGGTGAGAGGAAGTCAGCATCTTTTAGGTTAAGACCCTACCTGCAGCAGTTACATCCCATTGAGTATTTTTTGCATGGAGTAGAACTTCCTCAGGCAGCTCCCGACGCTGTTGTCTCCTCATTTTTCTTCAGGTTTGAGCTATGGCATCTCCGTGGACTGGATGGACTCCACGCAAGAGGAGGTGGCCTTTTGGCAGGAGATGATGTCTGCTACCAATGAATGGATTGAGGGGTTGCTGCCACTGCGTTCACTGGCAGGGAGGAAAAAACTTAAATAACCTACTGTATGTTCTAGAGAAAGGCTGAACACGTTTGTTAGAATTAGGAAACTTCCTGTCCTGAGGTGGATCGAGACTGTGGGGCCGGCAGGTGTCACTTCAATGAGGCAATTGATGGACAGCACTTTGGAAACGTTAAACATAAAGTACTAATTCCCTGACAGAGGAGCTGGAAGGTGCCTAACTGACACTATAGTTGATTTTGACCAAGAAGAAACTTTGTTTGCCTTTTTGCTTAATCATTTATATTCAGTGTATTTGAATTCCATTAAGCTCTGGGAACATTGTCAGGGAAGAGGAGGTATAGATATTTTATTTTTTTACTGTTCCTTGTGCTGTTGGTGGTTTTTTTTTGTTTTTTTCCTGTGCAGAGATGTAGTTTTACTAAAGCAGCAGCGTGGAATTACTCATATTTCCCTGCAAGTGGTACACTTTGTACTTGATGTAGAATTGCTCCAAGTCACCAGCCAGCAGTCCGAGAATGAGAGCTTTGCGTTTGTTGCTGGTGATAACATGTCTGTAACGTGAGGGAAATTGAGATCCAAGGTGAATCCAAAGAAAGAGAGGACTATTTGAAGCAGAAAATGAAGCAGCCTGAGGAGGATAACGATGAGGAATTAAATGCATTAAATCTTTTCTGCTTTAAAATGAAAGAGAGAAGAGATGATCCTGCGGCTAGTGGGATTTTGCAACCAGGAGCTGCTTTCCTACCTGTCCCACAGGCTTCCTCAGTGACCTCAGGCAAGTTACTCAAGACAATTCCAGTGCAATATAAACTGAAGTGCTCACCCAAATGTAAAATATTGTTACATTGCTAATGGACCTAATAGCATCTTTGAAATGCCTTGTGTGCAACACATTTCAGTATGAAATAATGATGTAGAAAACAGTCTTGTGTTAGCCTGGCGCAGTGGGTCAGGAAGGAAAGGTCAGAACCACTGTGAAATTCAGGAGGTCTTGGCAACTGCTGGGAGAGAGGCAAGCAGGCAGTGAATGAAGACAAAGGGTAGCTGCAGAGCTGAGGCCTGGGGTGAACTCCTGCCTCTGCATATCTTGCTGCCCTTCTCATCTACCTTTCACCTGATGCCTCAGCCTCTTGTTCAGAGCTGGAGTCACCTCCCTGCCAATAGCTTGCAAGAACTTTGCGTCTGGCGCACTAGCAGCAGCAGAGGGGCATTACGAATGCATTTTGAAATGCAGCTGTGTAATTTTTACTTTGGATGTACATATTGCAATTAAATTGAATGGTTTTCTTTAGTCATCAGCTGGTCTCCTTGTACCTATCTTTAGCGTGGTCTGAGTAATGAAGTCGCAAGCAAAAGAGGTGTTATATTTTGTCATGTCAAAAAGAACCCATGGACAAGTGAAATGTTGTGCAGAAATATTTTTTGTAGCTATCTCGTCTTAGATTCTGGTTCTGTGAATATTTTGATATTCATCTTTAATGTATTGCTTTTATTTTTAAACTCAAACAGGATTCATTTTCAGCTTCACAAAGATGGTTCTAAATAAATGGAAGAGAATATGTATGGTTGAAGTGACAAGATTTTTTCATGAAATGAAGACATTTGGGAGATAACCAGCAGCTTTAGTGGAAAAAAATATGGTTATGCAATTGGAAAAATATAAAACTTGAAAATGTACTGGTTATAGTAATGAAAGCACTAACAGGAAGTCTGTACAGCAACAGAATTAATTAATGACTAGCCTAATGAAGGACCTCATACACATACATAGCATGTCAACCCAAAGATACTTCGTATGGCGCTCCAGCCTGGCATAATTTGTTTACCAAGATTTGGTCATTTATTACCTTTGTGGGATAAAATAGCAATTTGGGGCCATGGGTAAGAGTTTTTAAATGATTAGCTTTACCTGTTTAGGTGCTGAATATGTGAATATTGATGCATAAATATGACTTAATTTTGACGAGAAGGCCTGCTTGTTGGAGTGGTTGGCTTGGTGCAATGGAGTTACCTGCGGGACTGCTGCTCTCACCCCAAACTCTTCCTTGTCCTGCAGCCTGCCTCCCAGGGAGATTTCTGCTGTGGCTGCAGATGTGGTTGGTAATACCAGGGGCTTTGGCTCAGGCAGGTCCAGATCTCTCTCCAGAGGCTCCTCCGACTGCTCATCGTTGCAAAAATGGAGTCATCATGCCTGCTCCTCCTCCTCCTCATGTGCACTATTAGCACAGGCGGTTGTGACAATGTTGCCAATGCTGCTGTTTACAGAAATGGAGCTGGAAGTGTTTGTTTTGTGTTTCAGAACATTAGCATCTCTTTCACTAGTGTTGCCAATAAAGGGAGAAAAAGGATGTCAGTGGGCCACTTTCATCCCAGAGTAGTTGCTTTTATGAAGTTGGCTCAGAACTCTGTGAACAAACTATTTCTGTATTCAGATTTCATTGAGGGTTTTTGTTAATCTTTCGCTAGCTTGTTTATTTAAATAAAGCCCTGATTAACTTAAGGAGCTTTCTTTGGCATTTAGTGGTTTATCAGAGTAAAAGATTACACTGCCAAACCACATACACATTTGTAACACAGCTGAAGCTGAGGGAGTAAAATTTCCCATGTCATATCTGTTTCACTTACTATGCAGAGAGCACTTTATCAGGAAAAATAAATAAATAAATAAAATTAGGCACTTTTATTGTCAGTGACGTGCAGGAGTGGAGGAGCTTGTGAATATAAGGGTAACAGCCTGTTTGTACGTGGCTTTCTGGCTTTCTGGCTGTATTTACTAGTTCATTGCAGAATAGGTTCAGCAAAGTTTCATAATAAGGCAAGACTCGATGCTTATAGTAAATGTGTTTTAAGACTCATTTCCCTGAATGTGAGCGTGCAGGTACCAGCAGGAAGCTGTGCTGATGCCAACATCTAAGTCGTGGTGCCATGTCCTGCAGTCACCGATCTCTTGCTGGATGCGGAAGTAACCCCAAGGAGTGAGTAGGCTGAAGGGTTGCAGGCTGGTACCCTTAGGCACTATCTGCTGAAAATAAAACAAAAATCTGTGACTACAGTAGAGGTGGGCAACTGCTTTCCATACATGTTCTGCATCTGAGAGTACATGCGCTGCTTTTGAGCTTATGCCTTATCTATACAACTTTTTCTTGGAGATCTTTACAAGCAAGAAAATAAGAGAAGGCAAGATTCTGGGAGTATTTCTGTCTACTCAGGCAAATATAATATGTGGCGTATGTCCATTTGAAACTGTTCATATTACAGGTATCAGAAACTACCCAAAAACACATGTAGTTCAGAAACTAAAGAAGAGAAAGAAAGAATTTCTGAATCTTGAACAATATTCAGTGAATGAGTGTCTCAGAGGAGATGGAAAATAAGTGGTTGAATTAATTATCCATTACTAAATATTTGCTCAGCTTTATTCTTCACCAAGGCAGGAAAAAATAAATTGTGGTGATTCGAGGAGAAAATGATGCTGGCTAAATGAACCCATGTGATAATATCTATTGAAATATGAAATGCTGTATTTTTGAAAGCTTGTTAACTTAGAAATGTATCAAATAGACCAGTTTATGAAAAAATGAATAAATAAATACACTGGTTCCTGATAAGAGCGTGCATATTCAGCACCAGGTTGGTTGGTTGGTTTTGTTTGGCTGTTTTGTACTTGCTGTAGCTTTCATAGCTGGATCCTTTTTTTTTTTTTTTCACCTGCGTATTTTCCACCCCTCAGGTGTCCTAGTTGTCTGCTGTTATTGTTAAAACAGATGCCCAGGAGGAGATGTCCCTCGGTGTAGCCGTGAAGATTTTCTCAAGACATTGTGAAACTCACTGTAAAGCACCCTGCAAAAGCGTGTTAGCAGAGATGCCATAAGGTATTTGTTGCTGGAACCGTGCTGCTGTCTCAGCAGTGCTGCTGCTGCACAGGATCTTACTGACGTGTGGGAAGTTCCCAAGATAGAAATCCCTTCCCGTGGGATCTGCCAGGAGGATCAGCCACTTCTTTCCAGGGGGTGCACTTTTATGGGAGGCTCTGCCACAAGGAGCAGCTGTCCCAGTGAGGGTCTGGGTGAAGTCTGTGGGGCCACAGGGGGGCTTTGAGTGTGTTTGGTATTGCAGTGCCAGCTCCTGCTCTGCTGTGAGCAGAAGAGGGCCGATTTGCGATGAGGTTTTGAGCAAGAGCAGGTGACATGAGGGTGCCCATTCCTACCTTTGGGGTTTTCGCCAGCTTCTCCCACCCTTCTGAATGGGTTGGTCTGGAGGGTGCTGGGCCATCTCAGAATAGTGCAAAACTGAGCATCAGCCTCCAGGAGGGCCATGGAGAACTCACTGTCAATGGCTTTCTTCTGGGGAGCGACAGGCGTGGAGAGCTGGAAATGTCTCCACCAGGAGGCCCGCAGGAGTTCCGCAGCCCTAGACCAACCTCCCTTTTATTTTGCATTAATTTCCCTGTCAATCCACAGAAACTCCTCCTGTCAGGTAGTAAAATCTGAATGAAGTCAGGTGAAGATGTTAGCAGGCGCAGCATCATCCTAGCAGGGGTGGAAAAACGCTAGTGGGAGCAGGGGCTGAGCTTGCAAGGTTTGCTGGTCACAGCGGGTTTGTGCCCAAAGGACTCCAGCTGGCGGTCCTGCTGGAGATGGGCTGGCAGTTGTGGCATGCTTCAGCAGGCAGCTACTTGCTTTTTAAAATGCTGTAAAATCATATTAGGCTGGACTTGTCCCTGGGCTGTGGCAATCCAGGCTCCAGTGTGGACCAAAGTTAGCTAAACCAGCCCTGCTTTGATAGATTGCCCTAGGAGGAAAGGAAGGAGGCCTGAAGATGAAGGTAGTTCCCTGCTGCTCAGTTGTCAGATTTTTTGCCAGGGCTGCAGTCAGGATTTAGTGAATTACTTGGTGGCCTTTACTGTACACAATGCAAAATGTGTAACTCCACAAAGCCACAGTCCTACCCCCTGCAGTACCTGAAAGACCCCTACAATTAGTCTTCAGCAAGCTTTGCAGTTTCTGATTAAACCCAGGCCTTTTTTTTTTTTTTTTTTTTTTTTAGAGGCATGGAGCAGCTCAAATACCAGTATGCTTTGCCTTTTCTTACTGTACAGAGCTGCCTGTGCTGTCATTAAACTTGAGGTGCTACCGGTAGGAACCGAAATCAGATCTCATGCATCTAACAACCCATAATGCCATCCCGCTAGTTGCAAACAATCCCAAGTAGCTCTTGAGCTGTAAGCAAGCACCCTGAGCACTGGGCTCAGAGGGGCAGCTAGGGAGCTGTGTTCTGGTAATGTCAGTAGCTCAGACACCCACTCTGTAGGAAGAAAAATCACAATAACCTCTTCTCCTCTCCTCCTCTCTCTCCTACTCACCATTACTAATTTATCGTGATTGTAATGGTTTCTATTTGCTCTAAGCAGATCCTGTTCCCTTCCTAGGAAGACCTGAACAGCTACAGAGACATAATATTCCCAGTGGAGGATCTGTTTTTGGATTCAGCCAGACTCAGGCAGACTTAATGATCTTTAGATGGGAGCCCCCCCTTTTTCGACTAGCCCACCCATGCCCATTTTAATGTGATTGTAATCTGAAATCGGACACTGGGAAGTGCATCTGGATTAACCCATCCCACGGTAATGAGCCGACTTTTAATTTATTCTACCAGGGAAACCTTCTGAAAATGTTTTACGTCTCTTCAGAAACCCAGCCAATGCTTGCTCCTCGCACCAGCTGCTGGTGCTGGAGGCTGAGTCCTGCATGCACCTCTGGTTATTTCACAGCACTCGGCCTGCATCTGCTCGACTGTTTCTGGTGTGATCCCACCAGCTGCTCTGCCACAGAAGTCGACCAGTGCAACAGGCCCCTCAGCCCAGCCAAAAGCCAAGGGACAGAGGCATCATCCTGTGTCTCTTGGTGATCAGCCCTGCCTGTGTTTTCCCCAGGCTGCTCTTGTTGGATTTAGGGCTGTCACCTTGTCACAAAGTCCTAAATTATGCTCCCTGTGCCTGCTGTCAGCATGGCTGTCAGTTCCTAAGCACCGTGTAGTGCCCTTGGCTTTACACTTGTCTGCACCACCTGGACTAACTGTGAGCATCCTATAAATAAGAAACATTAATTTGCTTACGACTTTCCCTCTGCCCCAGGTTTTACAGGGGCACACAGGAGCTAGCAGGTCAGGGGTGCCATCATGTCCCTGTCAGTGGTGCAATCTGTCTCGATGTCACATCTCCTGGGCATGCCTAATTTTCCAGGGCTGTTTGTTTGGAACTAGCTAATAAATTGCTGTTGTGAGCCAGCCCCGTTGTGACCTGTAACTCTCGTAAGTGCCTGGTCTGGCCTGTTTGGTGTCATGTGCTCCCGGGGCTCCCCTTGGGTGCAATTTATCCCATTGGTGCTGAGCGGGGCTGGGAGATAAAAACCCCCGAGGGCCAGGGGACGTCTGCCTGTGCTTTTGGCCGCCTCGCTCGCACACTGCCCCGTGCAGGGTGGGCACAGGCTGGGGCTGTCCTGCACGGCTCCTGTGCAGGCAGCCCCGCAGCGAGGGACAGCTGATTGATTGTGTGTTTTGTAGCCTTGGAAACTGAAAGGGCATTAAAATTGCATAGTGTGTGCGGTGCTGATGCACTCTCCTCCTCGTAGTGCTGCCACCGGCTTGGAGACAGCTTCAATCTCCAGCTGAAAACCAAGAGGTACAAAGGGCACCGGCAGGTCTTGGGGAGAGACTAAACTACAACCAAACAGCAAAATATTCAGAGGGAAGGATCTGCGGGTGGCAGTGCTGGAGTCCTGGGGCAGGGTCTGACTTTCAGCCCCACCAGTGTGGGGCCAGACGTGCCCTCCCTGTGCTGCGGTTGTTTCGGGCAGCTTTCCCCCAGCACTAGTAGCACTCACCGTCCTGTCCCTGCCAATAAAACCGCTTTAGCATCAAATCTAGGTTACTCTCCCTTGCAGACACCAGAGTTTCCATTTTCTAAAATAGTACCAGAACGAGGGCTCTCCCAGGATCCCGTTTGCTCCTACCTGCCCTGTTGCTGCCCATTAATCTCGTGGCTGCCTGCTCACACAGCGGGTGTTCATCTATACGCGTGTGGTAGAGGAGGTGAAAGTACCGTCTGCGTCACGGGATCCTGGGGGTTTATTTGCTGGGAAAACGGGTCCCTGATGCTCTGGGAGTGCCAAGGTTTTTCCTCTAGATCCTACTGGGATCTAGATCTGCCGGGCACCATCCCACCCATCTGTGCCTGGCTCCTCGCAGCCTGGGGAAACTCAGGGCCCTTCAGCTGCTCCCCGTCAGGGCTCATGCTGCAGCAGCACAGCTGAGCCCAGAGTCCCCCAGGACCCCCTGTCTGGACGGGTGTCCCCTCCTGGGGTCCCCTCCTGCCACCAGAAACTGCCAAAAAACAGCCGCCAGATCTGAAGAGAAACCACACTGAAACCTGTCAGAGAAACGGACCGGGGAGGTGGTGAGTGTGTGGGGAGGAGGAGTGAAAGGAAAAGGGTTCAGAGAAACCACAATTTGTTGTGGGCTTGAAGTAATGGGCATCCAACGCTCAGAAATCATACAGCTAAATGCAACAGATCCCCACAAAGCCGTGCTGGCAGTGAGTCACTGGTTAATGTACTGGTAACTTGGATTTATAGGTTTAATATTTTTTCTGTTGCTGTGCAGATTGCTTCATCAGTTTTCTTTCCTGTCCTGAGGTACTGTAAAATAGGATCTTTTGGGTTGGTTGTTTTTTAATAAATGTACCATATTTCAATGAAAACGTTCCTTGCCATTTTTCCCCAAGCCTTGAAGTGGTCTCTCTGATGTCCTCGTCCAATTTGCAGGCTGGCTAACTACCTCATACCTATATAAATGCCCTTTTTTGAGGATTAAAGAAGTACAACAGTCACTGCGAATGCGTTTATTTCAATAGCGGTCATGCAGGCAGGGCTCTTGAATGAAATAAACTTATTAAAAAACCTGTTTCCTAAATAATAATAAAGTTTGATGCTTATTTAAGTTAATACACACAACATAGTCAAGATTTTTAATAATTACGTGTGAGCGTTTTCCCTTCCAGAGACCACAGCTCTGCTTTGGAGGTGCTGAAGGAGCTGGAGCTGGGCCGTACCCCCCGAGCACGGCACCACTGCTGCTCGGGACCTGCCGAGCGCTGCCTGCGGCCGAGATCTCGGAGTCTGAGGCACATTTGGGGCGTTAGAGCTGGGGGGTGCCTGGGGATGTGTGGAAACGCTGCGTGATGGCAGACAGCGCTACGGGTGCTGCTGGCGGGTTCCTGGGCAGCCTGCAGGCCTGAGCACGGCTGCACAGAGCGAGGCGACACGGATTGCAGCTCTGTGGCGTTGTGGTGCTGAAGGTGCAGGTGTTCTCAGGGCTGAGGCTCTGTGCACCACGCACGAACACCCGCCTGCAGCTCTGTGCGCGCTGCGTTTCGTCAGCCCGTTACTCACACACCGCCCCCCGCCCGGCCGCTCAGGGCCCTACGGAGAGGCGGGGTGGGGGCAGAGGCGCCGCGCCCCGCGCTCCGCTCCCTCAGGCAGCAGCAGCCTCGGCCCTGCGCCCCCCCCCCCCCGTCCATTCGGGGTCCGCCCGCACCCCGCTTCCCTCAGCCCGGGCTCCCCTCAGCGCTGCCCCCCCCCCGGCTTCCCCTCACGGTCCCGCCCCGCTCCGCCCCGCCCGGCTCCCGCGGCGGCGGCGGCGGCGGTCGGGGCCCGGCGGCTCCTCCCGGCGCTGCGCTGCGGCTTGGCCGCCATTACAGCGCAGCCCGGCGGCAGCAGCGGGCAGGGCCGGGCCGGGCCGCGCCACGGGGCCCGCCTGAGCGGCGAGGCGGCGGCGGCCGCCCCCGGGCCGGGCATGGGCGGCTCGGAGGAGGCGGCGCGGCGGCGGCGGCGGCGGCGGTGCGGGCGCTGAGGCGGGCGGCGGCAGCATGGAGGCCATCTGGCTCTACCAGTTCCGCCTGATCGTCATCGGCGACTCCACCGTGGGCAAGTCCTGCCTCATCCGCCGCTTCACCGAGGGGCGCTTCGCCCAGATCTCCGACCCCACGGTGGGCGTGGATTTCTTCTCCAGGCTGGTGGAGATCGAGCCGGGCAAGCGGATCAAGCTGCAGATCTGGGACACGGCCGGCCAGGAGCGGTTCCGGTGAGCAGCGGGGCGGGCCGGGGCCGGCGGGCGAGACAAAGGAGCGGCCTCAGCCCTCGCCTGGCCCCCCGGCGCTGCCGTTCCCCGGCTCGTTTGGCCGTGTGCGGCCGCGGGTGGGTGCCCTGGGGCAGGGCAGTGCCGGGGGCCGGCGGTGCCCCCGCTCCGCTCCTGCAGATTTGCCCCCGGACGAGCGCTGCTGGGGCTGTGCCGGCTCAGCGGGGCTACGAGCCCGCCCTGAGCGGTGTTTGTCGGGCAGCTCTGACCCTCAGCAGCTCTTTTGGTGCTGCTCCCTCCGGAAGCACTCGCCGTGCCCCCAGGCCCTGCGCAGCTTGGCCCAGCCCCAGCCCGAGGAGCGCTGTGCGTTCATTGAAGAAACGCAGCCTGCCCTGCCCTGCCCTGCCCTGCCCTGCCCTGCCCTGCCCACAGCCTCCCCTTCATCTGTGGTGCTGGCGCCTGGCCCAGGATGTGCCGTACTCGGTCCCTACGCAGGGACAGGTTTTTTTGTCTGGTCCCTCGGGCTCGGGGCTGGTGCTTTATTCTGCTGTGGCGCTCAGTTGCGTCAGATTCCAGCTTCGGGTCTTCAGAAAACACGGCCCTGTGCCGACCATGCACTGCGCTGCAAGGAGCAGAAGCCGTCAGATGGCTTCAGTTCACTTTCTCTAAAATGCCAGGAGGTTTGGGGCCCTGGAGGCTGCTTACCCTTCGTGCTGGTGCTTGACCCAGCCTGGCTGCAGGTCGTAAGCACGATGAGCAGGCGACCTTCAGCACAAGGGCAGGCTGCGCCGCTGCGCTGGGCAGCAGCATTCAGCAGAAAGAGCGTCAGGGGCAGGAGCAGTGACAGACACAAAAGCAGGCACTCGGCCGCTTTGGAAGGCCCTCACCAAAGTGCAGACTTAAATTCCTAGTGTGAAAGGCCAGAGTGAAGTGAGCAAACCCAGCTGCCTTCCTGGTAGACTGTGAACTATGACAAAGTTGGGCAAAAAAAATCTGTTCTGTGTTTATCTCTTTCAAGTCATCGTTAACCCTGTGAGAAATCGTGCCCCTTAAAGCTCCTGCGCTTCTTCTGCAGGCTGTTTTTCTTGTCAAAAGGCAAAATACAGCTTTTGAGGGTATAAGCAGAAGACTCTCAGACTTCTGGGCATAGGCAAAAAGCATGGTGGTGCACGTGCTCTCCAGAACCCTTAAAACTTTTTTGTCATAGTGCAGGAAAGCTCTTGGGAAGGAAATTCTTCAGAATAACCTCCCCCTTTTCACAGAGCTCTCAATTTTTAGCATTTCAAGCCTGTTCTGCACTACCTTAAAGGCTGTCCCACAAGAAAGTAACCACTGTAGTTATCTGGAAGACATTATCTTGAAGACACCTTGTTGGCATTTGCTGGTCTGCATCTGTGCTATGTTTTTGCTCTTCCTGACCCCTGTTGCGAGTTGTCTCACTGTCAATAAGGCTTAAATTACGGTTAAGCATGTGCCTCGCTGTTTGGCCAGATCAGCCCCAACACCTTGCTCTTTGGGGCAGCGCTGAGGCTGTTCTGGAGCTGTCGAAGAGCAGGGTCCGTTTCTTCCTGGATCCAGCAGGTTTTGCCCACCTCGGGTTGCTCAAACACTCCAGTTTCTTGTCTGAAACGTGATGTTGTGTAATGCTAACAAAAGCAGAAGCATGTGCAGCCCTCACCCGCTGGGAATGTGTACCACCACCTACAGAAGAGCTGCTTCCCTCCAGCTGGCAGCTCTCCCTTGGCTGAGAGGGAAAGACTCAAACAGACAGCAGAGGACCCCAGGTACAGGAGCCCCACCACGAGTACACAGCAGAGCAGAGGAGGCTTCCCACACAGAGGCAATACTTTTCTGTTAAAATTTGGTTAAAATAGGTGCGAGTAGCCCCACTACTCGGCTGCGGTGCGAGCGTGGTGGGGTGAGGGGTGGCAGGAGCTGGGTAGGGGTCTGGGAGGGGGCTGCACAGTGACGGGCAGTGTGAAGGCAGTGTAGCTCGCCTCCTGTGGCTCAGTAAGGGAAAGCCTGTGGAAAAGGCTTTAAGAAAAGGCACTGAGACCTTCACCTAGTTTTACCTCAACGCAACGTTCAGCTTAGATCCCGTCATGTCTTTCAGGAGTACCTGAGGCATCGGTGATGCTGGCAGGAGCAGCCAGGGCTGATGCGCTGAACGCAAGGGAGAAGCAGAAATGCCTGTGACAGTGGTGGGGGGCGGGATTCAGAGCACCAGTATCTGCTTGCAGCTGGCTGGATAGCAAAAGGCAGATCTAATCCCCTCGGTTCCAAATGTGCAGAGCTGCTGTTGGCCCTGGGCCAGATAACGGAGAGGAAGAAGTTGTCCAAGCGCAGCCAACTCTCATTTTTTTTCCCCATTTCTGGCTTTCTTCAATTTTGGCTGTGGATTTTCATTCATTGTATGTCTGTTGATAAACCAAACCTTGAAAAAGCCAACCAGTCCTTTTTGGGGCAGTTTCACTAGCTATGCACGTTGTGGGACAGAACAACCTCTAACAAGAGTCTTGAATGATTGAAGAAGACTTGTCCCAAGGTAAAACTGCAGCAGTGCTTACACTTTCCCAGCAAGAAAAGTTCATGTCCCAGTGCAAATTCCTCCAGGGACTGAAATCGATCAGTGCTTCTGGATTTAGAACTAATCCATGACTTTGCAGAAACACCAGGTTTACAGCATCTTGCTTTTCCCACGTGTAGCAGTTGTTGAACTGCATTCTCTGTAGCCCTGTTAGCTGCTGGCGCGTTGCTTCTGGCTGCATTGAAGAATCATGGAAGACGCTCTCCAGCTCTCAGCCCGGGGTTTGGGGGGCTTCTGTTACTGTTCGATGTTTTCAGGATTTGGGAGGAACAAGACCAACACTAATGCAGATTCCCCTTGGAAGCTGTTGTATCAGGGGACCAACCTGGCTGCTCCTGTTGGCGTTAGCTGAAGTCGTGCGTCCCGGCAGCTTGACAAGGGGCAGGAGGCACCGGGTGGATGTCTGTGTGCGTGTGCCAAGGCCCTGGGTGGATGCGGGGTGTGCAGCTCCATGGGGTGCCTTCAGACTCTGTGGCTTCCCTCCTTGCCTTTTATATTCCTATCCGTGGGTGTTTGGTCCAGATAAACCCTTTGAGTTGTTACAGTGCTGCTGAACCAATGGGTCAGCCAGACCGATCCAGGGACGGAGATCAGCTGGGGGGGAGCTCATTCGACTAATGGCAAAGAGCAGATGGAAAGCCTCGATAGACAGGAGAGGCCAAAAATGCTGTACGGGGATGTTCTGAACAGAGCAGTAATTTATCAGTGGAGCGGTTGCCCGAGGATGAAGTTTTTAAGCCAAAACTGGTTAGCGTTTTGAATGACAAGATCTCCAGAGCACAAGCCGAAGCAGTAAGACATGACCTGAATGGCATTCTCTGTCCTCTAGCCTGCAGGGCAGACAAGGTGGCAGTAATGCTGCTTTCTAAAGCGCAGACAGACGTTCAGAAGTGCCACGTTTAGGTTAAGAAAACAAAAATAACCAGAGAAATGAGAAAAACAAAAAAACAAAACAAACAAACAAACAAAAAAAACTTGCTGTGCCTTTTCTCCTGGCCAGCTGTGACTCATGTCTTTTCTTGTGGCTCATGCTTTTCCAGGTCCATCACCAGAGCCTACTACAGGAACTCGGTTGGTGGACTCCTCCTCTTTGACATTACAAACCGCAGGTCCTTCCAGAACGTCCACGAGTGGCTAGAAGAGACCAAGGTGCACGTCCAGCCCTACCAGATCGTCTTTGTTTTGGTAGGTCACAAGTGTGACCTTGACACGCAGCGGCAGGTCACCAGGCACGAGGCTGAGAAACTGGCTGCTGCTTATGGTATGAAGTACATTGAGACCTCCGCTCGGGATGCCATTAACGTGGAGAAAGCCTTCACTGATCTGACTCGAGATATATACGAGCTTGTTAAAAGGGGGGAAATTTCGATCCAGGAGGGATGGGAAGGGGTAAAGAGCGGGTTTGTCCCAAATGTAGTGCACTCTTCAGAAGAAGTGGTGAAATCAGATAGGCGGTGCTTGTGCTGAGCTCTTCTAGCGAGAAAAGTGGTGATGAACTCTACTAACCAAATGTACTTTACTAAGTGAACTCGGTGTGACAGAAGGGAGAGTGACACTCCCGTTGTGAACAGCCTCCCACCTTGTTTTGGACACGAGGACAGCCCCAGGAGAGCGATGTTCTGTTCCATCTAACCTTCCAGAGCCAGGGGTTACAAACCAAACGGCGAGTGAGCGAGGGTGCATGCAGATGTTGTAAGGAGACAGGCAGCAGAAATGAGGGGCGGCAGCAGGACACAGAGTACATAAGCAGCTCTGAATGGGCTGGCACATGCCAGGGTACTGTCCATGGCCTGTTTTAAGTAACTCTATAGCTCTGCGCTGGGTATTGAAGCCACAGTACAGCTAGTGAGTGTAGGAGTCTGACAAACTGGCAGACAGAGAGAAAGAAAGAAAGAAAGAAAGAAAGAGGACAGCTTAGTTTGTCTCAGCTGCTTATTACCAGAAAGGTGTAAAGGCAGCATGGGTACCATTTCCTCATAAGGCCAACATCACAAGAGAAGTTTACTGACATGGTATGCACTTTTTTTTTTTATATTTTTTTTCCTCTCCTTACGTTCTTGAACATAGTTCAATAGTAAAGACTATTCTGTGGAATTTCAAAAGGAAAATAGTTATTTTATTGGTAATGAAAATTCAAAGGACCTCTTCTCCAATAGTGCTTTTCTTGCTGTGCTGAAATGGGATTGCAAGTGGCAATGCCTGCTCCAGTAGTAAATTATTCAGTGCATTTTAAAAATATTTATTGCCTAGGTATGTACCCTGAACGTACCCCGAGTTCAGGGCTTTCCAGTAGAGTTACGTGGTCAGGAGCATAAAGAGAGACCCATGTGCTCAGATGCTGGGTTTTAAGGCCGGAATGTGGTGTCCAGGTGGGGCACGCCAACATTTCTGTCTTGCCAACAGCACTGTGCTGACATTTTGGGTGTCTTGCCAGCCAAGGCCAATAGGAGGAATGGAAAGGAGGGGGTGAAACAAACAAACTTGAAAAGCTTAACTCAGGTGTATCAGACATCCTCAAAGGTGAGATTTGCTTTTATAGAAGTTAAATAGCGTGGAAAGCAACAGCTTCCATCTCTACTTTCTGCTGTTAAAGTGTCATTTTCTTTCTCGGCATCTGTGGACGAAGAGAACTAGAACGGGGAAGGAGGAGCACAGAACAGAAGTGTGCAAGCAGGTGAAAAGGAAAGCCACACGACAAGCTCAAGAGTAAAATCTGTTTTCCTCCATGTTTTAATTTGACAAAAGAGGATCCATCTCAGGTTGGTCATGGTGGGTGGTAGCTGTTGCTACAAAAGCTCTGTGTAGGTGGCTGTTTTCTGGGAATGCTGTTCCCCACTTGAGCTTTGCTTCCTCTAAGTTTTAACCAGCTTTTGAACTGCAGCAGGGTAACTGGGCCCCTGTAGCAAAGTTCAATCTATTAAAAACAAACAAAATGATAGTGACTTTTTTACTTCAGTGTGCAAGCTTTATACACCAGACTACTAATGGGTGGGAGGGATTAGGTGAAACCACAGGAAGCATCTAGTGTTTGATTTTAGGCCTCTAAGTAGAAAATAAAATAATTGCCACAGATTTTTAAGCTACCCTCATCAATGAAAGTGTGGGTCTTCATTGCTGTTGAGTTCAGATTATGTCTCCCTTGAACCTGTTCTAGTTTGCAGCACTTGGGTTGGTCTGTATGAATAATAATTTTAAAAAAGTTTCTGCATTTAAGCTGAGAAACAAACAAACCAACCAACCACCCTGAAAATTAATTAATTTTATTTTTTTTTTAAATGTTCTCATAGAATTCCTGTTCCTGGGCCCTGCTGGGAGGGCACCAGTTGCAAATGAGACTGAGGGAGGGGTGGCGATGGTCTAGCACCTTTCAGTAAGTTTGTCACTGCTGAGGCCCCCTGCTTAGTCTTGAATAGGCTATGAATATATTGAAAACCTCATACTGAGACCCACTGAATTCCAGGCAGGTTCAGTGCTGGTCAAGTTGAGTGCCCTGAAGATAGAAAAAAAAAAATCTCTTTACAAAATCTCTTTCTAGGTAAGCAAAGCTGGAGAAGATTGATGCAGAGCACCACAGGAGCGTGGTTACCATGGGCTCTCTACCTTCAGCTTCTGCTGACGCCAGTGGAGAGCGCAAGGTTTGCTCAGACCGGGACTGTTAGTCCTGTTTTCACAAAGGCAAGGACAAACAAGTACAAAAGGGTCGTTTTTTTAAATCTCTTCTTTCAAGGTCTGGTTATTCACAAGGTACCTCCTGGGTTGCCTGCCTGAGGGTAGCAGCTGTCCTGAAGGGCAGAGCTCTACATTAAAGGCAGTTAAAACTTGGATCAAGCAGAGTTTTAGCAATAGTAAAATCCTGTAAGCCTCTGTGCAGGAACCTGGCCAGCAGGGAAAAGATCACTTTTCTCAAGGCAACCAATATTTTATTTAATGTGTTTGGACATTCCCATTCTCCCTCTCTGGGCCTTTCTGCTCCCAGAGAGAAATTCCAGAAAACCTAAGTGAGTACCTTCAGGTCAGAGTAAATATTCAATTAAAAAATACAAGTATCATAATTCTGACAAGGAACAGTACAGAAGGAAATGTATGCAGTCTTAACTACTTAGAGGTAATAAATGGTTATATTAAATGATAGAAATCATTATATACATCTTTTTCTAATTCCTTGCATTTTCTAGACAGCTTATTAAAATATAGATGTAGATTCATCTGTACAAAATTTGGAATGTTTTTTCTAAGATGAACTTACAGGCTATCCTCAGAATTCTTTTCTAACAACTGGTTTTAATGCTTTGACTTCTAGTACAAGAGGGATTTAGAGAAACCAGAAGGTCATACCCTTCACAGGATAAAGGTCAGGAGCTCTTTTACTCTAGGACAAAAATTTCAAAAAAAGGAAAAAAAAAAAAAGCTAACTTTGTGGTCTCTACCACATGTTAAAAACAATCTGCATGTTAGGTTGAAATTGCTCTGAACCTCCAGAATAAAAGCATACTATACACTTTCCTTGCTTTCTGTTATGCACTGTAACGAAATGTGAAAATAATGCTGTATTTAGCTGTCTGTATGTGACTGGAAATATGCTTGTATTTAGCAAAATGGTTACTGTGATAATGTGAATTCTAAACTTGTGAAAAAACTCGGGTGTTTTTTTTTTTCCTCCTTTCCCCCTTCCCATTCTTACCAGTAAGCTATCTAGTACCTGTCCCACTTCTCTACAACAACCCTAACTGAAAATCTGGTATTTGACTGGCTCAACAATAAACACGATCTTTGCAATGCTATCTGCTATACATTATTGATCAGATCTTCAAAACCAGCCAGCTGCAGTGCTGAGAGAACCAATGCAACCCTAGAAACACTGGCCATTCTGAAACCAACAACAACCCTGTTCCCTACAGCAGTACCCAAAAAAGCTGTAGTCTCTCCTGGAGGCGTCTCTCAGCAGGCAGGACATAGCAGCTAAGTAGCAGCCTAAGTAAAACCCTTGTTTGTACTCCAACAAAAACGTAACAGCAAAGGACAAGGCAGCACTGGACAGATCAGCTGTATGGAAGCCAGAGTTGTTTGTGAAATTTTTAACTTGGTATCAAGCAAATAAAAAACCTACACCACAACCAGAGTTTTGAGCCATCTCACCTCTTCCTCCCTCAGCCAGATACATTTTGACCCTGCTGAGCAACTCCAGCTCTGATGCTGCCCACCTCCCCCACACCAGTACCAGCATTAGGTCATTGGGAGCTGCACACAGGCGGGTTTTTTTAGCTAGTGCATAAATGCTTAACTCATCATTTCATTGTGCACAACAAAGAAAAGCAACTGCTGCCATAGGACCAGGGAGGGAAGCAGCAGTGGGGGAGGAGGGGAAGTGCTTCAGCCTGTTGGGATCTCATTAGTCCAAATAGAAGAGAAAACTGCAAAAGAAATGAGGACATGTTTGCAGCTGCCTCTCCTGTCATTGCTGATGCTCTTAAAAAGAAAGGGAGAGAAGAAGCCCACAGTGTGAGCAGCCCCAGCTCCAGCCTAGCATAGCAAAGGGCAGAGATCCCTGCTAGTCAGATAACACTCAAGATTTCAACTCCTCTCTTCTAGTCAAAGACACCAGAACAAAAAGCATCTCCCTGAAAAAACAGATGTGGATGAGCCAAGCCCAGGTACATACATGTACTTGTGAGCAGCAGTGAGGACTTACCTCTTCTATTCCCATCCCTGCAGCTCTGACTCTTCCACAGCCACGGTGCTGTCAAATCAGTTGCTTCTGTTCACATCTCAGATGTGCTGACTCACAGCCCCCATTTCACTCCAGTATTCAGCAGCTACATTTCCTGCTGCTGCTTCAACCAAATTTTTCACTCCCCTGCCCGCAATTAAGAGAGGAAACATTACAAAAGATTGTGCATCAAATTCGTGACTTTCTCCCACAAAGAAAGATGCGCAAAAACCAGTGTTTGCCACAATTGCTTAGTTTTACTATTTTAATATCATGAAATAAAAGTACAAAAACTTTACAGGTATATTGTTTCTTACACGAAGTTTGAACAGTTAACATTTGCATTTATTTTGCAGCGAAACCTGTATTCCTAGTCACAGAATGTGAATATTAGCCACTGACATCACCAACGAGCATTTCATTTTAGAGATACTGCAGAGGTAAAAGGCAACAATCTCGCAAGGCTTCATAAGAACCAAAAAAACATTCCAACTCTTTTAACACCAGAAGTCAGACTGCAGTCAACCACCCTTCTCTAATACAGGTTTCACCACTGAGGAGGCTGAGAGCGTTAAGACATTTCAACTGGACATCTTGTCTAAAGGATCGCAAATGGGGATTCTCGTGCTTACAGGCTGCCAGCATTTTTGTGTCCTGGTTCAAGACATTTGCAAAAAGTAAGCAGCGTGTGCATGTGTATGAAAAAACAGGGCGAGAGCACCTGCAGCCTTGACATAGCTTGTGCTCTTTGCTCCATTTACCATTTTTCTCTGAAGACAAGTCGCAAACGGTTGTATGTAAAGTGCTGAGAGTTAACAGGCAGTTAACTAACAAATAATTATTAAAACCAAGTTTATCCAAAGTGTATATTCAGGAATGCTTGTAGGTTGATGCTGCCAAAAAAGTACCTGACAGAAATAAAATCCAAGACGTGACAGTATTTTTCCTGCTTCCTAGAACAACATAGCTGCATGTCTTCCCAGCCCATGCTGACTTTATCAGCTGCACACAGAGATGAAAAAGTAAACCCTTGCGTTACCTTAACCTACTAAAATGTCAGAGTCAGTTCCATACACGCACCTCACCTTTTCAGACAAACTTCCAGGTAGAAATTTAGTTGGAACAGACTGGTCTGATCAAAATACTACGTCCTTTGCTGGACCACGTGGTGTCTTTTCGAATAATTGGTAATTTCATGAAGCATGCATGAAACCAAATTTTGAGTTTACAAATAAATAAAATGGTGCTCATAGTTTTTATATATTTTACCATTTACTGAAATGCTTAAAGTAACTCAGTCCCTTAAGAATGAACTTTGGGGGTGTTTAAATAAAAAATATTTGCAAATTGAAACCACATTTAAAATTGGCAAAACTATGCTTTGTTTTTGGAAGGATCTTCCTTGTTTCTTCTCTTTACGTCCCAATTATAAACTCTAGCCATATCTGAGGGTGTGGAATTAAGGAAACTGCACATGCATTCAGATGAAAGAAAAGAGAAAGAGGAAAAAGCAGGTTATACAGTTGGCTAGACTGCATACTCATAGCAGTCTACACAAACCTCTCAGTGAAAGAACTGATTTGGTGCACAGCTTTAACACATGGGAATACCAGTAACTGCAGGAAGGAAGGAAGGAAGGACAGACGGACGGGTCACTTTGCTTTGCAATGGTGGCTGCCTGGCCATCAGCGCTGACCCACCATTGCAGCCCACTCCTAGCCCAGGCTTGCAACCATCACAGCAGGTTTCGCAGGGACCCAACTACAAAGTCGAGCTTTGTACACCCAGCCACCAGCCCTCAGCAGTGCTAAAACAGTGTCCTTGTTCACTGCTAAAACAAAGTTCTTGGAGTGCTACAGGATTTTAATGGCAGCCAGTCCCAGATAAAAGCACGTCTGGAAACGAGTAACTACCTGTCTGGTACCTTTCATGTACACCTCCACCCCTGCAAATTAGAAGGATACTGACTTCTGTAGTGGTGAACTGATCCCTAAGAAAATCCAGGTCTTCCTCTAGAGAATCAAGGTTTCTTGTGGCTGTTGACAAATTCTTCTCTAACAAAGCCTGAGCTTCATCAATATCGTATTCAAGCATCACATTGGCCTAGAGAAAGAAAAAAAAAAAAAAAAAAAAGATTTGTATAAGCTTTTACTCTTGCGTGGTAAGGAGTAAGCCATAGCATAGATACTTCATACTGTTGTGAATATTTCACACCATCGTTTGTAACTAATCACATTAACAGAGCCTGTCCTGATAGACCACAACAGGACTGAGGACCAGCAAAGCCAGAAGCCACTTGAGGCTTCCATCACTTCAGCAAACCAGTGACAACCCCCCTGGGGAATTGAACTTTTCTTCCTATTGCTAAGCAAGAGGGGAATCCTCTCTCTGTGGACTGCAGTCAACTTTTAGGTATCGGTATCTCATCCCCACCATCTTTGAGAAGCAAGAGACTCCTCAGGTTTCTTAGCCGCATCTTTCAAGGGTCACACAACTCTACAAACAATTTTCGCTGCATTCAAGATTAACCTTAGGATCTATGTGCAATATGGAAAAACATATGGTTGGTAACAACAATTATTACAGGTAAAGATGTAAAATGCATTAAAGTCCAATATAGCATGGTGATTTTTAATATACAAATCTTCATTTCAGTAAGGAACTACCACGTAGAGTGGGAAAAAAAGTGGTACCAAGTAAAGATGCGCCCGTGAAGCTTTGTCCCATTTAAGAACTCTACATTAAACAGAGCCACGTACTATTAACTAGATGCAAGTCCAGGAAATACCATGGATGCAGGTATGATAGAGGCCATTCTTTTTTAAATAACTGGAAGACAATTTCTGCAGTAATAGTAAAACGAATAGGCCAACACACAGACTGTAAGCAACGTGGAGGATAAAAGGCAGAAAGCCCAAGAACACCTAAAGATGATGAATAAATCATTTGTGGTATTTCATGAGAGCTTTTCTGTATGAACCAGCATGAACTTTCTTTGATATTCTCTATCAAAATAAACCTGCAGCACTGTGAAGGTCTCTGTGACTTTTGAAAGCAGCCTCTTGAAAGCAACAGGTATCAGACAGAAATACTCTCTTTTTGTGATAGAAAAGGAGGTTGGGAATAACTGCCAAATCAGCCAGGACGCTGTACGTGTCAACAACGTTTCTGTCCTAACCAGGCTGTTTGGTTTGGCAGCCAACACTTGGGAACACCAGGGATTTAGAAGTCTCAGAATAAACATTAGCAGGTTATCGCTACAGATAAGGAAGCCTCTGCTACGAAACATCCCAGCCTGATTGTTTCAGTGCTTAGAAATCCGTGTTTCGAGCTCTGATCCCACCAGTCTTTAGCACAGACCCAACTCTCAATGCTGGCAGGTATCTGTGAGGAACAAAATCCCATCTTTCCCCCAGAACCTGCATGAAGAGGGAAAGCAGCACGCTAAATACAAATAATGTAAAGACAAGAAGCTAGTTAACAAACTTAGTTGTTTTGTCTGGCACATTGCAATCCTAGGCAATTACCGGGTTAATGTGAACCACAACGTGATTAAGGAAAATAGTCACAAATACGATTTTGGGGAAAAAACGGTTCAGCAAGACTACAAATCTCTGTGGTCTTGCTATGTTCAGCCATCAAAACAGAAACACAAGCTCCACTAACGTGCTGAAATTGTCTTCCTAGGCTTGCTTCACTGACAAGACGCAGCACTACCACGTACACACCAGCACAGTTATGCCCCCATCTCCTAGGAGGACAGATGAGACAGTAACAAATGCTGTCTCTTGTAAGACTACGTTATTCAAACAGTTTCAGGAGTTCTATTTTACTTACCCCCAACCACAAACAAACTTTATCTGTAGGAGGAACTGAAGCTTTGCAGTAGAGATTATCTGCCAATAAAAATCTGGTTTCCATTGGATTTGTGGATTCCTTGGGACAAATGACAACTTAAAATTACTATTTTCACTTGAAACGTATGTCAGAGACAAAACGTACAGTAAGGAGTGCACTTTTCTGCTTTTTTGCCATTGGTACAGTATTAATTTTGGTGGAACAAAACATTACTTTACTTCAACATTCAAGTCAAGAGTTCCAAGACTAAAGCATTTTTAAAAATATTTAAAAGCAACATAGAAATCTCTATAAGGACTGGAGAGAAAGTCAAAGCATAGCTGCAATCTATGCACTATGAGAAGTGAAGTTTGCATTCCAAACATTACTTGTTTTGAACTAGCTTTCAAAAAGTACTACATACCTTTAAAACAATTCTGTTATTTATAAAGGCATATTAAGTGTGCTCTCCAAAACATTTCTTGCAATGTGTTCTGTTAGGGTGGAAAGGTAGTTAGCTTTTCTCATACTCGTTAGATATTCAAAATAGTTTACCTTTTTCTTCTGCATGTGTTTTAAAATTTCTAATGTCTGTTTAATTTCAGGAATCTGACTTTTTAGCCTGTGAATTAACAACAGTCATAATTTATTATTTTACAGAGACACAAAGTTTCCTAAACAAGTGATCAGCTTTACTATACAATCCAACCTCCATTTTAACACTTCAATCTCTGAACAGCTTTCCAGGCCTAAAAATGCAGATTTTAAAGATTATAGCAGGTAAAGACATCTCATCTACTGCTTCACCTGCCTCTCAGCATACTGAGGCTCACCAGCATTCTGAAGTGAGCAACACAAAGGAATTTCAAAGTGTAACAAACACAGAGTATCACAGACCTATTTGCTGAACTGCTGTGTTTCTGCATGTTTCTGACCTCCACAGAGGAGAGGGAAACCTCAGCAGAAACACAGACAAAACCCACTGCAGGTAAAACAAAACAAGCGTGTTTCTGCTGAGGTCTACAAGCCACAAGGCTTAGGGCCACAAGACTTGGCACTGTTAAACTGAAAGCTCCCTCCAGAGCTGAGGGGTCTGCCGCCTCCTCAGGGATCTCCCTGGCCCTCCCGTCCTCCCACACCGGCCAGGCTCCAACTGCAGCGAGCACCAAATCAGGCTGCCAGCTGTGAATTACCAGGGGAACACCACCAGTGAAGAAACTTAACTCAAATGAAGTTTGCCTCAATGCTTTGATTCTGGGTTTAAAAATTTGCTTCTTACCTAGCTTCAGATCAAGACTGAAGCTACTGCAGAGCTAAGAGGTTACTGACCCAAAAAGTTAAGAGGCTTGATGCAGTAGATGCTGACAAAATGTATTCTTATCTGAATTAGGCTGAAGAAATTACAACAGTAAAACAAGCCTTTTTAGCCTTAGAGGCTAAGGACCAATTCAACAATACTTTTTGTTTGTTTGTTTGGTTGGTTTTGCATATAATTCTCATGAATAAGAAAAAGGAAGCTGTTATTTTTCCCAAGGTACTGCCAATATTAGTTCTAACAACTATTTTTTACTTATTGGGATACTTAAATAAACTAGGCTATATCCAAAAAAAATAGAACTGCGCTAAACATTTCCCAGTTCTGCAAAAATTATGACTTACCTCCTTTTCTTTTGAGCAAGATTAAGTTCCAAAAATTTATACTTCTGATACTGCTCATCCAACTTCTTAAGAACTACGTCTGCTGTCTCGTTTCCAGGCTGCTTCATAAAAGAATCTACATCTTCCTTTAAGGGGAGAGAAAAACCCTCAGCGTTAGAAGCGCTTTGCAGAAATCCCAGATATAACTCTGCTGTCATTTTACTCGCAGCTAAGTCTACATTTTTTTCTAGGTAAGCAAACTTCTTTTTTTCTGGAGTAAAGTACAAAACCACTTTGATTTCTTTCACGCCTCTACACAGCCCCCACCCTTCTTCTTCTGCGGAGAGCCTCGCAGCGGGCGCAGGGCGCGTTTCCCGCCGGGGTTTGCAGCGGGGGGCTCGGTGCCGCCGGCGTTACCTGAGGAGGAGCCCCCGGCTCCCGGCTGCATTCCCCTGCCGGCCGTCAGGCCGGGCGCGGTGCAGTTTAACACTGACGAAGCAGAAGCGGGCAGGGCGCACAGGAGGAGGCGGAGGGGAGCGAGGCGGGCTCCAGGCCCCCGCTCGGCGGGCTCCGGGCCCCGCAGCCGGGCAGCGCCTCAGGGCCCGGCCCTGCCCCCGGCCGGCCCTGCCCCAGCAGCCGGGCCCCCCGGCCCCAACGCGGGGCTGCCCCCGAAGCGCCACCCCCCCCCCCCGCCCGTCGCCCCCTCGGTCGGCGACTCGGCCCCTGTCGCGACAGCGCCGCGGCCTCACCACGAACACGGCCTCGGGGATGCCGAGGGGCCCGCGCCGCGCGCCCCCCGCCGCCGCCTCGCCGCCGGCCGCCGCCATCTTGGAACCCGCCGCTGCGCGCGCGCCGCCGCGGGAGGAGAGGGGAGGGGCGGGGCAGTGACGTCATCACGGCCGCGCCGGGGGGAGGACGGGAAGGGGGCGGGGCGGGCGCGGGGTCACGCGGCGCTCATTGGCGGGGCCGCGGCGGGGGGGCGGGGCCGCGGCGGGGGGGCGGGGCCGCGGCGGGGGGGCGGGGCCGCGGCGGGGGGGCGGGGCCGCGGCGGGGGGGCGGGGCCGCGGCGGGGGGGCGGGGCCGCGGCGGGGGGGCGGGGCCGCGGCGGGGGGGCGGGGCCGCGGCGGGGGGGGCGGGGCCGCGCGCGCCATTCAGAAATCGGGGCCCGCGGGGGGGGCGCAGCTGCGGCCGTGAGGCAGCCGCCAGGAGCCGCAGCAGCGAGGGCCCTGCCCCGCCGGGGGGTTACAGCGGCCACGCACCGCTGCTGCGGCAGCTGAAAGGGGTTGGGTCGGGGCAGGCAGCGCCGGGAAGGAGGCTGCAGCTTGCACAAACCCAGCGCGGCCCCGTGCCCAGGAACAGCCGGGCCGCGAGGGGAAGCCCGGGGCTGGCAGTGACACAGCCGGGAGCAGCTGCTGCGCAGAAGAGCTCCGAACAAAGCGCACCTCTACAGCTGCACACATCCCAAACGCAGCTATCACCAGTGCTGGGCTTCAAGGCCTCTAATTTAGAAGCAGAAACCCCTGCAGAAGCCGTGCAAATCAGCCCTGTCTCTTCCAGGCCCCCAGTGCTCGCTGAAATGCTGGCTGCTAGGCAGTACGGCTAACTTTGGGCAAGCTCAAGCTAAACTAAAACCCCTCTCAAAAAAACAAACAAACAAAAAAAACACCAAAAAACCACACAGAACATCCACCCACAACACTCCATACAGAAAGGCTTAAAAATCAACAGAAGGCTCACAGGCAGCTGCACAATTAAGAGTTGTCATGCTCTTTTTTATCTTGAGACTGTTCACAGCACTCATGCGTGATTTGAGGGTAACACACAAAACTAAGGAAACAACACTTCCTACTCTCTGCCATACGGTGACCAAGGGTACGCAATCATGAGACTACCAAATACTTAACTCTGCACTGCCCAAAGCTGATTTGACACATGGATGTGGAGAACAGGCTCTCTCCTGGGTTCGCCATTTGATACAAGCAGCCCCGTGTCTTCCCCCGCACTCCCCCCTCCCCCCAATTCATGTCCCATTACCCTGCACCAAGTCGGTCACAGCTTCTCAAAGGAAAACTGCTGTGAATTTGCAAACTGCTGTAGTTGAGATTTGAGTGAGACATATCACATTAAAGCTAAGTGCAGAAAGTTAACAGGATAATTGTCTGCCATTGGTTCTACAGAAAGCCTTAAATCCGAGCCCACAAACACTTCAAAGAACAGTCTCATACATACAGGCCTTGCATGTGCCAAAGTTTATTTTTCAAAACGTTTCAAATGATTGGATATGAGCAACAATCTTAAAAAAACAATGGTTTGTGTATTAACAAAGTGTGAAGTTCCACGATTAAAATACCAACACAGCCAGACAGCTGGTCTTGTGCTTAGGCTTCTTTTTACAAAATGAATATTAATCAATAGAACATAAACCCTCATTTTTTTTCCCTTCCAGTTTGTGGATAGTATTTTTCCCCACACATTGTGTATTCTGATAAAATGAAGGAACTGATGGACAGGAACAGCCAATACAAGAATACATCTGAAAAAAAAAAAGCCTGAAAAGCCTAAATTAAAGTAGCTTTTTAAAATAAATATCCAATAAAGGCACAAACCTGTTATGGGGAAAAACATAACATAGAAAACAACACCTATTAAATAAATAATGTAAGGGGTGAGGGTGGGGAATCTATTCCAGCACCTACTTTGTCATTGCTCCGAGATGAAATTCCAGCCAAACATTTGGTACAGGATTAAATTCAATCACAAAGATACAAGTTGGAGATATACTGAAAGATTTGATGTTATACTTCTTGTAACTGCACAAGTTACTACAATCTCTTTAAACAAACCATCTGCATAAAGTAGTGATGCAGTAAATACCAATGACAAATCAAATACATCTTCAGAGTAATACCAAGTTTTTCTATATTCCTAGCTACCAGTAAATGTATAAATGATAACATGTACAGCTTCCATTGCTCAAAAATATAATCTTTAAAATGGAAATAAATGACTGATACAGTGCCTTTAGATGTTGTCCTTACAATGCAAACTACCCAAAACAAAAGTTTTCCTTTTTATATACAAATTAAGCACCGATCCACAGTGCTTACTATTCTAATTGTATCCCCACCCTCCCTGCCACAGAAAAAAAAAAAAAAGCACAGATGTAGATACACCCTGTATTCAATCTTGTAGTCTGAAGGTTTTTTTTTTTTTTTGTTTTGTTTTTTTTAATTAAAAAAGTTCATTTGTCATTTTTACCTACAAGTATTCCACCACTATGTGCACAGAACTGAGATTTCTCTAGTATGTAATTTCTCCAAAATTAAAAAAGTTGAATTCAGTAACTTCTTGGAGGCAAAGTCAAACTATATCTAAAGAACATTATAAAACCCCAGTTATTTAAAAAGAGGTACACTTTTCAAGCCCAGTAGGCCTAACACAATCACCCTTTCCAAACACCCCCCAAAGTTATCTATCTTACTGTATACCCCACAAAGACAGCCTTCCTGCAGCAGCACCAAGTCCCAACAGGCAGGCTTGCATGACCCACTAAAGCACAATAATGCAAAGCACACAGCATACTTCAAAAGTCTTCCTCCTTGTTCTGACAAACACGGAGTGACAGCTGAGTTAACTGCTTTCTGAAGCATTCAGAACAGGATTCTGATCAAAGGAGTTGGAAGAAAACAAAAAGGAAAGTCACATTTATATACATCTCTCTTCAGAGTTCTCGCATCACAACCACTAGTCGCACTCTTGCAGGCCATTAGTTACCCTCAAGAGCAACTTTTGTCTTCAAAGTGTTTTTGGAGAACAAGTTCTGAGCCAAAAAAGCCTTGACAGCACCCTAAGTCTTTCTTTTTACTTCTAATGTACAAACTATGTTGTTACTTACAACACAGTGAAAAGAAGAGGTTGATAAAAAAGCAGCACAGTGCACTTTTGTGCAGAGAAGTGTGTAAAGCAACCTATTCTTCCTAAGAATAAATCCAAAGTAACTGTTTTATTGTACCAATAATTCTGAACAAGACTGAAAAGGTAGCTTAGCAGAGTTTTTAGGATGTACTTTATGGCTGTTTCCCCTTTTCCAATACTAAACAAACTGCTAGCAGACAGCTTTGCTACAAGAAAGCACACTGAGAACCATTAAAAAAATCCAGAGCAAACCAGAAGTTAAGGTAGTGCAAACTATAGCTAGTAATAAATCAACTTCTGAGTGAAGTCCTTTCCAGAGATTCAGAGTGCTCTACAATAAAATTTCTGACAAATATATAAATAAATACCTGGCAAACAGTGTATATTTTATTAAAGTAACTGAATGTTACTTATACAACTCAATATGAGAGATCTAGCAGGCTGCAGTGCTAGAAACTGCCTGGCTGTAGCACTCTGTCATTAATGCCCAGATATTTATTACTAGAACTACTGGTTTAATTGGAATTCACGACTTTCCAGTGCTGAATACATCAATGGAATTAACAATTTCTTAAATAAACGGCCTCCTCAACACAATGACCCATTCTAAATGGCATCTGTTCCCTCAGCATGTAGAGGGTAACTACAGGCACTGAAGAACATGGGCTTAAAATTATACAATTGTTCAACCCAAGGAAGGCGGATTAAAGCTTGAAGCCCTTTTGTAATTCCAACTTGAACATTGTATCATGCTATACCAGTCCAAACTCTTTTAAATCAATATGCATCCAGAGTCTGTTGTGAACTCCTGCAATGTCACATTTCCCAGGAAGCTGGTGGCTACAAATTTCAAGTTTATTTTTATCATTTTTAATTTTTACACTGTTTCACTTGACAAAAATACTTCTGTAGCATTAAGAAACATTACTTTTGCACTCTATCTAAATGCTTAATCTGTCCAAAGAGAATGCTTGTTCCCACTATGTAGAAAACGTTGCATTTCATACATTCTCTAAAAGACAGTTTGACAAGATATTCAGGACTCTCTGCATTTATAGTTAGAGGGAGATGTCTGCAGTTACACAGCCTACTATCTGCAGATAAAAGACATGCTACTCTGGAGGTCCACTTATGGTAAAAATAGAATACTATTCATTTTTTGAAAACCCAGCTTTAATATTTACCATTCACAGAATTCACCTTACAGGAGAGATTTTCACTGTATTCTGCCACAGAACTCTGGAAGAAAGGTTGCTCCTCATTCTGTTTAATCCTTATTATTAGCCACTTTTTTCATTTATACTATCACTTTTCACTGGACATTGAAAACTACAAGATTTGGTGTTCTCATAACCCACCTAAACTTTGGGGAAAGACTATTAACACTCAGGACATGCCAGAAGTGTGTACATCTGACCCATCAACAACAGCGTACTTCAGAAATTAGTTCATTTACAAGATTTTCCTCTCAGAAGTCCACGTTTCTTAATATAGCATTTTTATCTTGAAAATAATACAGAAGAAAAAGATTACTGCAGCATTAAAGAAAAAGGTATTTAAAAGTTTACATATATTTACATGTTTAAAAATACTTTTATATGATTTGCAAATAGGTTTTTGTTTCAAAAAAGCAGCACAAGCAATTCTCTAGAGTGGGACAGTTTCAATGGAGTTGCCAGTTCTGAAGTGTCAGCATTATGGCAAGGTGTGCCTTTTTTTCTTTTTTCTTTTTTTTTTTTTTTTTGAGCTAACAGACTTCTTTTTAAAATTGTTGTTTTGTTTTTAATAAATTGGATCTCTTACCTCATTAGCAGTTGGCAAACACGTCTTTGAATTGCTCCCCTTTGCTGCTATTGGGAGCACCTACGTTCATTGTAACAAAACCTGGTCTTCCTTGAGCTACAGAAGATGCCATCTGCAGAGAAGACGCTCAATGGAAGTGCACCTACTGTCACCTGTTGGAGGCTACACGTGCTATTCTGTAACATGCTTGGTTCCCCTACCCCACAACAGCCCACACCAGAGCCTGGCCCTTTCAACTAGCAATGTAACACTGACAACCCAATGGAGCAATTTATTAATTTACTCTCTTTATATATATTTAATATGTATATATCTTGTTGATTCACAGCATTTAAAACTCACATTATAAAGTTTTCAAATTACTTTAAACTATTCTAATTGGAAAGAGCTGTCTGATTTTGCACAACATTGGCCTTATAACGCAAGCATTACTCTATCAGAGTATTTATTAGAGCATATCAAAGTTTTATTGCTCATCCTCATTTGAGTTGTGTCTTGGTTACAACAGCCACAGAATTCATGGAGAAAATAAATAGATTTGACATTCTCAGTTAGCTTCCTAATGCAATCCACTGATGAACATGGTTGCAGAGCAATCATGTAAACCTATTCTCAGCTCTGAAGATAAGAATCCAGCTTGTGCCTTCCAAGTCAACCTCAATGAATACAGTTTTCTGCTGAGCAATCTAGAAATCAGTGAACAAACAATTTCACACAGCAGTGACTGTTATAAACAAGAATTTCTAAAGCACTGCAATTCAAAATAATATTACATTATACAGGGGAGAAATGGTTGTCCTGTTCAGGAATACATCATGAAAAGAATGAAATTCAGTCTTTATTTTTTACCAGGATTTGGTTGTTCTCACATCTTGCGGCTTTGGCAGCTCTACATGAACTGTATCTGTGAAACAGGGATTACATGTTAATGCCACTTCCTTAGCACATTGTTTCATTATGAATCTATTTGTATGCTTTGTTACTTGCAAGCTGGGTTTTGGCACCTCAAAAGGTCCCAAAGAACATAAAAAACAACATATTTGGATGACAGTTTCTTCAGCTTCAGTGATCCCTTCTCCATTCCTTTTTTTTTTCCACCACCACCCATCCTTCAGAAAGTTTTCATTGTTGTTCTAATCATCATGACTAAAGGAAGTATCTAGCTAATACCATAGGAATTCTACATGCCTTCATCATTCTCATTTTCTTAATTCTGACACAGTGAAAAGCTAGCCACTAAATTTCAGATTTTCATTTTTTTCCTTACTTCCTGCACTTGCATGCCCTTACTATCTGAATTTGCTTCCTCACCAGGAAAAGCTGTTGCCCCTGACTGAGAACCTCCCACTTTCAGATGCAGAAATATATTAGTAGCCCTTCATGAGGTATTTAGTTGCTTTTGGTAAGATTAAAGTGTCTGTGATCTTTCATTAAAAAGAACAGTTCACCTGAGTTCCAGAGACAGGTGCAAAAGGGTTCGTTGGCCTTAGACCAGGCTGCGTATATATCATTGACTGGGGTGCCATCAAAGGAGCAGCTCCAATCTGAGGAGGTACCTGAGAGAAAAACAAAACAAAAACATACAACAAACAATCCATAAAACAGGTCTATAAAACTCAAATTCTAGAAGATCTCTTATTGTATTGTAAGTATAACAGAAAATAAGCAGGTAAATGCAAACATACATAGCACAGATTTTTTTTTAAATCTTTCTGTATGAAGTTTAAACTAATTTCTTCCAACACAGTGAAAAATCCACCTGATTTCACACGCTGTTGATGTTACAAAACAGAACACAAGTTGCAGGACAATTCAAACAATAATGCCTCCCATGAGCAGGCAGGAGTATACAACTAGGTTTTCAAGAAGGTCAGACTGTCACAATTCTTACCATTCCATATACAGGCACTTGAGGTGTGGTCACTGGGTAGGTGATAGGAGCAGGTACCTTCGATCAAGAAAATCATTATATATTTTAGATAAGCTTGTGCATACTAGTAATATACACAAAACATTTTTCAAATAGTTAATATAACCAACATTTACAAGAAATGGACTTACATATCCAGGATAATGTACTCCATTCTGGCACAGCAAAAGGAGTAAGGACAGAAAATTACTTAAGGAGGTATTCAAACTGGAAATTCTAACCGAGGGATGGATTCAAGTCTCATAACATGACTGACTAACTATGCTCACCTCACTAAAATCATTAGAGGGGAGGAGGGAGGGAAGTGCAAAGACAGTAACGTGAGTGATAGTGACTGTTAAATTGGATAGGCTCTCAGCTTAGGAGGCTATCACTTAAAACACTTACAGCAAAAATAGAACTTTTAGTAAATTTAGCCAGATCTGAGTATATTGCAGCCAGACACTACTCACATACTAGTTTCAGATGTCTGCAACATATCACAATATGGAAAAAAAAAAAAAAAGAGTAGTGAACATCTTAAGCTGATAATACATATTTTTAATCAGGTTATGTTCGTAGACAGTGTTACATGCGTTTCATAGTGCCATGTTATTAACTAGCACTGATCATATCAGAAATGAAGCGCTAGTTAGAGGACTTCACTATGAAAGGTTATACAGACCATACATGAACTTGAGGGTCATTACTCTGAATGCCACAGACCAAACTAGCATACTTGGACCTTTCCAATGTCTGGGCACTGATTTTTAAAGGCGTTGATAGCTGAGCTAGTTCTTTGCATCCTACATTGCTGGAATTCCAAGCAAATGTGTGAACAAGTACCTGGCACAAAGCATTCAAATGCCTAAGACCAAACAGCATTAGGCATGAAAATAAGAACTAAAAATTACACAACCCAAACCCAGTGTTCCATATTTACTAAGGTGTCACATTTTCATTTCTAAAAGATAAATATCAGCAGTCTAACCTAACGTTCTGGAGCATCAATAGAGAACAAAAAGTCTTTGGTCTTAGAAGTCTCACATGTAAGCACTATACAACTGACATTCTTTCACTTGAACTGTCGGGTTTCATTAGAGTTCAATAATGGATTTCAGTCTATTCAACTGTGAGTTTTGAGTGAGCAGACTCTCATAAGCTGAGGAAAAAAGGCACTACAGACAAATCTATTCTCATGGGGAAAAACAAGTCAGCCGTCTAAAATTCATAGTAAATGTGTCAGTTACATATAACACATGGCAGTAGTACATATAGTTACATATGTTATATGTAACTATATGAACAACTGCTATATAACAGTCATATATACAACTGTTGTATGTTATATGTAACTGAGATGAACAATCTACTTCCCTCCAACACAGCTATAATATTTCAGAAGTACTCATACAAATACAAACTACATTTGTGTGGAAGACACCAGGAAAGTGTCTTAAAAGCATAGGAAAATTCATCTGCCTAAAAACAGCCCTCCAAGAAGTTAAAGTCCTTCACTGAAATTACTCTATTATAAGCTTCCACTCAGTGTTTTGTATTGCATTAAAAATGAGATGAAATTGCTGTTAAGCATATTTAGAAATCCAAAGTGCTGCTTGAACTAATAACAGAGGTGCCTTGACAGGATGCAATACTGTTTCATATAATATAACTGAAACAGTATTGCAAAAAACAGAATGAGCATTGTTTTTTTCCCCCCTTATAATACGTTCTTAGCAATCTTGCATGCACATGGGAAATGTCTAAGACAAACACATCTCTTATTTTGTTTGTCTTGGGGTCATTCTGGTACAGCAAAAACTCAAGCAGTTCTAAAGGTCTGAAGTAAAAAGCTTCCCTCTGAAGTGTGTTTTTTTTTAAATTTGTTTTTTTTAAAAAACAGACAATATTGACAATGCAAGGAAATAAAATACACTAAAATCTCTGTCTTGCTCAGTTTGAGAAGTGATCCCACAAACATTCTCCCCACCCAAGTCTTGTCCTAAACAGCCTTTGCTATTCTTTTTTGATTAAATCATACAGGGAAGAGACATTTGATAGAATAAAGTGCAATTTCAGCAGTACAGAAATTACCATATGTGGCATAGTGGGTAGGGGAGTAGGGTTCCACGTGGTTGATGTGCTTGTTTTTGCTTGCCAGTTTGTTCCACCAGTAAGTTTTTTCTCAGTAGGCTGGGTCCACTGCATATCTGATCTAAAAGGAAACTATGGTATTAATTTTCACGCAAAGCCAAAAGATACAGTAACAACAACTTAATGAACACATAGAATCATAGAATATCCTGAGTTGGAAGGGACCCTTAAGGATCATCAAGTCCAACTCTTGACACCGCACAGGTCTACCCAAAAGTTCAGAGCATGTGACTAAGTGCACAGTCCAATCTCTTCTTAAATTCAGACATGCCTTAAAGCATGTGGGCATCTGAAAGCTATGGGCAGTAGAACCACTCAGGGTTTCAGTAACTACTCGTAATGTTAAACAGAATCCCCAGACTTTATACTATACTCATTGCAACAGAGATATGTTATCTAATGATAGAGATTACTATCATTACTGGAATGTACAGCGCAATGCTCACTAGAGTTTTATATAATTGCAAGATCTTCTATGGTGCCTCAAAGACTTAAATATAGAGCAATCGCAAGACTAAATTATTTATATAAAGGCTGACTGTTACGGTGACTGACCACAGACTCACTGTTTCAATGCTGGCCTTGGTAGCAGATTACTTTGCAGAGTGGAGACTGTTGCCATGTCAGTGCTGGTAAACTGTGCTACTGACTAGCAGCAGTCATGTCAGAATGTTATAAATATACATATGCACTTACTTTTTGGATGGAGTTCCTCCAAAGCCAAGATCTGTGAGGGTGGGAAAAACAGATATATAAACCCCAAGGTTTTTTGTTTGTTTGTTTGTTTTTATAGTAGAGGGGAGCTTTTGGTTGGATGGTTTCAGTAAAAAGTGGGAAAATAAATCTCAAAGCTTCACACTTACTTCCCACTAGATTAGCAAGAGAAGAATCGAGGTCATTTGCCAAAATTTTTCCACTTTGCTGGTTGGTTGAAGGGGCTCTTTGACTTTGTAGTGGTACTGTGGGTTGCAATACATCATCTAGAATGTTAAAAGCTAAACAAAGAACATAAAACCAACTCTTAAGAGAAGTTGCATCAAATTTAATAAAAAGACATCCACAGACTAGAGAGGTAAACACTAAGCAGCTTGAATATTCGTACATGGAGGTTCAACATGCTGGAACTGTCTAAGACATAGGCAGAAGCAGAGCTTAACCACTTATTTTTTATAGAATACTGATCTGCCACTCTACTAGAGTCTTCGGTTTTAATTCCGCAGTGACTGCTGTTACTTTTAAATTAAGCAGGAACTCCCCTAAAATTCCAGAGCAAAAGTTGTAAAGATAATTTCAAAGTGTTCTAGTAGCTACTAGCAGTAATTTCACAACACTGCAAGCATCTTGAATGTACACAAGTGTTCCTTTGCTATATGTTTATAAGGACTTTGGGACAAAGTAGAGCCAACCAAGAGAAAGATCATAACTCAAGTTACTCTTAAAGCAAAGCATGCACACAAGTAGTTTTGCATTTCTGTAAGTACAATGCCTCTCAGTGAAGTTATAAGGAACTCATTATCATGTATTAATAGAAAACACTGAAGTCATAAGCACTGAAAACAGATTACTGTAAGCTTACCCGTTAAGAGATATCCAGTGGGTCACATTCAAAGATTATCCCACCAAAAGAGAGAGGAAACAGTTAGTACACAGCAGGAGATAAGTCAGAGCTAATTTTAAATAACTACAATTCAACTGATTGCCTGTTATCTCATCAGCCCTACAGTCAGCTTACAACTGGATTAAGCTATTAAGTTCTGCGTTGCAAGAGCAATTATACAAAACTGTTAAACAACTGTTGCCTGTAGGGTATGAATTAGTCATAAACTAGTTTTTACCACTTGCAGTCCTATACTCTGGTGCTGTAGATTTTCCTCCAAAAACAGCATCAAAGTCCACATTAATTGTTGAAGGGGTTGTACTTGGAGGAGCTGAATGAAGAGGAAAACCTGAAAAAGAAATTTAGGGTAAGTCAAATACACCCAAGAAATAATAGCACTCGCTACAGTAAAAGCAAAGTTTTTTTTAAAAAAAGCAAGTTACCATCAACAGGCAGAGGATGATACACAGAAGCATATGCAGATTTATGACCACTGAAGTCATCTTTGTGAAAGAGAGAAGAAAATAAAGTCAGCTTCAGAGAGAAAAAGGAAGAAAGGACCCCCAAATTAGGTCTGCAGTTAAAATTTAACAATATTTAGGAATAAAAGGATTTTTAACCAGAAAATTTGATGTTAAAATCTCTTATGTTTCCCACTACAAAAGAAAAAGGAAGTTGCACTTTGAAAGAAATCAGCAGAAATTCCAGAAAATATGCAAGTTTGAATTTAGGTTGGGCAAGTTGAACAAGATAATGAGTTTTTTCAACTCTAGAAATAAAACTTTAAGAAGCCACATGTTGTTTACTACACCTGGAATTAGTGCATCATTTTCACTTGTTAACAAAAATTAAAGATTGGTCCAAACCACAAGAACGCTGCACAACCCAGTTTATTAGTATTATTATCTTCAGTTGCAAAGAAATAATATGGTTGGTTTTTTGTTCGTTTTTTACCACTAAACAGTTCCACTGTGTGTTTGGAGGAAAAGGTAGAATTGATGAAAGGGGCGGTAGATTTTACAGCTTCTTCAACTGGCTTCATGTCAAAGATGTCCAGATGAGGTGGAGAACCAACACAACCATTTGAAGACGAGAAAGGACCTTTCAGATGCAGAAGTAAAGGAAAGAATACAGAGTACAGAGAAGACAGACTGAAATGACTGCACGTGAGAATCTCTAGATAAAAAAACAAACCGTAAATTTCCCACAAACTAATCAGACCACTTCAGATAAGAACTCTGTTTCAGATAAAAGCATTAACAGCTCTCTTAACTTAGAGAAAGTAATTTCATTAGTGCCACTGTGTGGAAGGGGGAGAAGGACAATACAGCTATCTACCAAAAAAAAACAAAAAAAAAAAAACCAACAGTCATTCCACCTTTGGCTTTGGGAACATAACACTTAAGGTATCAATTCCACCTATTGAAATACTAAGATTTCCATTGCCTTATTTCAGCGTTCAAGACATCTGACATGTCTCCTGATAATTCTTTGGAAGAAGTGAGGGTATAAAGAAAGCTGTGCCCAAGAAACTGGGAATGACAGCTTTGTTAAAAGGACCCTGAAGTCATCAACATCTTTTTAATGAGTGTATTAAGTAACAGCTTAATAGAAAGAAAATAGTAGATCAGCACCTTCTCAAGTAAACCTACTCAATTTACATTCCAAAGTTTTTGAACTTTAATTTAGTTACACTTCTTCCACCCATCCCCTTTACTGAATAACTCCTTTATTCCATATACTACACACTATTGCTATTGCTAAGTATTAGAAAGTAACTTTTCTCTTGACAGCTCTGTCAGACTGTCAAATGTCTTTATATTCTCCCAAGATTAGAAATGTTTGGGCACAAAATAATCAAGGTTTAAGAGGTAGATTCAATTAACTATGAACTTGTATTTCATTTCTGCATTGGAAGAATTCACCCATCATTTAGCCAATTCATCCTCCTCAGCTTACCTCCCCACACACTGCTTGCTGAAGTTGATATAGCTGGAGTACTCTGTACAGTTGGAACAAAGGCAGGCTGAAGATCAAAAAGATCACTAGAGAGGTTGGGCATGCTGAAAATGAACACAGAGAAAAATGAAGATCTATAATATGCATCGTATCCTCGTGTCATACACAAATTCACACCAATCACATCTTTTTTTCCCCCAATTACTTTTGTTTTGTTATCGCTTGATAAGAAATGCAACAAGAATCCAGTGAATCCACCAGGAAAGCAAGAAGTTATTCTTCAGAATTACTTCAGAAATAACTAGGATCAACACTTTGCTGATTGCAAACTGTCAAGACAATACAAGAAGTTACCTCTCACCTATTTGTTGTGGGTGCTGGTACTGCAAAGAGGTCAACAGCTACAGTGGTATTCACACTTTTTCCTGATAAGGTGCTTGGGGATGCTGATGTGGAAGTGGAATTTGATACTACAGAAATCTCTCTTAATCGCTGCTCCTGAAAGATGAGGTATACAGTTTGAAGTTTAGTGTTATTTATTAACCCTTCAGACCTTTTCCAAAAGGCTATTTTAAGCACAGTCTTAAAAAAAATATATTCTTTAAAGTCCTGAAAATTGAAAGCCAATCCGAGTTAAAGGTAAGAGTACTTGTTTTAACATAGCCTTAATAGGCTACAGAAAGAGAGTCTGGAAAGCCTCAAGTCCCACCTTGGTACCTATAATTGTCTAGAAGCAGAACACACAAGTTACACATTTTAGGCTACCCTCATAGTCAGAAAGACAGGTCAATGGACCTCTGTTCTAAAAGACCCCTTATAATCTGACCCAGATGCTCAAAAGTTAAAGTGACAGTGTGCATCCTAATATCACCTATGTGATATTGCTTTTAAACTAGATTTTTCTTTTACTAGTTTATACTGTTAGTTTCAGGTCACATCCCTTGTTGCTTTTAGATGTGCTCACTGCATTTACATAGCATGTGTCAAAGCAGAGGTGTCTGTTATATACAACTTACATCAGGCAAGTAGAAGATGAGTTAGCTTGCAAGTTTGCCCCCAACCCAACTGAAGTTCCCCAATTTAATTTGACAATTACAGCAGTTACAACACCTGTTACAGGAGAAGCAGGAAAGATAGGATACACCTGATAGAAATCCACAAAAAGAAAAAAAAGAAACAGCAGCACCACAACACTTGCAGAAGTTTTCTAGTAAAGCAGTTCAGCAGCAATCTTATAGCTTCCATCACATGGAGTTGGAAAGTATGCCTTGCATACAGTGAGAAAAGTGGAGACACTTCGCTAGACTGCTGTAACTCCAGGGGTAAAGCTCAACTCTGAACTTCTACCAGAGCTTACTTTCACACTCCAAACAGATTGAAGGGTCTCACAGCATGGCCTTCTGATGGTAAGAGCAGAGATGCTTCATTGTTTAGTGGCTCTAACGATACTAAACACACAGAGAATTGTCAACTGCCCCATTTGTGCGCGGCTTGGAACACAACAGAACTACAGACTCAGATTTCAAGAGAGAATCATCATGCCTTGTTGAAGATTGCGTTATGCATCTTCTCAGTTAACAGTGATAAACAGCTTAGAAGTACCTGAAGGACCGGGATTCAGATCTTTAGGGAAGGATTTTACTAAGTGGGCAATTCAATAGGTATTGGTGAGCAAAATAAAGTGCATTAAGGAACCAAAAGAGAACACACCAGTTCTCTTTCATGCATTATTGTTCAAAGTCCATTAATTATACCTAAATACTCATAAATGCTTTCAGATGGTGCAAGTTAAATGATAGAATTTTAAGTAAAAGCAGCTAAATTTGGACAGCACTATAGCAAATATTCTCATTATGAGTAACAGTACTGAAGAATCACACTACAGCTATGTTTCATACATCATAGGGAAAAATAATTCCCTCCTACCAATAATCAGTCTTACAACAGCAATGTTGGACGTTCAGCTGTTGAGACAACCCAGAGCTGTTCTACACACGTCATGAATCCTTGAGATATACTCTTCCTTACAGGAGATTGTTCTTTAATTGATCTACTTCAGCTATCTACTATTCAGATCACAATCCTTAGAGGGGTCACCATATACTGGCAGCCATCACACCTGCATCCTACAGAAGCTTTGCCACTGAGATGAGTCCTCCCACCATGGGACATTTTAAGCAAATCCCATTTTTCACTCTTATCCAGTGAAAAACATCTTGGAATATAAATTAAAAAACACACATATATATACACACACACAGTACCTTAAGTGCCTGCAGTCTAGCTTGTTCCTCCTCTAATGCCTGCTGCTTTTCTTTTTCATCCATCCTGCTAAATGACATTCCTGTGTTGGAAAGTGTGGAAACAGCACTGGATAGGGCACTAGCTCTAAAAAGAAAAGTAATAACATTTCATTAAGAAAACCAGTCAGATATACATCACATAGTTTAAGTACTAAACTGTACATTATTTCCTCCCACCCTGGTCTTCTCTTACCTTACTCTTGGGTACAGAAAAGCAGACACCCTAATACTGAGGGGGTGTGGTGAAGAATCAGAATCATTTAAGTTGGAAAAGACCTTCAAGATCGTCAAGTTCAAGCATTAACCTGACCGCCTGAGTCCCATCACTAAGCTATGCCCTTTGGTGCCACAGATGCGCCATGGATACACCGGATTTCACCCTCTTCAATTGGAAGTATTGTTCACATACATTGTTAACCTTTCTGTCAGGAAAGGTATCAACCCCTGTCAGCATAGAGCATCTAAACTAATTCAGTAGTTATGAGAAGGGACTGAAGAACTTTCATAAGCAGGTTAAGACAGATTCACAGTCTCAGAGGTAAACAGCTGACAATGAAGACAAATACCAGCCTATCTTGGGTAAAAGAAGAGGAAAAAAAAACTTAAACAGCCAATACTGTACAAGTCTTTTAAGCCACAGGACTTGAAACAAGAGGAACAAAGAATAATATACAAGGTCACAGCTCAATGGATTATTCCAGAACAGTAAATACCTGTCAGACACAGTAAAATATATATCTAAATATCAAATGTGACAATGCAATCAGAGTATTACTAGATGTATCATTTACACTTTAAGAAAACACATTTGGAAGTGAATTAAATTTGAGAGGACAATCTCAAGTGATTGAATCCGAAAACTTCTCAGTAAGGTTATTGATTAATCATCTTATATATTAATAATACTTCTCAATAAGATTATTAAGACTAATCCTAAGTAGAGGCATTGTTGCCATTCATTTGGCGCTCACCTGCTGGCAGCAGAGACTTCTTTTGTTTTCTTTCCCTCCAGAGAAGCCAAATGCTGCTCCAGTGCTTCAAGCAAGCTGCTGGGTGCCTAAAATTAGAGCATTCATAAACCACTGCTTCTAGACAGGACCTCATTGCTCAGTACACAGGTCATTCTCCTCATCAAATAAAAAACAAAAACCCCACATCACTAACTGTGCCTTTGGGTATTGCTGTGACCCTGCATGCCTGAATTCTATCTAGCCAGTTGTGGTTCTTTAAAAGGAGGGGAGCCAGAGACACGAAGCAAGGATCCTTTCAGCGCAGGTCTCCTTCTGTGTGCACACGCTGGACTCTTGCTTTTAGCAACACTATCTGCTATGTTAAGATTAATCCAATATGTTAAAATTTATCCAACAGTCATAGCTCATTCAGCACTAATTCTATAAACTTGCAAAAACGAAGCCTTGTGCATCACTGATCCCTTCCCTCGTCACAACAAAAAGCCAATCACTTCTATTGAATCATATATTCACAAAGGCTTGCATTAGAAACACTGAACATGATGTTAAGTTGGATTAAAAAAAAACAAACAAACAAGCAAGCTCAACCTTATCCCACCAATATAATCACAGACGGTATCTATCCAACACACCATTATACAATAAACCAACCCCGTATCTCCAAAGCCTTTAGCAGCCTAATTAGAAGCCAACAACATTACGTTGGTTACATATTCCATGCCCCCAACAGCGTTACCTATGAGAAGTTTTTAAGCAAAGTTTTTAAAGAAATGAAGATTCCTAAAACCAGACTTCCCTCCATTTAAACCCAGCAGCAAGCCAGGTATTAAAGTGCCACACTAAACACAAGGTGAAACTTCGGACATCTGAATGAGTTAAGTGAACACTGCTCATGAGCTTATGAAGACTTGAGAAGAGTGGTGACATCTTTCAACAGCCAGGACAAATATGTAACTGATAGGCAACAAAAGAAGAGCAAGCTTAAAATATAAAGATTGAACCCCAGCAGAAGTGCTTTCATTCCTACAGAAAGTAAGGAAAAAAAGTGCCAATCACAACGTTTCCTTTCCACTATATACTTAAATTTACTACAGAAACGTTTCTTACATGCTAAAGGAAACCTCTTCAAAGCTCACACAGAATTTGAGCTGATCTTAATTACAGTCTTAGCAGGAAGTAAAATATCTCAGAAATCACGCTATGAAAAATCTGCCAGAAAGCAAAACACTTAGGCTGGAACTGCTGGAAGAGTTCAGTGCCTTGCTGTTCCAGCCACGTTACTCTCATGGCTTTTTAACTACATAGCCCATGCTTCACAGACCGAGTGCCTTAAATCCTACAGCAGGTTCAGATGAAGGGAACAGACCTCCAAAGTTTTAAGCTAGTTGCCAACTCTGCTGGCAGGGTTTTCAGAGGCTTTAAGCCTCTCCTGCCACTTACAAACTTGCAGTGGGTAAAATAAATATGATGGCATTATCTGGAAGACAGGAAAACATTCCAACAAACAAGCTTGCTCGCACTAGCCCTTCCACTCCAAAAGCTGGACTGATGTTTTCCACTCTCCAGGAAATATAATCAGACAAGCCTTTGGCAAGTTCCCCTTTGGAATACTGAACACAATCTGACTTCCCACATTCCATAAAAACTGAGTCAAGCCACGGGAGATGCAAAGAAGAACAATTAGAATAATCCTATAAAAAATCCTGCTTTAAAAGTTAAGGCCCAAGTTGATACGTAGCTCTGTTTACAGAAAGAGCACGTTAAAACAGTGTAGGTACCGCAGTAACTGGTCGTGAATAAATTCAGCATCCCAACTAAGACAATGAACCCCAAGAGGTAACAAATTTGCTGAAACCCCTTTCTAGAAAGATATTAAGGACCAAAAAAAGAACTACACCCTTTTCCTCCCAAGAACACCGGTTTTGTAAAAGGTATTACATGACACGTTTAGGTATACAGAACACAGTCTCCTTCTACTAACACTAACTCCAGAAAGATTTTCATGGTCTGCATTTTTCTTCAAGGTAATGCTAAAACCTACCAGTGTGGAAAAAGCATATTCCATACTTTTCTGCTTTGTTTTAGACCCTCTAACCAACCCCCTCCTTGACCATAAAACCCAACAAAACAAAGCAGGAGCTTTCTCTGAACTTTCTCTTTGCTGCAGACATCCAGCAGAGCATTACAGATTTTTATTTATTTTTTAAGTGAACAGAACTTCATAGCTTTGTGTCAGAAGAAACGTCTGGGTTAATACAGATATTATGACTTGAAAAAGTCTGCACTTTATGACTCAGACTACTTCCCTCCACCCAAAGACATCTGCCAGACTCACATCCATGCAGATGAAAGTGACTGGGTTGCATTTATGAAATACAGTAACAGCTACAAACAGAAAATAAGCAACAACATTGTGAAACAGGGCAACTACAAGGGAAGATATTTTCTCTATAGAAACTGGCAAAAGCAGCAACAGTGTGAACATGAGAAATTTATTACTACTGCTGCTATACATTTTTTTTTTCCTTCCTCAATTCTGCCTGATGAGAAATCAATTGTTCCCAGGAACAGCTTAGGGAAACACTGAAATATGCACATCCCAGAACAGAATATACACCAGAACTCTGCTCTTCTAAGTACTTTGAAAAAAAAAATTAAGTATGGAAGACCTGAAAAGAAACAGAAGACTACTGTTACAGCTTACTGCCCATGATCCTGTCAGAACTCAGTGCCACAGGCACACTAAGAACTGGTGTTTTTGTGAAAGCCCGCCATTAAGACATTTCAGCAAGTCGTTTTAACGTGGCACTAAACTGATATACAGTTATAACTATGAAATGTCCTGTGATTTACTATGGAATGGAATTAGAATGTGTAACTGACAATGGCGCTGTAATTGACAATATACAAGATGCTGACATCCAGCACCACATTTCAGACAGTTGCCTTGCGTATTTGAGTGAACTTATAACAGAGTAGCTCAGCTATTAGAAAAAGAGATGTTTCAGCAGTAACTATAAAGGGTTTTGCTCACTAGAAATTTTAGAAACAAGAAGCAGCAAAACGCAGTTAAGTATCCTATTCTTGGTAAATCATTTCCCCTCAATGCTTTGAAGAACCTTATACTCAATTAACTGGGCAAAGGAGAGTACAAAAACCCAGTGTATGAGCCAATGTCCTGAAGCACCACCTGAGACTCAGGTGTGATTTCATAACATACCACAGACCAGCTGAACATGCAGTACTGATCAGAGGAGAGTAAGATGCTAAAATCAAACAGCAATGGGCAACATCATGCCTGTCTTCATTCACTACTTGCCCTTATCTTGCTGGTTACAATCATATTTCTTTCCTACTCAAAGGCCTAAAAGTTCTTAAAAAGGTTAATATTACTGCTGGGAGCAAGTATTACAGATTTATACATGTACAACTTGAGGGGGATGTCTGACCTTCATCAGTGGTAAAAAAAAACAAAAAACAAAAAACAAACAACACAAGTTTGTGATTTAGATCTGATTTTCATATTATAAAGACACTGAACGAAGTTCAAGAAAATCTTCACAAGAGATTGATTAACCCACTAAATTAAATTTCATGAAGTTAGTGTAGGATTAGGTATGACAATTCACCAAAATTTACTTTAGCTTTAACTGTTTCACACTGACTCCAATCCAATTCGTTGAGTACTGTAGGCCTCAATGGCACTCCGGGGCATTGCCTGAGTCTGCCTGACTGTCAGGTTATGCTACACCACAGAAAGAACACCACAAACCCTAGTCCTACTGGGCTGCTCCCAGGTTAGAAGTACCATATTCCTATGAACTGAAGGAACTTGTAAAGAATAACTTTGTGTACTTCTGCAGATGCTCAGCAGTTCCCATTCGCCATATCAAACCACCTTTCTCATCTCTTCTCTGCCCCTCATTTTATCCTCAGTAAAATGTGTTGGCCTGCATTCCACTTCTTAGACTAAGTTTTCCAGCGTGCTCACACATTCCTCATACTACTGGGTAATACTCAAGACAACATTAAGAGCTAGTATAGAAACACTGAATCTATTTAGACTTCAGAGCAGTAAAAACAAAACAAAAACAAAACAAAAAACAACTAATGACTGCATGGGCTAGCTGTAATCTTTAGGAGTTGGAATACCTGAAGTTACAGTGAAATGGAGGTTTTCCTCAAGACATGCCAAGGTGTCTGTAGCTTATAAGCCAATTAGTCCTTTGTTGTAACACAAAAAATAAAAGTTCCTAAAAGAGCTCTTCCCTGAGTTTTGTTTTAATCAAAAAAAAACCTTAACAGCTGCAAAAGTAAAAAATGCTGAGCGCATTTGATCCATGGGAAAACACACATATATACTTCCTTCAGATAAACAGAGACTAATAGAATACATTGAAGATAATTATTATGATACACACCAATCTCAAAAGACGCAGAGGACAAAATAATTGGATTATATCAGTATGATACGTACACTGACCTGAGTAAGATCTGGAATATCACCCTGATCAATTCCAACTTGCTGGGTTTACAAAAAAGGAGAAGAAGTAAGTTACTACATGCTGTGACAACAAACAAAATCTGTGAGGTCTGAGTATTACACAGAAGCTAACACATTGAAATGGCTATTAATTACTTCCTGAACTGGCATGAGCTTAGCTAAGATCACACCTTAGAAATCTCAAGCACATTACTCTGCATCTCAAAGCAGAAAAGCTTATTGGAAGCATCAGAAACATTGACACTGCTTACTGGAACTACTCCATTTTAAGCAGTTACTGTAAAGGAGCGTACTGTAAATACACTAACACTTAGTTCACTCTAGACCGTTAATCAAATTTATAGTAATCTTTTTGAAGTGTTAATATGTTGTCTGGCTATTAAAAGAGACGCCTGAGAATCTCATTTCACGTTAATGAGAGTGAACAGAATTTAAAATACCTAATCTGCAGAGTAATTCCCTGCATAGTGAAGGTTATGTTACATGATTATGAATACAAACTACTGTACCAGTACATATAGCTAACAGTTAGCCTCCCCATACATGTTGAATTATTTACCTCTGCTACTTTGAGGAATTCTGACAATTTGGTCATTCTGGCTAGAAATTTCTTGTAAATATCCAAGCCTTCTTTACACTGGTTCTTCTTCATATCAAAGTATTTTTCTGAGGATGCAAATAAAAACACTCTTGTAAGATAACACCTGTCCTGGCAAAAAGCTGACACAGCATTCTAAGTGTAAGTTTAAGACAAGCTTTGGGGAGAGAAGATAGTAGTAACTCAAAGCTATCCATGTTCTAAAGTTGACATAAATTCCTGTAATACAAAAGTCCTCAGCTAATAGAAAAATGTGATTATTAAAATTCAGTACCTTAGAATAAAATTTAAAGCTTTACAAGCACAGAAGTAAATCACTGCAATTGTTTAATTAGGCATCTGCACTAGTATTCTAAGGTATTCATCTTATTAGCTGGAAGTGATGTACATACCGTATTCCTGGTATATGGTTACATTTCTGGCCCCTGTATTAATATGTTTTACTATTTGTAAGTGAACCTGATAGCCAAAAGCCATCAGAATGACTACTGAAGTGGTATGTGTATCACACTGAACTGCCAATAGCAACCACATCCTTCACTTTTTGTGGTTTTGCCTGAAATGCCTGCAGATATCTGAGTAAAACTTACTGAATTAACAGAATAAGCCAATCAGATGATGTTTTCATTCAGAAATTTGCTTGCATAGTCATTGTAAGAATTTCCTAATAGCTTGTCACTCTTGAGCAAAGCGCTGTAGATGCCATGTACCAGGCTCATGTAGATTCAAGTACCAGCTACAAGTAACCAGGCAAAATACAAAGTAGAGGAAAACAGAAGTCATCTGTGTAGCGAGTGCAGTAAGCATTCATGAGCGTTCAACACTCAAGGCTTGCTAACTGTCACGGACCAAACGTAAGAGTTTAAGGAAACCAAACCAGGTATCTCACTAACCTGTAGCAATTGGACTGTAAAAGTACTACACACTGCATATTTATAGTATCTTTGTTTTAGTCGCACCAGTCACACTCTCACTTCCATTTATGTTTCAGGCTGCATTCAAGGTAAAAGCATGTTTAAGCCTAAACCAGTTGCCAGTGACACTAAGACATGCTTAATTTCATCAGAACAGAGACAGACAGTTTATTAATTACAGTCAGAAATGATCTACGTTATTTCTCTCAACAACTTGCACACAATTTCAAAAGCTAAAACAAAAACCCAACAACAATAATAGTTCCACATACCTAAAAGATTAATTATCCCCTCATTGTATGCCGCAAAAAGTCTAATGGAATCTTTAAAGAGGAGCATAAAGGCAGCATTTATAACACCATTTGTTAGTTCATTTGGATTTGCCTGTGTAGAAAGCAATGAGAAAATAAATTAGTGTTTAATGAAATAAACTTGCACTTCAAAATGAGTGACTGTTACCTAACAATGAGCTGAAAGTACTTACATCAAAATCAAGGAGTGCATCGAGCTGGTTCTGTATGATTGGAAGGGTTTTCAGAAGCTTTTCAGCATTCATGGTTCTCATCACTCCATCTATCCTGCAGGGCAGAAGACGTTTACAGGTTACCAAGAAACCTCAGCAGGTTATGCTGTTTCAACACTACTATACTGCCTCAAGGGGTCACAAGGAGCACCAACCCATGGTAAGCTCGACAACAGCCGGTATTTCCCAGGCACAAGAAGCAGTAAATGTCTTACCCTCTTTTCATTTTGGTGAAGTCAACTGCTACAAGTCTATATGAAAGTGCTTTTTCATTCAAGTATCTGCTATATCGCCTAATGAAGGTAGACATATCGTAGCCTAAAAGTTAAGAATATATAGGTTAGATATTTTGAAGAGGAACAGTTTCCTTCAAGTCCTTTTCAAGAACTATTCTACTAATCCATTTTGCATCAACTTGCATAAGAGCAGCACTTCACCAGCACAATCCAGGGTCTTAAGATTCACTATTTTCTCTTTGCAATGTAGTGTTACAGCTTCTTCCCAACTTGCTAAGATTAGAAAAGCCTTCATTGAAATTATCAGAATAAATGCCTACAACAAAAAATGTAAGGCAAGAACCAAGCAGCTCTTATTGTGATGTTCTAGAAATCAGACTGAAAATACATTCCTAGTGAAATGCCAAAGTCTTTGGTAGCTCATCTGCAATGCCTCACACCACACAAAGACTAAATACTTTCTAACACTGGCAAATAACCAAAACATCTCTCAGAGACTTGAGGGAGTCCTTGCTATCTATACAGTGCATTCCATGCACCTTAGCAGTTCATATTTACTCCTGAGACACTAAAATGTAATTCAGAAATAGATCAGCATGCTAATAATCATCAGATTTCTCTAGGCAGTGCAAGTGTTCACTATTTCAACTCAACAGCTCTGTAAGCACTACACATACATTGCAGGTAAATTTCTACTCAGCTAGGTAACCCAATCTCACCTTCCTGTTTCTAAATTCTTGGTCGGACATTCTTTGGTGCCTGATGCAATACAAATCATAATACTCTTTCATTTAAATGTCACTTGTCTCCCAGGGCGCACTGACCCAGGCACTAATCATAGAGCAAAAAAGCAGTAGAGTTTTTTCCTTCAGTGAAAAATCCTTACCCTGCATGGCACTTTTGTCCAGGTAGTTATTTAGATTGAACAATGTGTTTCGCGATGCAAGATACTGGATAAAGCGCTGTTGGGGAAGAAAAAGTTGAGAATCTAGCTTTTGTTGTGAGAGTCAACACACTTCAGCATATTACAAGAAAACTACATTTTGTTTGTAACTGTTTCTAATCACCTCTGCCAACAATAGAAATTACTTTAAAAAGTTCACAAAAAAGCCCTTGAAACTACTGATGACCAAAGCATCAAAATACAAAGTTGTGTATCTGGCAAAAGTGAGACTTTAAATAAAAAGTCACTGCTGCCCATGAATAAGACTAGCAATCCTAGAGGGAGCTATTTAGGTTAACTTTGTCATTTAGAACAGATAAGCTAGAAGTTGCAAGCTCCACTTGAATTATCTGAGCTTCCACGCATCCACTGCTGCAGTAAAAGTCAGAAACCAGCTTAGTTGCAAAGTTTAATTAGCAACAACAGTACTTCTAGAACCCTGGTGAACAGCAGCACTGGGGAATGGTATAATTCAGACTTACAGTTGTGCTGATCTGAGTAAATAACATTTAAGTTTTGAGGAATAATAGCTGGCTCAACAAATAATACTAGAGTAAGAAACAACACATTCAGATAGTAAGGTAATTTTAAAAGTTTCTTTCCACTTTTCCCATACATATGTTCTATGAGTTCTGTACTTTTTAACTTCTTTAAATATGCTTGAATCCATAAACAAGAATTACAATCAGAATGGCCTATGAGACTTGTCACACCTTTGATCTGAATCCCTTGATGCATCCATTCAAAGCTAAGGAGCAGTTTTGGTACAAACAAATTCATGTCTTTCCTACCACTAACTGCTGCATGGGCAAACAGATGCTGACTGGTGCATCCAGGACTCGATGCTCAGAATTTTTTCTATAGTCCCACGTCAGCTTTTGTTTCTTTCAAATTTCAGTATGAACAGTACTGGAAGTAGAGACTAAAACATACATACTGATTTACAGCATTCAGTTTAGCTTTGTATTTGGATTACCTAGTGAACTCCAAGCAGTGAATTTTACTTCATATTATCCCCTAATGTCAGCCTGTCATCTGTTGAAACAGGTTAACAAACACTGTTAAGGAGGCCTTTACAGAACTAATCACGTCTTACCTCGTTTCCATACATCATGAGGTGGTGTGTTGTAATTAGAGCTTTGAACACTACGACCCAGCTACTGTTTGCAGTTCTCTCAAAGAGTGTGTCTGCCAACTGTGGAATATTCACATTCATTTCGTTTGTGCACTGTATTAGATCTAAATTAAAAAAGAAAAATAAAGCTTTAGTTGCATGCTCAAAGAAGATTATCCATGTGAAAAAACACAAAGCAACATGATAATTCATATTGGAAGATTTAACTTCAGTTCTTTACGAAATAATTGAGCTATTTTACACTCCCTGCTCAAACTCATTAAATTTTACTGAAAAGCACTGACTATAAAGTCAAAGGCATTTCAACAGTTTTATGGAGTTCCAACAGCTCATAAATAACCTGCCCCAGCAGAAACTCTAGGCCCAAGGTACCATCCAAAAGCCAGTGCAGACACACTGAATACCCAGCGCCTGGAGTCATTCAATCTAACCAGAATGAAAGAGAGACAAGAGCAGAAAAACTGAGACAGCTGCAGCCCACAAGATCAGCAAGGAGCAAGTACCCAGAGCTCAGGTCCAAGCCTGAGCACTAACACCTGAGAGCAAATGAGATGCTGCAAACCTGCACTAAGCCTCTTCCCCAGCAGATTTATGGGCAAGAGCCTGCACCTACACACCTCTCCACTCAGCTCGAGTGACCTAATCGCCAACCTGCTGAGTGCACTGTGCTGGATCATGGCAGATTTCAAGCTTTTGCATCAAAAAAAGCTCTTTGTGTCAGAGACTGCTTATAAACTCAGCAGTAAAACATTAACTTGGAAGGTCAGAGAGCTTCAAGCCACTGCCTGAGCGCTGGTACAAAACCAGAGCAGGCTCCAGCAGACACCCAGGGAAGAAGCAAGGGCACTCGCTGCGTGGAGAACTGCGAGCAGGACTATTCTAAACCCCTGAGACACGCACACTTGATTTATTCTCTTTGAGCTAACTTTGGCTCAGGTGTGATCAAAGCATGCCTCAAGGACTGGGCAAGGCCGGTACAACAAACACCTACTTTGAAAAGCTTCCTTTGTGGCTTCTTCTTCAAGCCAAGTCTGGGAGCAGCCCGCTGGCTGGAGCTCAGCAGTGCTGCCTCTGTGGTTTTGCTCTGCAAGTACCTGAAGAGGTGCAGGTGCTTGGGAAGCCGGGCAGCAACCCAGCACCCAGGTGCCAGCACCACCAGCTTCGCTATCATGCTATTAGCACCGTGCAGAGGACCGATGACATTACCAACAGCAACTTGACTGAACTTGGAGGTCACGTATTGAGATAGTTTAGGACACATTATGCGATGGAAATATTGCATTTCATCTTTTTATCTGCTCTAGCGCACTGAATATATTACAGATGTAACTTCATTAGGAACCTGTTTAATAAGAGGGGTTTTTTTTTGTTTTAAAGTCCTATAATTAAGGATCACTAATGGATACTTTGAGTAATTTTACTTTCAGTTTCTCTGTCTATTAAGAGTTTTAGGTAGCTTTCTGCTTCAATAAGATACTTGAAGACACTAATAACTTTACTAATGTCACTCCAACATCAGAAGTTTCCAAATACGTACAGAACACTCGAGTTGGGATGAAAACTTTCATCCCTAATAATAACAGGCAAAAGCACTGAAATAACCGTACAGCTAGAAGAGCCCTGAGAAGGAGCCTGAGGCAAGCTATACAGCAAAATCCAACTGTTTAGTAAAATATGTCACTGCACAAATACAAAGAACCTCAAAGAGTCATTTTACAGATGCCCCTCACCACTTATGGCTGTGCCATCCTCAGATGCTGTGCCAAAAGAAATCATATTTTAAGATCTCCTGAAGCCCCAGCTGTCCACAGACAGTTATTGTTCCATATAACGAAGCAAGATCCAATTCAAAAATCTATATGTAGACAAGAACCTGAATTTTAATTCAGTAGTCTCATCTACTGAATGAGAACTTCTAAGTAATTCTGTAAGAGCACATTAGGACAAATAAGTCTTCCTGAATCCACTCATTTTATAAGTATTATCAAGACTGCTGCTAGCTTTAGCTCAGTACGTTCATACAACTGGATTGTAACCAGCAAAAAACATTGCAGAACTCTTATAAATAGCAATTCCTCTTCTCAGCTTACAAAATAAATAAATAAAAAACCCACCCCAAAGGACGCTGAGCAGTATCTGTACCACCACTAATAGGTAACAGTTAAAGGAATTCCATTAAACTGCTGAGGGCAAAGACCACACAGATAGCCTGCTGAAAGCAGCATTTCCGCACAAAGTTCTTCTCCTTCCCATGACCACGAAGCAAGTCAATTTTTTTCTCTGATGATCTAGTGAACATTAAGAGTGCTTATTATTTAATAAGCAGAACCAGGAAAGAAGATCCAAGCTAAAAACAACTTTCTGCTCTCTGAGAGAAACAGCGGCCAGGCTCATCTCCTGGGTATTTTACTAGAGAGATTTTTGTTTCATGCAGTCTTGTCACCTGCCCTCAGCTAAGGCTAAGATGATGCTGAACACCTGGGAGATTTCTTGACTATATATTTTTTTAAACACACAATTAGTAACAATACTATTAAGGGCTAGTCCCACGTCTGAATTCCATCACTCGAAATCTTTAACAAAAAAAGCAAAAATTTCTCTAAAGTCTTTTTTTTTTTTTAAAGGCTGCAGTAGGATCCCTAGATAAAAAAAAAAATAAAATAAAAGCATGGATTTGTTACAGCTGGCAGCAAAGGAAGAAAAGACTATTAACACCCTACATCTGGGAACACAAAGGAACACATGCACCTGAGAGACTGACAGCTGGGCAACGGTAATAGGGATGTTGGCTGCAAAACCTGCCTTGAACGGGATGAAACGTGTTGTAGGGCAAGCAACACTCGCTCTCTCATCACACCACTTCCATAAACACTTTCTAACTCAAAACATTTTGCCAGTCACACAGAGGAACTGCTTCCACTGCAAGTGAAACCCTAGTGCAATTTCTAGGATAGACATTAGAAACTTGTTAACATCACACAGGAAAAATAAAATAAAATCAATCAGCTTTAAACCAGAAGAGCACTGCAGGGGATTTCAAGCAGCCTAGATCTGTGGAAACCCTACTGCCTAGAAGAGCACTAAGGATTTTTCTTCGACAGCTCATCTGAAATACTGGCACATCATCTGCTGAAACCACACAGCTCTTCAGAGAGCAGCATGTGTAAATCCAGATATAAAAATCAGTTCGCTGGAAATTCTTCAGCCAGGCGCTGACAAAAACCAACATACTTTTCAACGTTAAAGCAACAGGAAAGTAATCATTTCTTCATTCGGAAATAATTCTTTCAAGACACCTGTAATACAGGAGTTAAGGCAACTACAGTTGCTGAATATTCCCACATTTCTTCCCTTCCACCATGGGAGAGAAAGAGCTCTAAGGCAGGCAGATATAAGAATTAAGACCAATTGTCTTAAGCCAGCAGTCTTTAAAAAAATGACTTTTTTGGAAGTTACACTGTGAAGTAAAACCCGAAGGAACACTTGAGCAGACTTTCTCCGTGCAGCCTAGGAAATGCCACAGTTCCAGCTGGCGGATTAAGGAGTATCACCTGATTAACAGAAGTGTTTATGTCCACGTGTGCTTATAGTGAAGATCTGACAGCAATCTAGGTTTCTTTTACATGGTAGCTGAATCTGTACTTGCTTAGAATTACTGTTGCTAGAAGCAATATTAATTCAGGTATTCTGTCCCACTCCCCCACTAAACAAGGTTACAGGATAAAAAGTTTTCATAAAGCCTTTTAAAAAGTTTTAAGCAATTGCTACATTAAAAAAGTAAAGCATTTACAGATTCCAACATTAACTCAGGTATTTCTGTCGGTGTTTCCATTTTGTTGCTTCAGTCAAATTGAACAGCTTTGCAGAGGACTAGAGAGTTTCACATTAAAGACTGGCACCTTCCTGCCTGGGCGTGTGTCTCCACGCAGTATCACAAGTGACATATCTCTAAGAGCCAAACTGCATCAGCAGTCGCCAGCCAGTCATGAGCTCCAGCTGCCAAAAGAAAGGGCAGATACAAAACATCCCTGACCTGTGACAGTCATAATGTGACATTACTGGCAACATTTGAATCCCCAATGGCTTGGTGGAGCCCTCAACTTTCACCAAAAGTGGAAGGCTTAATAGCCCAATTTTGTTACATAATACAATTTTGAAGTACCTAAATTATCACTTCTTACAAGACTTCTAAAGCCTGTACACCTAGAGCAGCTTTAAGTCTTGATGAGCACCATTAACCACTTTCCCGTCCCATCTGCTTCTTAAGAGGGCTGTGTACAAGGTATAAAGAGAGAAAAAAACTGCAGTTTTACTGCATTCATTTACAAGTTTAATATACAATTCACTTTAGGGTTTGCGCTTTCTAAATTTTGGTCCAGCTTGGCTACAGCTTTAAGTTATGTATTTTTTTTGATGTTTTTTCCACAGTTAGCCAGGAAGAGAGAGAGATGTCACCAAAAGAAGCACTGAGCCCCACTCCACTGCAACCCAAATTCAGGAGGCTGAGGCAAAGCAACACAGCCAAAAACATGGGGAAGAAAACACAAGGCTTCGAGAGCTTCACTGAGGAAAAAGAACAATCACTGTGTAACATTTTATTTTATCCTGAAATATTACAAAATACTACAGAAATAGATCTGCTGACTTATTTAGAACACTGCGACCTACTTTAAAAGAAAAAAATACATCAAGTATCCCCATTGACATTGCTTAGTTTTTTTTTTATTGCTCTTTAAGTAAAGTCACTATACCACCCAGCAGCTCAGCAAGACCAGAGGCTCCACATACTAGCTCACACATTGTATGTATAACATCTTCCTGCTTATACCCAGACCGTAATATTAAAGTCTCCCTTGCTAAGGAAGTTTGGCAATAAGGGGACTTTAAGAAATTATCTGAATCGAGTCCAGAGACTGATACTTCTCCGTGATCCTCAATACAACTGTCAACTCTCAAAACATGTTCTTGGGGAACCTTTTTTTTTTGAGCAGCAATTACAAGTAATACCAGATGGCGTACATTTGTAATGACACGCACATGCAGGGACCAAGGTGCAACTAGCACTGTTTTGCATTAAGTCCAAGCTATGTTTTATTTCATGCTTTGGAAACTACTTGCGCTGTGTCTTTGAAACTATGCTGTGTGATTGTTCCAGAGATAACAGTATTTAAACTTGTATCTCATCTGTTTACATTCAGTACAACTAAGTTTTGCTTACAGATGTACAAGTAAAAATAAATAAATAAATAAATAAGAAGTACAATACATAGGCTTGCAGATGTTTGAAAAGTAGCACATGCATATACTCAGTGAAGACTGAAGAATATTTACTGGAATTTTTTTTTTTAAAGCTCTTTGCAAAGGTATTCGCAGTCCCACATTTCACATCTTTTTCTTCCACCCCACCACGGTCCTCCTGTACTCCAGAGCTACAGACAGCACAACAAGCTTTTTATTTTTTTTTTAGACACAAGAATAATAGACAACAACTGACACCAAAACACAGAACTCATTTGGGAGGTAAGAACCTTCACAGAGACTGACAACTCTGAGCAGATTTCTATCAGTAAACATCTAAAGGAACATGACAGTCACAATACCACTTTATCCTATTCTCAAGATATGTTTTTTCCAGATGTCCATTTTCTTACTTTGCGCAGTGAATGGCATCAGTTTTGAACAACACACCCCCTCTTCTCAGCTTCTGGAACTTTTGAACTATTGAGCAAACTGTCACGGATTTCTGGCTTCCTGTCATGTTGCCATTTCTGGACATAAGGGTTACCCCAGAGTTGTTCTACCTCAGGCAGAAAATAAAACAAGGTAACAACAGTACAACGAAAAGAATCATCAATTACCCAGCTTTAAGACTTTCAACTTCAACCCAGTAGCTGCAACATTTACTACTGCACCTGGCTTCTACGCATCCAGATCAGTAAGAAATATACTCGGTTTCTCTACCTGACCCGTGTCAAAGGCTTTCATGCAAGATGCCTGTTTCACCAGATGAGTGCCACAGCACCAAGAGCCAAACTGTCCTCACCAATTATCAGAACACGCTTGTTCTGAGCGCCCGAACAGCAGGCTCCCCGTGGCACCATCCGCTGGAAGGAGTCCCACACATCCACCAGCCTGGTCCCCAGCCTCTGACGGGAGCAGCACCCAGCTTTGCCTCGCCTTTGCTCTCCCTGGCGTAAAGGCACACGCTTGGTTTGCTTTTCATCGCAGGCGTGTGGAGGTACTGCCCGGCGCGCAAGGTTTGCAGCACTCATTGCACAACTGAGCAAAGAGCAACCTCAAGTCCTATGCAGTTATTAAAAACTGAAACAAAGCAACACCACCGATAATTCTGCAGATAGCAGGGGCAGCTTCCGGCATCTTTTGGTACATAAAAAGGGAGTTTCAACATGCTGAGTTGACAGATACCAGCAATGAGGCGCTGCCCTTTAGGGAAGATGCACTCCACCTTCCCCCATCTCCTCACCTCACCCCAGCCTTCCGGCACGGCCCCAAGACAGCCGCATTTCGGGACGGGCTGGAGGCAGCTGCATCCCCCCGGGGGGGCACAGAAGTGCCCGGCAGCACCCCGAGAAGCCCGAGCAGTGCCGGACAGCCCCTGCCACCGCACCGCCCGCCCCGGGGGCAGGGCTCGGCAGCCGGGAGGCTCTCGGGGGGCTGCCGTCCCCACACACCGCCCCGCGGCTCGGCCGGGGCTCGCAGCTCCCACGTGGAGGCGAGCCGGGGGAAGCCGCGGCTCCCGACACGGCCCCTACTCACAGTCCAGGTGCTTCTTCTTGGGGCCCATCACCTCGTGGGTCGTCGCCTTGCAGACGGCTTTGGCGACGGCCGAGCCGGTGACGCTGTGCTGCGCCGCCGCGATGCGGTCGGTGAGCGACTGCCCCGACATGGCGGGGCTCCCGCTGCCTCCCCCGGGGAAGGACGACGGCGAGGAAGGCGGCCGGGGACGGTGACGAGGAGGAGGATGAGGAGGAGGAGGAGGAGGAAAGCAGCCGGCCCGGGCTGCGCCGCGCCTTCCCCTTTCACATTTCCACTCCCCGACAAAATGGCGGCGGCGGCGCCGTCAGGTGACCGAGCGGCCGCCCCGCTCCGCCCCGGGAGGCGGCCGGAGCCCCGACACAGCCCCGACACAGCCCCGACACGGCTCCCCGGCTCTCCCCGCCGGCCGCCCGGGGTTGTGTGGAGGCTGAGGGGCCGGCTCGGTGTCCCCGCACCACGTATGCACACATCACAGCCGTTGCCCGAAGTATTCCCTGCGGCAGGGGCTGCCCAGGGGCTGAGCGCGGAGCGAGGCGACCCCTCCTGTGCTCGCCTGAGGAGAAGCACCGTCGAGGCGGTGGAAGAAATGATTTAGTGGCACTTTTTCACCATAGTTTTTTTGGGGCCGGGTGGTCTCAGTTTGCCTTGGGCAGTGACATTGGCTCCTTCGGGATCATGGGAGTGTACAAGTATCACACAGTATCACCTCATCCTGTCGGAATAAGTACTCCTCAGAAAACTTGTCCCTTGCTGGATTTATCTACACGAGCAGATCCATAACAGGACAAAACACAGCCCATCTCGTAGGGCCGATGGCATGCCCAGTATCTGGCACCGAGTCCCCATCCTTCGGCTACGCACCCACCCCAGGGCCGCTGAGGAGCCTGACAGGAGGTGACCCTGGGGCCAGATCGCCTGTGGCGGGCATTGACCCACTATTGAGGACATTGTTTACTTAAAGTACAGCAGAGAACAGGGCAGGACAAGAACTGCATGAGGGGTGCAGCCAAAACTGGGGTGAGGAGTGGTAGTTCACTGTGTGGGAGCTCATTTGTTTGCTATTTTCCTGAAAGCAAGTGAGAGTGTGCTTAGCTTTTGCCAAGCGTGGCGGTGGTTTCTGTCATGCGGCCACCAGCCTGTTGCAGCTGGACTGTTACCAGCAAAATACTTCGAACAATCATCAATCAAATGTTAATGACACCTCGCCAGCAGACTTAAATAAACTGCCTAACACTGGTAGGCTCAGTCGCTCACAAGTGATTCCCTTGATCCTGCTCTCCGGCTGTCTCCATACCCACTCATTAGGTGGCTACAAATGTGACAGAGATTTACACAGTGTGAGAGAAATGAGCAAGGTCTTCTCCTGAGGAGAGCTGCTCTACACCAGGAAATCAATAGTCCTGTTTGGGATCTGGCTTGCTCAAATGGGTCAGCTCAGCTTGATTTTCAAAATATTCTTTAAGAAGCCATCATCTCTTCTCATCCACATAAATGGCAGCTCTTCCTGGAGTAAGAAGAGAGAGCAAAAAGCGTTTCTGCAGAAAACATCCAACTTGGGATTTGCTCCTTTGCCTGTTTGGTGACCACACACACTTTGCCTTCTGTGAAAGTATGTTTGAGTTTCCAGACCAAGATGAGGAATTTCCCTTTTGAACATTTAGTGGAGTGAGGAGAGGTGTTTTCTGCAGTAGAGTCCAAGAGTATCAGTGAAGTGATAGCACATTACTTCAAACTGGACATCACAGGGAAACTGAGGTAAAAATAATTCTGATTTATGATTTCAGCCTGAAAAGGACATCCATCCCCACCACAAAAAGTAAATGCTTCTTATATTCTGTGCTGCTTCACAAAGCCCTCCAAATGGCTGTTGTGACGTGACTGTTATTATAGCATTATGGTTTCCAAAGACAGTATTTCCCTGAATGACAATGAGGAAGTTTTGCTGCTGCTGCAAATCATTAATTATTTTTCCATCATGCCTCGAGGCCCTGGTGAGGACTCATTCAGTACTCAACTGCACAGGAAAACTTTGGAAGAGACCGCTGCCTCAGGTGCTGCATTTTCGGTGAGTGTCTTCAGACCTGATTTTATCTTAACAAACGTGTAGCCATTTGTCCTTCAAAACATGCATACAATAAAGATCCTGTTGAAAGGCATGATGCCACTGTAGAAATATTAGCAGTCCTATGATCCAGGGTGGATAAAGTTGTGAATGAAGCATTTCTATAACCCTAAGGGCATAAATACATTAAAACATGGTCACTGCTAATGAAGATCATGAACATTTCCTGTGGTGAAAAAACTTAAAAACTTTTTATTCCTACTGGCAGCAGTCAGTTTCTAGCTGCCTGATTTTTGCCTTAAGACTTGTAGTTTCTGGAAAAATAATTTTGAATCTTCAAAGCCTGAGGAAACATCAAAACAGTAAGAAAAGAGATGGAAAGATTAAATACTCATTATAAATGTCTCAATCTCTTAGGGCTTGTCTAAACAGGGAAGCTATTTCGAAATAAGTGAGGGTGTGAGCTGAAGCACAACAACTATTCAGCACTACCTTCATCCTCAGCGGGGAATTTCCTATATTGTTCTATTTCAAAAAGCCAAAATTTCACAAAAGTGCCAGAGTTCAGTGTGTCCCATTGGCTAGGCAGCCATATTTCTGTCTGTACTCAGTTTACTGGTCAAATATGAGTTTACTCGGTTTACAGGCCCAAATATGAGTTCAAATTTCTGCCTTTATTCAGGCCATTAAGCTCACCGCAATTCAGTGCACCCTGCGCACAACTTGGGTGACTGAAGATCATGCCCTTCAGCATGAACTTCTGCCCAGGCTGTCACAACAAACAATCTGTGAAACCTAGAAGCCCACCGATAGGAAACACTAGTCAGGTTTTTTTTGGTGTTGAGGCCAAGGAAGGACCGCTGGGGATCATGTAGTTCAGCTTGACCTAAAAGCAGGTCTGGCCTCAGTGGGGGATCAGGTTGCTCAGGTCCCATTCAGAACAGCACTGGAGATCTCCAAGGAAGGAGACTCCCCAGCCAGTGGGGGCAACCTCTTTTATTCATATCCATTGTCAATATGGTGTTACATTTTCCAGAAGGAGCAAAACTAGGGTAGGCAAGATGGCTATTGAGACACCCGATATCTTAGGGATCTGTTGGTGAATTTCAGCAACCTTCAACAAAAGGATAAAAATCATATACGTTGTTGTTCTTGTAAGGTTCTTGGAAATAGTGTGGTCAAGAAGGCCAAGCTGTCTGTCCAGAAGGAAAATCAGAGGTATTAGCACACATTGTGTATATGTCAGTGTACTTGGGAAAGAATCGCTATAAATATCTGTAAATCAGGTAAAACATTTCTCAGGAGCTGCTTCTTCTTCGACACTGAAATTATTCTGCTGTGCCACACAATTTATATGTGTAAGGAAATGAGGTACGTGCTACTTATACATTTATAAGGAAACCAGAACCATTTGCTTTTTTTCCAAGTGCATCTATTCCTAGATATGTGTTAAAATACTTAATATTTTACAGAAGTGCTTGATAAAGAAGAAATAATAGAAATAATTTGTAGGGACTTGGTTCAAGTTCACCCCTGCAGTTCTCTGGGATGTTGCACCCTGCCATCAAACACCTCTTATGTCCTGCAGCTCAAAGGGCCTACAGGCAAAAAGGGGATTTGTGTTGGTCTGAAGGAGAAGAAATCAGTGACAAGCTAATCCAGGCTGTCAGCCATGCACCTTGAGATACACATCTATGTTTTTGATGCAATGCAGAACTTTGTTTTGTTAGTAACAGGTGCGTCTGGGTGAAATTCTACACCCTTCACATCAGATAAGGAAGAAGAAGTCTCAGCTACCACCCCCTAGGGTGGATGACAAGGTGCATTCATCATCCTGAATTGCAGGCATATTTACAGAGGGCTCTGCCATGGCACTATGAATGATGCACAATTAGCTATGCAAATTGTTGCATAGAAATTTGATTGGGAGGTATGTAAATAAGGAGCAATACCTTACCCACCTCTCCTCAGCTTGCTGGTGTTGAACGCATCATTAGTCCCAAGGAGACAAGGAAGCATCAATGTTTTTAGGGCAGATATTATCCCTCTTAGCAGCTCTGCAGAGTGTGTTTCTGCAGGAGCCCTTGGAGCTGGCCTGCTTGTCTCCGCACCTGTGCTTCTGGCAGGCTGCAGCCAGAAGGACAGCACACTTTACGTGCAGTTGCTGGCAGCTCTCGTGTTTACACCAAATCGGTACCTCTGTAATGCTCCTTTCCTTTCTCTCTCACCTTACCCCCTTTAATGTGAAAGCAGCACATGACATAATTCAGTTCAGGTTGCTCCATTAGCAAATCTTCTTTCTTAGCCACACTTGCACCTTTAGACTCTCAGATTCATATTTGTGAGGATGAAAAACTGGAAATGGTATAGTTCATTCAGTTTGCTGCCCTGTGCTTACTGCAGCCCAAGTGACAAGGGCTTCTGGAGAAAGGAGACGGGAAACATAGTCCAGCAGATAAACAGTCTGGGGGAGCTGGTGGTGGTGGAGAGAATGGAACATTTCGGGACTTCTGCCATGACTGAATGACACAGATGGCTTTCTGGGAAAATGAGTATTTCAGTAATGAGTAGTGAACGTGCTTCAGGCTGGCTGCACCTACAGCCTGGAGAATGCAAACAGTTTAGCAGTAGTTTTGTCAATAAATACCATCTGCTCAGCAGCATGGAATCCAAGCTATGACAGAACCCACCTCACCGGTGCCTGCTGTTTTGCTACATACAGGTGAGATAAAAATGCCTACCACGTATTTTTTGTAAATAGTGTGATTCTGATCCCAAAGGTGTGACACGCTACATTTAATGAGAGTTGTTCAATCCCAATTCAAGTCTGAGAGAATTGAAGAGTTGCAGTTAGCTTCTTTCCTGGAGGACAGCAAGGCATCCTAGCAGAAGCGTAAGCTGTAAGTAAAGTTGCTTCTCACACGGATTCAGACACTTAAGTCTGATACTTAAGCGTCTGAAAAATGTGTTACTGTCACTCCTGCCCACAAGGGAAGGAAATGCAACTCTGTGAGCCTCAGAAGTAGCAGGGCCTGGTTTCCTTGTTGCTGTCTTGGGGGCTCCATGCTGGTTTCCTGCCTGAACACTCCGATAGCCGATAAGGGGAGAATTCCTGCCACAGCCGGTCCCTCTGCAGAGGGACTACTAGGCCTTGCTGCTTGGCTGCCTGTTTTCCACAAACTTTGCAAAAGCAGAGCATCTGTAGGACCTTTACTGCTGCTAGGTTTAGTTATGATTGGCTGCTGGATTCAAAGGTCTCCAGGAGAGAAATGAGCCATGAGCATTGTGTGAAAAAGTCTAAAGCCAAAATGAGAACCTTAACCTGCTTGTAGATTAATTCTTCCCTTAGCGGAGACATGAAAGAAAAAAAAAATCACACTTTTGTCCAGCTTGGATTTGTGGGTGCGGTACTGTGTCAGTTTGTTTTTAAAGGTCTTCATTTCCCTCCATCTGTATTGTAAAATGTGGGTAAGAAGTTTAGCTACATAACTGGGACTCTTTATGGCTAAATTCATCCAAATCTTGTGTGACTGCAAAATACCAAGAGATCAGATCAAGAGGCTGTCATTGGAAGTTTTCATTGCCTGGCTGAAACTCAGACTCATTTTTATGTCTGAGTTGTTTTTTTTTAGTGAAGGATCAGAGAGAATTCCAGGGAGAGACAGGCCTGAATAAGCAGCTCTTACAGAGAATAATTTAAAAGAAAAATGTAGTGTAAGAGTAATGAAACAAGGAGAAAGGTGAAGATGCAAAGGAAGATCAGTGCCAAGGAGTGCAATTCCCAGCTCACTTTCTGCGTGGAAGGACAAAAGTGATGTACAAAGAGGAATCATAAAAGAGATGGATGAAAGAGAAAATAAAAGTTTGCTGGGCAAGTAAATCATAAAAGCTCCTTTTTAAATGGAGTTTGCTTACTTTTATGTAAACCTGGAACAGATCCACTTACCTCTGTTCACTGACATCAGTGAAGTTACTGAAATGTACAGAGTGGCAAACAAATGCGGCCTGAAAATGGCAAGAGAGAAATTGGTTGGAGGAAATTTGCTCTTAGGAAAAATACGATGGGGCTGGGAGGGCCGTGAGGAAAGTTCGATGAAGTGTGCTTCTTGGGAATGCAACAGAAAGCAGTTTCAACCCCTCAGATACGTGTGTTCCTCTGAAGTCCTAAAGAAAGCTGCTTCCAAAATCAGGTGCACACTCAGAAAGCTAAAGCTTGTCTTCATTGAAAAGCTTGCCATCGAGAGACGCCACCTGCGTGGCTGTGAGCAATCCCAGGGGCAGTTTGGAGCTCCTCTAAGGGGATAGCTCTGCTACCCCAGCCAGCTGCAGCACCCAGAATGGCCCTAGCACCTGCGGGGAAATCCAAGCTGCTGTTGAAGTTTCAGCTTTTAAATCACTGACTTTGTCCACAGAAAGGAGAAAAGCAAGAAAGGAAAGGAAAGAACAATCTGGAGTTATGCCCCTTTCTTGGACTTTTTGACATTGCAGTTCAGTGTTTTTTAAAAGATGAAATGAATGCCACAGCACGAAGTAAACACTGTAATCGAATTACTGCAACTTCCAGTTCAGACTGTCACATGATGAATTTAGTGATAGCTTGTCAGCTCAGAAAAGCAGGAGGAATCTCACGGAAATTCAGGATCTGAAGTTTAGGCTGAAAGATGGGTCCTGGTGTAACAGTAGGGCTCCAGGTCCAGGTTCGGCTTTGGGACTCCCCCCGGATTAGCTGTTGGCTGGCCAGAAGCCTGTCCGTGTGTGCGTACACATGAGCAGTTCTGATCATGACAGTGGCTGCCCACATTACCTGAACACCTAATAAAATGTCATTAATTGGTATCTGAGCACATGGCTTGCTCACCCTCCTCTAGGCACTGCAGCAGCCTCGGGCTGACAGCTGACCGAGGAATGGCTTCACCTGTTCTCTCCCCATCACCTTGGCACTCGTTTCAAGGTGCTTCTCTGCAAGAGGCTTTTTGGGGAGCTTACCCAACAGCATCATGTAAGCGCAGGTGCTGCAGCTGTATGTCTGGGGCTGATTTGGCCATAATTAGCGAACTTTTGGGAACCTTTCCCAGTGGGAGAGCAGGAGCCTTGCGATCCCCTCGGCCTGCTGCCAGCCCGACACCATGGTTTGGCAAGGTCGGAGCAGAATGACTGAGGTTGTGTCTCAGAGCACGAGACAAAGGGGCAGAAGTGCCATTTAAAGCCATCTGTAGATTTTTGGTGGGTTCCCGATTTGGCCACGTATTCTGGGGGTGTGTTTGCTTCCTGGCCTTGCTTGGAGGAACCTCGGTCAGGACAAGCACAGCCATTCTTCTGCTCTAACACCAATCATTTTAACTTAATAACCCTGGAGAACAAGGACAGCTAAACTCATCAGCTAATACAATTACACAAATCTTTGTACTGGACCGAGAAGGATCGGAGATGTTCCCATCCCCACCGAGGAAGAGGAGAGGACCTGCTTTACAAAAGAAGGATTTCGGGCTGGGGCACTGATTGGATTGTGGGGCTGCCACCATGACAACAGAGGAAGGAACCAGCAGCGTAGCTTTCAGACACACATAAACCTGACAATAACAAACAATCTTGCATTAAAATCAGCTTAAAGCAGTCCTGGAAATTACAGTCCAGCGGGCATTATTTGTGTACCAAATAAATGAATGGCAGTGAAAAATAACGGCTAAATATGAGGTATTTGGCTAAGCCTGAATTCAGAGGGACAAAGATGCAGAAGTGTATAAAGGAAAATCTTCCATCTTGTAATGTATAAAATTCCTTTGGTGTGCAGGAACACAGGAGATAAGGGCAAACCAGCACGTATCTTTTATCTCGACTGTCAAAAAAATAAAAAGGTCACGGATAAACAAGCTCAGGCACTTGTGCATGCCCTCCAGGCAGCTCCCTGTGTTACTAGGTGCTCACAAACCTTTGAAAAGCTGATCCTGAAAGGAAGAAATGGAAGTACAAGTAAATAGGAGTGAGTTACAAGTGTTTGAAACCCAGATGCTTATTTTAATTCCCTGTCCTTGCAAGTGAAACAAGAACTAATTCAATGCCATTGAAACACAGTGGGTTCAAAACCACGCAGGAGATGGATTTTTTTATATAACATAAAATTAACGCTGCTGGGAGCACCTGGGGAAGGCAGGGGGTGCTCGTGGTGGGGAGGGGGCCCAAGCCAGCTCTTCCTTCCATCTGTGTTATGGGAAAATGCTGGATGCGTGGCCGCAGGACAGTTAGATAAACCAGTAACTAACTTGCTTGGGGTTTGTCTGGGGACTGACAGACTCATGATCGTCCTGACCACAGGAACAGCCTAACGGGAGCTCACACCATATGAAGCACCAGGGTATCCACGTGAGAGAGAAATCTTGACTAAGAGCGGTGTGTTCGTGTCCCGTAAGGCATGACCTCCCACTGAGGCTTTTCCCAGGGTTTAACTCATTCCGTGGCCTGCCTCTTGGCCGCAGATTGATGCTTCTCCCATCACAGCTTCTTTTTTCTGCCATTTGGGCTCAGGCGTGCCGGGGGTGCTGAGCAGGACCATGACACTGCAGGCCACTTTGACCTGGCTGCTGAAAGCCCCGTGACTGCTTTTCATGCACGTTTCCAAACTCTGGAACCCCTACGTGTTAACAGCCCTGGCCCACACATGTCTCACTCTCAGCAAATATGTTTTTATGTTGCCTGTCATTGTGGTAAGTTGAAATGAAGGCTTTCATTAGCTGCTTATGGTGTTATTACTTTACCTCTTAGATATGGCCAGTTAGGGATGGAGGGATGGGATTTCACATTGCAGTTGCTTTGACTCCTGTTTCCTTCTGCAGTACTAGACTTGTCTGGGTTGGTGGCACATGCAAGCAGCAGAGAGCTTTGTGTGCTGAGAGCTGCTCTCTGTTTTCTCCAGCCCCACTGTGCCTGTCGAACACCACCTCTCACCCTAGCACCCGTTGCAGTGCCGTGGGTCGGGCTGCCCCACACGGCTGCGCCACCCAGCACTGTGCCAGGGCAGGTCAAGGGAGCAGCTGCAGCCCCGGATTACAGAATCACAGAGTCACAGAACTGTCTAGGTTGGAAGAGACCTCAAGATCATCGAGTCCAACCTCTGACCTAACACTAACAAGTCCTCCACTAAACTGTATCACTAAGTTCAACATCTAAACGTCTTTTAAAGACCCATTAGCTGTGCTGGGCGCCGTGTCCTGCTCTGGGTGTTTTGCAAACAGCCCAAAGACCGCAGAAGCCCATATGCCACGGTGAGAACAGTATCAGTAACATGGATGTTAGTCTGCCTGCTTAGCAGTGAGAGTGGAAGAGTGGTAAAGATAACAAGAACAGGGACCACGAAGCCTCCTGCATCCCAGACTGGTGGTGTTCCCTGCATGGGAGCCTGCACAGCTGCTGCAGCTCCAGCGGGAGGAGAGGCAAAGTCCTGGGAATGAATCCCCTACAGAAACACACAGCAGGGAGGGCAGCCCAGCAGGCAGAACGGGGACACCAGTGGCTTGGAGCAGGTGGCCACGGCACATCACAGAGCACGTCGATGCTGTTGGGACCACACATGCAAGCGCAGCAGCACGGCACAGTGAGATGCTGCTGTCTCCTGGGACAGGGGAGCCTGGGCACTGCAGGAGAGGAGTTTGGACCGAGGCTGACCCGTGCTCCCAGCTCACCAGGTGCACACACTGATGAAAAATGCTGTTTTGCAAAAAAGAAATCCAAAGGAATTGCTTTTACTTGAGGTCTAAGGATTTGCCCATTGCCGGGCTGCAGGCACCGCTGCTGGTCACACGTGCCCCTGCTGCTTGTGAGCGCGAGCAGCCCAAAAAACGCCAGCCTCCTCCAGCACCCTCCCTGCCTCAGCACCACCTCTGGCAACAGTGCCCTGCTCACTTAGCTTAACACCAGCACCCAGCTCTCAGCGGAGCCGTGAAATCTATTTGGAGACTTCCATGAAAGTTAACTCCAAACGACAGATAAAAATCTAAGACTTCCCCCAAAGGCTTTGGGGGCTGAAGAGGAGGCTCAGCCCCAGGCAGGCCCCGCTGCCAGCTCCCCACGCGTCCCCTGGCACTTCCCGAGGCTGTGTTCACAGTCCCACCAGGGGACCCCAACCCTACGGCTCACAGTCCCACCAGGGCACGGCCTCGCCCCAGGACCGGGAGCTTCTCTGGCTGCCTTCCTCCCCGCCTGCCCCGGCCTTGGCCCTTTGTCCCGGGCCGGGTTGCAGGAGGGGAAGCGGCTGGGCCGGGGTTTGCCAAGCGGGTTGCTCAACGCCGGGCTGACGCTGTGCCCGCATCGTGCTGCTGCCCCGCTCACTGAGCTCTCCGTGCCAGCGCCTTCCGCCCCGACACTCCCCTCGGCAGAGGTGTGAGCGGCAGAGTTACTGGGGAAATCGAGCTTTTAATCCTTTTCTGGCCGTTCCGGGAGGATATTGCTTTTCTGACAGCAAATTTGTATTGCAGTGGGGGCCTGCAGGCACGGGTTGGGGTCCGCATGCCAAAGGGCCCCTGAAGGCGAGCTCTGAAGGCTGGGTCTGCACAAGCCATGGAGCTGCAGGGAACGCAAAACAGAGCTTAAAGCAAACAACCAACAAAACCCCACCATGTCTTAATCACCGCTACAGAATAATGCAACACAGGTCTTTTTCTCCATAAGGAAATTAGGAAAGATCTAGACTTTGTCCTAGCCTGTAGAAGTGACTGTGGGGTTGTTCACCTACACAGCCCTTTCTGTGCGGCATCTCATTCACAGCAATCAAACTCCATGCCCACAGCTGCTCTTCTCTTGGCTCCAAGCCCTCGCCCATCTCTGCTGCTCACCTCCCTGTCCATCTTCCCTCTGTTTCCCTGTCCTTTTTGCTTTGTGTGCCAGTCAGCAGCTTGCTCTCGAGCCGTCCCTGCGGGGTCACGCAGCTCTTCGCCTGGGAACACAGAAACCTCCCTCGCCTTCCCCTCCGCATGCACGCGCTCCTTCTGCTGAGCACGCAGATGGGGAAGGATTTCCTTAGGTGGCATTTCCTGATGATTTCTGACTAACTGCAGAGGAAGTCAAGCCAAAGAAATGATGAATCTTCCATTTTTTTATTTTTAAAATAACTTAAAAACCCTGACGTCTCTTATTTTTGTGCTGCAAACAGCCTGCCCGCTGTCCTGCTCATGGCCTCACCCTCACAGATAAAACATGCACCAGTGCCAAGCACACCTTCTGCTGGAAAGCCCCTGTGCTTTTCTGGGAGCTTTATTTGCCAGCTTCCGTGGGATTGCCCAGCAGTTATTTAGAAGTAGCTCGCAGGCTGAAAGAGTGCTCCCTACGGTGCAAATGCTTCTTTAAGAAATTAAATCAAGAGGCACAGGAGCCTGGAATAAGTGGTTTTATGCAGGGTAGCAGCTCAGACCCCCTCCCTAGGGAGCTTCCTTTCTTGGTCTGGCTTGGGCTGTTGAGAAGGTCACACATCAAGCTCTGAAACCCTCAGCAGGAGCCCAGCAGCAGAGCCAGGACTCCCGAGGGAAGCCCAGCATTACAAGGGGGTGGAAGGGGCCGAGCCCCTGCCCCACTGCTCCTTGCCAGGCGCTGGAGGTGCTGCTGCTGCCACCCAAGGCTATCAGCGTGTAACCAGTACAGCCAAGTCCCTGGCTGCCCAAAACAACCAGGAGAGGAGCTCTGGATGGCATCTGGGGGAAATGCAGATCTTAAAACCCGTCAAAACGCAGCAGGCAGCCCACGTTAACTGGGGGCAGAAGGACAGGGCTATGACCCAACACACCCAGAAGATTTTTGCTGCAGGCACTGGGCCTGGGCAAGACCCTGCCCCTCCAAGCACACCTGAAAAATCCCTGAAGTGCTTTGTACAGAGGCACAAGAAGCCTGAGAGCTTCCTGAGCCTTCCGTAACCTCATTGCAGTCCCATTATCTGCAGCCCCCGAGTGTGATTTCGGGCTCAGCAGGCACACTCCCAAGGCTGGGCTGCCCCTGTCCAAGCTGCTCAGGGTGCCCCTGAGCTAGGAGGTGCCCACAGAGGGGCGGGGGTCCCACCAGGACCATGAAGCCCCCAGAAGGTAAATGTGCCCAAAGCTATATGTAAACGGCATCCCAAATACCTCGCTTGTTAGCAGCTCTGCTCCCATGGCCTTGCTCTGTTCATGAAATCCCAAGACCCATGTGCTGGGAGGATCCCACCTCACCTGCTCAGTGGGGAAATTGCACTGACAGCATCCAAGCTCCTCAGCACAGGACAGTTAAAGGATCAGATGAAACAGTGACCAGTCTTTGTATCCAAACCCAGAGCATTTCCTGAGCAAAGCGGCGTTTGGAGGCTCCTTCTTTGGGCAGCAAAAGCACAGCCCCTTCCTCCTGGGCTGCAGCAGGAGCCACTCACCCACATCCCAGGGAGGATGTAGCCACAGCTTCATCGTTGCTTGTTCCTCAAGGCGCCTGCAGATGATCTCCTGAGACACGGGTGTGTGACATCGGGTGCAGATTTGTTTGAATTTACATTCAGATAATTTCTATCAACAAGTCACAGCCTAGAAATGGCTGGAAAATGGAGGAAGCATGAAATGAAAGATGTGGGAGTTTCCCTTTGCTAATAAAAATAAATAAAGAGCACTGCTACGTTTTATATTAATTTATTAGAAAAAAAAAAGATACACAGTTTAATGTGCAAATATATACAACCAACATTACAATGAAACGACGGGAAGGGAGAGCCCCTCCGCTCTATCAGTGACTTACTCCTTCATAACAGAGATGACTGTTTAATGCTTCCCCACAGATTTACAAATACAAAAACAAGTATAATGCTTCATTTGCACAACACAAAAAGTTTATTCTTATTTGAACAAAAAATATTCTGGCTTTGAAATGGCAAAGTCTGCTATTTTGGTGGCTTTTTTTTTTTTTTTTTTTCAAACCTGAGCAATTCTCGCGGAACAGGGGAACAAAGGAAAGGCATTGCCCTGTGCTTCATTCTCATCACAGCATCTGATGGTCTTTGAATTCCTCAACCACTGACTCACTGAAAGTCAATGCAACTCCCAAATGTACATCCAGGACGTAATCAGTGGCGTGGAGAGCGGGCACTACCCTGGGCAAAAGAGAGCAGGTAGCAACCACCTGGCTCGAGTTAAATGGCTGTTGGCATTTCTCAGGTAAAGTGTTCCTATCTGACGGTAAGGTATTTAATGCTGTCTCCTGTAATAAAGGAGTTATAAATGGAAAATACAGTTTAGTCCAAAAAGCAAGAGTCCTGGATCCTGCTACGCTTTGCGTGATCACCAGAGGACTGCAGGAGGCGGCTGTGGTAACCTCAAATCGAGCGAAGACCTCGGGACCGAGCGCAACCCCCAGCAAGCACTTAAATCCTGCTCTCCTCGGGCACGAAGTCCAGAGCAGTTTAATCCCTTTCTATTCCATCAGATTTACTTCCAGCAAGTGTTCTTGCACCCGCTGGCCGCAGATGATTTGGCAGCAGAGCCCCGTACTGGCCCCGACCTCCTCCCGCCTGTGCCGTGCCGGGCCAGCACCCCACGCTGCCAGCGCTGCAGGAGCCAGCTGGGCCCCACGGCCACGTCGCGGGGCTCGCACAGCACCCACAGCACCAGCGCCGTCCATCTGCCCTCCGCCTCGTCACGCAGTCCAGCTGCACCTGCAATCCCCGCGCGGCGCCGCTGCTAATTACACAAAGCCCACTCTGCGTGGTTAACGCTTCTGCGCTTTGACCAAGAACCCCCAGCGGAGCTGGAGAAGGCACTACAGGTCCCAGCAGGGCAAAGCCAGCTCCCCAGGAGACAGGAGCTTCACAAGGGGCTGCTGGCCATGCCACGCTCATAAAGGCGCAGAGCCTCCCTCTGCACCGACTCCCCTGATATTTTTACGAAATACAAACAAATAACGAAACAACAGCCCTGCAGCAAACAGAGGAGGCTACCAGAGGCGTGCCTGGCATCCTGCCTCAACTACATTTTCAGACACGGCGCTGTCAAAAGCTCTTTCAGTTTTCAGGTGCTCTCACAGTTTTTCTTTCCTCTTTGGCCAGCGAGCAGAATTTACTGAGCACTGCAGCATCTCTCCTCCTGCCCGCAGGTTGCAGGGATGCTGACAGCAGCATGCGGGTACGTCACTGGTGGCCCATGGCGAGGTGGTGGCTCCATTTCAGACTGAAATCCCTAGCGATGGGGGTGACCTCTGCAGTCAGCCTTTGCCATCCTCACACCACCCTCCTTTTCTATACCCTCTTCGGAGTATTGCACAATTTGGCTATGTGGAGGGGACAAAAAGCATCTTGGGAGGCCTGCTCTGCTTTTAAACTTCTGCATTTTATTCGCTCCTGTTCTGTGCATTGTACTTGCACAGGAATACATGTCACAGACCCTGGAGTGGGACCTTAAATGAGAAATCTGAACAAAACCCCATACTTGGGTCTTAGTTTAGAAGTGAAAGTTAGAAGCCAGTAAGCTGTGTTCGATGGAGATAAGATAGCTCCGGGGCAGGAAGGAGACATGCGGAAGTTTAAGGGGGAGACTGAGCTAAGGACAGCCACCTCCAAGCTGAACATTTATATATTTTTAGGAAAATAAAACCAAAAGAGTTGCTCTTTCCTAAACTTCTGAATGACCCAGCAGCCGCGTCTGTCCAAGTTTAAATAGTTTTACAACAAACTAGAATAATGAGCGTGACAGTTGTTCTTGATAGCTTGGTATTTTTCCACTTCAGAAGGTTTTCTGACAGCATGGAAAGAAACACTCCGGTAAAACATGAGCTGATTTGCACGCTCCTGCAGCCTGACTGGGAGGCTGGGGCTCTGCAGCAGCTCAGCATCATTGTGCTCGCCCTTTGCGGATGCTTTCTGTGCTTTCCAAGGCTCCTGAGCGTGATGGTCCCCTGATGCAATACACATCTCGTCCAGACATGCAACTCCACAATGCAGCTTTCTGCATACTGAAAGCTTTCAGGGACATTTGTTATTTGCACACCTTGCAGTGGCACTTCTTCTGAGCAGAGGCAGATGTGTTTCTAACTGCAGCCCTCTCTGGCACAGCCCTGCAGAGGTGTGGATCCCCACAGCCCCACCCTGAGCCCACTTCCTCTCTCCCACGGCTACACCCGCAGCGCTCGCCTACATCAGTTTTAGGACCAAAAAAAAAAGGGGTTCAAAAACTAAACTTCACACCAGATTTACACTGAAAAGCTTGGATTATTTTCACAGCTTTTCCAAGCATCAGCTTTCATTGCAGCATAACCAGCATAACCCCCTGCTTTCAACCAGCTTGTTTTCTAACCCAGGACAATTTCTGGGATGGGGCCAAGCGCCCAGTCAGCCAAGCTGCTGGCGAACCTCGCTCTTACAGGGTGCTCACCACGGAGCTCCCAGCTCCGCATCTGCTCCAAAGAGATGGCGAGGCCTGCGAGCACTTCAGCTCTCTTGAGGTAGGAGGAAAACAGTGTTTCTGCTCTCAAGGCTGCCCCTGCCAGCAGGCCGTGCATCTTGGCCACATCTCCCACCCTGCAAGAGCTCAGGGGATGCAGGCAGAAGGGAGAAGAGCAAGGAGGGACCTCCAGCGCCAGCGACGTCTGCAGCAATGTTCCTAAAGCCTCTGCTCAGTCTGCAAGCATTTCGGGGAGGTCAGATGATCGCGGTACAACAGGCACACGAGGGAGGCCAGTGATTTGGCCCTGTCAAAGGGGAAATCTTCCGTAAGGGCCCTGGCTGGCTGTCCTCGCCGGCTGGATCACACCTCGCCAGCCAGCGGGACCTACCTGCAGCAGCAGAGCCTGCCAGGGCCGATCCAGCATGGGCCACGCTGCCCGTGCTCGAGTGGCTGTGCGCCACCTTAAACACAGGTCGCAGCCAAGCTTTGCAAAGTTAAATATGTCATAAACTATACACATATGTGATCCTGAGATAGCGCCCCTAACAAGTCCCAAGGTAGATAAGCTTCCTGAAGGCAGAGGTCCTCGCGCCGCCCGAGCGCATTGTTGTTTGCGTTTGGCAGGCTCGCCAGCCTCTCGCGGACCGTGCTGCGCTTCCTAATTCTCCTTTTTTTTTTTTGGGGTGGGTCTGATGAAACAATCAGTTTGATGACTGCTACCAGCAATTCCAATTGCATTTCTTCGCAGCTCGGATGAAAGCATTCTTGATCCTTTGCCAGGTCTCCCAAGACTTGCAGAAACAGGCTCACAGCTTCCCTTTCTATTTTTTGGCCGGCCAAGAGCTGTGTGTCAGCAGCCTCCTGCTAGAGGAGCAGCTGTGCTGTGCTGAGGACACTCCTCGAGATAGGAAGAAAACATCAGTAGTAATCAGACAGAGAGGCGACAAGCATGAGCCACAACAGAGAGCAGAAGCTTCACACGATGACCATCAGCCGGAGGGTCAGCAACTGCGCGTCCCGGTCCCGGGTCCATACTCCTGTTTGGAGCTTCTGACAGCAGCAGCTCGGAGTCAGGCTTTTTAATCCCAGGGGAAAAAAGCTATTTCCCCAAGTTCTCTTTGCTTGAGCGCTATATAAAAAGTTCTTTTTATTGTTTCAGTATTTAGCCCTTAGTTGATTAGTCACCGCTACCTGCCAGGTGCCTGCTGCCAGAAGCAGCCCGAGCACCCGCAGTGTCCGTAGGAACATCAAAAAATAGCTTTAGCAACTAGGAATTACACAACAGAGGGAGAAGACAGGGCTACCTAGATTAATGCGATGTGTAGTGGGTTTGTTAAGGTTAGGTGGACAACTTGTCCCAGAATCATGACAGAAAATGGTACCATGTAGCTTACCAGTAAGGGCAGTAAAAAGGGTAATGCATTCCTTCAATCACCAGCGAACCACTCATTCAACATACTATTTCCAGCCAAAATCAAAGGTTTCCGGTAAAAATGCCACTCCTCGGGAGATCGTAAGCATCTTACAGCTCCGCCTTTGAGCTCTGTGATAGCTGCTTCATTAACGTTGTGGTTCCAGTGCAAAAAAAAAATAAAAAAAACTCCTCCAGATCCCAACCTTCTTCCTTTATACTTTTGATTGCCTCTCGTCTGTCCATTCCTGCTTAGTGTTCTGTAAAGCTTGAGTCTTCTGTTCATCCACCTGCACGTAGTCCACTCTCTGCTCCTCAGAAAGAAATGGTTTCTGTGAGAGACAAAAAACAACACATTTAGTTAGGCTGTGAAAAGGGAGGTGAGCGAAACCTGCCTTGATTTTCTGTTACCCCTCATTCCCTGCTTGCCTCGCTTCACCTCGAAGCTCCCAGTGACTCCAGCTGCCAGCAGCATTGCTCTGCAGCCTGCCAGAGCTGCAGCCACCCACCCGGCGCCCCGGCGCTCAGCCCCGCTTGCTTTGCCGAGCGAGGACACTGCCCTGGCTCTTCTGCCCCTGTAGAGCATCACTGCCTTGTCACATCCTGCTGGGGATAACCTGCCTGCATTTAACCAGAGGATGGTTTGCTTTTAAGAAAGCTTTGGTGTCCCAAGGCTTTTGCCTTCAGGAGGACTGGATAAAAAGCTGTATAGGACACAAAACTTCCCCAGCAGACAATAGTCTTGGCTTTGCTGCAGTACCTGCTCAGCGCCTGGGCAGGCTGGAAGCTCTTTGGAACAGGGTTTGCAGTTTCTCAGCATTGCTAAAGAAATTAAAATGCTTTTGGAGATGCCAGAACAAAAGTGCACATCTTGCTGTGTTATGAGAGATGGTACAGTTTTACCTGATGAATTTATCGTGGGTTGTAAACTTGTTACTGCAGAGAGACTGGGGGGAAAACCAGTAGGAAAGGGAGACTATGAAAATGGAAGAGCATGCCGAGATCCTTCAAGCACCAACAAGCTCGCCCACGGGCCCCTCTGCTGCATGTCCCAGTGGAGCCTCCTGCCCTCTGCTGAGCTCAAGTTAATGGCAGCCCTACAAGGCAAGCTAAGGACACCCTGCCATCACCCTAATTCTGCTTTTATGGGGTTAATCTTGCCACTGGAAACAGGACTGGTACCTAACAGAGCATGGTTCTGGGTCTTTTCCTCCCAGCAGACACAAAGAGAGGAGGTTTGGTTTTTTTGCACAGGGGACTCATACCTTCTGTACAGGGGATGGGGAAGCAGAATTAAAATCCAATGCTAAGTAATCAAGGTTAGATTTCCTTGTCCATGGAAAAGCACCACTGTATGGAGATGTTGCCTGTCTGTGTTCCTGTCAGGAAAGAAGAGAAACTTTTAATGCTCTTAAAACACCATCCCAGGAAGAAGCAGGACGGCGCCGGGAGCAGGAGACTCTCCCGGCAGCACGAGTGAGGCCGGCCAGCACCCACGGGACAGCCTTTGGTGACGACCAGTGGGGTAAAGCTGACCAGCTGGGTACCACGAGGAAATGGAGAGTGCCTTTTTCTCCTGGTCGTTATGGCAAAACCAGCACACCCTGCTGAATCTCATTCTGATCTGGACAAGATCCCGAGGCAGGAGCCCAGCTCCTCGCCCCAGCCCCTGGAAGGCTCAGGTTCACAGGGGTGCCCGCGGAGCCGTCGTGGTAGTGTCTGTCCACATCTAGTGCCAGGGAAATCAAGGTGACCACAAGCACATGGGAGGTTTTAATTGACCGGAAAGTCAAACAGGGAGCAGTTACAACTGGAACTGCCCTACCAAGCAGATTTTGGTCTGGGAACGGTGTGGGTTGAAATTTGGGACGATTGTTTAAGGAGGCTGTGGTCAGTTTCGCAATGCATTTGTATGGCCACTGCTGCGGGGCCAGATCGGCAGACACGGGTCTCAAATCTCTTGGTCTGAGCCAATTTCCACCTAAAACTCAAAGGAAACCGAGGCTCTGGTCTTTTGCAAGATATGGCTAGAGAGTGAATGAAGAAAAGGAAGCCACAAAGCCAGATGTTCTTCTCTCGTGGGATGGGAAGTGGGGTTAGTGCCACCAGCCAAAGCAGAAGCAATAGGAGTCGGCAATGGGCATTCTGTTTCTGCACAATATTTGGTGTGTTTCTTTAGGAAGTGCGCTAACGGCTTTCTGTCATTTCCTAGGAGATTTCTGCAGGGCACACTTCTGAAAGGTGAAAAGATTTCAGTTGCCTTCGCCTTAATGAGTTCTCATGTAAATATGGCTGATCCCTGTGCTCTCTTGGAACTGCTCAGCAACATTCGTGGGTGAACAGCTGAGTTCTGCGGAGCAGAAGAAGGGCTCCCCTTATCTCTCTGTAAATCGGTCCCACTGTCTTGGGTTTAAAACCATTTCATCATTTTTTGTTCAAACAGAAGGCAAAGGACAAACCTCCTCAACATTTTTTCTTAGAAAACAAACTTCTGCATTCTCCATCAATGTGACAGAGCAGAATAAAGCAAAGGATGGCTGTGTGAAAATGAAGATTACCATATGAATGTAACTTTCTTCCTCTTCTCCGGAAACTGAATTGGCAAATATTCTTGCTGAATTAATACCGTCTCTTTCTGGTGAGATAAAGCTCATTCGATTGCTATGAAGAAAAACACAGGAGAGGTTAAGGAAGCATCTTACAGATGCTCTGAAATGAAGCCAAAGCCTGACACAGTCCATATGGGGAATAAACTCGCACTAACGCTGCAGCCTTTATGGAGAGGATGTCCAAAAACATTCCTTAGTTCCAGAAAGTGTTACGTTCCTCCAAGTGTCTTTTTATTTTAGGGGAGGATTTATGAAAGTTTGTCATCTCTGGCATGACAGAAAGCATAAAGCGTTGGAGCCATTCTCCAGCGAGGGGCACAGACAGCACTCATTAGGGTAACGAGTGCCGCTGGGGCAGCTAGCTACATGGGCACCCCTTTATGGGGACTGACACGAATTAAACAGCTACTGGAGGGGCACACGGAGGAGCTGGCTGGCTCCAAACCCTGTGTAAACACAGGCTGTCTGTGCCGTGGAGATGGCTGCAGCTCGGCCCTTGTTCGAGGAAATCTGCATCACGAGTGAATGACTGCAGGCTGGCACAGGGGGGTTAGTTATTAGGAAACTGGGCGGCTACTTGGTGCAGCATGAACGGCGTAATTCCTTATTAGTTCCGGGCAGCCTGCTTTTTAGTTTTGTTAATGTGAAATGTGCAAACGCCCCCCTGAGCTCGTTATCCTTCAGGACTCTGCACTGTGTCAGCACTAATTAACCACGGCGCTCTGGCAGGGCGCTGGGGAGGCAGGCTGCTGGGTCGCCCTCCCAGGCAGCCCGTGGGGTTAACTGCTTCGGAAAGGATGGGCTGGGACAGGGCTCCGCAGCCACCGAGCTCTCCCCCAAGCATCTCACTGTGTCCTCCCCTCCTCTCGAGCTCCCTCAGGTTGAATCTCTGTGCAGCTAGAGCCCGATAGCACCACCCGTTCGCACTGCCTGTGTGAACAAAGGCGTTTGTTTTTCCCCACAGCTCGCTTCCAGGGCCACAAGGTCACACCAGCAGAGCAAACCTTAGTTTCCACGTGGCAGCACAGAAGCCTGCACCCAGGCTACAAGTCAGGCAGATCTTGATCTTAACTAGTTCTCTTCTATCTCAGTTTTCAGAAACAAAAATGATGCCATCACTCCAGACAAAAAATAAAATTGAGGCATGTGAAGCTTTTGGCCATCACGGCAGCCACACCAGAGCAGACTAGCTCTGGCCTTTCCCAAAGGAACCTTCACAAGAGATGGAGTTTCCTGCAAACCCCAATTTGCAAGATACCCAGAACACATCCCTCCTGACAGCACCGGGTGATGCTCAGCTCACTGGAGCTGCCAGTCTCGAAAGGGAGCCTTGCTTTTTAGAGACAGCAAAAGCCTGGTGGGTGCTGGAAGGAGCCCTGGGGAATTCTGGTATGTGGCCTTCACCAGGAAGCTGCATCGTGTGGAATGTGAGAAGTCACTTTTAACTCCATCCCACAATGTTAACATTTGAAAGATTGCAAGGGTGGGTTTCGTGGCGACTTACTAAGGCACGGTCCACATCCTGGTCACGGCAGCATGCTCACGGATTGTGGAGAGGTTCCTCAGGTCCAGAGGAGGTGGCCGTGCTGCAGGGAGACACAAAGGGAACAACATTTGAAAAAGCAAGGCTCAAGAAAATCAGGAACTGATTAGAAAAATGCAAGAAATAGAGTATTTCACAGAACATAACTGATACAGCCGAGATAGGAGTCAGTAACAGATGACCACTTCAGGCAGTGCCGGAAAGCGAAGTCCCTCGTTTACTCAGAACCAGCAGGATAAATACATCGGGCACCAGGAGAGCAAACGCTCTGCAAGATCTACGCCTGATCCTTACCTCAGCGCAGCCCAGCCCGTGCTGCCTGCAATGGACAGGTCAGCTTCAGGTCATGGTAGGCTTTGGGCTCTCTCCTCAACCCAAAGGTCCTACACATGGCAGTCTCTCCTCGCACCTCCGCACGTTTTCCTTTCAGTTCTCAAAACCTTCCAAGCAAGGACCTGAGCTTGCTTTGCTTCCTAGCAGTGCTCTGCATTTCTCCCCCTGCTTCACGTAGCATTTCCTCAACCCATTCCTGAGTAACCCTGTGGCTCTGTAGCCCAAACAGCTTTACCAAAGGCTAGGCTTTGGCAATTTTTTTTCTGCATAGCCATATTTCGTCACCAGTATATCATCAACCCAAATTTTGGAAGTGCTATGAGAAGCTGGAATGGAAAGTAACAGCATCTGCAGGAAATTCCTGGTGAACCCAAGGCAGCTGCACCCACCCAGCAGAGATTTAGCCAACAGCCCACATGCCAAGTGGAGGATTTGAGTGCTTGGATGCCCCGTTCCTGGGAGGCAGCAGCACGCAGGGTTAGCCTTGCTACAGAGTGGGTCCACACCCCTGCCCCACGCTGACGTGGCTGCAGAAGTGGCCACAGACACACAGACACTTTTCCTCTGCTTGCAAGCAGCCCCCTGGATGCACCCCACTACGCCACAGTCCTCAAGGCTCCTACACAGGGATTCAGCCCCTTCTAGAGAAGGAAAAAAGCCTCGAAACGCGCCAAGGCCACCCGCAGCCTAGATGCTCTTTAGGTCTGGCCTTACATTTCCTGCGAGGCTTGAGGTCTCGGTTCACCGGAGGCGGCTCCAGGTCGGAGGGCAGCTCGGGCAAGGGGCTGGTGAGTTTTTCAGTACTGACGACTGGGAAGGTGAAGGTGGCCGAGCTGGGGCTCATGGGGATGTAGCCGTCGGGTGAGCAGTCGGAGCCGGGCGCCGAGGGAGAGGTGCTGGGGCGCATGGGCACGTAACTGTCCTCCGCACCATCCGCGGCTGTCGAGTAGAGCGGGGAGAACCGGCAGGGCTTCGGCAGCAAGGGAGGAAAGGAGAAAGAAACCGTGGTGAACAAACAGCTCGCCCCGAGCGGCTCGGGAGGTCCTGCTGGGACCTTGCCACGACACGCAAGGACGGGAGACACACTCGGTTCGGGTGCTCGTGCCAGCTTGGGAGGAGCTCAGCGCCTTGCTGCTGGACACTAGGACCAAACCTAGGGGTGACTGAAGTAGGTCTGCCTCACCCAGCAGCAATTCTGACCTACAGGATGAAGGAAGTCCTTTCACACAAACAACTTCTGAAAGGAGAACAACTGGATTTTTGCACATGTAGAAGCCGAGAGAGCAGAGATACAGGCAGACAAGTTACTTCTGATAGCTGAATATAACCACTAAAGGTTGATCACCAACCCTGCAAGCTTCCAGAGGAGAGGAACACAAGCTGCACACCACCAAGGCTTGCATACAAGCAGCAAAGGAGCTCCCCCACAGAAAGCAGCGCTCAGTGCCAGACAGCAGGCTGGTTGCGTGGTGCCTGGTGGTGCCACACGTAACCCACATCTGTGCAAGCTGGGCCAGGAGCTTTGGGCTGACACAGTGCTGAATCACAGGGGCTTTGCTCACAGCCTTTCCTATATCCTGAGGAGGAGATAGCTCTCAGGATCAGGAAGAAATAGGCTTCTTTAAACCTCTTTTTTCCCCAAGAGGGAAGCGGCTTTCTCAGGTGCCTGTGGTCAACAGCTTCATTCTTGAGGTTACTGGAGTCCTTCACAGCAGGCCTGCCTTTGTCTGCTTTAAAACCAGGGGCTCCATGTTGTGGCCTCCCTCTACCCATAGCCACAGAGAAGCAGCACAGAAGTTGTCTGAAGCCAAGGGCTGCTTCTTCCTACTTTTTAATTATTTTTTTTTTTGCTGAGTCCAGCAGATGACTGACTACCAGAATGTGAAATGAGTCACTTGCTGAAGCCCGCATGCATCAGTGTTTAAGTTTATGCAAGCAGAGTACTCACCAAATTCAAGCTAAGCCTCTTGTCCCGGCTTCTTAAAGAACTGCCTTCCATGTCTGCTGCACAGAAAAAAGCGATTAAAAATGTGCAAGGTAGTCCAACCTGGTGGAACAATGCTGGAGTAAAGCACATGGCCCTAAACAAACTGGAGTGTTACAGCAATTCCCAAACTCCTGGTATGTACCCTAAATGAGGAAACCCAATGACACACAAGACCAGAACCAACTTGGTAGTGTTTCAAGAGCAATTTTGGCTATTTTAAGTGTGATGAAGCCAAGGAACAGGATCGTGCAACCCTGCTGTAACTGAGACTTCCCATACTCACAGGCAGGTGGGGGGAAAGACTGGTGTGGTGCAGAGAGCAAGCAAGCAAGCAGACTAACATCTGAACCCAGTGTCTGCTCTAGTCCCTCTGTTTCCCATCTCTCAGATACGGAATTATACCACAGGGACGTAGGGAAGGTTATTTTGCTGTTTGGAAAGCATTTGGGTGCCTAGGATGTAGGGTGCCTGGGAAACACATGTTGTTCTAGCAAGGGTGCATGAGCAAGCCTAACGAAGGGGGGAAATTCTTCTCTTTGCCACCCAGAAATGCTGACACAAGGCACGTGGCTTGAGCTGCTGGGGGACAAACCGCCAGAGGGAAGGTTCCCTTGTGCAGGTTGGCCTCCTCTTGGTGTAGGTCAACTTGTTTGTTGAAGGAAAAGGCAACAAAAATTGAAAAATGGCATTCAATCCCTAGATCAGCAGTGGTAGCTGCTGGAATGTTTCTGTCTGATTTTACTGTGGATAATGGAAGGCTGTTACAGTTTGTTTTCAAGGAGGGCAGAAAAAGGAACTGGGGGAATTGGAGGAAACAGAAGTGCTGTCACTCCTACCATATGGGTGCGTATACGGGCACACACACAGACGTGTGTGGTTACAGACATTTCTACCCCTGCTTACAACCACCACCCTTTTCTGGAAAGTGACTTTCTGATCAGAAAAGTGCTTTTCCGTGCTCTCAGGGCCCCCAGGTAGGAGCACGGTAAGCCCTGCACCCTGCTGTGGCCGGAGAGATGCCTGTGCTGCACCACAGCTCAGGGCTGAGCGCAGCAGTGCGGAGGAGAAGGAAGCAGCGCTGCTGGTGCGGGTGCACATGCGTCGGGGTGGGCAGGCGTCCTGCGATGGATACAGTTCCTTCGTTTGGCACAAAAGCAGTCAGGCACACCGGTAGGTGCCAGGGTACGGGTGCTTTACCAGCCCATACTACCTTTGCAGCAGGTCGATTCACAGCCATGCAGCTTTTACACATTGCTAAGGGCAAAAAAAAAAGAACTAAACTCAAGTGGGCTCACTGCAGGAGCCCATGAGCTGCAGCTGCTTCCTCCCTGTTTCTTTTTCAGACCGTCCTTTGTGAAGCACATTTTAATTCAGAGTTTAACCTTTCAAATAGTTTCAGCTGCACTTGGGGGAAGAGAAAAAAAAAAAACAGCAGCACTTATTAATTCATTGCTGCCCCCTGTCAGGCAGAGATAACCTTGCAGCACAGCAGCAGAACATGACATTTGGACACTTAATCCTCTTAAGAACCCTTTGGTGTAAATTGGGATGGAGAAACATTAACCACCTCACGCGTGCCAGCAGGGCTGGAGCAGCATATACGTGGAAGCAAAAGCAGTGTTTTTCAGGGAGCAAGCAGGCGTAACTGATAATGAAGAAGAGCATTTCCACTGATGGGTGTTTCTGCAGAAACCTTCCAAGAATTGTTTGTAGACTGATAAACAGCCCGGGCAGAGCTCTCCTTGCTCTGCTGCCTGAGCTCGGAGGGCAAGATCTAACGGCCCCAGACACTGAGAGCCCATTCAGACTACAGGGGCCTGAAGGATGCTCACCCATACAACCCTGCCTTGTCTCCTCATCAAAACTGACACATCACCGCAAAATATTTGATGCTTTCCAGCCAGCTGCTTCCCTCTGTTCTGTGGCTTCACAACATAAAACTCGCATCTGCTGTGTACACTGGATTTTGTCCCCTGGATGTTCCTGGTTTTCAACCATTATTTGGTCTGAGATAGTTTTCAAGAACCAAAAAGGCACCCCCACTGGGAGCAGGGCTTGCTTTGCAGCCGTCTCCCTCTGCAGCAGGTTTTCAGGCTAGCCAGGAGGAAATGCCAGGACAGAGGGGGATTTGCTGAAGGACACCAAGTCCCCAGCTCACCCAGGATTACATCCCATCCCCAGCACCTCCCTGGCGTCCTGTCCTTTAAGCATGAGAAAAGAAACACTGCTGTTACTGAGAGGACTCTGTGCGGAGCCACAAAGGCACTTCCCCTGGGCAAGCCCACGCTTTGACCTTCAGAAACAGAGGGGCAGGAGCTGAATGCAAGCGATGGACAGCTCCAAACCCTGCTCAGACAGGTCTAAACTCTGCTTGGACAGGTCCAAACCCTGCTCGCACCATTTTGGGGCTGCCATGAAGCATCACAGCAGGAGAGCAGGCAGTGGGCACCCTCCCACCCCTCCCAGTGCCAGCAGCTCCGAGACACGCTCACCTTTCCAGTTCCTGACATTGTCCAGGCTGGACAGGGAGATCCTCCTGGGCACCAGCGCCACTGGAGCCCGGCAGGTCCCCGCGTGGCCGTTCTGCAGCACCCTGCCGCCCGCCTCGTCCCCTCGCCTGTCCAAGAAGTGGGTGGGCTTGGGGGGCCGCGGGGGGGGCGTGTTGGAGAGCACATCCAGCTGGCTCACGCCGTAGGGCAGCGCACTTTGGCTCTGCTCAGTCTGAAAGGTTGGCGTCAGCGGCGTCCCCAGCAGTGGAGAGGAGGAGGAAAAGTCACTGGGTGTCCCGCTCACGTCGGTGCTCCTGGGCACGGTGCCGGGGTTTGCCAGCGGGGCCGCGTCCTGGTGCACGGCACCGCAGGGCTGCACGAGGTACAGCGAGGGCTGGGACTGCAGTGAGTCGACAAACACGTCATCCGATGAGGTCTGCTCCAGGGATCTGTCCGAGTTGGACCAGCTGTCACACCTGCACGGGGCAGAGAGCAGGGCTGCTGCTTGCCTCTTCTCCTGCCTGCAGCCGGGTGAGCGTGCAGGGCTGGGGGGGTAAAACCTGCTGGGAGCGGCTCCATGGGCCGCTTTGCACTCCCAGCTTGGAAAATGCCCACTGACCGCTTTGTGGTTTCCTTTCTGCTGGCACTTGGCCCTGCACACCCTCAGGGCACTGTCCAGGCCCTGTCCTCACCCCCAGGGCAGCGTGGCCAGCAGCGATGCTCCTTCACCAGCCCAGGGCTTCCAGCCCTGTAAGGCTGAGCCCTCCGCGTGAGGAGTCCTCGCACCACCACGCCTCAAATTTCAACCTCCATGCTGCAGCGTTTGCTACAACCCCTATTTCCCTGTCTGGTTACCAGGCAAGTGGAGAAGTGGCTCCCAAAGCTGCGTGCTCGCCAAGCAAGGCATCTGTTGTGCTGCAGGAACCCAAGTTAAAAACCAGGGGGACTTTCAGAGAAGGAAGGGGAGGAGCACAAGAACTGTCCTGCTGAGGCTTCACCCATTCTTTCCTCCCGAGTGACAGTGTGTGACAAAAAGCACAGTCTGAGCCCAGATCTGTCCCCTCCCTGTGGCCACGGAGGGGCCCCCAAGCTGAGCATGAGGCACTTTGAGCACCTGGGGCAGCAGCAGGCGGAAAGAGCACCTGGAGGGAGACTGCACGGGCCAGGACTGACAGCTGATGCTTGACCGCTCACCTCCTCTACAGAAAGCCCCCTGAGAAATGGCTTTCTGAGGGTCCCATCGGGCTCAAGAGCTGCAAGACTCCAGGACCAGTTTGCCCCAGCTTCCCAGGGGCACGCCGGGGTGGCTGCAGCCCGAGGTGTGCGGTGGAGCCCGGAGTTACCTGGTGTGGCTGAGCTTGCCCGACTCGCAGTTGGAGAGGAAGAGGTAGTCGGGGAGGAAGACCGACTCCGACTCGCTGGGGGTCTCCTCTGTGGCAGAAGCGTCGGCAGCGGCCTGCTCGACCGAGAAGGAGGGGTCAGCGATGCGGGAGGCGTGGGTGGAGGCGGCTGGCGAGGGCTGCGGGGACGAGGTGGTGTGGGACAGGCTCTCCACCGAACCTGCAGGGAGAAGCGACGGCCCCAGCTGAGCCACAGCGGGGCGAGGCGAGGACGCGTCGCGGGAGCAGGGCTGTGCAGGCTGGGCCCTGTCCCACAGGGTGAGATGCGAGGGCCCCAGCAGGCCGAGCCAGCCCTCAGTGCCTGCCCTGTGCTGGCTGCCGTGGTCACCCCTCAGCCCCGGGGCGTATGGGGAGGGCCCCACCAGCGAGGAACCCACCCCTCCGGTGACACTACACCTCCACATCAGCCCCGGCAGGCTTCCCCCCGGCTCCTTCCCCCTCTGAGCCAAAAGAAGCAGGAAAAAAGCCAAATTCTTCCTCGCCCTACCCCGTGGCTTGCCCCTTTCAAGCAGGGGGAGCCATCTCCTTCCTTCTCTACCAGCTGTTTCCTCCTGATAGCTCGGATTTGCAGTACTGCAGCAAACCCCAGGTTGCAGAGCACTCGCACGCGTGCTTCAACTCGAGCTTATTCAGCAAAGCGTTTGCTTAATTTTCAGCAGGTGCCTGGAGCAGCAGGACTGCAGCGGCCCTCTTGGCCCCGGTGATCATCTGAAGGGAACAGCTTTTCCAGGCTTTCATGCTCGTGAAGCAGGGCTGACGGCTGAAGCCTTCCCAGCTGAAAAATAACTTCTCTTTTCCATCCTGCTGGCTCAGGCACTGGCTCAGCCTGCAGAGCCTGGACTCAGAGCTGGCTTGCAAGCTGAGGGGGATCAAATATGCACCAGGCTAACTCCACAGAGACCTCAGCGAGCATGTGAACATCGCCATCTGACCACGTATTTAAAGAAATAACAAAACCAACACAGTGCACAAGAAAAATAAATGACATTGTGGATTACTAGCACAGAGACTGAACAGGCCTGAGCTCCATCTGCTACTCGCAGGGTTTAGCCTCAGATTATCCCATCAGGAAGGGCTGCGGGCTGCACAACACATGGCAGGTCTGCACCATCCCCGTCCCTGCCGCTCGCCGTGGCTGCCCTTCTTTAGCCTTTGTGGACGTGGCTACCCAGAGCCAGCTCCTGGCCCCCCATCCCCGTCCCCGCCAGCTCTGCTGGGAACCGCATCAGCGTGCATTAAAGTCGTGCTGCAGCGGCAGCTGGGGAGAATGAATTATGCATGGCCATTTTCAAGGGAGAGCAGGCAGAGAATAGGTTCAGTGCCTCTCCCGCTCTGTCCTCCCGTTTGCCAGCAAGGCTGAGCACAGCTCTTCGGCTGGCAAAATAGCTGTTTTGGTGGGTACTAACCCCCAAATCTCTGCCCTGCACTGACGGGAAGACTCACCATGGAGGATGCCCCATCAACTTTCCCTGTCAATGTAGGTCTTGGAAAACCAGACGGCTTCTCCCTCCTGCTACAGACCCCAGCTCCAAAACTGTCCTTGTGCAATGGCACAATGGGTGAAAGCGGGGGTCCCTGCCTGCAGCTCCCCCCTACCACACCGGGCTGCAGGGAGGTGGAGACGCTGCCAGAGGCTGACATGAAAGAGCAGCCTTGAGGAGAGCAGGGAGGGATTTCCTCCCGAGGAGGGCTGGGAGGAGCCCTCACACTTCCCCTGACTCCCACACATGGGCCGGGCGCTGCCACCAGCAGGCCTGCTGCTCTGTGGGAGCTCAGCGGGGACACGAAGGGGACGCCCCGAGGGGAAGCATCCCTGTGGGGACAGCAGGGTTCCTGCAGGAATGGGGCTCCTGGCTCCCCGCGTCCCAGTGCGCTGCCCTGGCTGCCAGAGGTGTCCTCAGGGGGGCTGCAGCGAGCTCCCAGGGCGTCAAACCACTTCTCAGCAAGGTTTAAAAAGAAAAAAACATGCATTAAAAGCAGCAAAGAAACCATCAGAAAGGAGCAGGAAGGGAGAAAGTCCCAGCATGGGTGCGAGCAGAAGTGACTGGAGCTGTGGGGAAGTGAGGGAGAGGTGGATGGAGTGCAGGAGCAGAAGGCTCCTGTCCAGCCTCCCGCAGCCAGGAGGGACCACGGGTGACTGGTTGCTTCAGGTGACAGCGGTGACATCCTGGGTGTCAGGCTCCATCATGCTGGGGGAGAAGGTGGAGGTACAGGGGGGTGATGGAGACTGGCGGGGATCAGTAGGGGCTGCATGGGGAGGAAGCAAGGCATTTACACGGGGTGCAGAGCGATACCTGGAAGAGCCCAAGAGGGAGCCCAAGAGGGAACCTCTTCCTCCCCCAGCAGCTCCCGTGCCTTCAGCACGGCCACGGGCACGGTTCCTTGTGGCAACCGAGTGCCATGGGGCGAGGGTGGCCGGTGGCTGGTGGCCAGCCCGCCCCGCCTGCCGCCTGCCCAGGTGCTTCCTGACATCTGCTGGAGCTCGCGCTTCCCCTCCACCGGCCGGCTGGCCCCTCCTGTTGACTAAAACGTTGGCCTGACGGGGCCAGCTCTGAGCTGCCTAAACGTCGAACCCGAGGCCTCTGGTGAGGAGGAGCCGGCTGGGAGCTTGGCTTCGTCGTGGCTGTCAGGGGCTGAGCCACGGCGCAGAGCTGCGACCGCGCCGTCTGTGCCCACAGAGCATTAGATCGGGGGTTCACTGGTTCGGGGTTTGGCCTCAAAGCTACCGTGAATTCTTGGAGAGATGCCAGGACTGTAAGTGACTGATTTCCCACTGTAGTATTGGCTGTGAGAGTCACCTCAATGCGGAGCAGCTCGGTAAGGTTTCCTGCTCTGCATGTGCCCTCCTTGCAGTGATTCATTGCAGGGACCGTGCCTTGTAGCGGTAGCGTTCACGTTAAAAAAGCGTGCTGCATTTAATAGGGCTTTTCTTAAGCTAATTTTTAGGAGTAATTTGTTTAAACCTCCAACCTCTTGGGGGATTTCTGTGCTCCCAGAAAGCTGAAGCAATTTATCAGTATTTGAAACGTGCTGTGCAAGCTGTGCAACTGTGCAGGCTGAAATCAGAGGGCAGGAACAGAAGCTGAACATGCCCTGCAGCCTGAGCCAAATCCACACCAGACCCGACCACACTGGCAGGAGCTGCGGGCTAAATAGGAGGTGTTATTTGCCAGGAGAGATGTAGCAAGTGCATGGCTGGAAGCTCAGCTTACACTGCCCGCGATGCAGACTGCCGGCTCAGCTGCCAGACTTTACACTGAACCAAGACAAATGCTCTGCACTGCAGGGGATATTTGCCTCGAGGAACAGAGCAGAAAGCTGGGATGTCAGCTCTTCAGCCCGCCACAGCAAGAGCTGTCACTTCTCATCCATCAGCATCTACACTGGTGGTCTTGGCTGGGAAACACCCGTGGGATTCTGCCAGTGCTGCCCACATACAAGCCACGCTACACTCGAGCAGTACAACAGAGGTTTCTAGTAATAATGCATCTTTCCTGGGGACTGCCTTGGCTCCTCTGCCTCAGATCACACCTCCTTGGGCACGTCCTCAATGCAGTGCCAGAAGCCTACATGTAGATTGGAAAGACAAAGAAATACATTTGGTTCTTTGTCTTGCGAGGGAAGACTTAGCTGACAGGCTGATTGGTAAAGCTGCATCCAATGCAGCACCGCAGCGAGAGCAGCAGCACAAGGGCGACAGCTCCATTTCAGCAAGGGCCAACCAGCAGGGAGCGGGTCACTGGACAGTCCCTAATTACCCCCAAACTCCGATGGACTTGGGGGATGACTGCCATCCCCCAAAGCTACCAGCTCAACTCTTCAAGCTGTACCCATGGGCAGTGTGTACTGGCACAAGAACATGTGCCAGCCAGTTTTCCTGGTGCTCTCTAGAGCCAACATGAAAACGGAAGACATCAGATTCATAACAGGAATGCTGCAGAGCTCTTCCACTCCCATTTCCCCTCAGAATAAACTACTGAAAAGATGATTAAAGAAGGCAGGGAACTGGGATAGGTTAAAACCAAACATCTCATGGCCTTTTGCTTCCTCTCTACCAGGTAAGGGTATGCCCACGCAGCAGTGGGAGCACAGCAGCACACTGACCATGGCAGGATAGACCGCCCCTAAACATCTTGCTGCCCTTTGAGTCCCTCCATCACCACCCTTTTCTGCCCTCAGGCTGGCTTTTATCACCACGAAGGGCTCAGCCCTGACTCACTTCCTACAAAGCACTGAAACTGCTGCTGTATCTGCCCGTTGGAAATGTCAAGGGAAAGACAGATTGCTGTTATCTGAGCCTGATTTTCTCATTTGAAAGGTAAGTTGATGATGACATGGGTCCTGGCTTTAATTCCTGGCTAGATCCCTCTTGGAGTGGTTAGCTCCTGGAAGCTCTCCAGGAAACTCACCCCGCTGACTGCCCGCAGGTGTGGGGCTGGCAGAACAGGCCGGCTTCGTGCTGCACTGGAGGACCACCGCTTTAGCCTAGACAGACACCCCTAGCGCTCTCCTGTCCTCTGCCTTTGCTTTATTTTTCTTCTCACTAATAGGCTAGGATAGTTCAGCATTTTTGTCATTGATTTATGTGTGCACATACACCCAGATCTGCGCACATTCCACGTTCAACAAAGCTTGAGAAAACGCGAGTTTTGCAGAACACTTTCCTGGAACAGGTGTCTTACGTTAAGCCAAACTAAATAAACATGGGCCATGTAATGAAATAAACAACCCCAGAAGATAACACTCAATCAGCTTTTCACATAAACAGTACCTTTTCTTATTAAGGACCTGCTGTTTATTCTAGCAGCGATTGCTTCATCGACGTGAGACCAAGCAGCCAGCTCTTATTTCCACCCAGCAGAAGCCAGCCCCCCAGTAACCTTCAGAGCAGGGTCTGCACCGCCTCAGGACCACGTGGAGCTGTAGGAGATGTTAAGTCCCACATCCCTTGCCACCCCAACGAGCCCCACGCTTCCTTTTGCCCCGAGCAATGCTATGGAAAACCCCAACCCCAAGCCAGCCCCAAGATAGCACAATCCTACCTGTGCCATCTTCCAGATGCCCAAAGTTGCAGATCTGGCTGATGTTGTGCACCCAGACCTGCATCTCCTCCTCGGTTTTGGCCACCAGGTAGAAGGTGCGGTAGGTGGTTCTCACGATGAAGACAAAGTTGTTCTGAAACTCTTTCCTGATGAAGTTGGGCCCCGAGTGCTTCAGCACTTCGCACTCGTTGAGGTCGATGATGCGGATGGGCTTTTTGGAGTGGTTGTTCCTGTAGTACTCCAGCACGTCGGGGTTCCCGCTCATGCGGCCTCGGCGCAGCACGAACCAGCGCTTCCTCCATGCCTGCGGGTGGCACAGACAGGACCCGTCAGCCTCGCAACACAGCCAGCAGCACTTTTTGGCGTTAGGGCTTGTTAATAAACCTGTGGGAATGGGACTTGGACCCGAAGTGTTTGCTCTCAGCTTGCGTTTGGGGCAGAATGAGGAGAAGGGCTGTCATCTGGGGGAGCACAGGGAACACGGCTTCTCTCTCCTCTCGCCCTCAGCCTGCCAGCATGATGCAATGGCTCTGATGCTTCACCTGCCTTTAGCTACAGCAGGTGAACCAAGAAGAGATTGTAACACATTTTCCTTTCAGCTGGGACCACACCGTGTGCTGCAGCATGTGAGCTAACACCTGGCAGCACGCACCTCCTGCCCAAAGCGAGGCCTCCGGATGACCCGCATGGCTTCCCGGGCCAGGAAAAAGCTGTTAATGAGCTGCCAGCTACTTCTGGAAGCCCAGAGCAAACCCTGAGGGAGCTGTAGTGCTAAGATGTTAAGCGGGAACCTCCCCAGCGCTGCAGAACATCTGTTTACCCAGACACTGCTTCCAGGGACGCCGCAACCTGCACCAACCCCTGTCAGCACCGGCATCTCCTGGGCCCACATGGCTGAAGGCACGGGACCCACACCGGCTAAAACGAAGACTGAGATGCCGTATCACTTCGTTAAGCTACACTCAAGTTTCTAGGAACAAAATAACATTTTCCGCTCCTCCAGCAGCTGCTGCAGTTCAGCAGCAGCACGAGAGCCCCTGCGCGGATTACAGCTGTCACCAGCACGCTTACTTCAAGGGCCAAGAGGAATCCACCCTGAGCTCTGCTCCGCAGAGGAAAGCTGAAGCAAGGTGTTGGGAGCTTCCCTTCAGCAAACTCCTTGCAAATAGCGTTTGGATAAAACCAGCTCTGACGGCAGCCCTGTGGGGGCAACGGGGCTTGCACAATGCCCAGGTACACAGTCACCATAGAACCCCAGATGCTTTAATTGCCTTCATCAGTTAAAAGTTTAGCAATGAAACATCTAACAACCACCCCCTGCCTAAGCATTACGCAAGTGCTCGCCGCAAAGCGACTCATCACAACACGAACCTGGGCAATCGCTTGCACTTGGGTTCACCACAGTGCTCCTTTCGCAGGGCGGCTGTCCGACTGACACCCAACCTGCTGGCCTTGGTGCAAAGTAACTGATGGCAGGATGCTGTCACTACATCGTACAAATCCTTACCGGGACACTTGGGGCTCAGTACAGGCACTACAGATTTCACCGACAGTTCCTGTGAGTACAGCCACAGTGAAAGCAACCAACAAAAAAATAGCAATCCTTTGTTAGGAGGTGTTTGATTTATTTTTCCCCGGCACTTAACAGAGGTTTCCTCACAGTGCAAAGCTTTTGCCTTTCCATACTCATCTGATATTTTATCTAGAGATGAATCTACTCAGCCTGGCAGTACCTTAATCTATTTTGAAAGCAATAGACTAGTCATAAATAACAAAGAGGGACCAGAGACTGCAGTTCTTTAGAGGGAGCTCTTGCAAGGCTGACTAACACGCAGCAGCTGATGTACAGGAGTGGCTCTCAAAGCAGGGCTGCATCAGGAACGGATGCAAAGCAGAGGTGAGGTGCCAAGTATTGCACAAAGAAAATTCAGGCTCACCTATACGACCTGTCAAGGTTTGAAAGTGATTTGGTCTCTGTTAGAAGCAGCTAGAGGCAACATCAGATCACTGAGATCTTGCAGAGAAGTTGGATTGTGTAGGAACCAAGGAAGAAAGTGACACACACACCCTCCCCAAATCAAATTAAAGCAAAAATGAAGCTTTTAAAGGAGAAAACAGCTCCCTGAGTAGCAAATTTCAGTAGTAGAGCAGAGTCATCTTGCAATGCATAGCCCTGGACAGGGCCATGCCACCACCTGCAGCCCAAGCACCACGCGTGCCTGATGCACAGCCTGCTGGTGCACCAGGATTGGCAGCTCAGCTCCCCTAACGCACACGCAGCCCGGGCAGCAAGAAGAGAAATGCCTCGGGAGGAATAAGCCAAAAAACATCTCCTTTGCCCTCCAGGGAAGCTGGCTGCTAAAGCAGCCAGCAGGAACCACCTGAGCTCCCCCAGGGCGCTGCCACTGCCCTCAGGCTGCTGGCCTGCAGCTAAAATCTTTCTCCTGATGGAGAGCGGGTGGAAATCACCTGCACCAGCCCCACCAGGCTTCTTGCAAGGAGAGCGGGAGGTGCCTGGTGCTCATGGCCCACGACGGGAGAGGAGGAGGCACCAAGGCTGTGAGAAGCCCTGGTTATCATGCCCGGGCAGCCAGAGCACAGAGCTGGGTGGAAATAATGAAATCAGTGCGGGTGCAAGGGGGAGGTGATGGGGACTTTGAGGCGATGGGAGGCTGAACCAGGGCTGCTATTGCACATGGGCGACTGCTGCACCAGGGGTGTCGGTGGCAACACCAGATAAAAAAGGCCACAAACAAACCAGTCAGGTGCTGAAAATGTAGCTGACTAGTAAACATGTTGGGAGCCTGCATGGGAAGGTTTTAGCCAGGGACTGTAACCGCTTACCTTCTGCCTGGGAGCATGTGTTGGGTTTTGTCTGTGAGAAACAAACCCAGCATGTGAGATCTAAATAATTAACTGCAGCACACACAAGCTCCATGAGGTGAATTGGCCTGGAATAGGATTTATCCTGTGAGGTTTGATTTTTTTCTGTTTTTAATAACAAACCAGGGGATGGCCAAAAGACTTGACATTCTTTACCAGCTGAATTAATGCTCATGACTCCCCCGCGAGGATAATCTTCACCAGGCACAGTGAAGCCAAGGGGAAGCAGGACAAGGCGTGCCAGCTCCTTGCTCGCCTGGAGGCCTGGCAGCGTGCTGGCTGCTGTGGGGAGGCCCGGCAGGGAAAGGAGAGGCCGCGAGCTCAGTGCTGGGAGGAAGGGGAGCAGCGGGTGCCATAGCAGAGGGTCTGACCTGGGGCTGGGTGTTCCAGTGTGCGCCGTGCTCCTCCTTCGGCTGCCCGAGCCGCGGGGTGGTTTTGGGTACCGGCAGAGCCACAGGGCAATCGTCCTGCAGCTGTGCTGGCGTTTGAGACCAAAGTTTTCAAAGAACCACTTTAAAATGTCTTATTTTATGGGAAAACAAACAAACAAACAAACAAACAAAAAAAAACAACAAAAAAAAAAAACAAAAACAAAACAAAAAAAAAACAAAACACAACGAGGCAGAACTTTATAGTGTTTCCTATAAATGATTTCTAAGAGGAAGTTTGAATTCATACTGGACAGCCCTGTGAGCAGCTGGTGTCTGGGCCTGTCGACAGCGCGGTGGTTCAGAGGTGCTGCCCGCAGGGCGCCAGGAGGGGGTCAGCTCCCACCTGCATCCTCGTGCTCACAGAGCCCAAGGGTGTTGTAGGGAGCAGCTCATGCTTTGCAGGAGCAACGGGCCAGCCCCTCGCAGGAGGGCTCCTGCCTCCTGCTCTCTGCCCACCTGGCTGTGCAATCAGGCTCGATTAACTCACTTGTGGAAATCAGAGAAGAAAAAGACCTCTTAAACCTTCCCCCAGCTGCAGTGATGGCTTTGCTGTCTCAGTCCTGGCTGTAGGGCTGCAGCTCCCATCAGCTCTGCGTAATAAATCTCCTTAACGAGGCTGCCTGCGTGTCCCTTTTCTGGGGGACAGCGGAGCTTTAGCACTCTGCCTGCCCTGTTTTGCCTCCCTTGCGCCCAGCTTCTCGTATTTTCTGCTCAGATCTCACAAACTTCAGCAGCGAGAGGCTGAAGAGGCTTATGGCTGGGAAAGAAAAGTCAGTGAATCTTCTCCTGCCCTCGCAGCTCTGTTTTCTCAAGGGGAAAGGCTCTGAAGGACACCAGCATGCCCACAGCAAGCAGCGTTCAGCACAGCCTCGTACAGCTGCTCTGCGCATCCCGCGCAGAGGACCACAGTACAATGATTTCGGGACGGGCTACTGTCTAACACCCTATTTCCATCTGCTAAGTCGTGAGTCACTGACTGAGTCACTTGTCTATCTGCCTGTGGTGGTTTCAGTATGAGTCTAAATGAATCTTATTTCAGGAAAGTCAGCATGAGCCTTCCTCGGAGGAGATGCAGGGGAAGGGGAAATACCTTCTTCTTTGCAAGGTGATATAGATACAAAGATTGACTAAAAATGCTACCCTAAAAATTTCCTGCACTGTATGTGCAGCAAAAGCTTCGTAATAAAGCATCTAAGGTGACGTCCTTTAGAACCAGGGAGCTTTCCTTTGTTTCTGCTTCTCACAAAAAGCAACCTGTGGTTTGTGTAGAAATAAATTACACGCACTATGAAAAAAAAAAAAAAAAAAGAAAGAAAAAGACCTGGACTCAACTGTTGTCTGCTAACCTACACACATTCCCACTGCCTGCTCCACATCCCAATCCATAATATTTATGATGCTTTACATGTACAAACATCTGCAACCGACTGAGTCACTGCTATTTAATAAACATGCAGATTCTTTGTAAAGCTAACGGGTCCATTTGGGCACAGCGGGTCAAAGTCATAGAGACCTAGAAACTTGGGAGGTTTAAGTTCTTAGAAACCTTGCAGGAGATAAGCAAATGAGTACTGAAAGCAGAATTAAAAATGACACCACCAATAAATGCATAAAGTAATTCCCCCAGTGTGTCTGGCCGCACATCCCTGGGATGAACACGGCAGTGAAGACGGACTCCGGTGCTTTCAGGACGTGACAGAAATTTCTGTGCCTCCAGGTGGGATTAAACCTGAGCTGCCACCACTTCCAGCAGCCTGCCAGCCGTCCTGGTGGACCACTCATCACGAGAGGCTTGCAAAAGCCCCGTGCGGAGGGATGCTGGCGCTGGCCAGCCTGCTTTGCCCCATGGCAGGCTGTTGGACCCTGTCCCACCAGCACCTCAAGGGGATGTGGCTTCATGCCTTCAGCATCCTTGTACTCTCCTTTCTCTTTCATTTTGTCTGTTTAAGGACAGTTCAGGGGAGACATACCAGCAACAGAAGACAGCCCCAAAACCATCAGGCAAAGGGCTTGGTTTGGAGCCACCCAAAGATCTCCTCCCAGCAAACCCCTCCTCACTGCTGGGGCACACGTTTTCCTTCCCAAGGGCAGGCACTGCGAAGCACGAATCCCTTCCCACTGCCCCCCAGCTGACACCTTCTGGCTGCTGCTACATTTCTGCAGGCAGCTACGCTCCTTGACAGTGAAGACTTACAGGCAGGGCTCTTCACATGAGGATGTTTACAGCCTCGCCAGCTAGCCAAGAGTTTTAGTTCCATATTCCCTCGCAGCATGCTTATGTGCAGTATCTCAAGTGACATTATTATTACCGTCCTGAACGCAGCTTGGATTTCTCCAGTGCTTTCTTTCCCCCCGAAGTCCTGCAGCACTTGGCAGCTGGTACACGCCTGTTACACGCCACATATGCGGTGAGTGGTTCACCTGCCCCGGGGTACACCTGCTGCCGACACCGGGCCACGCTCCCCATGGCCAGAGTGCTCATGCCTTTGGCTTTGGCTGGTCTCTTCCATCCCAAATCCTCATTTCCCTGTGTGATGTGGCAGAGGACAACAGGTAGAAAGCCCCCGGTCTGGCTTGGTGCCACCCCTTTGTCAGCTACAAAATGAAAGCCCCACTTCTCAGGACTGTGCTTTTTGCAGAAATGAGTTAAAACCAGGGTGAAACCAACACACTGCTCAGGCTCTCCTGGATTTGACAACATAATTTCATTTTCTATCAGTGGGAAAGGGGCCACTGAAACCTCATGCAGCACGGCAGGGATCCCAACAGTTGCATGAAAACTACTTGTGTAAGACAGCCTGGAAACCTTTAGGGCTTTTCTGACTTGTCCACAATAAATTCTTTAACACCAACACAGTAATAAGATAAAATCTTGACTAGAGGTAAATTCCAAGTTCTTGGAAGCTTTTATCCAAAACTCTTGCATAATCCTAAAGGATTTTTAAAAGGCTCCGTGCAGATCCTTGAGATTCCCCTAAAGCGAGGCTGCCTGCAGGTTGTTTAAGGAGCAGCAGCTCTCACCCACGAAAGCTGGGTATCAGCATCTGCTGGATGGCCAAAGCTATTCAAGTCAAAGGAGTTTGCAGTTATTTTTGGAAGCAAACACAGGAAAATGTATACACTAAAGGGACCGAAGTTTGGACAAATTTTGAGCAAATTCGCTAAACTAATAGCTTTTATGGAAGGACTCCAAACCTCCCCTGCTAAGGGAAGAAATCGAGTTGGGGCTAATCCCCTTCCTTGCAGCTCCCCAGCAAGATGTAAATACAGATGTGCGAAGTAGTTAAAGACCAGAAGGAACTGCAGGTTTCTCAAGCCTGGAGATTGCGCCCTGCCTCAGGCTATCTGGAGTCCCTCTCCTCTGTGTTACTGGGAACTGGCAGTTTTCTCAGTATTTTTACACCAACAGAACAAATTTTGCTGTTTCACCTTGTTAACTGAACATGTGGTGTGAGGTCAGCAACAGTCACGCAGCCTATCTATAACTGTCTGAGCTCACATGATGCTACGGCTCCGAAGAGAAGGAACATAAACAGGAAATTGGGCAAAGTGACTCTTTTAGTAGGGGACCACAACACCATTTTTTTTTTCTTTTTCAGTAGCTAAACTCTTTAACAACACACTGCTGGATCTGATGAAGAAAAGCAGAGTAGCCAGCACAATCAGAAAAAAAAAAAAAAAAAAAAAAAGCCACAGATGTTTACGCTGTGACACTTCAGCCTGACGATAAATAACAATGTGCTCGATGCAGCGAAATGACCCCACTTTCCGGGTTGTGCTCAGAAGCTGGGCTCATCTCCCCGTGTGCAGGGAACGAGCTGGTATCGGATGCATCCCCCACAGCCACCGTGGGCCAAATCTCGGCCGTCTTTTTGTCCACCCGTGTCCAATTCCCTGCCATAGGCTGCAAGCGCTTCGACCTTTGCACTTCATTTTCTCTCCTAAAATTGCCTGGAGAAAGGAAGTGTGCGGGAGGCAGGCAGCGGAGCGGGGAGGAGGTGCACATGCGTGGGAGGGCTTGTCTTGCAGAGCAGGCCAAGTATGTTGAAAACAAGAACCAACCTTTCTGGACACATGTACGGAGATAGGAAGGAAAAAAGAGAGAGGTCCAACATCACAACAGCAACCGCCACATGTCCAGAAGAGCTTGGGATCCAGGTGTGTGGAGGGGGCACTGTTTTCGGAGGGCTCGGCGTGCTCCCAGCTGTGCAGATGCTGAAGATCTCTGCTGGGATCAATGTGCTGGCTCGCAAGCCGTCCCACGGGAGCCACCCGGCCTTCACGGTGACATTTAGACTCTATTGAAGTAAATGGCAAAGCTCCCACTTGCTTGGAGAAGGCCAGGTCCTCCTCTCGACAGGAAGCTCTGAGAAATGCAGAGATTCCCAAAAATGGAAACACACGCCGAAGGAATCATCTGAATCAAGAAAATCTGCCTTAGACAGATGAGCAGCCTTTCTATCTACCACATCAGACGATGAACTCACCCTTCACGGGTCTAGCCTGGGGTTTGTGGGTTACTCCCAGGCTGTGCTCAGCCCTGACTTTTCTCCAGCCAGACAGCGAGTGTCTTCTGGTGATCTCAGGCACGAGACCCCATTTTGGGGGCACACAGGCCCTCCCTGCCACTGGGTGCTACCTGCCAGGCCATTTCAGTAAATATCAGAATTGCAATTAAGAGTACACTAGGAGTGTGGGAAAGACAAACTGAAATATATGGTGAAATACTTTGAGTGAGCTCCCTTGAACTGGTCGGGATGGCTGCAGGTACACGGGTGGGGTGAGTGTGGCCACACCGAGCCCCACAGCACCGAAGGAGGCTGGAAGTGCTAAGTGGCTGTGTTCACACCCACCCGCTCATTTTGAAGTACAATATTAGAAAACCAGCTGTGCTAAGGAGTTTACGCATCTATTTTGATTGTAGTTCTGCTGCTTTGGACTGCCTTTTCACCAATGCATTGGGTTGCTTTGCCTGTAAGTATCCTGCTAGGCAGTGGTACATTTTAAGAACCAGTTCTCCTTCTTCTTTAAAAGCTCTCCTAAATTAATCTTCTCTGCTTTACACTGCACAGGAGACTGAGCTGGTTTTTAGACGTTTTTAGAATTATACTTTCATTCTCCTTAGTTTGTGGAAAAGTGGTCATCACTCATACGGCTCCTAATATACAGCATCTCCTGCCCGTCATTTTTTATTTTAAAGTACATAAATGTTAGGAAAAATATAAACAAAGCTCCCCATGCCAGGTTTTCTTTTGTTTGTTTAAGAATCTCTGAGTTGCCAGAATTTTTCTGGAGTTTTTTTCAGAGTTTTTGCTGCTGCGTCCTGCATCTCATCCAAGGAAGCAGGGCTCTCAGGGCGAGGCTTGAAGGGCTAACACCCCGCGAGCTCCGTTTCCCTCCGCACTGGAGGCGCGTTTCACAAGCTCAGCTGGCTAAAGTCAGCTCGAGTATCCAAACGCCCATCAAGTAAACTTCCCATGCTTCGGGGGCAGCCGCACATTTCTTCACCCTGCCTGTGAAATTCTGCAGATCCGTGCAGTTTTTCTCACTGTGCTACTTCATGCCCTGCTGACTTCACACCAGCACAAGGGGCAAGGTGCTCCAGCAGAGATGGAGTGAGGAGCAGAGCTGGCGCCGCTCCCCAGCTGCATTGTTCATCCTCACACCTTTCTCTTCTGCCCTCCTGAAATGGGACCTTCAAGCTGTGACCCACAGATTCATTAAGTTTTTCCAGTTCCTTGTTAATGCTGCAGCTTCTGCCATTGTCATGAAGACATCTCTGTGCCCTTGGCTGGCGTGCCTGGTGCAGCACTGCTATTTGTTTCCACCTCCTGAGCCTCACAGCCAGAAAACAGCATGGCAAAGCTAGCACCAACAGCGTGCTTAATGTTTATCTTAATTTGCATGACTTCTCAAACTTCCCTTGCTGGACTCACCGATGAAATCACAACATGTTCAGAAATATTAAATCATTTCCTCAACATCTGAATATAACGGGCTGCGAGAGGAAAACAATCGCATTTGGCACGTTGCGCGCTTTTGCCTCAACGTTCCAAATTCTGGAGCCCCTTCGTGTTGTGGATTTGCACTCGATCACAGCAGCACTGAAAACAACTGCATGCCATAATTCATTTCCTAGGAAATCCCCGGACTTGCCAAGTACTAGCCTTGCCTGGAAGCCTGCATTTTGGGTGCCCGCAGCAGTGCCCAGCCCAGGCGATGAGTTCAGGATGCCCCAAACCAGCCGCTTACCCCTGGCCTGAGGGCAGCGGGTTGGTGCCCTTCAGCTGTGTGCCTGCCCTAGCGGTGGCTGCTGTCCCGCTCTCTTTGCAGTGTGGAAAGGCAAAATTCAACGTGGCACTAAACCAACAGGGCCCAAACCTCTCTGCTCCAGCCTCCAGAGGATGGGCCAGCTTTCCTGAGCAGGTGCCTTCCCTTTGGGGTTACATTCGGCCAGTTGTCAGTATTTTGTAACGCAGACTCTTTGCGAGTGCAGCAGGAGTAAAAATCTCTGCCAAACTCCGCAAAGAGTGGAAACGGTTTGGGAGTAAAAACAGATTTCAGAAACAAAAGTTCAGCTTGATCTATTGGGAACAACGTGCAATTAATGTACTCAGCAATATCTCAAACATGAGCAATGTGGGAGAAGGGTAATAGCTCCCTTTCCATCATTTTTCAGCCTGTCAGAGCACTGATCTATTAAAACACCAAAAGCCAGAGCCTTACCAAATGGAAACAGGTAAACTCGGTGGCAGGCAGTGGTGGTGTGCAGCTTACCCAGATCATCTCCTTTAAACCATAAAACTGTCGCCGAGAATGTGCTCGTGGGATGGTGAAATAGGATCAATGTTACTGTTACAAAAGTGAGGACAATGAGCCAGCTGGGTTTTTCCACAGTCATTTTCAAAACGGCAGCATTTATTTCTGCTTTTCTGAAACTTCTCTCTCTCTTCTCCTCCCTTCCCTATCCCTTTCTCATGGGTTTTGCACGCCGAGCTACACCCAGAAGATGAGGTCACCGGGCAGCACTCGGGATGAGGATGCTTTCTGCTTGGGTGCAGCTAGCACTGTCCCACTGGGTGCCCTGGAGGCACGGGGGACAAGGAAGCATTGAGCCTGGAGGATGCCCCTGCCACTGCAGCAGGGAGAGGTGCCTTGGCACGCCCTGTGAGCCAGTCACAGATGGTCTCAGATGGTCACAGAGGGTGAGGTTGCCACCAGCACTGTCAGGAATGTGCCTTCTTTCCCCCTGCCCCCAAAATGGGGCACCTGAAGCACACCTGAGCGTGGCCTCACCATCTTCACTTTCCTCTGATGGGAAAGCTTTGTCACTGGTCTTACTACTGATCTTAAAGCCGTTCCCTTCTATTGAACCCAGCCCAAAATTCATAAATCCTCAAAACCAAAGGAGCACAGTCCACTGTACAGTCTGCAGCGCTTGCATGTGCTTCAGAAGGAAGTGAATGTAAGCGTGGCTGCTGCTGCTGCTAATGTGACACTGTCAACCTGAACTGCAAAACAGGAGCTGAAGTGAAATTCAGCCTAGCTTGGAGTTCCTCTGCTGATTTTTTAAATCGCAGAACCTAATTTTCATTTTTAAAGTGCTTTTTGTTGCTTCTAACCCCATGGGAGAGATCCATGAAGAAAGGGAAACCAATGGCAGCAATGCTGAGGCAGCCCCATACACTGAGATCTGCTTAAAGGACGCAGCAGCTGCACAAACCTCCCAGTGCAGTGCTCTGAGGACATCACCAGTTCCTGCTCAGCCGAGCGGAGAGCAGAGCCCATCTGCCCTGCACAGCCTGACCTCTCCCACTCCTCCAAACAGCAGTGCTCCTGCTGCAAAACGGTTAAATTACCGATGGTCCGTGCCCAACCCTTTGCTGTGAGCTTGCTTCCAAGAGCGCAGACCCTTGACAGTCTGTGCCGTGGCAGTGACAAAGAAACCACCGCTCAGAGCATTCGTCTGAGGGAGGGTGTGGAGGCAGACTCACCACAAAGAGACCGTATGAAAAGGCCTTTGCTTGGGGCTGATCCCACCGTGTGCAGGCTATTCGAGAAAAACAAACAAGACTTTCCCTGCTGCTGCCCTCACTTGAATTGGGTGCTGCAGCGCCATGTGGAGTCTTTCAGCCCTTTTTGTAAGGGCTCAGCACCCCGGGGAGAGGACATGAGCCAGTGTGGGCAGGAGTGGAGCTGTGGGAGCTTTCAGCCAGTGACCAAAGTGTGCCTCGGCCCGTCGCTCTGCATGTGGACACTGCAAGTCTCAAAGCACCTCTGTTGTAGCAGGCCGTGTTTGTATCAGATAACTGATAACAGTGACAGCAGGTAGCAGCGTGAGGAGGGATGAGGGCTGTGTTTAAATGGGTGGCTCGGGGGTTCGTGTCCTAGCAGCACAGCAGAAGGTGATGGCGAGAGGTTTCACAAGAGGAGCTAAAGCAAGAGCTTGGGGGATAGCAGGGGAGCCCCAACTGGCAAGAAACTTGGACGGGCAGGAATGGGAGGAGCAGGAAAGCTGAAGGACAAACATAAAATGAATGGACTCGTCGGCAGGGATGGAAAACCTGAGCGAGGAACTGCTGGGTCCCCAGCCAGGAGCCGCAGGGCTGGTGGCAGTGCCCTGCCTGGCCGGTGTTGGGGGTTCCTTCTCACTAGGGCCAAGCAGAAAGGAAAGCAACGTGACAGGAGGGAAGGGGACATTCCTGAAGTCCTGGGACGACAGCAGGGAATGACGAGAGACGTCCCCATGTCCCTGCTGTGTGCCTGTGGCCACAGCACAGCCTGCCCGGGCCTGGGCGCCTCAGGACACCACAGCCACTGCTGAAGAATGGCCCCGAGCCCCAGACACCTCCTGTTTTGCTAGCACGCTGCAAGGGGAGGGCAGGAGCTAATCAGGACTTGTGCTAATTACGCTGCCGATCGCCGGCAGAGGACAGGGAGGTGGCTGGGAGCCAGCAGCAGGGCGGGTGGGCCCGGAGCTGTGTGGGCTCCCCAGGATGCCACCTCCCTGTCTCCAGCCAGGCCTCCCCTCCTGTGGGCCCAGGCCGGCCACGACCGAGCCCCCCAGCGCCCCTCACGCCTCAGCCCTGCCCCACGGGGACGCGGCTTGCTCCGGCTGCTGGCACCGCTACAGCCTGGTGTTTTTTGACCTTTTACTCTTCCAGAGATAGAAATGGGATTTGTCTGAGGCTTGGAATAACTTCCTGCGATTGTGCTGCGGAGGGCTAGTCTGACTTGCTAGATAGCTGTGTCTGTCGGGCTGGCGTAGGAACGGAGAAAGCCTCGGCCCTGCGGCTGGGCTGAAGACAGATTTAAAAGATCCCAAAGACACTGTATGTGCCCCAGAGAAAAATAAGCTGGCAGCACTGTGTGTTGTCTGTGGTAGGGCAGCGGGGCCTGGGCAGCCACTGGCAACCCCTTGAGCAAATGTTATCCTACAGGGATGGTTGTTCCTCGGGTGGTAACTCACAGATCCTCCCTGGATCACTAAGGCACGTGTGTTTGCACGTGTGGGAATGTAGATAATGGCCTGAGAATCGATCCTTTGGGATGCTGAGAGCAGAATGTTGCTGTGCAAGCCTCCCCTCCTCCTCCAGCTTTCCCCCAGCTGTCCGTGTGGCTGGGCTGGGGCCGAGGCTGAGGCCGAGGGCTACTCTGCTCTGCTCTGCTCACAGTGCACCTTTAGCAGCTGCGTGCATCTTTTCCTTACACCCCTGCCTGACTTTAACAGTAGCATTGCCAAGTCTGATGTTTTCAGCAGAGCAGTTTGGCTGAGGAGGCGAAGTCTCATCACCTGTGCTGGGCTGGTGGCTCTGGCACCAGTGGGGGGTATCCGGAGGGAGGCTGGACCATGAAGGAAGCTAATGCCTTCAGTCTGGTAAACCCGTGCATCCTCAGAAATCTAAAAGACTAAGTGGAAGCCTTGTACCGTACACCTTAATGGTCTTCATCCATCGTTCTATTGTACTAGATAAAAATACTAAACCCAAAACAGTTGGTTTCTGACCCAAGGAGTTTACAATCACAGTACTGCAGCTTGTAATGGCACTTGCAAGAGCTCTGCTGCTCCCAGGTAAACAAGGGCTAGCCAGCTCCAGCTTGAGCCCTAGGAAAAGCCTGTAGGTAAGAGTTCAGTGCCTGAGCTGCCATCACTGTCCTATTCCCACGCTGTGCCATTGCTGCGAAAGGCAGGGCCAAACCTTGATGGCCTCTTGTTGTTTGGCTGAGCTGCCGAGAACTCCCAGGGAATTAAGGAAATGTGTACTTTAAACGAAGTCTTTTCAAAGCCAGCTTTTCGTTGTTTCTTGTATTTTGCTCATCAGTAGGCAAAATCACCGTGAACAAGTCATGTGTGGTAGTATTTTCCTGCGTGACTCACCCGGCAGGCTGGCTGCTTCTGCCTCCCTGAAATTTGGAGTAGGAACGATCTTTGCCTTTTACTGATATTCCTTTGAACAAGTGAGCATACTGTCACCAGGTAGGCTGAATCCTGGGCTGAAAAAGGCAGGTTAGCACTCCCCTGGCCATAAGTCTCCAAGCAGAGCTAGCTGGGGATGCCACATGCAGGCTACCCAAGCTGCCAGTCCTGTCTGCTCCCCTGTGGGCTCTGCAGGTATTTGCTGCCAGGGTCTCCTTGCCTGGGTCAAGGGCTCTCCCTGTGCCTGCAGCTGGAGGTTGTGTTTGTGCCCTCCCCCCTGCAAGCATGTCTTGGAGAGGATAAATTGGCTTACCGAGAAAAAGCAAAGCTATCCCAAAGCCACGTCATGTTTGTTTTCAAAGTAAGCACTAAAACGTCCAGCATACTTAGCACTTCCATGCATGGACGCCCGTCACAGGTTTTCAGCTTCAAGGGAATTCAGGAGCGTTACTGATATGTGTCAGCGTAGATTTACGGCATGATTTTGTAATATGGCTCTGAGCTGCAGCGCACAGCAGTTCTCTTAAACAGCCAAAGGAAGCGGTTCTTGTGTCCTCTGTTTCACAGCCTGCACTCCAGTTCTGACTCCGATGTCTCTTCCACTTACTGCTTTCTAAATAGGCAGTGTCAAAGAAACTGAAATTTTGTATGCAAATTGGTTTGAAGACAAAGAAAAGAAGTGCAACCAAAGAGGAGGGGGTGATTTAATGCATAAAAACAACCCAGATCATCTGCTTATTAACTTCCCATAAATAAGTAATTTTTAATGCTTTAAGAAGTTTTTTAAAATGCTTTTGTGCATTTTTACTGAATTCCAATTTCATTCAAATGCAGCTTGTTTCAAATCACATAAAATAATCCCTGCTGAGGGAGTAAAGCTTTCCACAATGCTACCTCTTTAATATCAAAATGATAACACAAAAAGTGTGAGTAATTGTATACTAAGCTACACAAATGCTGAGATAGTCATGGACAGGTACAGAGTATCCTTGTTAGTGAGAGTAAGTGCCACATTCATTCTAAAAACAACATTTAGTGGTAAATCATTAGAGAGCAACTAATGAAAGCATATCTCAATGAAAAAAAAATAAATAAAAGTACCTATGAAGAAAATGGCATTAACAAATGTTAATTTAATTCAAAGATTTCGACCCTCTCATTTAAATCTGGATTGAAATCTGCAATACCACTGGTCAACATCAACTAAGGCTCTATATAGGGAAACGTCCTCAAGGGGATTAGAGTAGTTTAGGGAAGTATTGTGAGGCGAGCAGTTGAAAATAAAAATAAAACTACTACTGCTAACAGTCTGAAAATCAGAGGCTAAAGCCCGTGATGCATGGTGGTGCATACTGTCCTCTTTTTCTACCCTCCGTCACTAATGCGAAAAACACAGCGAGGGATTGTCACAGCGTGGAGCATCTAGTCACCTGCAGCTTGAAAGGTATCTGAGGGTTGAGTAATTAGTCCTCATCACACCTTAACTCTCAAAATGACCACTGCTTTTGCTTCTCAGGGGTCAGAAACCACCGTATATCTCTATATACATACATACTTGTAGGTACCATATATCCACATATACATGAGAACAATGCACTTTGACAGATTCTTTTGACTTTCTCATATGCGTGGGTTTTTTCCTCCCGCCCTGTTAGCAGACACTGAGCTGGTGACTGCAGACACACCTCGCACTGTATTTAAGGGCCAATATGCAATAAAGCCTGGTACTGCTTTTATCCTAAAAAGACCAGCCCATCGCATGCATGTAATAGTTCACACTTCGGTAAGCACGTGTGAAGTAGTCCGGCAATGCGGCGTCTGTCTAGGTATAATGTCACTCGGTGTGTAGGTGTGAGAGCTCTCACCAGACCTACACCAACCACAGATCCCCCAAATAGAAAACACTAATAAAAGATTCAAAACACTGCAGCTCACTCTCTATAGACTCAGGCTGATTCTCTACTAAACTGGCAAAACAAAGCCCCAGAACAGAGAGTCTGTTCCTCATGCTTCCTTCCGACATCAGCTCCCTTTCCGTACAGTTTTGCTGCTCGTCACAAAGCATCCTAGGATTTGTTATTTTTTTCTATCCAAAGCTCTCAGTCCTTGGACACCAACCCAGACAGGCATCCCACAGCATGGCACTTGTGTGATCCTTCGGCATCAAGAGAACTTTCAGGGTAACAGGCAAATGTGGTGTCAGCAAAAATGTTAGGTTGTCCTGAATTCCAGCACGTGTTCCAATGAAGTTCCTCGAAGTCTCTGCAGAAACTGGCCTGCAGTTTGGCAACAGAGCTGAGAGCTCCCCTTCCCATTCCTGAAGACACACATCTCACACTTCGCAATTTGCTTTTGCCACTTGACCTAGTTCCAGGCTTGGCCACAGAGCAGGAAGCTGTGCCCCTGCTACTGTATCTTCACAACACGATCTGCTCCATCTGCAGAGTGCACAAAGCAGCGATCGTGTCAGGAGGTCTAAGCAGAAGTGTGAAGCTCACAGTTGCTGTTTTTGCTAACTGGATCCCACAAAGCGTGATGTGAGATAAGGGCGCTTTGAATACAGAGCAAACAAACAAACGCCCTACAGCATTTTGGTCCTGCAGCTTCAGGATGGTTAGTACCAGTAGAAAGGTCGTACCTCTCTCCTAAGTCCAATAGGATAAATGCACTATTTAACCTCCCAAATTCAACTTGACAGAAACTCTTTCATTGCAGCCTGGTTCCCGAATAAACCAAAAAAGCCAAACCATTTATAACCAAATCACTTGCTTTCGCAGTTTAGATCCAGAAGCTCCTAGGGCATGCACTTTGCAGCAAGCTCAGAACAGTCTTTTGACCTCAGTTAAACTAAAATACTTTGAGGAATCATTTGGGCTGTAGTCCAAGTTCTCCCTGCCATTTTCTACCTGGAGCCTGAACAGTGCTTGGCAAGATGAAGTGAGAACCCTGACACCAACCAACTGCCAAGCTCCCATTTAACCACCTCCTCACTTTGAAGACAGTAAAGATTTTCTTCCCAAAAAATGCAATCTTACAGGATTCATTTAAAACATAGATGTTGTGCATGGGGTCGTGAAACTGAGAGGACACTTCCACTTCTCGTGCAAAAGCCAGCAGAATGCACCATGGAGATGCAAGTAAGCACCATACATGAATGTGTGTGAGCCATGTGGGAATCCTCCTGAGTGCTGAACATTGGATGCTCCATAATTTTGAGTTGCCAGTGGGCTGTGCAAAACCTCTCCCTGCCCGGCAGCTGCCTGGGAAGACATCTCCCCAGTGCTCTGCAGTGAGCACCAGGCGGGATTTGCCTCTGCAGGCCTTGCAATGGCCTCCTCGTTTGCTGAATGGGATCCTGGGGTACGGGAGCTTGGGCTGGATAAATAGAAGAGCTGTTTGTGCTCTGAGTAAGGAAGTTTAAATTTGACCTGCAATAAGGCTGCATAGAGGAAGGGCTTTCTCCACTGCTGTGCTCAGAGCAATCTCTTTTGTCTCAAAGGCCACTGTGACTATGACTCACACAGCCATCAGGCTATTAACACTTTTATTCCAACTAGTTATTTCTGGCTTTCAGCAGTCAGAATACCTAGAGCCCAGAGTGCTTCCAGTGTAACTATAGAAATTACAGCAACAAACAACAACAGTTGGGCCCATGGGTCAGCTGAAGCCAAACTGTGAATCACACTCTTGTTTGTTACCTATAGTTATGAAGAGGAATTTAAGCCCCGATAACAAGGCAGTAGTACACCTTGTAGCCACTATCTCCTAGCAGCCATCTTCTAGCTCAACACCTTCAGCAGGTCGATCTGTACGCAGGTGCCGTCAGATGTTCGCTCCATCCATGGGAGATGCTGCCCACAGAGCCCCTGCACAGCTGCCTTGAAGCAACGGGCAACCCATACCAGAATATTATTGGACATGCTTTGTAAATCCATTTGAGGTTAATGAAGGTTGTAAATTCATCCTTCTTCATCTGTATACCCACAATCCCTATGTTTCAGAGAGCTCCTGATAGGGCTTTGCGCTGCTCTTATGGGAAAGATCCCATTCAAGCTCTAGACCACCTCTCCCCTCCCTGCCTTCCCGTGCCCACAGCAGCAGTCAGTTTGCTGTCAGCTGGGTCAGCAGTTCGAAGGGGCAGGCTCTTCTAGAAGAAGCAGAAAGCTGTCAATTTACTTTGGGCCTCAAAACCACTACCTTTTGTTTTTAACCAAAATGCATTTCCATATGCAAGCCCCTGCCTTGCACTGCTGCTTTGGCACAATGGATTTCTTCAACTCCTCCCTCTCTAAGAGTCAAAATTTACCATAGATTTTGATTTTTTAGAGGTTTTACAAAGAAAGAGAGCTCAGTAACCAAATACTTCCCGAGAATGCAAAGCAAAGGCTGAAGTGCAATGTGAGAAACCAGATCAATCGCAAATGAAGAACAAAGTGGTTTGAACTTCAGCATGTTTAACGCCTATTTCCATAAAGGGCTGATCTAATCTGTGGAGACCTCTCAAAGTGCCAAGAATGCCTAATGACTCTGAATATAAAGAATAATATATATTGTAAGCAAAGAGAATGGCCATCAGGCCTTTATTTGTGTTTCTGGCTTATTTGTTCTCTATAAAAACCCTCCATCAAACCTTCCAGCAGAGCAATGATCGAGAAAGTACAGGAGCAAAGCTAACGCACTGAGAGTTCCCAATTCACTACAGCCACGTGGCTCATCCTAACTGACAAAAGTCTAAACTAAACTCAATCCAAAAGCTCAAAAATGACAAAAATAAACTGATATATTAAAGAGGAAAAGGAAAAAGTTATTTTTTTTCTTCTGGATTTCATTAAAATGTGCCAATGCAAAATGCTGTCTACAGACTGGGAGCCAAGTTGCAAGGAGGAGAGAAATTCTGTCCTGCAAAGGCTGAGATAATTCCTGCACGTGGTGTCCCAGAAGGGTGGCCCTGCTGAGAATACAGGGTTTTTTATGGCATTGCCCGTGTTGTCTGGGTGTTGCACACAGCAACAGTGCCGAGAGCAGCGTGTCAGAAGGACGGTTGTAAAACAACGGACGTTGGCAGGGGAATTCAGGGATGGGCACCACGTCTGAGACCTTTGCAGCTTTTTGCTGGGGATTAGCTGACATTTTGAATAACAAATCTTCTTGTTCTGCAGGGCAAGGCAAGGTTCATCCTCGGTCCTTGCTGATTGCTGTCCTTGCCAGGGCAGGGATACCGCAGGAGCCCTCTTTCAAGGAGAAAACCAGAGCAGTGAAATCCCTTCCTTGGATCCCTCCTCCTCCCACAGCAACTCAGAAGACTGCATGTTTTTGAGTAAAAATGGAGCCATAGTCACAAGCACTAGCAGCTACAAAAGACATCTGAAAGCAGTGGTTGTACACAGAAAGCAGTAACTGCTTTCCATTTTTAGACTTCATGGCTTATTTGTTTAAACCACGAGGAGACATTTGCATGCTACCCATTTCTGGTCAGATATGAACAAATAAAATAGAAATAAATGCAGTTCAAAGAACAGAGTGTGCAAACTTCTGAGGTTAATTTTAACTCATGAAACACTTCAGCAAAGGTCCATCACTTGTATTTACTTTTTTCTAAGAGGTAAGGAGTATTATCAAAGTTGACTTTTGAAAGAGGTGGAAAGAAACAACAGAACCCCGACTATTATCTTTTCTTATTTTAAACTGCATCCTACACTTCACTCAATTTTAGATCTGAACGCGGGATTACTCCTACTCTTCTCCTCGCTTCTGACTCTTTCTTACCGTGTTTTTCAGAGAAGCAGTTTGTAAATGTGACTTGTTAGGATGCAGCGTACAAGTAACGCGAGTTAAATGAACCAGGTTGAGTGTTGCAAATGCAGTTCCTAAAATCTCCAGACTAAACTACTCAATTCAAATAAAACCAGCTGGGAGGTAGAGAACCCCCTGGTGAGAACGAAGACCTGTGTTACCAAAGTGTGCAATGCTAAATCAGCCCAAAGTAAGCAGATTCTGAAATAGAAATTCATGCAAGTTTTTCAGCCAAGCAGTAAACGTAGCTGCAACATGGATGCTGGCCATTTGGAGGATAACGATGTGGTGCTGAGGGATTTAGGAGGCTTTTAAAGGACAGGCGAAGAGATATGGTAAGAGTCGAGGATATATGTGAACTTGTGAGAAAATTTAATGATTGATCTGATCCTGCTGTGGATAGAAAAGCCTTCCCTAAGCAGAAAATATTTTTAAATTGTTTACAAGGCTCAGGAAGAATCATATGGTGATGCTGTCTTCTCTGGTTCCTTAAAATCCATTGCAAAATCCTAGGAAGCTGCTTCCCAGGAGTTCCCCAAGGGAATTGTCTCTTCTACTCTCAGCAAGGTCTGGTTCAGAGGGAAAACCTGAGAGGGAGAAAACAGCATCGCACTGGAAGGCTATGAACAGCACCCTGGCCTTGGGGAAAATGGGAGAACTCCTTATCTGATCTCAACAAGTTATGAGAGCAATTAGACACATAAAAAAAAAAAGAAAGAAACACATACTGTGCAAGATAAAGGTAAACAATACATCGTAGTATCTCAAGCTATGGAATTATTCTGATAACTACTCTTTCCAGAGAGCTGATGGATTCACCTTGAGTCACAGAGGAAAACTGAAAAAGCTTCCAAAGAAGCCAAGGAAGATTTTAAAAACACGAATCCTTGCACAGCAAGGATTTGACTGGGGGCATTTCAAAGACTGCAACAGGCAGAAAAGCCCCGGCCACTTTCTGGTTTTGTGCCCACCACTGGCTGCCAGTTGTGGTTTCTGATGGTCTTGGTCTATGCCAGGTACAATACAAAGAATTTTGCTGTGCCTTTGATCCTTCCCGAGCTGCAATGTTTGCTCAGCTGGCTTCCAAGAGGTCTTAAAGAAAAAACAACCTTACTAATTTTTATGGTGTTCCTATCTGCTCCTTGGGCTAGATGAAACGGTCCTCTCCTCATACCCCCAGTTAATGTTCATATCAACAAAAGGCTGGGTGCTGCCAATTTTCGTTCACCCTATCTTTGATGTACTGTTTTGCTTTTTGTTGTGGGAACAAACCACCATTAAAGAGCTGACATGGGAAACAAAATGGACTGAGAAACTTAAACAACTCATACAATCTTACAGCTCTTACAATGTAGCCTGGAAGCACGAGGATATTTTTACCTGTGTTACTAAAAGGGCACCTCTAAACAAGTAGTGCAGCAAAGTAATGACGCCGTGTTCTTCTGCAATTTCTGGTCTGCTTTGCAAAAATTAAGATCTGAATTTATTTTCTCACTTCTGAAAGCTGGAAATGTGCTCTCCAATAATGTATTCATACGGTGTAATCAGGCACAGAATCTGACCCAGCTTAGCTGAGGCCTGATTTCCAGCTCTGTGGTTTCTACCTCTCAGACTATTTACTATTTGCTTACCAGTAATTACCACAACCAGCTCCTGCATTGAAATCTACTACAGAAAAAAGTTCCTAGCTGTTTTTTTAAACTTGAAGAAGAATTCATTTTAAGGCTGACATGAACGGTGAATTTCCATGAATCAGGTGATAAAACCATTTGCAAATTTCTTTCTTGTCTGCTAGGTTAGCCATTGTTGGCTTCTGTCTGAAATGCCCTGGCCAACAATTCTTTTCTGTCCATGAAGAATTTTTTTTTCTTTTTTTCTTTCTATTTTTTGCTTAACACACCCTATGCCCAAAGGGATGAATGCTTGGAAGTGTTTACATTTTTTCTTGTTTCTTGGAAATTATGAGCCACAGATAAAAGAGAATACTTCTGCAACAATAATGAGGCACTTACAGAGCTTCTGGTATTGCTGATTGTTTGAATTCGTTTTTTAAATCCATCACATTATGTTCATATTCTATCCTATGACAGTGTTAATACTTAAAGGAAGTTGAGCCTTACAGCACATACAGTGTGCTATTGTTATATTATTGCACTACTGCTGTCAGGAAGTTAGCTCCACGCTCCTTTATTTTATTTTCCCTGTAAATCATTATGTATGTATCAATATACATATTGACATGTATTTTATATATGGAGTTTTAAGGAATTTGGGGTACTGAGTACTCACTGCACTTGCAGCCAGGGGAGCACACAGCAGCGAGGCGCATCCCCATCGGCAGCCAACCACCAGATCCACCAACAGTTGCTGTCAGTGATTTGGGATAGCTGAGGATCTTCACCAAGCTTCTGGCTTGGTCCTTGGCTAATTAATGGTTTGATACCGTGAAACTAAGAGTTTTCCCAAAGATGCTGTATTCAGTAAAAAGCAGTTACGAACTGAACTACCAAATGCAATATGCATACACCAATCGGGCCTTTCTCATTCCAAATTAGTAATTAATGACAATCTCACCAAAAAGCTGAGCAAATCCAGGATAAACAGGATCTGTGACATCGCCAGACAGGTTGCAAAAGCAAAGGGAGTGAAGCTGCCTGGGCCTCCTGTCGGCGGATGCCGCTTGGCTAGCGGTGCCCACAGCCCCTTCCCAGAAGAGGTGCCGGCAGCGTGCGGGTACTGGGAAGAGGGGAGGCACCACCCTGCGCCAGCAGGGCGATAACTGCCCGCCCCGGCCAGCGCTCCTCCAGGGAGCTGTCGAGCTGCAATTAGAAGATCAAGCCGAAGGGGTATCTGCGATGGCAGAGCCCTTGTCAGCAGCCATCAGCCTCTCCTCTCGCCCTCCAGACCCCCTCCGAAAGCAGAAGGGAGGAAGACGGGCTGATAATGTCCACACTGGAGTGAAGAGGAGAAAATAGCTCCGCAGATCTTCTCGCAGTCACAGGATGGCTCACACTGGGACTAAGGGCAGCAAGCCTGGCTTTGGGGATTCAAACCAATGGGGTTTCTTCAGGCTGCTCTCTTCCTGAAGAAGGTTGCTGTTTTTCCAGCACTTGGGTGTTTCCATTTGCTGCCCTGGAGGCTTCTCCGGTGCCTTTACAGCAGCCCCCAGCCCCATGAAGGCAGCCCCACGACAAGCCAGGCAGCTGGGTCTGAGCACAGCAAGAGCTCCCAGTACCATCTACAACTAGGACTGGTAGCAAACTGATTTTTTTTTACCTCGTTATGTTCCTTCTCAGCACAAGCCACCTTACCCAAGCAAATAAAACAAGTTTAAGTTTCTTTGGAAGGGGCTTTCTTGCTCAGACAATTCACTAAACACACATTGCACGTACTTCATGTACTTTTCCAGTCACCAATGATCAAGCATGGAAAAGCCATGGTCAGATTACTGCACTGACTCTTCTGTTGCCCAAGTATGTTATGAAAGACAGAGTTATGTAAAATTCATGCTGGATTTCACTATTTCCTATTTAACTGTTTTGCAGCAAGCATGTACGGTGTCCCGAAAATTCACTTTATGCAGAACAAATGTGAGCCAGAATAACGTATTTTTTTCACATCCTTCTGCTTCTTTACAGAAAGACGGGATGATGTTTAATTTTTCCTTTACTTAAACAAAACCTTCCACTTTGACTCACAGTCCTTATGCTGACAGATACTCTGGAGAGTATTATTATACCAACAGCGAATACAGACCTGGATTTTTTTTTGTTGCTGTTTAGTTGCTGTGTGTATGGAACATAATTATGGAAGATCATTATTTTGCCATGATTTTCTGGAAAACAACAACAACAACAACAAAACATTTTCCTGAGAATACCCAGAACATAGCAGGCTCCCTGCTAAGCACCCTTTAAAGGTCCAGTACTGAAATATCGAAATATCCTCGGCTGACAATGCTGGTTCACCACCACATCCAAGCACCCTGGCTGGGGGCTCCCAGGAGGGGCTCCCAGGAGGGATTCGAGGATTTTTTTATTCACAGTCCAATACAGCAAAGGCAAAAGAGCCACCAAAACTGAACTGTGGTCTTAAGACACAAGATAATAAAAGGAATTTTGTCGAGATGGTGTGTGGAGAAGCAGGGATTACGACTGCTTGTGTCTTGTTGTTTGAATCCAAGGACTTGTCTGTAGTTTTACTAGCACAGCACAGCTGCCATGTATCTGTTGGCATAACTACACCACTGATAGTGGGAAAAAAAGAGCATTTTTCCTGGTTTAGTTTATATTGCCTTGGAAGTGGCTTAAGATAAAGGAAAAACATGTCACTCAGACCAAGAACATATGAGTAAGACATTTATGAGACTAATTAGATTGATTTAAATCCATGCATCAGCATGCATGTATATAACCTTCCACTAGATTATATGCCTACATTGGAAATGGAGCTTCTTGAAACAACATAGCGGTGGTTGTTTCATCAGCAGTAGACATCAACTGGTTAGCAAGACAGAATTTTGCTCTATTACCAAGCTTGTATTATTGGAATTTCCCAAAGGAATATATTGCTCTGGATTAACAGGGGTTTGTTAGACAGGCACCGGAAAAAATAAGCAGCTCCTAACAGCCTCGATGGTGCATGGCAGTGCAATGTGACTGCGAGGTGGCAACGGCTGCTCTGGGCTATTAGTGCTGAAGATGCTTTTTCCTGAATCTAGCTCTAATGGCATAGCTGCAAATGGAGCCCGATAACCACAGACACAACAAGCAGATATCCTGGAGGAAGAGAGATGCGGTCTGGTCGTTTTTTAAACAAAGAATGGATTTTTAGAGATTTTCTGAAGTGGACGAGTATTTCCCCAGAGTTCCCAAAGGGCTGCAGTCATTAGGGAAGGTGCAAGTCGCACGGGGGCACATGAATTCTCTCAGGCCACTGGACTTCACTGCTGGAGGAGCTGGAACTGCAGGAAATAAACCCAAACCACGCAGAGAGCTGCTCTATAGCCCAAAGCGAAGGCATTCCTATTGCCCAGCAGCTGAGGTCGAGGGCAGAGCGAGGCTGAAGATGTCGTCCCAAAGCTACAGACTGGTGCTGCCCCACCAAACAGCATCACCATTTCACAGAACCAACGGGAATCCCCCAGCCAGCAGCCAGCACCTGCTTCTGTATTATGCATTGCTTCTGGGTCCTTGGCATGCTGCTGGCTGTGAGTCATGCAAATCTTACGCCATGCAAAGCAAAAATGGCTATGCCGTGCATAGATTGTATCTCTCAAATAGAAAGTGAGATTTTTTCAGTGACAGTTTACTCTTTTGAAGAAGTTACCCACTTCTGTGTAACTCTGCTTTTATTTTTCACCATAATTCTGTCTGGCTCTAGTCTCTTTGAGTGGAAATGTTCTGCGTGAAGGATGTAACACAAAATCAACCGAAACTCTGAACTTTAACTTATCCATTCATTGTCGTCCGTTTCCAATTACCATCTAATAAATGCCACAGTTCCTATATCTCGTACCATTTCTTCCAGCTACACTGGAGCTACCAGGAGCTCTGATAATGGCAGAGGTGAGGGTTCCTACCTGGAGGCAGGGCCCTCCTTTTCCCATCCCCTTGCTGCTGAGGACCATGGCTGTGTCCTTGATCTCTGCCCAGCCAATTGGTACAAAAGCTGATAACCCACTGCAGAGAGAAGCCTGGCTCTCAACTCTCATCTTCAGCTTCAGTGTTTAATGAAGACAAGATATCAGCAGTCATAAGGTACTGCTCTTAGTTGTGAGGAATATGTGGGGGAAACAGCTCAGCTTATTTAAATGTTGCCCAGAAATGTGGTCATAATGGGTTAGAATTTGAGACTGTTTCATTTTTTGGCTTCTGGTTTCTTCTGAAGCACTGGTATTTCTATAGAATGTGAGGTGCCATTTCTATTTCAGGACTTTTTTTCTGATGAGCCCAGTACTTTGTACCTGAACTCCTTCCAGAGAGGACAAAAAGGTATTTCAGACAGCTTTGTGCAAGCCGATAAATGCAAATGAAAGCTTCAGACCTAATGTTCCAGCATGACCACAGACCTGCCCAATTCCAGCAGTTTATTAAAGACAATGCTTACTTGGCCTTTCTGTCCATTATAGGTGCACTTTTTTCAGCAAAGCAAAGGTTTCTTGCTTGACAGTCTAGACTCAGTTGTGCTACATCACTGTACCTATTTGCTGCTGTTGCTCTGCAGCATCGTTTGCCTTTTCTTGCCAGTCCCAGCAAGGACTCATGACGATCCTGCCCTACAATGAGACTGTGAACCAGACCTTGAGTGACTCTCCAACCCAAGCAAGTGCCTTGACCACAGCAATGCTAGATTCATGCCAGCAGTGACCAGCCATCCTGCAACACAGTGGTCCTGGGTACCATGGCTATTAATTGGACAGGGTCTTATATCTGAGTTTGCTTTCCTCTGCTCCTTATCTTTTATTCCTAAGCATGGATGGTGTGTAAAACACTTCCTTTCTTCAAAACAAACAAACAAACAAACAACAACAAAAACACAACAATCCCTGAATGAAAATCTACATTGTTTTGCTCATACAGAGATCCCAGTTCAATTTCCAAATCCAGTAAGCCCTTGAGGAACGAGTCAAACAGAAACTTGCCTGTGGGTGCACAGTAAGTTCTGAACATTGAGAATTAGGGCCAACACTGCTGAAATCTTCACCTAGCTCAGGCTGCTAAACTGCACGCAAATCATTTGCCTGGAAATGTTCTTGAGACGTAGCACCCAAGTGCACATCTCTGTGACTCTCCCTCTCCATCCCTGTTCCGGAAAGGTCAGTACAACGACAGCTTCAAGAAAGCTTTGCCTGGCTCTTCACCTCCCAGCTTGCATCCCCTGCTCTTGGGTGGCAGGTTTCACCAAAGCCTCTCCGAAGCCAACATGAGGTAAGCACCACGGTAAGGGGAGCCCTTAGGGACTTAAAGCAGCAGTGTAAACAAATTTACACTTCACCTGGCTATCTATAGCACATCCGAAACCTGGCCATGTCAGACATCTTCTGGTTGACATGAGTTTTCATTAAAGCTCCTAGCCCCAGCAAAGAGAACTGGAAAACATCATTGCAGCCCACGAGGAATGTTCTAATGGGCAGACAGCTTTAACTCACCAAGCTGGTATACCAAATTTACTTAGAGTTTAGAAGACCATGTCAAGCACAGAGGAGCTGGAAATACAATGAGAGACAAATAGGTCCTTTAGGAGGATAACATAACAGCTGCAGAGGGTGTAATTCATCCTCCTTTCCATTTAGCAATGCTGCTGGTGGTGGTGAAGGCTGGGCAATTTGCTGAGCGTGGGCAACAGAGCTCTGGAAAGGACGGGCTGTAGGTTGCAATTCTCCCGGCTGGAGATTTCTGTGTAGGAAATGCCTGGTAAAATCTTTTTCACTCCAAAGACAGATAAATCATAGTAATTGCTCCTTAGAGTCTGAGATAAATGCAAACTCTGGCAAGGGTAACGGATTTGAGAGAGTCCAAACCAGAGCTTGAACTCCACGGGGGACAAGAAAGCCTCTGACACCCCACTCCTTCAGCCCAAGGTTGAATACTGGCTGTGCTAGAAAAAGCAAATATCTCCAATCACAGCAACAACAAATTCTTCATGTAAATAAATAAAAAAAAAACTGATGGTCCTGAACAACTCATTCATGTGCTGACACAGAAACTCATCAAAGTTCTGTGGCTCTGGGTCTAAAGGCACCCAGGAGTTGGATTGTAGCCAAAAATCAGGAAAAGTTTCTTATTAAATCAGCTATTCAAATCCATCATGTAAGGAAATATTCCTAGCCATTGAAATTCCAGCCCTCCATTCAATATATGGTAACAAATAAAAAGAGAATTACAAAAGCCCTGCAATTTTGGAGCACGGAAACCTGTACTTAGCATCATTGGTTCTTGTTTTACCCTCTAATTTAGTTATCCTCTTTAAGTTTTATGGTCAATGTGGCATTTTCTGGAATGCCTCAGATTCCCCCTTTGGATCCAAAGCTCTCTTGGATCGGAGGTATGTTTACATTTTTGGTTGGTAGGAAAGCAGCAGATCTGTGGAATGACAAAGACACCGCAAAGAAACCTTTAAGGGGTTGCCTGCACCAAACAGCTTTAGGTTACGGCTGTGGGCTTCTCCCCTAATTCCCAAAGAAACCGGACGCCTCTTGTTGTGCCACATCAATAATTTGTTTACAGTTGAAGATATGTATTTGTAAATTATGTATGTATGTATATATAATCTTCCAGATTAATCACAAAACCGCTCCACTGACCAACAGAGGAGCAGAGTGCTCTGCCCTGCGCCCCCTGGCAGGGCAAGGCCTGGTGGCTCACTGCCAAAGCAGGCCCAGGGAGGGGTCCTGCCCCCAGAGACCCTCTTGGTGGCTGGGTTATGACCACAGGCTGGGGGTGCCACCAGAGGTGGCTCTGGGTGAGTGAAACCCAGAGCTGGTGTGTGATTTGGAGCCTACAGCGGAGCTGAGAGGGCCAAGGGTTCCGGCAGGCACCCAGGGGCGCTTGCATAAGGGCCTACGCATGTTTTTGTGTGCCTGGGCCTTGGTCACCCGCCAGGCTGTCCCAAAAAGGACAATGGATTCAGATTTCCTGTTTCTGGCTTCACGGCAGCGTGTTTTCTCAACGCTTGCTCTCTTTGTTGCATTTTCCCTCCCGAGCACACCTTTTCAGAGGGACTTCTCGGCAGTGCCCTCGGGTACCCCGGAGCAGCCATGCAGTACAGAAGCGCATGAGGTGCCATGGTTCCACCAGTTTCCCTTCCAAATTTGATCGCACAAGAAACAAAACCAAAAGCCCCAGTGAAACTCCAGAGGTGTCATTTTTTAGTACTCTCACATGCCCCAAAATTCTGTTGTAATTTCCTTCTAAGTAAGTCCGGGGTTAATGAGACTGAAGAGAATGATAGGAAGGAAAGAAATAATTATATATTCTTTTTTTCTCAACATGTCCCAAATGTCACCTCTGACCTGGCTTTCTATTTCTGGCATGGACTAAACTGCCTCTATTTATTTAGCAGCCTACACACCATTGCAGTAACATAGCAACAGTACTTTCAGTTGTGAATTTGAAAAAAGAAAAGGAAAAAAAAAAAAGATCATGTTTTTCATAACCAAACTGCTAAAGCCTTGCAGTCTAGTAACACTTCAGTAAATGCTTTTTCCCTTTCACAAGCCAGTATTATGAGGTTTCCACTCTGCAAACCCAGTGCAGAGATGCCCAAGGGAAGCAGGCAGTGTCACCACCATGAGGCTCCTTGTTATGCAAGTCCAACTCGCCTCTGACCTTCTTGTTTGCTTGTCCTAATGATGTTTCAGCCTGAACATTTCTCAGGCTCAGCAGAGACGAAAGCGGGAGTTTGGGGAGGCTACTAAAATAATGCTGGAATGTATTTGGTGTTTTCCTCTCACTTTTCAGAAACAGTTTCCCATTATCATATGATCCACAGCTCAGGGCGATACGATGCTCAGGGTTATCTGTCCAGAAGGGACATTACAGAAAGCATCCAAGTGAAATAGGAGTCAGAGTCCCATTTACAGCCAACATTTAGCAGTCCAAATCCCACTACAGGGACAGTAAGCGAGTGGAGAACTTTAAAACACCCCTCACATCAGAGGGGTACCGCCCGAGAACATTCTGCAAATCCTACCTCAGTGGGAGCATGACACCTAAGTATCTCAGAAAAGGAGTTCCCTCAGCTGCTTAAGTGCTTCTTATTTTTAATCTATGTCCTCAGTGCGAACTCAATCATTTTATTAGGACGGGTTCAAAATGTTGAACTTATTAAAAATAAAACTTCTTAAGATCGCAAAGCTTCCACTATAAATATTAGTAAACATAGATGTGGTAGCTGGAGCAGCAGCGAGCACTTCACGCAGCAGCGTGGGACCTCTTGTGCAACCACAGCTTTGCTGCCTCTGTAAGCCCCGCTGGCACCTCGTCAGATGCTTCTTCTCGTCTCCAGAGGTCTGGCCAGCACATGGCCACCCCGCCTGCTGGCGGCTCCACACTGGGGTCAGCGGCAGAGCCGGGAGCTTTTGGCTGGCAGATGAGTGTCTGCACATCCACAGGCGTGTGCGCCCAGCCTCCCCAGCCTTTACAGAAAGTGATTTCACAAGGCATCAGCTCAATGCTTCTGTGAGTTTAGTGGCTTTACCACCCAGAGCGTGAGGTCTGCAAGTAACAAATGGCCGATGATTGCTCCGTACTACTGGCCTCTTCTCCTTGGCACCACCAGCTCCTGTCAGCCTGAACAAATGGATTCACAACTGCACGATCCTTGACCTTCCACAAACAGTTTGCAAGTCTGGTATGTGAAAACAGACTGTTCACAAACTGTGCTCTCTGCTGAGATTACAACAGTTGCACATTCAGAAAGGGCCCCGTTATGACCATTATTCTGCCCAACAGAAATATGAACACATAACCCATGATCCCTGAGACTCGGGATTCAAAGGCAAATAATATTTGCCGCTAATGGGGCTCACAGAAACTATTGTCTTTTGAAATGCATTGTCAAAAATGAGTCAAAAGCTTTCAGGTGTCAATCCAAGTTCCATTTAAATTAACACCTTCATTTAAGTAATTTTAAATTCATACTAATAATGACATTTTACTGTCTTTTTGTAAAATGCTCTATGGGAACAGATACCGAGCAGCTGAAATGCACCTCCCCAGGCTCTGGCAGAAAGCTGCAAGGTAGTGCTGACTGCAGGGCTCAGGTGGGGTTTTTGGCATCAGCTGCTTCAGAGGAAGGGAATAACAACATCTCTAAGAACAGTTGTTTCATTCTAGCAATTAGAAAGGTATTAATGAGTTAACCTCAGAAAGGAAAGAGAGTGCTTTGCTGCCCGGAGGCTAGACATCAGTTTTGTTTTACTTTTAAGAAATATCGAGTACTAAATTATGCAGCAGTTTTTTAAAAATGAACTTTGCATGGCTATATGTTTAGGGCTTCTTTTTTTTTTTTTTTTTTCTGATGCAACGCAAACTAAAACAAGTCAGGAATATTGTAAAGTTCAAAATAATAAAAGGTTGAAATCTTGAATTTTATTCAACAAGAAATGAGAAAGAGGAAAATCTATTTTATCTGGCTGCACATAATGTTTTGACATGCAAATTTTATTTCAAACAAGGCATTTTTTTCTTGTCTTATCTCATTGCTATTTCATTTCCAACTCAAATGAAAAGGACGAGCAAGCAAATGGAGTGACTGTTTCTTCTACTGAGTAACATTATAAGGGTAAACTTCTCCCCTTCCCTAAAAAAAGAAAAAAAAAGGCATAATGCACGTTCACAGCATTTTGATGCATTTCTGATAAAAGCAATGTGTTTACTCATATTACAGGTTTCATGCTGCAACAAATGGCTCACCAAAGTGCTACTTTTAATGCTTTTTTCCTCTAATATATGTTTGATTGCATCACAAGTTTAATTACCACTCAAGCTAACATTTCCTTCTCTATTTTAAACAAGCATGTTTTTTTAAAGTCTCTATTTTGAATGCAAAGACCTGATAAGTTGTGGGTTTCTGTTTTGAATAGAAACCAATAGCTGGACATTCCTGTGCACTGAAAACATGTAGGCAAAGATTAAACTGGGGCTTCAGAGCTATTACTGCCCCACCCAAATAAATAGTCCAAGGGAAATTATTCTGCTTAACATTCTGATACTCAGGTTGCCAAGAACAGCAGTGTTTTTTAGAAATTATTTTTTTCTTAGAAGTCAGCCTATCTCATTAAACATTGCATTTAAGCTACCAAAACATGTTTGAAATGGAAGAAAATAGTCTAGAATAAACATCCCACTTAACCTACCAAAACATGGTTTAATGCTGGAGCACAGTCTGATTTGCACTGAGCTAATTAAAAATGTTTAATGATGGAAACTCCTCCCTAAAATAAATTTTCTGCTGGTATTTTACCAGTGAGATCAATTTGTTCAGGGTTTCACAAAGAAGGGGATGTAGAGTCTGCAACACAGGAGCTTCTATATTAAGGAAGTCTTCATCTGGTATATAGTTTTCTCAAAATTGAGTTTTTCCTCTATATCCAAGCCAGAGATAATTTATGTTGGCCTTTAAAATGAAGTAAGAACAGGAAAAACATAGGTACAAAGCTTAAAACTGCAGGCAGATAAATAACTCTGTGATCTTTCTCCATCACAGGATACTCTTATTCCCATCCGCCTTATAAACTAGAGTTACAAACTAGCATAAATTGGTTAAATAACCTCAGTAATTTCAGCGTGAGCTGGAGATGTTGATTCCACCAGGGTATGAAAGGTGGCCATAACTCTGCTCAGAGGGGCAGAGCACGAGAGGTGAGGCTTTGCAGGACACATTTGGATAAAAAGGCTGATGGATAGAAGTTAAATTCAGATTTTTCTTTTATAGCTATTTTCTGGAGAATTCCCCCAAATCCCAAAGCAGCAGCAGAAGTATTTGACTTCATACAGCACCCGGGGATTTCTCTGAGATGAGGGTGGCAGTGTCCTCTGCTGACACCAGCCCTTGCTAGACCAGAGAGCCGCTCCGCGTCTCACCCACCCCTCGCCATGCTGGGGGAGTCTTGTTCCTATTACTTGAGCAAACTCTTCCACAGTTCTACTTTACTTTTTCTTCTTAGTGGCCAGTAACTTCCCGTTTGTTCTCCTGATAAATACCAGAACTTCAGCTAAAAATGGAGAAGTCGACTACATTCTCTTACCTCGTACAACCCTGGCAGTGGGTGCATGGTCGTGGCCTGGCTGATCCCCCAGGCAGGAGTGACCATCTCCTGCTACCTGCTGTGCCCTTCCCATGGCCCTTCCAGCAGAGACAGCAGCAGGGACACCATTTTCCTACCTTTTTGCAGCCAAAAACATTAATTTACGCCGTTGCTGATTTGGGTTCTGTGAACCCAAATCTTGCCGTAGAAGCAGTACCTCTGTGAGGTACGGGGTCTCTAATTTCTTAAACTTGGCCTGAGTTGCCAAACCTTCCCTGCAGACATCCTGTATGGCCTTGCATAGATGCCATACTCATAAATTATTCTCAGCCTGGTCAGTTAGCTCATTTAGGGCTAGCTAAGCCCTCTGTTTGCCCTTCTAGCCCAGGCACCTCGATGAGTAGAGAGTTAAGAAGTGCAATATTGAGTTTTCTGCCCAAGTCCATTTTGGACTCTTGTTCTAGAGATGCTGAGAAGGAATTCTGATTTTCAATAAAGTCTGAAGAATGCAGTCCCTGAAGTAAAGCGGGAAACTTGTCTTTTTCAAGCAAGTGGTCTTCCCTCATCAATTCATACAGTACTGCAGATTAAAAATAGCTCTTCAGCTGGGGTACAGCTGTGCCATGCTGCCTTCAGCAGAGCTGCACTGAGTCACATCGAGCAAGCATCTGTCCATCACCCTTTGCTCCTGCAAACCACCAAACTCCGGGGTGTTCGGGCAGGCTGCTGACTACTCCTGCTGCTGCTCCCATGCACTAGGAACAACAGGACAGTGAGTTGAGGACAGGTTCAAGCTGGCCACCTGCTAAAAATTCAGTCTCCTTCTCCTTATCAGCACACGAACAATGTGTCTTCTGCATGTCATCGAGCTCCTGCTTCATTAAGCATCATCCTCTGCACCCTCTCTGTGCCTTTATTTCCCTGGTAGTGACATTTTGCACTGGCTGCAGCAATTCCCTTGTCTTCTAGGCCATGAAACTATTCTCCCTGACTCCACTAAGCAGAAAACAGATATTATCAGTCAGTGATCAGCTGCATCTCAACATGAAAAGCACCAAAAAACCTGCCGTTCAAGGCTAACAGTACAGAACTGGGACATGTGAACAACACCATCCTGAGCCTTCTGATTTTTCTTCTTAACAAATGCCTTTTCCCCTCGAGGCTCTTTGTGCCTAACCTACCCCCCTGGCTGGATGTATTTAGCTCTAGTACAGGGCACTCAGAAACCCATCAAACCTGGAGCAGGTTCTCCCACGACATCCAATTTCCTAATTTCCAATAACAGAAATCTCCAGCGGGGCCAGGTTTTCCTTCCACAGGGCCGAGTGTGCCTGAAACTTCGCATTTTCAGTCAGAGCAGGACAGACTTCACCTCCACTGCCGCCACTTCCCAGTTTTGGGGAGCAGCTTCTTCCCCTCCTGCCCGCCTCACACCCAGCTCCCCCAAGCCTGGGGAGCCCCCAGTACCCCTAGCCCCAAGGGAGAAGGAACCCGGGAGCCGAGAGGAGAGCAGCATAGCTTTCAGGTCACATGCGGGGGACAAAGAACTGCAGCAAACACCAAAAGCTCTCCCAGGAGAGTCCTCTGCCTCTCCAAGATAGGCTGGCGTGGCATATTTCATGTCTCCAGTGTCAGAATTTTGCATGCTACGAAAACACTCTTGGCATATTTGCCTGCTGGAGCGAGGCTCCCTGTGCTTTGTAATGAATTCTCGGCATTTAGCATCAGGCGCTGTGTTTTTACAGAAAGTTACACGCGGGTAATTAATCTCATGTTCGTTTCCTGCACATGTAAGAGAGCAGCCTTTGTTAGGGAATGATAAGACACTTCTAAGAATAGCACTACTGAGAGCATCAGCTTTGTAAGACATTACAGGAAAAATACAGGCTCCTAACACCTGCTTTTCGTTTCTCAAAGTTTGGAAAACAACGTCCTGCTCACCTAGAGCCAAATCCCAACCTTGTTTATGTGTAGAAAACCTAATTGGTTTCATCAGAGAACAAACATAAAGCAGGGCATGCTCCAGTCTTTGGGGTCCCATTTTGCAGAGGCACTTTGGTTTGATTTTATAAGCACTGTAAATATTCCCACTGGCTTCAGGGGGCTGTCTGCAGCTCCCGGTCTCCCAGCCTGAATTCAGCATTTGATCCCAGTCTCCTCACCACAAATCCCAGTGAATTTAACTGGGCTTTATGGCAAGAGCCTGAGGACTGCAAACAGATCTGTTCATCAGGCAGCAAGCCCCAGGCCTGATGCTCAGCTCAGGGAAAAGTAAAATGACCCGGTGTGAGCAACTGGGGGAGCACGGTGGGAGCAGGGCACCCATGGGCAGGGGCAAGCTCCCCTCTGAAGCTCCCTCCCAGACTCTGGGCTGTGCCAGCTGAGCCCCAGGGCTGGAGTAAAGCTGGGGAATTACACCTGCTGGCTGCTCAGGAGCAGAGCCAACGCCAGGCTGCTGTGAGCAGCTGATGCTCAACACCTCCCGAAGTCGTTTTACACAGGCTTTGTTTCCAAGTTCGTGTCGGTTTTAAGCTGCCAGGGTGGCTCAGCATGGGCTGCCCACCACCCTGCGCATGATGCCCGAGCTGCAACGCTGGTGAAACTACACAAAAAGTGAATAACAGAGCTCCCTGCAGGTCCAAGGCGATTTGCACTTGGTTTGTAGCATCGCCTGTGTCACCAGGCAGATGAGAAAGGGCACTAACCTCTACTGCACTTACAGCAGCTTTCTTTCTGCTTTATTACAGAGCAGTTTATCCCCCTAACCAGAAAACAAAGCCTAATCCACAGAGATTGGGCTAATCCAGTGATTCTTGTTTGCAGAGTAACACAGACCCAAATGCCCCAGGTTTTGTAGTGCAAAATCGGAGCAGAGCGGGCTGCAGAGCCCTGCAGGCTGAGCAGAGCCCCTGTTGTGGCCATCCTCTCGAGACCGTATAATGGGGGCTTTCAAATCCCAGCCTTTTTTTTTTTTTTTTATCACATTTTGTTTTCTCTGCTTCTCCCTTTTATGAATATTGAGTCATCAGAAATAGCTTCACTGACAGAGTTACTAATGACACCAGCTGGGTGAATCAGTGGCTCTTGCATTGTCTGGTGTCTGCTCTGAAGGGCCATTAGCACACTCGTTATAAAATACAACAAAAATTAGATATCCATATTTTATCTGCAGCTCCCTCGAGACACATCAGCGTAGTTATTTTCGAACTGGAAAATGTTAGTGGAACAAAGCAATATTCAGCCGTTTCAATGCCACGCTATGATCTAAGAGAAGAAACTCTGCCTTCCACCAAGTTAAAAGTCAATGCTGACAGCAGAAGCCGAGCCCTTCTCCTCGCTCTTAGGCAGAAAGGAAAAGCACCCGGCCCGGCGCTGTCTGTACCGCATTCTTCGCCGGGCGGCTATTCCTCATGCCACGACAAAAAGCCAACATCAGCAGCCCGGGGAAAAACGCTGAGAAACCAGAAGCGAGCGCGACGAACGCTGCGGGCAGCGGTGGGGACACGCGTGGCCACAGCCCCGCAGGGCGCGCAGCCCAGCCGGGGCAGGTGCCCGGGGACAGCGCGACCCACGCGGGACCACCGGGGTCCCCAAGCCCCCCCGCAGCGCTCTGCACCAGTGGCCGCCCCCCCGTGCACCGAGCTGGTGCATGACAGCAGCGCGGAAAGCGCCGAGCATCGGAACAAAGCCGGGACTTAGGATGTCAAGTATCAGGGTGGTTTATTTTCCTTTCTTCTTTTTCCTTTTTTTTTTTTTCTTTTTGTCCCTTTTTCTTCCTTTTTTTTTTTTCTTTTCTTTTTCTTTTGTTTTTCTTTTTCTTTTTTAATGTCCCTTTTATCATTTCTTTCCTTTTTTTCTCCCCCTTTTTCCCTTTTTGCTTTTTTTTCCCTCTTTCCCTTTTCTTTTTCCTTTTTTCTTTTTTATTTTCTTTTTCCCTTTTTACCCCTTTTTCATTTTCCCTATTTTTCCTTTTTTTTTTCTTTTTCCCCTTTTCTTTTTATTTCTTTTTTATTTCCCCCCTTTCCCCCTTTTTTTTCCTTCCCCCCCTATTTTTCCCTTTTTTCTTTTTCCTCCTTTTCTTCCTTTTTATTCCTTTTTTCCTCCCCCCCCCCCTTTTTTTTTTTCTTTTCCCCCCCTTTTTTTTCCTCCCCCTCCTTCTTTTTTCCCCTTTTCTCCCCCCTACCCCCCAAGAGGGGGGGGGGGGGGGGGGATGTCCTTGCCCTTCCCCGCAGCAGCCGCGCCCGCAGTCCCGTTACGGAGCCGCCCAGCCGAAGCCGAGCTGCGGTTTCCAAGCCCGGCGCCTCGCATCCCGCGAGCAGCGCTCGGGGGGCACGGGGGGACCGGGAGGGCTCCGTCCCCGAGCCGCCCCCCTCCCCCCCGCGACCCGTCCCCGCGTGGGGCCGCCGTCTCCCACTTACATAGCGCTTCAGCTTCCTCTCGGGGGGCGACTTAATGAGCCAGCCGGTGCACACCACGTCCCCGGCGCTCATCTTCCCCCCGGCGCGGGGCCGCGCCTCCCGGCCTCCCCGGCGCTGTGCGAGCGGCTTCCCCCGGCCGGGGCGCGCTGGAGGAAGTCATGACATTGATCCCCGGCCCGGCCGGCCCTCCCTCCGCCGCCGCCACCCCGCGGCTCGCCCGGCACGTGACGGAGGCCGGGGGGAGCCGCCGCGACACCCCCGGCTCCGGGCGGCTCCGCGGGGTGGCCCCGCCCGGCCGCCGCCCCCGCTGCGGAGCCCGGCGCCGAGGCGGCCCCGCGGGGCCGGGGCCGGGGCCGGGGGTTCGGGGTCAAGCCCCGGGGCCGCGGCCAGCCCGGGCAGCGCCTCGCCGCCCCCCGAATGAGGAGTCCCCTCCTAGCACCGCGCCTGAACCCCGCGTCCTGCCGTCAGCAGCCCGCGTCCCTTCCACGAGCCCCCTTCAAGTGCTGAAAGGCTGCAGCGAGGTCCCCCCCGAGCTCCTCCCGGCTGAACGGCCCCAGCCCTCTGCGCCTTCCCCCGCGGCCGCGCTGCTGCAGCCCCTTCAGCATCCTCGTGGCCTCCCCTGGACCCGCTCGTCCTTGCCGTGCCCAGGACGCAGCGCTCCCGGTGGGGCCTGAGCAGGGCAGAGCAGGGGGGCACGCCTCGTGTGCTGTCCCCGCAGTGCCCCAACAACACCCGTTTTTCCCCAGATCGTTTTCAGACCGGTCGGGGCCCCGCCAGCTCCCCCATGCTGCTTGCCGTGCGGTGCCGCAAGAGACGGGGAGGGACAGGACAGGTCGGTGATGGACAGAGCCAGGAAAGTGACTCTGGGGAACGCAGCAAGTCCACAATCACAATGAAGGTTATTTTTTCAGCAGGATCAAGACTCGTTTCCTGATACGATAAACACCGTGGCCTACCATGCATTCGTGCATGACCAACCGAAGGGGTGATGCAGGGAGTCAAAAGACATCAACACTTGCTTAAATTGTCACTTCTGTCCCCAAAACACATGCTGGGCAGTAGTTGTGGTGCCAAGGAGGAGCACAGCGGCTCAGCTCCCTGCTGGCCGTGTGGCTGCTCCCTCGGTGGCTCCTGCCCACACTTCCCCAGCATGTTCAGGGTAAATGAAAAGCCACGGCAGGTTGCTCACCATGCCCGTAACCTGGGGGGAAATGCAGGAAGCCAGAAAGCAAAACTAAACAGAGCATGTGGGGGTAACGTGTTTGTTGTGCCTTCTTGGTATTTGTGCTCCAAACGAAGTTATTTTCTTAGCCTGGCAGGTTCTGCTGTGTCGATAACGTGTCACCCGGGTACGTGCCTGACAAGAGCAGGCTTCAAAATGAGCGCTATCTAGCCCTGCTGGAAGAGGAGGGATTTCACTCTTGCCCTGCTTTGTGCACAAATTTCTCAACCACTTGCAAGTTACAACATCCTTCACTTAAGCATACTCTTCACCAGGATGGTGAATGCCAGGGTCTTTGTTTTAAAAGTCTTACCAAATGAAGGCATTTGTAGAGAGCGAGCTGAGGCTGGAAACCAAGTGGAAAGCGAAGGGAAAGAATACCAGAGGAAAGTCAATTTTGGCTGAACAATCCTGCAGAACCCTTGGGGTGCTCTGTGTTAGCTCCTGCTTTTGCACTTGTCCATTAGCATTCAGTTTGAGATTTCAAGGATCTCTCAAGTATACAAGCAGAAATCATTAGCAAACCCCAATTAAAAAGAAAAAAAAAAAAGTTGTTAATTGTATTGCAATGCTGAAAGGCTTGAAATTGTAGGATTTTTGGCTGTTTGCTTAGGTTCGTTTGTTTCATTTCTGAAGCTTTTATTTTACACATCAACTGGTGCTTCCTGGGAAGAGAACAGCTTCTGCTGGCTGACGGTGCCTCCAGGCAGTGGTGCCTGCCTCTCCAAATTGGCTGTAGGCAGAGCTACAGAAATAGCCTCAAAAAAATTACTGACCACTGGAAAAATGAAAAATAATTTGCAATAAGGATGAAATTTCCTTTTTTCCTGTACAAGAGCAGAACCTGCCTCACCAAATCTTCAAAGTCTGCTGAGAGATTTTATTTCTTCCAGTGAAACTTCCTAGAATAAAATCATAAGTTGAGAAGCCATCGTAGATATTAACAGTAGCCATTGTGACAGAGAAAACAAAGTGCTGAAGTCCTCACCAGGCTAACCTGACACGTGGCTCTAGCAAAGACCAGCATGGGCTCAATCAGTTTGACCACACGTGGTGCAGCTCGCCTCAGCCTGGTACCCAAGAGCTCTCTGCTTGTTGTGAAAGTGATGCTCTGCTCCTCTCCTGATGTTTTGGAGAGAAATAGCACTTGGCTACTAGTAAAAGAGAAGACAATAAATTGGCTAATTGCATTTTGATGGGAAATTCCTTCATGACCCTACAGACAACTGACTGAAGCAAGCGTGCTATTTAAACTTGCCCGTTTCCATATTATTGCAGTGCAGATAAGGTTATGATGAATGCTGAGAGCAGTGAAAATCCTTCCTCCCTGTGGAAAGAAGAGTAATCAAGAGGGAGGGAGGGGAAAGGAAGGACCAGGAGGACTTATTTGGTTCACAAAGTTGTGGGTATCAAAGCAGGAAGAGACACCAGAGTAACCTAGGCTGGTATTCCCACAAGCAAATATGTTTTCCCACAGCCTGGACTAAAGGATATCTTTTAAAAAGCTACCTCGTCTGATCTTCAAGAAGCCAAACAATGAGAGAAAACCCTTTCCTCATAGCTTGTTCCAGTGGTCTATTGAGTAAATTACATATTATTTTATCTAAATTTAACCTTGCAGTTATTTTCTGTTCTCTGTGACTTTTAGTATATTAAACACATCCACCATAATAAATATCAAGCACATACAGGGATCACATCACCTCTTACCTTCTCTTCTGTAACCTGTGGGTTGACCTCCCTTGCAGCTGTTTATGAGGATTGTTGCCTGGTGTCTGAATAATATTACGTTTTCCCCTTCAAATTCTCTCCAGCTATTACCATCTCACTCTTGGAATACAGAGCCCGGAGCTGGTATCCACTACTCCGTTGGTCACAGTTTCACTAAAACCGACTTGCACTTTCTTACTCTACCCTTCTATGTAACCAACAATATTGTTGTTTTCTGCTTCTCACTGTGTTTCTCTAAGAATTCATCTTCAGGCAACTGAAATAACAACACTAAGACATTCCTGGGACACTGATTAGGAAGATGTGCTCCCAGTCACATAACCTGTGTTTTCTGTTTGGTACTTGCCGGTGTTAAATTACAAAAGAAGAAACCCATCGTTGTGAGCATTTTTGCCCATGTACCTTTTTTCTGGCCTCTTGTTTGTCCTTCCTTATCTTTTTCAGCTAGCATGCCCTCAGCACTGAGCACCTCTGTTATTTTGGCCACCAAAGCTGCAGAGCTGGCTGTGACAGAATAGCTGGGTGCTGAAGGTGACTGCATTGCCATTGAGCTCCTATTCTCTTGCCTACATACATAATATAGTGTCTTCTTCGTAAAACAACAACAAAAATAATCATAAAAAAACTCACAGGGGCATCTAGGAATTGTATGCAGAGTTAGGAATGGTGTTTTACCACTCTGTACTCTCTCTGATAGCCATCAAATGTACAATTTCAGCTGGCTCCTAACTCCAAAGTGTCCAGTTAACAGCCCAGCCCCACACTGATTTACAAAACCCCACAGAGGCCACGAAGGTCGGATGCCTGCGAGAGACAGCCCCAGCCCGGGGCGAGCAGCCCTGTTCTCTCCCCCAGTGCCCTGTTTACAGACGGAGCTCACACCGCACTTACTCAGCAAAACGCTTGCACGCCTCTGCGGCATTCCCACAGCAGGCAGAGAGCCCCGTGCCCCCGAAAAGCCGGGACACAGTCTGCATGTTCCAGCTGCTCCTGACAGCTCCCAGCCCACGCCTGCTGCCAACAGCACATTTCGCCCTCTGTCCCTTCAGAGGACAAATTCAGCCACGTCGCAGGGGACGGTTCAGCCCCTTCTCTCCTCTTGTAGCCTGTTCTCACCACACAAATATATTATTCTATCAGTGGCCCCATTAGTACTCATGGCTGAGGGAGGACATACAGGAGGAAGGATGATTTCTTTTCAGGAATCTAAACCTTTTATTTTTTTCCTAAATGCATTATGTGCAGAGGCTAAGAAAAGCCGACTGCCTTTCTGATATATCATAATAAATAACGCTCAGCCCATGTGTGAGAAGCTCTCCTGGCACGTCCCTCCTGAGCCCAGAGAACCCCAGGGCGAGGGGAAAACAGAGATAGGAGAATTGAAGTGGGACACAGCCTGCCTCTGTCGTTGGTGTTGTTCTGTAAAAGCCTTACTGACGGTTACAGGAACCCTACCTAACTTACACTGTGGTTTGTGAGAGACTTTCATGAAGATGGTAAAACACTGGGGAAAAAAAACGCTCCTGTGTGTAGTTATGAGAGGGTACTGCGGCAAGGAGACCACATTTCAGGCAGCTCAGACTTCTGAACACCGTGTGTAAGAGGATGCCCCATGTAATGAGTGTAAGTGCAGGGAAGGAAGAACAACTTGGTGGCAGCTGTGTGCTTGAGACTGCTGCAGAAAAGGAAGGCTGATGGCAGGATGAGGAAGAAAGATGGCCAGGCAGGCAGGGAAGCACCACAGCAAAGCACGGAGGTCAGAAGCAGATCCTCTGTGGGCTGCAATCAGTGAAGCACAGCTACTCCAGCTTCTTAAGCAGAACTGGTCTTCCACAGTGAGTGGGTGCTGGCAAATAAAAGTAGGTGAAAAGGTTGGCAGCAAAAGGACTTCCACAGAAGAAAAGGGCAATGAAGTGGTAGTTTTTGGCTTACGCAATGCATCTGCCACGCTTGCAAGGCTGATGGAGGCAATACACATGCAGCATCCTTCCACGTTTCCTGTACTTAAAGGAAATCCTGGTGCATACTAAAACCTCTGAGCAAGAACTGTTACATTTACAAATACCCTGCCGTCAGCTTAGGGATGACAGAGTGAAAGCAAGCCCCAGGAACAAGCTTTCACTGAAGATAATTTAGATAATTTATTTGGGGCATTGAGTCTGCGAAGAAACAATTTCAAGTAGCTTTAAAGAGAGTTCAAGCCTATATTGCACTGAACTGCTTTCTGGATACTCACAAATATTCAAAATGTTGTAAGATACCATCTGTCTCTGCTCTGGGCAGGTTATTTATAGGTTTTCAATACTGTAAAACCACTGCATAGGTTAGGAGAGAAAGGGATGCAATTGCACTGAACTGCAAAGTACTACTCAGATTTATTTCAGCTGGAAATTTTTTTTTTTTTTTTTGACAGCTTTTGCTTTGATCTAAAAACCACTTTTAAAGTGTCTTTCACAGGGCAGAAGACATAGTGGTACTGTTGCTTACTACAGCCTGGTTTATGGCAGCTTAAGTGGACACATTCTACCTCGTGACAGTGGGCAGCTGGAGAGATTTGCTAAGCTGAGCTGACAGAAAACCAGTATTTCTCCCTGTTGGGCTGGATTTTTAAACCTTGTACAGCCCCACTGCTTGGCGGCAGGAACACCAGCAGCAGTGCCAGGGCTGGGGAGCGCAGAGGGGGGCACAGCACAGGGGAAGGAGCCACCATACTGCATTTCTGAGTGCAAAGGGCTAAAGGAATGCTTATAGTCAATTAAGGTATCTGCAAGAAGTTGCTGATGAGGCTTGGTAAATTTTTTATACATTCTAATGTGACCGCACAAACATTGCTTGTCATGGCCAGGAGGAGATAACAGTCTTCTCCCTTTACAAATGGATAAAAATCCCCCCAAAAGTGGATATCAAGTGATAAAAGGGTTTAGCAAAAATCTGTGTGGTTGGGAAGTTCAGGCATGTTTGAAGCCTTTGTGATATCACAGCAAAGCTTTGCTTGCTAAAACCTGGAACTAAAAATTCAATATTGCGTACAAGGTGGGAAAAAGCAATGGGTATTTGTACAGCTGCCATCAGTCCTTTGAACCAGATACAGAGGATGTGTTAGCTATTTTATCCTAGTTTTCAGTGCTGAATGATGTATTTGCAAATCAGCTGTTGCAGACAGGCCTCGCACAGCATTTGTGGTCTGAACTCATAGCTCGTGCATTCGAGCTAGAAATGATTAGCGTTGTTGATGAGGATTTTAGGCTACGGTGCTCCATGGAGCATCTCTTTATGGTGCACATGGGAGCCAAGAGACCCTAAATCTGAGGAGAGGGCCCCCAGCCCTTTCTAACAACAACCTGCGGTGCTGGGTTTGCCCAGTACTGCTGCATTGGCGCAACGCAGTGCTGGGAATGACTAAACAGCAGCAGGTGCAGGATGCATTGCAAATCGGACTTGCATAATCCTGTTCCTTTTCTTGATCAGGCCAGCTTTAAGACTGGGCAGCTTCCCACAAAATGCTGCACAGGCCGCCCTGTCACCTGGCGCCAGTGCTCTGCAGCCACCACTCGAGCCCACGCAGCATCATTGCCACCTAGTGACATTGGGCAGGGTGCTGCCGCTTGCTCTAAGTGCAATTGTCCCTTACAGAGCTTCACATCAGAGAAGACAGGAATCACAACCAATATTTCCAGCAGTTTTTATTATTTAAGCTGCTATTATTAAGAGAAACAAGATTTCACTACTGGTAGCAGATAACTGCTTATGCTGTGCACACACATATTTCCTTGCATGGTTTGATTTTTAAAAGTTACCCCAAACCAATGTATCTGTGTTAGAAAAACAAAGACCATCACGGTTAGTCTCTTATTCAGCACAGTAAGACAAATAGTCCCTGTTTGAGAGAGGCTGAGTTGCCACAGTACAAGATCTCAGAAGTCTTGCAGTCTTATCTGGATAGGACTTAAAATGCCTCCGGATCTGCACGTCATCAACTCTTTCTATATTTCAGCAGGGTCCAAAATGTAAAAATGGACAATAGTGAGCCTAAGGATACGCAATCGCTCTTCCTGTTTCTGACAAGAAAACATAGTTCTTGTCATACAATATGTTGAGTGCTATCTTTCTGGGTTGGACAGAGGAGGCCTTCTTCATTGCTGAGAAACCTCTGTGTGGAGGGGACTGTGAATTCAGCCTTTCTATTTGTGTTTGCAGACTGTAAAATAAGGGGGGATAAAGCTGGAAAAGCAAAGAACTAATAGCCACATCTACAGCTTTACACAACTACTAACTCCCAGCCTCCCAACCACAGAAAGAAAGAAAAAAAAAAAAAGAAAGGAGAAATTCTGTGAAATTTTGCAAATTATGTTAGAAAAGATATCATGTAAGTCTAAGAAGAAAGAATATATAAATACAAAAAGCACTTGTGTACATTTTAAATAATTAATGAGATTATCACTTGAAAATACTGTTGTATGACTAAGTGATTTTTCAAACAATGGCCTCTGGACCCTCAGGAGTACACAACATAACCTATGAGAAGTAACCAGGCACATCTACACAAAGTGCCAAATGCAAATGTCAAGCATGCAAGCAAAAAAACATCCAAAGGGGATCTTTCATGAAAGCAGCAGCTTTACTGTTTTGTACAGCATGTAATATTCCTGTGAATTGCAAGTAAAAAGCAAGCTGTGAGAAACACTTAAGAGTGTTTTGTATAAACAGAAGCTACAAGCATTTGAAACTGCAGTAGGAAAGCCAGATATTAAAAAACAGTTAGTAGGCTATTTTCTGTAAAGTCTAAGAACAAATGCATCAGAGACTGGAATTTTCCCACCTTAAAGACCTTTTGCATAGCTGATGTTAAGCTTCATTTTCTAGAGAGCCCTGCTTGGAAAAGCTATTTGGGTTACTCTCTAAAAACCAGTCATGTCACTCGTCTCAATTGTGCTAAGAAAAATGCACTTCCCCAAGCCTTTATAAACTAATCAGATGGAAGGGCAACTGCAGGTGCTGTGGGCCTTGTCCTGTTGCAAACTATGCAACAGGGGCAGATGGCAATAGGGTGCTAAGTAATTTGGAAGAGCATTGTTTTGTGGCATACAACTAAACAAAAACATCATACGATGGGAGAGCAATTGGCTGATGGGCAGGGCTCAAAGGGTTGTGGCAAATGAGGCCACATCTGGCTGGTGGATGGTCACTAGTGGGGTCCCTCAAGGCTCCATTTTAGGGCCAGTCCTCTTCAATGTCTCTATAAATGATTTGGATGTAGGACTAGAAGGTGTTCTGAGCAAATTTGCCAACGACACTAAACTTGGAGGAGCTGTGGACTCGGATGAGGGTGGAAAGGCCTTGCAGAGAGATCTAGACAGATTGGAGAGCTGGGCGACCACCAACCGCATGAAGTTTAACAAAGGCAAGTGCCGGGTCCTGCACCTGGGATGGGGCAATCCTGGCTATATGTACAGACTGGGCAATGAGACGCTGGAGAGCAGCCCTACAGAGAGGGATCTGGGGGTTGTGGTTGACAGCAAGTTGAATATGAGCCGGCAGTGTGCCCTGGCAGCCAGGAGGGCCAACCGTATCCTGGGGTGCATCAAGCACGGCATCGCTAGTTGGTCGAGGGAGGTGATTGTCCCGCTCTGCTCTGCGCTGGTCCGGCCTCGCCTACAGTGCTGTGTGCAGTTCAAGAAGGACATGAAACTGTTGGAGAGTGTCCAGAGGAGGGCGACAAACATGGTGAAGGGTCTAGAGGGGAAGATGTACGAGGAGTGGCTGAGGGCACTGGGCCTGTTCAGCCTGGAGAAGAGGAGGCTGAGGGGGGATCTCATCAAGGTCTACAACTTCCTCACGAGGGGTAGTGGAGAGGCAGGTGACCTATTCTCTGTAAACACCAGTGATAGGACCCGCGGGAATGGTGTTAAGCTGAGGCAGGGGAAGTTTTGGCTGGACATCAGGAAGAGGTTCTTCACAGAGAGGGTGGTCGCACAGTGGAACAGGCTGCCCAGGGAAGCAGTCACTGCACCAAGCCTGCCTGAATTTAAGAAGCGATTGGACTGTGCATTTCATCACATGGCCTAAACTTTTGGGTAGACCTGTGCAGTGCCTGGAGTTGGGCTTGATGATCCTTATGGGTCCCTTCCAACTCGGGATATTCTATGATTCTATGTCTCACAACAGGGAGAATGAGAGTTTGGGGCTTAAATTTTGTATGCAGGACCATCTCTTAGGTGAGATGCTCCATTTCAGAATAATCAGGCAGTCATGGGATCAGTTCAGAACTTCAGAGCAATGCTTCACAAATTGTACCTTTGATTGGAATCAAGGTATATATAGAAGAGACACTGCTGAGGTCTGTCTAAACACAGGGCATGAGCCACACAGCCCGTTTGTTCAGCTCAGTTGTTGATTTATGCAGGAAGATCTTGATGAGCTGCTGGGTTTGTTACTAGAAGGAGAAAACAATTACACCTCACTCTGCCTACAGGGCTGGGGTTTGATCTTTCTGTGGACAAAAACCTTGCAGTATTGCCTTTGTGAGTAGTCATTGGGTAAAACACCCCATTTGAAGCTTTTTTTTTTTTTTTTTTTCTTTTTTTTTTTTTTTTCTGCGTGACATCCCAAGGGCTGTTTTGGGTTTCCTTGGGGTTCAGCAGCCGGCAATCTAGACAGACACACTGCGTGAGGAGCCGCCCGGAGCTGCTCTGTTAGTGCCACTTCCAGCAGCAGACGCACACAGTGCTGAGCGAGGCAGGCCCCCAGGAAACACACATCTTTATTCTCCCAACCCACACCTGCCACAGGGCCCGCACTTTGGGACGTGCATTAGCCCTGAAGACACGAAGAGGCGGCTCTCCTCCTGGGGCACGGCCTGGGCCACCCCTTATCGCACCCCTGCCGCCCCCACAGGGTCCCAGCACTGAGGCAGAGCCTCGGGCAGGAGCCCCGAGCCCCGCAGCCAGGACCCGCCGTGCCCAGCCCGGGGCCCCCCACCGAGCCCCGGGGACCCCCCTGCGGCCCCGGCCCCTCTCACGGAAGCCTCGCGAGGCCTGCGCGGGGCGGAGCCGCCGCGTTTTGGGGGCGGAGGGGCCGCGACAAAATGGACCCCGGCCCCGGCAGCCCCGGAGCTCCTGCGGCCGCCCGCTCGGACGGCGAGGTGCCCTCCACCTCCACCTCCGGCGCGCAGGAGCCCGGCTCCGAGGAGGTACCGCTGCGGGGACGGGGGCAGCCCCGGGCGGCGGTAGGGCCGCTCCCCTCGGCGCCGCTCCGCGGGCCGAGCCCCTCGGCAGGGCGAGGGCGGCCGCCGGCCTCCTCCCGGTCCCGTTTTGTGTTTATTTTTTTGGCGAAGGGTCGCGGCGGGGCCCCCGGTGAGGTGCCGGGGTCGCGGTCGGTTGTCCTTGGAAGCGGAGCGGGGCTGGGGCCGGGGGCTGGGGGCTGCGGAGCCGCCGGCGGGGCGGGCTCGGGGCCGGGATTGCAGCTGGGGGGAGGCACCGCCTGCCCCAGGGGTGCCAAATGCTGTACTCCCTTATATTCCCTTACCCTGGTGCAAGAAGGGCTGTGAAATATGCTGTAGCAATGTTAATGGGAGGGAAAAGTTTAAGGGTTTCTATGCCAGCTTATTCTGCAAGATCTTATCTTAACTGATACAGAATGAGTGTTAAATGTTTAGAGGCTCTCCATAAATCACTTGGAAGCAGTTAATGGTTCAGAATATTACCAATGCTGTGCTACTGTGCCATGCTGATCATCGTGTTTCTTAAGGGAAAGTATTGGTGAGTGCTCGGGGTCCTTACTCAGGCCGTGGAATTCTGCCACAGCCGCTGGGTGCTACAGGGTTAGGAACCAGCATGGTGACGGTGCTGATGTGCAGCCTCTGGAGCTCCTCGCCCCTTTCACTGTGTTACATCCCTGCTGGGAGCCGGGAGCTCCGCTTGGGCTGGTTGGCAGAGGTTTCCAGGTGAAGTATTTTGGACCCTTGAAGCAGCCGAGGCCTGATACTTTGGAAGCTGTGGCACGGTCCTGTCTGTTGTGAGGATTTAAATTGCACCACTTCTCAGGGGGCCTCTTATTTCTACTTCTCTGCAGTCGAAGCAGGCTGTTACTAGCCAGCTCCATGAACAAAATAAGTTAAAAGCAAAAGTCCCCTTTTACTGCTTTAATTGTTTGCAGCGAGGATTCTGCTGGTCTTCCTATTTCCTGTTAAATCAGCCCTTTAAGCAATGAAGATGCGTTCTGTAGTTTTTAGGGTAAAACTCCCATGAACTTGATAAAATATTCTGTGATTCTGGATTGTGTTAGGTACATGATATTGTTGGTAGTAAAAGAGGTGGTGTTGTTCATACCAGAATTTAAGAATTGGCAAGGTCTAGGTTTTAATAACTCAGAATATTACCCAGAAGCAAGTTCACAGATAATGCTTGTTCCTACTATGTGTTCAGCTCCACCAGCATGGAGTAACTTATGAGTAAAGAATAGTGTTTTAATTAAAGTACAACATGCTTTTCCCTTGTAAACTCTCAGGAAGAGAAAGGATGCATGTGTCTTACATTCTTTTCATCAGTTTTTGGTAGTCTCCTGTTCATGTTTTTTTTTTTTTTTCTCCTAATGTTTTGGGGCCATCAGTGTTCCACAGCTCAGTGCAGTGAGGGGAGCAGGGACACAGATACAGATGTGTTTTATACTGAGAGTCAAGGTGTAGGACCTGAAACACTGTAGCTGCAGTAACTTTTAATGTCAGTTTGTTTACTTGTTTAACTCCGGAAATGTGTTGTTCACAAATATACAAATCAAATTTGTTTGGTGTGCCACCATGAAGTTTCCTTCTGGGGAAATGTAACAGCAGAACCCCTCTTGGAGCCATCTGCCCTAGGACTTAGTGAGATAAGTTACATCTTACTTGAGCAACTTGTTGCAGCCAGAAGGGATTTGTAGCCACCGAACTGTTTGGCTTTGTCCCAGAGGCATGGCTGTTGCATTTAGTTACCTGTATGCTTGAAAAAGTTGAGTGACTTACTGTAGGAAATCTTAGTTGCTGCCTGCTTTTGACACAATCATTTGACCTTGTAAAATTGAACTGGGGCTTTTAGAAAATCATTAAACCATCAAACAGCTTCGTTATGCACTTACTGCTGTTCATCTTTGCTGAGACTTAGGTCTTCAGGCCAAAACTTAAAAGGTATTTTAGAGCTTTAGAAAACATCCCTCCTATTTGTATCCTTCTGCCTTGTCTTAAAGAGTAAGTTGGCATATATATTTATCAGTAACGGTTCTGGAGTTGAAGTAGAATGCTGCTTTACAAGCTGTTATGTATTTAGTACTGTTTTGGTCTGTTCTTGCTACCTGACCCTGTATAGTTTATTTCATTTTGTTGTGTTTATAGTGGGCTGATGCTTAAGGTGCCTGCCGACCTCTGACTCTGCTTTTATGCAGGCATGCACTTGGCCTGTTCCTTTCAGATTGTTAAGTATGTTTCAAAAACACTTTGCTTGCATCTTTTAGTACCTCTCAACAATGGAAGTATTTAATAATTTTTACTTGAAGATGTGTAGAAAGGCATACTTCAAGGCTGAATTGGGTGGCGGTAGGGAAACCAACTGCACAAAACATTTTTTCCTATGATACTTTTTTTAGAAATGATACTGTGCCAGCATTATGACTTCTGCTAGGTGTCTTTTTTTTTTTTTGTAAAGCAAGTAGTAATTGAATTTGTAGAAACATGCTTTGAGTTTTTTGGCTGAGAATAACCTCTCCATGAAAAACTAAGCTTGGCTCTTTTTTAGTGCTTTCCTTCAGTTCTTCCACCTTGGATCCTATTTCCAGAAATAAACGTGAGAATGAGACTCACCTTCTATTTACATTTTATCTGGTCATTCTTCAGTTACATCATAGATAACTGGTTCTCTTTTGGGTGAAGTAATGTGACTAGTGCAGTCACTCCCTGTTGAAATCATCACCTTTTTAAAAATCTGATATTTATGCATTCTTAAAATAAATAAAAATAACACTGATATTTAATAGTGTTTACAATTTGAATTTCAGAAAAATGATCCTCCATTTCAACTCAAGCCTCCTCCAAAGGCGGCTAGGCCTGAAAAAGAAATTGATCCAGAATATGAAGAGAAGATGGTAAGTGTTCTCACAACAAAGCATACTGCAGCTTTTTTGACACTTGTTTGCTTGAATTAGGTCAATAAAATTGGAAGTAACAAAAAATTACTGCAGGCAGGGTGTGTCAGAAAAGGAAAACAAATGGATGTGTTGGGTGTATGGGGTAAGGCTTTGGTAGCAGGGGTGTTGCAGTGATGGCCTTTGGAAGGAGTCCAGAAGCTGCCCTCTCTCAGAGAAGAGCTGGCTTCGAAAAGCACCTGCTGCTGACCAGAGCTGAGACCATGGGTGGTGCTGGTGGTGCCTCTGAGAACAGGTTGAAGGGGGAGGAAACAGCTGTACAACAGCACCTGGGAAAGAGAGGTGAGACAGTGTGAGAGAACCAGCCCTGCAGATGCCAAAGGAGAGGGCAGGAGGTGCTCCAGGTGTTGGAGCAGAGGTTCACCTGCAGCCCCTGGTAGAGCAGGCTGTCCCTTTGCAGCCCATGGGTCCCATGGCAGAGCAGGTCTCTATGCTGCAGCGGGGGGCCCCGTGGTACAGCCCCGTATGGAGCTGTTCCTGAAGAGCTGCTGCTGGTGGGCAGCCCGCATGGGATCAGTTTCTGAAGGATGGCATCCTTTGGGAAGGACCCCACTTGGAGAAGTGGAGAGAAATGTCGGGGTCTGACTACAACCCTCCTTTCTCTGCACTGCCTGGGAGTGGAATTAGAAGAGTGTGTGTGGTGGGAAGATGTTTTTAGGCTGCTTTTTGTTTTCACTGCTCTAGTCTGTTATCAAATGTCAAACTGTATTATTCGTCCTTATGCTGAGTTTATTTTCAATGTGATGGTAATTGGCAAGTGATCTCCCTGTCTTTATCTCTGTGATAGTTCTCACAAGTATTTCTGTATGTGTTGATTTCTGGAGTTGGAGGCTGTGTTTTTTGTACTCAGTAGGTGCCAGTGTGTTGTGTGTGTTTTTTTTTTTTTGTGTTTTTTTTTTCCCACCATGGATTTGATCACTTCCTTTTTTTTTTTTTTTTTTCTTCAGTAGATTTAATATTGAGACCCTCCTGTGGTAAGGAGTTTCTAGTCAACTGCATTTTACACTTGACACTACTGTTTCGGTTTTGAATATCTGATAGTTCTTTGACCTCGCAAGTCATGTCAGAGGCTTCCTTAAGGTTCTCTTTAAATGAAAGAAGTACTGAAGCTGCCAGTTTCTTGTCATATAAAAATAAAAAGGGTTTAAATATTGAGATTCCTTGTGATATATGATTCATAACAATGCAAAAGAGGATCTATCCATGACCAAAATTTAGGGAGTTTACAGTGCTGGAGAAGAGAGAAGACTGCTTCTGTATTGCATAGAGGAAGAAACCAGGTGGACACTGCAAGTTTTGTTCTTGAGTGACACGTATGAAGTTCTCGAATAAAGCTGGGAATTGGTGTCCTGCTGCATCTATTTTAAAAGATCTAGCATTAAATGGATGGCTAGTAATTCCAGCAGAATTTCTGGGGTCCAGGGAAGAGTGTGATTATCACAGATTACTACCTACCTGATCTAATACTTCTTTTGTCTAGACAGAAGACACAAGTAAACTCATTTGTTGAGAATGAACTGGATAACGTTTATTTGGTCACAAGTCACCCGCTTTTTAAAATAAATGCATCGTAAATAGAGTGCCCTCATGTGGCAAGATGTTGCGTTGCATGTTCATTTTTAATGCCTTTATCTCTGGTGTTACAAGTGTAAGTGCTCTAACAGCTGTAAGTTACACACAGAAAAGCTTTGCTCACACTTCTCCAAAAAGGTTATGGTACAAAACTAGTTTCACTTCCATAGCTTATGGCAAGATAGATAAATGAGATCACATGAAAATTGCTTTAAATGGTAGAGTGTTACATGATGCTTAGAAATGACACAAAGACTGATAGCAATTATGTTCATCTGGTAGCAGTTGCCTTTTACCCTATTTTTCTTTGAAAATCAAGGTTTTTGTATAGAGAGGATGATGTGTTTTGGTATGGTGATATAGATGTGTGCATATGCCTTGTCACAAATGTAATAAGTAATAAAGAATCATTAAGGCTGGAAGAAACCTTCAAAATCACCTGGTGCAGCTGTCCCCATACTACTAACGTTACCTACTAAACCACATCCCTAACCTTTGCTTGAACACCCTCAGGGATAGCGATGCCACCAACTCCCTGTGCAACCTGTTCCAACACCTGGTCACTCTTTCTGAGGAGAAATGTCTCCTAATTTTCACCCTGAACCTCCCCTTGTGGAACTTGAGGCCATTCCCTCTAGTCCTATCACAGTTACCTGTGAGAAGAGGCTGACCCCCAGCTTCCCACACCTTCCTTTCAGGGAGTTGTAGAGAGCAATGAGGTGTCCCCTGATCCTTCTCTTCTCCAGACTAAACACCCCTAGTCCCCTCAGCTGTTCCTCACAGGACTTGTGCTCCATGCCCTTCACCAGCTTCATTGCCCTTCTCTGGACACACTCCAGGGCCTCCATGTCCTTCTTGTAGTGAGGAGCCCAAAGCTGAGCCTAGCACTCGAGGTGTGGCCTCATCAGAGCAAAGTACAGGGGGACGATCACCTCCCTGCTCCTGCTGGCTGCACTACTCCTGATACAAGGCAGGATGCCGTTGGCCTTCTTGGCCACCTGGGCACACTGCTGGTTCGCATTCAGGCAAGCATCAACCAGATCCTTTTGAAATCTGACAGCAAAAGTCATGAACTTCAGTGCAAGCAGTGTTGAGCTTGTCCATCCCTGTTACTTTAGTCATACTTCCAAATCCAGAGGTACCACAATGTTGTCTCAGATGTAGTCCTGATAACCTTGAAGCCGATGGAACCACTGACATGAGCAAAGCTTGGATTTCTTCTTTTACCGCAAGTCAGAACTGTACTTTTAAAATACCTTCTGTGCAGAATCCTTTAAACGTGCCCTCAGGGTTACTCATGTGCCCTGCAGGCTTAAGGAATGCATGAGTAAATTCTTTATGAGTTGTTTTTACTAATTTTTGGATTTTGAATGGGGATGAGTTGCTAGGAGGAGGGTATCAGCTCTTGACTGTCTTCCAGATTGCTCTGGTTTTCATGAAGGGTCTTTTGAACTACCAGAAGTCACCTCGGGATGCTCTAAAGCAATTCATGCTAAGCTGAAATCTGAAGCAGTTCAAGAACTATTTCACGATGCCTGTAGCCTTCTTGAGTTGGCTAAGAGTAAGCAGGTGGTCTTGCCGGTCTTTGCTGATATAAGTTGCCTTCATGAGTGTCTCAATTCTGTTTCTTAATAAAAATACATTTTTAAATGAAATCATTGATTTTATATATTTTTTTTATATTTCTTCCCACTTTGGAAACCAGAAAGCAGATAGAGCAAAAAGATTTGAGTTCCTCCTGAAGCAGACAGAACTCTTTGCACATTTTATCCAGCCTGCGGCACAAAAATCACCAACGTCTCCTTTGAAAGTCAAGCTGGGACGGCCACGGATAAAGAAAGATGAAAAGCAGTGTTTGATTTCAGCTGGGGAGTATGTCTTGTTCTTACTTCTGACTTGCTATGCTTTCAAACTAATTATGCAGTTTAATACACAAATTTATTTAATAGCATAGAGATTGTGCTTTGAGTCCAGAACTTTTCCTGTTAACGGTGTATCACAATTTCATAAAAAATGGGTTGATATACGTATACTGGCTCATATAGGTTAGTATGAGCTCGGATCAAGAGGGCACTTGTAAATTAAAATCCTTGTTTATTGCTGTTTACCATATTCTGGTCTATATTGTGGAGTGGTTTTGAATGGCATAAATTGAATTTATTTTGCATGACACTAAACCAGAAGATGTGCTCCAGGAATGCACCTGATATGCTCCAGCTGCTAGTGGACATGTCAGTTGAACCAGAGTGGAATCAAGTTAAAATAACAAAACATGCAAGTAATGTGGATGTTGGATCCTCAGCATGAATTGCCTCACTGCACAAGTCCTTCTACGTTAGTCGCTAATCCAGACACACCCTGCAAGTAGTGTTAATGAGGAGTCTTGTCATAGCTAACACCAAATTTCTGGAATGTTAACCAAATGATGTTTTCTGTCTTACCAATTGTTAAAAAATAATTTGGGGATCAAATGTGTGAATCTTCTGAATAGTATAGTTACCAGGTAATTGTTTCTAAGGCCAGTTCTGATGTGGGTGTTATATTTCCGTTACGTATTAAATAGTGCCTCAGAGAACTCGTGTTACTTGTTAGAGTATGGCTATGACTCTGGAGGAGAGAGATTCACATCAGCCTTTCCAATTAAAGCTGGAATGAGCCAGGAGGAACAGTGAATTAATAGGATGTGATTTTAGTCAAAAGTCAGGGTGCTAGAACGTACAGGCACATTGTAGGTAAATTACTTGGTTTTCTTATAAGTTCTTATTTAGTTTTAAAAGTTTGAAATTTTCATGTGCACACAATTTGTGTTCTTCAGCTATCGCCACAGGCGCACGGAACAAGAAGAAGATGAAGAGCTGTTGTCAGAAAGTCGGAAAACATCTAATGTGTGCATTCGATTCGAGGAGTCTCCTTCGTGTAAGTATTCTACTGATGGCTTGCTGATTGCTTTGATGTAGTTACAAGCTGATGAGCAGAACACAATGAAAATTTTATACTCAGAATTTGTATTTTTCTACTTAGAGGAATCTTACATTTACAGATGTGAAAGGAGGAACGCTAAGGGATTATCAGGTTAGAGGTTTGAACTGGATGATCTCACTGTATGAAAATGGTGTTAATGGCATTCTGGCAGATGAAATGGTAAGCAACAATCTTTTTTTTTTTTTTTTTTTGTGGAACTTAACCATCCTTTTCTGACACTCATTTTACTCATTTTAGTGACGTGGTTTAATATTGGACTTCGCAATGCTAGGTTAAAGGTTGGACTAGATCTGAGATGTCTTCTTCAACCTAAATTATTCTGATTTGTATATCCTTCAGTTGCCCAATTACTTAACAGTGAATGTAAATTATGGCATTTGTGCATTAAGTCAATCTCTTAATAGTAAAAAGTAGATGAAAAGGTAGAGTTATTCAAGTAATTACTGCCCCAGTTGTGTCAATGGTAACTTAGAGTCTGTGTATATTTCAAATACATGGAAATGTATAATTGCCATTTCTTTTTTTGTATATGTGGTTAATGCTCAAATGTAACACAGGTGTGCAAATGTCTTTCTCCAGCACTGCTGAGAAGGATGAACGTGTGCAAGATTGATGTCCAAGGTTTTGATGCTTTTGATAAATACCATAATGTCTTCTCTTTGCATCTGGAGTTCAGCTTAATACATCTTTAAAGTATTTTTTTAAATTATTTGGTAAAAAATAAAGTAATTTTGAATAGTTAAACAAGATATGTATATAACATGGATATTAATATTCAGTAGTAGTAGATACTCTGAGCAAAATTCAAACATTAAACTACCTACAGTAGTGACTGTATATGCAGTAGTATGGATCATTTTATAACAGGTAGGTTTTCACACCTGGGACTGTAATATAATGAAAGATACTGCAAAGATATTGCAAACTCTTGCTGCATGTATTTTGCTATAAACTGCTCTAGTGGCAGAATGATATACTAAGAAAATTGTTTGAAACTATTTCCGTATGGCATTTTGTTTTAGAAAGTTTCTTTTCCTGCTCTTTGTCTGTGTAGGGTCTTGGTAAGACTCTGCAAACAATAGCATTATTAGGCTATCTGAAGCATTACCGAAACATTCCTGGGCCACACATGGTCCTGGTTCCAAAATCAACTTTGCACAATTGGATGAATGAATTTAAACGCTGGGTACCATCGTTACGTGCTGTTTGCCTTATTGGAGACAAAGATGCCAGAGTAAGTGTTGTACATTGAAATGAAGTGTATGTTATTTGTCAGAAAGTAGCATTTGGGGACGTAGAACTCTCAGTAAGCCAGTTCCTTAATTACAGGTTTTCTTTCCAGTGATCTTTAACTATATTAGCATTGAAAATGCAAAACGTTAGACTTGTGAGGACAAAATGCCAATCAGTAAGTGAAATTGAAATAATAGATTGGAATCAAGGTGCAGCTGTCTGTTACTCACCTCTTCTGTTGTCTTCCTCTTTGATTTTTGCACCTATTTTTTATTTCTTCTCTATTTACATTGTTACTGCATTTATTAGTTTTCCTTTATTGTCCTTACCTAGTAGCCTCTTTCCTCACTTTTTTTTTTAGTTGACTGTACTTACATGTAATGTCCATACTTTGCCTTTTAACTAGGATTCTATTACAGAGTTTTCATCTTTCTTAACTGAAGGCTTTGAGTTAGATATAGGGTGGTTTGTTACTTAAAGGGGGGAATGACCTGGAGGTTCCTGTGAATTCTGTGGTACCCTCATACAGATTGCATGGATGCCTGTTTCTGAGAGGAACTGCTGGGCATGCTAATGACTTAGACAGTTACTTCCAGTGCTGCAGTGTCAGATTTTAAAAGAACACTCTCTTCCAGGTTGCTTTAATTTGGAATCCGATAATACTTGTACCACAGTAGTGTTTGTTGCTAGTTCCATGGGATGAAATTAAGATAGTGGTGAAGGGAAGCATGTACCTTCACTGTATACTTCCTATGCTTTCAGAATCTTATGTTGGTATTGTCAAAACTTTTTTTTTTTTTTTTTTTTTTACTTTAGCCACATTAGAGACAGTCTCTCTCTGAGCTTATAGTTGCATTACCAAGTCAGTGCAGAGTGCTGTAGAGAACTCCCTTATTAGGTGGTTCTTCAAGGCAACACACTTTGCATCATCAGTCCTTTTAGTTAGGGTCATATATGCATCCTGCTAAAAAAGTTATTGGAGAGCAGTGTGTTGTAACTTTTTCATATGAAGGATATCGTATACCTATCAATAAATGGGACAGAGGAGAGAGATTTTTAGGAAAGAGAGGAGGAGGGAGTGGGCTAGGTGGGCTGTTTCATGCTGTGGATTGTGTTTCTTTGGGCTGGATAGTCTAGATGTTTTTTTCATTATTGGTAGTTTTTCCTATGTTTAAATTACAGAAAAAAATACTGGAGAGTAAATACTGAACTTCAAATAGAAGAATTTGTTGTTTTTTTTTTGGTGTCTGTGCCTAAAGTGCAAAGGATTGAAAGCTTTTGTTACAGTAACATGTGGTTATGCAAAAGATTTTTCAGACTTCGTGTGCTAACTTAGTACTTTGTTAATGTTGGCAGAGGTAGATTTTACTGAATTTCAAATACGTTGTATATATTTATAAATGTTATTAATTCAATTGCTCTGCTGTAGGCTGCTTTTATCCGTGATGTTATGATGCCTGGTGAATGGGATGTTTGTGTTACATCATATGAAATGGTAATTAAAGAGAAGTCAGTCTTCAAAAAATTTAACTGGAGGTACCTGGTAATTGATGAAGCCCACAGAATAAAGAATGAGAAGTCTAAGGTAAAATTAAAGTTACTTGATCCTTAAGATATTTTGACACAAGATTCCATCTGATTTTAGTAAACTTCAAATTTTAAGTGTGATGTATTAAATATAAGCAGTAAGCTGTTAGGCTGTGGATATGACTTTCTTGTAGCTCACTGTCTATAAATTCAGTTCATATGGTTTCAGAAACAGATGAAAATTGGTTATACTCAAGATGTGATGATAACTATTTATTGTATTCCTAGCTGTCAGAGATTGTCCGTGAGTTCAAGACAACGAACCGATTGCTGCTTACTGGAACACCTTTACAGAATAACCTCCATGAGCTGTGGGCATTGCTCAACTTCCTTTTACCTGATGTCTTTAATTCTGCAGATGTAAGTAGAGGCTTGGAAGTAAAATTTTGCTATTTTCATTCTTAGGCTGGTTTCTGCAGGAGAGAATGACCGGCCTAATAAGAGAAGTAAGATGTGAAAGACCTGGCTTCAATTGAAGCTCTGTGGCTTGCCAAAATATAGACTGTTTTTTTGCACTATATAGTTAAAACAATACGTTGTGTTAGTGCAGTGCTAGTGATAACAAATCTAATACTTTGCATAGTTTTAGAGTTATGCAAAGTGAAGGAAAATTTGGGAAGGCAGTGCAGAGGGAAGAATATGGAGCATCCAAATAGGCATAAGCCCTTTTTCATTTAGAATTTGAGTCATCTTTCTCTTCTTTTACTGTTAATGCTCCCTTGTATGCATGCATTACTTCTGTGTTTTTTTGCTGTCATGTTTTCTATCACATTTACCTGTTAAGGTTTTGTTTTCTCATTTACTCTTGCCCCATCATTAAACAAGCAATAAGGATAAGAGCTTGAATATCCCTCTGGTGAACGTAGATAACATGGGAAATGGAGAATAGTAATAATATTTTGTCAGTGGAGTTATTTGGTTGACTTAAATGTTACAATGTGCTGGGTAGCTGTCACAGAATTGTGGCCTGATTTTCCTTCACTCACAGAAGTCATTTTTCTCAAGATCTATGTTGCTCTTGGAGGAAAAAAGTCAGTATGTCTGTTAAAAAGGCAAACGATAAACTGGTCATACTTGTGCTGTTTCTTCCCACAGGATTTTGACTCATGGTTTGATACTAAAAATTGTCTTGGTGATCAGAAGCTTGTAGAAAGACTTCATGCTGTAAGTAATTAAAGCCTTAATCAAGTGTTGTCATTAGCATACACAGCAACAAAGAAGAACTGAGTATTTACATATTTATCCAAGTCCAAGTTGAAGTGATGAACGTGGAGAACTGACTTACTTATAGAAATGCCCAGCTGAATTTTTGTGAATGAAATAACCAGAACTTATTTTTTTCAGTCACTACTTTCTGTAATGTTACTGTTTGAAGCAGATAGTCGGCACATAAAATACAAAGAGAATTTTGAGACCTTTTGAAAACTATTTATTATCCTGAATATTATCTTGATACATCTTTCAGGCTAGCCTGAAAAGGCACGTCTTTATCTTTGTTTTGCTGTGCACAAGATAATAGGGTAATAAAATAAATCATAAGGAAGTCCAGTGTATATTGCTTATCTTTGAAGTGGTGTATTTGGTATACACTTCTAGTGGTAATAAATCAGACTGTAGAGGGAAATAGATTTTATGAGCTCATGGGTTTGGTCCTTGCTCAGTACAGCAAGTAGGATGAGTATGAAAATTTTAATGTAATGTTACACACTTCAAGTATGAACTTGGCAGCTTAGTAGTGGACAACTCAATTTTTCAAACTGTAGCACAATTGTTCTGAGGGAGTCACCATGAGAGCAATAGATATTGGTTAGTTTTGGATAAATGTCACAAAAGTTAATCTATTCTTTTATTTGAGGCAATCAGTTTTAAATAAATGTATGTTTGAAAAAACTCAATTTTTGTAGGTTTTGAAGCCATTCTTATTACGTCGCATAAAAGCAGAAGTGGAAAAGAGTTTGCCTCCAAAGAAGGAAGTAAAAATTTATCTTGGACTCAGCAAAATGCAGAGGGAATGGTGAGTTATTCTCATTAAAGCAAGATTCTTTTCTGATGAAAGACAGTACAGCTCTTCATACTGATTTTTTTTTGCAGTTGCATATTAAGACTGTCAAATGGAGAAGCCTATTTATAGCTGTCTTTGGGGCATTTTAAGGGTGCATGAGTTGCAAAGAGCTCAAAAACTGTAATAAAAAGGGATGGGAGGAATAAAGCAGAATCTTCTTTTCCTCTCAAGTTTATTTGAAAGAATGTATGCCTAATAAGTTTCATTTTTTGATCCAAATATATATGTGCCAGTAAAAGTCTCAAAGTTTAAATTAATGTGGCCTCAGGAGCCACATACCGAGAATAAAAGTGAGGAAAGAAGTGTGCATGTTTTTTTTTTAAATTCAGTCTATTTCTTTATGCAGATCTCAGGTCATGTGGCGGTTTCAGTAGAGTCAGCGATATCTTATTTGACTTCATAATCCTAAAAAAAAATAAAAGAAAATGGTAAGAAAACATAGTACATGATAGATCACTATCACTCAATGACAATTGCCTTTTATGTTAGGTATGGATTTATAAATCCTTATCAGTCAGAAGTTTTCTCCAAGTTTTATAAATAATGAACCATTTTATTGTATGAACAAAACCAATTCCCACTTTCAGTAATGAGCAATCAGGATTTGCAGGGTTTCATTTATGTTTTAAATATGAAAAGAAAATGGTTATTCAAAACTGCCTGTTAAACTTCAGGTATACAAGGATCTTGATGAAAGATATTGATATCCTAAATTCAGCTGGGAAAATGGATAAGATGCGTCTGCTGAATATTCTGATGCAGTTGCGGAAGTGCTGTAATCATCCTTACCTATTTGATGGTGCCGAGCCTGGCCCTCCTTACACCACTGACACGCATCTCATCACTAACAGTGGTAAAATGTTAGTTCTGGATAAACTGCTAGCAAAACTCAGAGAGCAAGGTGAGTAGTGCTTATAAACAATGCTCTGAATAGTCATCATAAGTAAAATTGAATTGTAAAACTTGCATGATTCGTTCTTGTCTCTCCTCCAGTGAGAGCATTCATTACTTTCAATGAGGTTTTTGTTGAAATTTTATTTTCAGTAGATACTAACACACAGAGGAAAGGAGGTCTTATGGGAATGGTGAGGAAGCGATACGATGCAGTAGAAAGGAAGGGAAAGGTCTACCTGCTTTATTGAAGAGCATTTCTGATGAGAGCATTAGTTTGTTTGTGTACGCCAGTTGTCAGCTACTTATCTTACCATGTTTTCACATGTTCTGTTTCTTCAGCTGCATATTTCTTATGTATAAATTATCAGACAATGGGCCTTGAGAAGAAGTTAAATCAATACCAGAAAAGTAACTTCAAAAGAAAGACTTAAGTTAGCATAGTACAGAATATTGCACGTGAGTTCTTACTGATGTTCAATAGTAAGCTCTATATTGAGAGTAATGTAAAAACATAAAATCAACAACAAAATCCTCTGTGTTGTTCTGTCAGGTTCCAGAGTTCTACTTTTTAGCCAGATGACTCGTTTATTGGATATTTTGGAAGACTATTGTATGTGGCGTGGATATGAGTACTGCCGACTTGATGGACAGACACCACATGAAGAAAGAGAGGTAGGACAGATGTATAAATAAAAAATGTCTGTTTTACGTATTAAATTAAGAAGCTGTTATTTACAGATGATTATAATTCCTAAAAATATGTTATCATTCCTTAAAAGAAATCGTGTTAAAAACAAAAAATGTTATGATTTGAAAAGGCAGCTGAGTTTGTATACTTTTTCTAACCATAAGTTCATAGTAAAGTAGATTTCATGTGTTCCTCAACTAAGTGAACAATTGCATATTTTGTTAACTCGGAGTAGGTTTGCACAAGTGAAAATATCCACATTCTCTGTTAAAGATTTTTTGCTCTGAAAATTAAATTTCCAAGAAGTTTGACTGAGATGTAATTAACATATTGGAAACAGCTCTGATGTATTAATGATGCTTTTCTTTTAGGAAGCAATAGACACATTTAATGCTCCCAACAGCAGTAAATTCATTTTCATGCTGAGTACCAGAGCTGGAGGTCTAGGAATTAATTTGGCAACTGCTGATGTGGTGATTCTCTATGACTCAGATTGGAACCCTCAAGTAGATCTGCAAGCCATGGTGAGTTAATTTTCTAATACATGGTGGTAATTAGTTATGATTGTTCAATTTTGTGTAAGTATTTCCAGAACCTGCATTTTTGTTGTTTTTTGTCTTCATTACCAACAAAGTAAGGAGTGAAATAATAATACTTCGGCTATTGCCAAAATAGTAGAGAATTAAAAGCATGCAGCATTACATTCAGCCCTCTTGGAAGGCTTATGCTTTTGCAAACCACCTTGTTTCTGCATAAATGTACCAGCAAATAAAGTCAAAACTATGAAAAGAAACCCTTATATTCTCTTTCTGACTGCTAGTTAATTTCTAAAATCAAGGTTTATAATTCTGGAATTAAAAAATCTCATGAGCCTTCTTGCATGTTTGGGGGTTATTGGTCCTGTCTTCTAATGTTCTGAAACAAATCAAGAATTTACTGTGAATATCTTTGCCTTCGTTTGAGATGCAGACTGATTACCAATATTAATAGTATTAAATTCCTGGAAACTGACCAGGAACTGATTTGTGAGCTTTAAGTTTTTCAGGAAGCTACTGAATATGATGCAGAAGAGTAAAAGATTTAACAGCTCTTCTTTAGAGGACACTCAATTTTGGTGCCAGCAGTCTGAAGGATGATTATTCTTTTTCTTTTCTGAGGACAAATTTTCATATAAGCTCGCTGGAGAAGAGAGCCACAAGTTTTGATAGAAACAAATAAAGTGTGTTTGTTCTAACTTCATTTGCTGTGCACTAGACCTGTAAAATGTGAGCTGCATACTGATGCTTTAACATAGCTCATGTGGGACAGCTCTGTTACTGAAGCTGTAGCTACATGACTTTGCACATGGAATTAGTACTATCAAGCTAGGGGTGTCAAGGGACGCTACTTTTGTCACATGAACTGAATGCAATGCAGGTCTGTCTGCATATGTAGTTGTATCTCCACATACCAGCAGCAGTTCAGACAGGCATTCCATTTTCTGCATTTATGATGAGGTAGATGTGTTTATTGCAATTGAATGACCCAGACTTAAAAGGTGTAATAGCCACATATAAGTAGATTACTCTTGTATACTGTTGAATAAGGAAGGAGCCAAGGAATTTATGCTAGCTTCAGTCTGATGTTTCTGCTTATATAGCAAACTGCATATTGCTTGTGAGTATTTGCTGCTGAACACTCATTGATTTATGTTTGTTAGGATCGTGCGCATCGTATTGGTCAAAAGAAACCAGTACGGGTGTTCCGACTAATCACTGATAATACTGTTGAAGAGAGGATTGTAGAAAGAGCTGAAATAAAACTGAGACTGGACTCTATAGTTATACAACAAGGTATCAACTGCTCTAAATGTTTTTCTGCAACAGAATTGTTCAGTCCCTTTAAATTATGGGTTAAATAACTGTACAAGCATACAGTATGAGAGAAAACAGGCCTTGTGTATAATAATAGTATGCTAAAGCATCTTAAATTATAATGTATAAGTTATTCAGTTGTTCAGCTTAATTTTTGAAAGAATTATTATCCTGAGTGATGTGGGCTTAGATTCAAAGTAAGACTCTAAATGAAGAAAGTACTGCTGAAGTAGGTATTACTTTTTCTTGTGACAGTTAAAAAGAGGAGAAAAAAGCTATCTTCCATGAAAGATAATTATATAGGAGTGCTTTTTACTACATCTGAATTTTCTGAACATTAAAACTGCTTTGTGTGGCTGTGTTTAGAAGCTCTGGGAAGAATAGTTTGTCAAAACCTGAAGCTATCTATCTAAGTTTTTGTAGGTTCTGAGACATATGACTTTTTTTTTTTTTTTTTTTTTTTTCTCTGAGAGTGGTCTACTTAATGGATAATTGTCAAAATTGTGATGGTCTATGAAGATGAGACAGGATTGGTGGAATTTTTGGACAGGAATTAGAGTTCTGGGGAAAATGAAAGTATTCAGAAATGCATTGAGATCAGTAAAGTGAGCGTTAAAAAATCTTCAATACTTCTAATGATTATGATATCTTGTCACTTTTCATCTTGAAATAGGATTTTAATCTTGAGTCCAGCTGACTTTGCAAAAAAAAAAATCTTAAATATAAAATTGGATTATCTTCATGTGAAACAAATTCTTTGTTATGTCTTGTACCGCAGTCATTTTTTGTATTTACCTTGAAGTTCCAGTTTGTTTATTTTCAGTTTGAGTGAAGAGTAGTTTGTTCCTATAGTTGATTTTTGCTTGCTGTTCTGCTGGTGGACTCAAAAAATCCACTGTTTGCATGTTCATACTGGAAGTTTTGTATTACAACTTTCAACATACTTTTTCTAATTCCAGGAAGACTCATAGACCAACAGTCTAACAAACTGGCAAAAGATGAAATGCTGCAGATGATCCGGCATGGAGCTACACATGTTTTTGCATCTAAGGACAGTGAGCTAACAGAAGAAGACATAACCACTATCTTAGAAAGAGGTGAAAAGAAGGTTAGAGAGCAGTTTTGTATAGAATTTGTGCTTTGTCAAACATTAAACATAGATATGCAAAATACATTTTATAGAAGAAGACAAGAACACTTTAATTATTATGTAAATCTGTTTTATATGCCCACATATTACTTTACTCTTCATAAATATTTCAAACCTTATGAAAGCCTAGAAGGAGTAGGAGTAGTGAGTTGTAATTACTTTCACTAGTTCAAACTAAGTGCATTGTATCTTAAGCATTGTTTATTTCTTGAACTCTTAGAAACATGTAAATTTTATGCCAACAATTCTAATAGGCACGAAATCTTTATAGAATTTTATTAGGGAATTGGTAGCTGTGGAAAAAATGAAGTGCTGGGCACAAATTTCATTTAATCTAAAAGTTATATAGTTGTAGGGCTACATCACACCATTAATAAACAGTATAATGGGAAGCCTTAGTTTGTTCAAAATTGGAAAGCACAGTGGGCAAATCCTGCTTAATAAGAAAAATGTAAGTAAAGTTTTAAAGCAGAAAACAACATGAAATACATTTAATGATGAAAGCTGTTTTTTTTTGCAGAAAACATAGAACAGCTTGAGTAAGCCTAAAAATGTCTCTTATTTCAGACAGCTGAAATGAATGAACGATTGCAGAAAATGGGGGAAAGCTCTTTAAGAAACTTCACTATGGACACAGAGATGAGCTTATACAACTTTGAAGGTGAAGATTATAGAGAAAAACAGAAGGTAATTTTTTTAAAGAGAAGCATTGGAGATGTTAGAGGTGTAAGTATACAGGCTATGCTAGCAATGTTATAGCTGCAAAGGTTATGGTAGTGAAGAGGGACCTGAAGAATTCACTTAGGTCTGTACTACCATTGGGATTGTTAATTTGTGTTAAACGAGCTTTCAGGCCCGTCCTGTTTTTCTTAATGGGAAAGTCTGATAAAATCGCTCAAATTTTATCCTTTCTGCAGCAAAAAGACTACTCTGCATCCTGTATTGTTTTACTGCCATGTAACAAAAGAAAAAATCCGGTTTAGAATTTTGTGTGTGGATTTTTTTCTGCAGTGAAGGTTTTAGTTGTAAACATCCATGCGAAGTTTTTTTGCAGTTATTTAGCTAAATGTAGAAAGAACATCCAAATGAAGAAAATGAAGAAGTATTAATCATGGTCCCACGATGTTACTTCTGTCTCTTTGCATTAGATATGGGACGTAAGATTTCCTTAAGGTTTTATCTAGAATTAATTATATGAACTCTTTACATGTTAACTACACGATGCACTTCTGATGCAGGTTTCTTAGCAATTTTGAAGAAACACTTAGAAAAATAAAATATTTTGTGAGAATAGAATGGGTGTGTGTATATATGTAAATAAGAACTGTTCATCTTGATAAGCTGCCTTTTTGTAAGGATTTTAATATAGCATTGCCTTGAAATATGCTTTAAGTTTAACTGAAGTCCTTTTGTAAGAGAACTCACTCCTGTCTAATGTTTTTTTACCAATGTTATAGCTTCTGCAGAGCTTATAAATATCACAGTACATTTGTATCATTTTATCATCATAGATAATAGAATTTAAAGCCCAAGTCCATAGACCTTCAATGGTATTTGAGCAGATGGAAACAATCTCACTCAGGTGACTGAAGTCAGTAGATTACTGTAAAGATCACTGTAAGGGTGTCTAGTCATGCCACTGCAAGACTACAGCCTTCCTTTACTGGTGTATTATTTTTTATGTGCTTAAATACATGTTATAATTAACTATAACTTCTGGCTTATTTTTGAGCTCCGATTTATTATCTGTACTGTTGAGCACAAGCACCAGACTTTGTGTGAAAAAATACTTGTTTGGCAGTGCCACGCTAGACATGATTTTGTGACTTGAGAAAAGAATACAGTTAGTTTAATACATTGTTCTTCAATCCTGTGTGTAGCTGAGCATGATGGAATGGATAGAGCCTCCAAAACGAGAGCGCAAAGCTAATTATGCAGTTGATGCTTATTTCAGAGAAGCCCTACGTGTTAGTGAACCAAAAGTCCCAAAGGTAAGATGTTGGCAACAATGGTCTTCATGTTGTGTTTTTGCTCTTCTGCTCTCCCATGTTGCATCCCCTGCTCTCACCCTATTCTGGTAATAGAATTAATGTACTTGTAAAGTGATATGCTGTCAATACTGCTGATTTATGGCAGTTTAAATGCATGGAAGTCAAACTTACATTATGTTAATATACCCATGTATTTTTGAAGGCTCCACGACCTCCAAAACAGCCAAATATTCAGGATTTCCAATTTTTTCCACCACGATTGTTTGAACTTCTGGAAAAAGAAATTCTATATTACCGTAAAACTATAGGATATAAGGTAATGTTTTTTTTTCCCCTTCAGAGAAGTGAAGTGTGTGTGAAGTGAACCATTTTTGACCTTATATTAGTGACTTAATGACAATCTTTAATCCATCACCTTATCTTGAAGGATAATGTTTTTAAATTTTGCAATAGTTTTGTATAAAAATATTTGTGTAACTCTTTTTTTTTGTTTTGTTTTTGTTATGGTTTCATTTCTTTAGAGTAGCCCAGGGTTGGGATGCTTTTTGTTTTGTTTTGTTCTGTGACAACAAATGCTTAGTAGGTGTGGGCTATGTCATTCGTGTGAAATTTAACATGTACTTCTAGATTGTAAAGCAAGGTCCATGGAAAAGTGTCTTTAACATTGCAGCACTTTTGCTTACTGATACCTCTGATCTTAGGTACCCAGGAACCCTGACCTCCCGAATGCAGCCCAGGTACAAAAAGAAGAACAAAAGAAGATAGATGATTCTATGCCTCTGACTCCTGAAGAAACTGAAGAGAAAGAAAAGCTACTAACACAGGTAAAATAATAGGTCAAGTATTTCACTGTGTATTTTTACTAGTATGGAATGTAAATGTGTAGCACTAATGTTTGCATGTATGCACAGGAAAGCTATATCAATGTTATAGAGATGTAAGCATGCAAGATGTAATGATTTGTGCTTGTTTTTTGGTTGAGACCCCTTTCCTGGCCTTGACTAAGTTTGTCTTAGTCAGCTAAAACATGTTCTTTGGATGTCTGCAATGTTTTTGAGGCCTAGACTTGTACAGTGAATCCACTACCCAGCAATGCATGTAGAAATCTAGTCAGTGACTTACTTGTATGTGCATTTGTCTACTGAGTTTATCAGACAAGACTGAAATCAGAGAAGGCAAGCTTCCATTACCATATGTTTTTTACACAGCTGTATAAGGTGGCATGTCACATCCATTAATTCTGTCCCAGTTTGGTTCAGCATGTTCCTTTTCTACTGGGACTGTCTCCATGTCACTAGCTAGTTTATTGACTACTTGGGACTATTATCCTGCTCCCTAGGGTCATTAAAAGTTAATTGTTCAAGAGAAAGGCGTGTCTTGATGTACTGAGATTTTCTAGATTCAGAAAATTTTCTTAAGGAAGCAGGTTAGTATTCCTAGCCCTGCAAGGTCCCAATTTGACTATTAACCTCACCTGTTTATAGAAGAGGACATACTTCAGCTTTTGATGGTATGCATGTCTGTTGATGTCTAGAAATAAATATTTGTGTATGTTGAACTTGTAAAGATGCAATCTAATTGAGAAGTCATCTTACTCATCTGGAGAACTGGCAAAGTTCCTTGTAGATGTGACTTTTGTTGTTTTTTCTTGATGCTTTCTCCTTTCACTAACTTTAAAATGTAGTGCCATGTTCTTGGGTCATGTTTCCATGCATTGTATCTCACTTAACTGTTGTTCAGTTCTGGATTAATTTCTTCAGCACACACTAAACTTCTTATTTGACAGTGCTATGGAGTTTCCATTTGATTGCATCTTTTTGGACTAGAGATTGTTTCTTGATATATTTAAGCTTTCATCCACCTGTTTGGTTGGTTCAAGGTTTGTATGGGTACTAAGTAGCAGCTATTGCTTTAGATACTTGAAATATTTGAAGAACTTGTAACAACACTCCTCCTGGAGCTTCCTGTATTCCAAAGACTTTTTGTTGCTTAAATAAAATTACAGTAACCTGTCAGTGAGACTTTCTTTGGAGAAATAATTCATAAAAGATTTAAAAAGGAGGCAAAGTAAAAAGCTCTTACTAATGCATGTGGAGTCATGCAAGAAAATAACTCTTTAGACTTCTAATGACTCAGTAATAAGCCCTGAATAATAGAAGTTACGGAAATGCTGAAAGACCATTATCCACTCTAATTATGTGACATTGCAGAGGCATTGGCAGTTGTAGCAAATGATACATAAGACAAAATTTTGCAAAATGTTTCCTTTCTACTTAGTAATAGCTTCCTGATCTCTTGGTGCTTACAGGGTTTTACAAACTGGAATAAAAGGGATTTTAATCAGTTTATTAAAGCTAATGAGAAATACGGTCGTGATGATATAGATAATATTGCCCGTGAGGTGGAAGGAAAGTCACCCGAGGAGGTCATTGAGTATTCAGGTCTGTATCTATTTCAAAATACGTTTCTTAGTCGTGTCGAATAACCATTGTTTTTTGCTACGTGTTCTTCTACAAAATGTAGAATTTGGATGTGTATAGGAAGAATATTGTAGTTCTTCTCTGCAGATTTAATTGTGTTAAAGGTTAGGTTTGCAGCACAAACATGTCTTGAGCTATCCTTTTTCCTCAGCTGAAATTTAGAACACGTTGTAGTTGATTTACATTGACACGGTGGTCTTGTAGAGTCATGAAGTTGCATTATAGTGCCAACATAATTCTTTATAGGTTTATATACTGTTCTAGCTAGTGCGCTGTGTCTTTGTCTTTGGTATTTGCACAACACTTTTTAATTTGTTCAGAATTCTTCCTGTTTCATCCTTATGTTTAATTTTCCTAAAATCCTTCATAAAATGTAACCTTGTGATGTTTTGTGTGTTAGCTTAAAAAAAGAACAGCTCATCAAGAGCTCTGTATAAAGTGCTGAATTTACATCTTTTAACCAACCCAAAGAATCAGGAGAAGCCACACATTACTATCTTTTTTATAAGTCATGAACTAAGTTCCTGTTGACTTTAGAAATAGCGAGTAAAAATTGACATGAATAAGAATGTTGAAACAAGTTAGCAGCATTAAACCATAGTTATAACTAACTACCTTTAAAAGTAATTTTTCCCAGTTTTACTTAACTCCAGCAATTTATATTGGATATAAACAGTCCTATACTTGTTACTTAGCTGTTGCTTATAGTTAACTTAAAGACAGTGAATGAAGATCTGTGCAAGCTTCCTTTGCTAGCACAGTAAAAGAGAAAGTATTACTGAATCTTTAAGGTTTTGTGGATCTACAAACTGTATTACATTTTCTTGCTTGAGTGCTTTAGTTGACTAAAGGTGAAACAGTAAAGGAAAAGATCTTATTTTACAAATTTTGTTTTTAGCTGTTTTCTGGGAACGTTGCAATGAACTACAGGACATTGAGAGGATTATGGCTCAAATTGAACGAGGAGAGGCAAGAATTCAGCGGAGGATCAGTATCAAGAAAGCCCTTGATGCCAAAGTAATCACTGCAGGATTTTTAAATTTTTTTTTAGGGTGACTGCTTCTTGCTAACTCTGTGGTTACAGGTAGATGTAATCTCTTACATCCCTTCAGAAAGGGAACAGTTGGGGATGGAAATTCTATTTTTATGTGTCAGTATTCCACATGAATACGTAATAAATCCATGATGTAGCACTGTGTGTTTAATATCAATATTTTTGCTTTGCATTCAGATTGCACGGTATAAAGCACCTTTCCATCAGTTGCGTATTCAGTATGGAACAAACAAAGGGAAAAATTACACAGAAGAAGAAGACAGATTTCTGATATGCATGTTACACAAGATGGGCTTTGACAAAGAAAACGTGTATGAAGAACTACGGCAGTGTGTGCGCAATGCTCCTCAGTTCAGATTTGACTGGTTTATCAAATCTAGAACTGCAATGGTAGGTATCAGCTACATGGACCAAGTAGGTATCTGAAGAATTTTGTTACTTTTAAGCCCTATTACATAATCTGGATTTGTGCCAAAATACTGGAAAGTAAGAAATAAGTGCCGGAAAAATAATTTTGGCTTTCATTCTCAAAAATAATTTCAGCTTTCATTCTCATTCTTTATTTTTAATAAAACTACCTATTCCCTTAGTACAACAAACAACACAGTACAGCTGAAACAAACAGAGTAGAAAACTTGCCAAGTTGAAGTTGTGTGTTACCCAAAGGGATTAATGCAGAAATAAACTAGCCTTACAAATGTTACTTTTATTGCAAACTGAAAGTTTTAACAGTATTTCCTAGAATGTGACTGCTCTTCAGAATTTTTGGACTAAATGACTCAAAACATTTTAATTATATACTTGGAGGAAAGAACAGATTTTCTAATATTCCTGCTTAATTTCTAAAAGCATGAGAAAATTTTCAGAGATTCATGTGAGTTAATCATCGAAGCTATTGGTTTAAAATGAACTTTGTAGTTTTGAATAAAGACTATTGTATTTAAGTGCATTTTTTTACTTAGTTTTCTGCTGATTTTGTTTATACTCAGAAAAATAACTTGGCTAGGTAGTAAGTTGACTAATACTCTGATTTTTAGCTGTATTTTTTCCTTTTTCTGGAGAGCAGAGGCATTCTTTTTTAATTTAGGTATTAAGTAACAGAACATAATACTATTGGGAGTGTTGGTGGCTGCAAATAATAAGCTATGTAGGCACTAGCCTCTGAGTATGGGATGCTTCTAAGGAAACTTAGTTCAGACTTGGAATCTTTGGTCAAATTTTAAGTTCCGATTAAATTCCTTCTTACAGATAAAATGTATAAGTTTGTATCTTATTTAAAGGCCACATGTATGTGCAATTTGAATGTGAATGTATTTATAAGGGGAACATGTACTTCCCAGTTTTTCTTATAATACCTGGAATGATCTAATCTTACTCACTTTCAAGAGTAAGAGAAGAAACACCTATTTTTTGGTTTGACTGAACACAAAACCATATGTGCACGGCTGACAAAATACTGGAGCACCCTGTCCCTTCCACAACAAGTATCTCATAGATACTTCCCATTGCCTTGTAAGCAAACTTCTTACTAAATGATATGTTGTGGTCACGTAACTTTCATGCCATTTCGTATATAAATCTGCATTTTTGGATAGTTCAGTAGCTGCAGAGCCACTGTGCATTACTTTTCACTCGTTGCTTTCCAACATTAGTGTATGTTCATAAAATGTTCTTTGTTAAAAATAATTGAAGACTTTTCTTGCTGAAATGTCTGTTTGAATAGATACTGGATTTAAAATTGTGACCATAAAAACCTCTCCAATATTAACTTTAGTTACTTTTAAGTTGTCTTTGGAGGGATCTGCTTAAGGAAATACATGTAATATAAATTAGTACTGGAAATTAAAAATACAGCTCAACATTTAAGATTAATTGATGTTTTTAAGTCAGAGGTAGACTTAAATCTTCTAAGTCTTCTCTCAAATTATTATGTTCCTTTAAAAAAAATATTTTTAAAGGAGAAAGGAATAATTTTCTAAAGTGTGGAACCATGTTCTGTGGTATCTAATGCTGAATTGGAGAGACTGGGTGGAAATACAGTGAATTTTGGCTTATTTTCTCAAAAGTCTACCTGTTAATACTATTTTTCTACTGTTATGTTGCTGAAATAACGGTATGAAAATACAAAGGTAAAGTGATCTTTCATTTCATGTATGCATTAATTTTCGTAATTGTTACAAATGGTCATGATATGTATGGTTTAAACTGCCCGTAACTGATATACTTTATGCATACAAATACCATGGTATTTCTGGGGAGTATTCATTTCTGTGAGTCTATTTTGCACTGGCTTGATGCTTTGTATGATGAAAAGTGTTGGAAAGTCATTTGATTATGAGAATAATGCACTAAGTATAAACAGAAATCTTTATAAAGATTTATATATTAAGTTCAGTGAAAGTGGATAAAACACCTTCTTAGAACAGTGAAGTTCATGTGACCTCAAAATTACCTTTCATTACATTCAAACTCATGAAAGGATAGAAAGGGCAGTGTAATTCTGGCAAGTACTTGTTACTGGGCTCTCAGACTTTGTGTTCAACTAACCACTAGATGTCTCTTGAATTCCGTATAAGAAGCTTATTTACCTTCCATCTTCTTATTTCAGTTTCTTTTCCTCCTGAAGGTTTCTCTTTGGAAAACAAAGATTCTGCTTCAGTGATTTATTATAACATTAACAGTTTTTTAACCCAAAATGTAAATTTTCAGAACTTGAGTGCCTAAAACTATGATTTTTTTAAACTATGCACCAAAGCTTAATTTTATGGGTTAGTAATTATTCTTTTATTTCTGTCCATGCAGAAAGAATGCAGAATATCATGGCAGTAGTGAATCACATATCTGTTTTCTGGGCATAATTTATGTACGTTCTTTTACCTTTCTGTAACCCTAGCCAGTGTAAGAAACGATTATGTAAATACAGGAATGTACAGGCCTGTTGACAGAGCTTCAGACTTCTACTTTCTCCATCAAGCCACCATCTATGCCTTCGGTCATGCAGAAGGTGATGGTTCAGTGCTCCCATCTTATTTATTGCAATACTAGTCTTTATAACTATGAAGTGGAGAGCAAAGTACATCTCATCTCTTTCAATCCTAAGGAGAAAAGTATCAGCCATACTGAATGAAATTGCAACTGTAAAGGTGCAGGGCATTTTAAACTTGAAGTGTATTTTTATAGTACTGAAATGAGATGGATCAGTCCATACAGAAATTTCAGGAGTTCAGGGCAGAATTTATAATGCAGATTCTCTTTGTAACAGTAGGTGAAGCAGAAACCTGTGTGCATACTACATGCTACTGTCAACTGCTTCTGTGATTCTCCTGAGAAAGTTGTTTTTGAGTCCATCCTCTGCATGTTCTGGAGTAGCAGTCTGGAAAGACTAAATGTCAACCTGAACACTTGATTATAGTAAACATATGCATCTATGCAAGTGTTTTTTTTCCTTTTAAATACGAGAACTTTTCTCAGTGCTGTAGGCAAATGTCAGAGGTTATTTCTTGGCACATTTCTGATAACTGTTTGTCTTGAATTTAACACCAAGTAATTTCTCTTACACTCAGGAAGGTTGAACTGCTTGCTTTTGTGGACCAGATTGTCATCAGTCTCTGCCTACAGCTCCTTTGTCTTTGAGTGTAACATGCACAAATTCAAATGATGGAAAATGCTTCTGACATACTGGCAATCATTCTTCTGCTTCTGCCTCTTTTCAATCATCTCTATTGATTTGTGAAGTGTTCTGGGACAGATCTCTGTTCTGTGTTTGGGGATGCAATACATTTTGGGATGGCTTGCACCCAAGTTTTTTCAAACTTGTTGCCTTTTTATCTGAATGCTGTTGTTTGCATGAAATTTGAGGGGTTTTATTGGTTGACATGAGAATATATTTATGGTTGTGGTTGGGGGGTTTGGGGTTACTTTTACATGGATGTGGCAGAAATGACTGTAAAACTACGTGCATGGGACTGGAACCGTTCCAGCAGGGAGTTGTAAAGAAAAATTTCCTGAATATTTCTCTTTGCTTATAAGAAAGGTTGAAGGATTCTGTGTTCATTCTGGATTGTGCAGCTTTCATCCAAGGCCTTGCAGCCCCATTTGTAGAGGAATCTGTGGCACCTTGAGAACTTAAGGAAAATAGTTAGTCTTAGGACATGAACTTCTCCAAAATGAGTCATATGCTTGTCTGTTTAAGAACGATCAGGATCAAGAAAGCATGCATGATGGCTGAGGCAGTGTACAGGTTACAGATACTAAGAAAATGGAGACTGACTCCTGGGCAAAAAGGTCACCTGTTCACTTCATGGTGAATAGACCAGTTGTAGGTTGAGCTTTATGCTACTAGGCAATTTTTGGGTAGCTTATAGATCACATTTTTTTTCACTTAGTTTAATAGATAAGATGTTCTTTTCCAACTTTTTTCATCAGAAGAAACCTTCCTGCCTTGTGCTAGAAAGAGAAGCCCATGGAATTGCTGTTTTAAACATACTTAAAACAATAATAATAATAGAAATAAGTACATATTCGGTATTTGGTAAGAGATCTATTTTTCTAGATGGGATACAGGAATCAAATGATTTCTGCTACCAAGCCAACTCTTATTAAGTACAATGGAAGTATTGTGACAATTGTACTGGAAATATTTTTTAATGTATAAATGACATTTTTGTTATTTAATCTTGAACATTTTCAGATGACTTGGAAGTTTTAATGCTTAAAAGTATTTAAGGCCTCCTATCTTTTTGGTGCTTTTTGACTGAAGGTACATACAACAGTGTGTTCAAGGCTTAAAACTGGATAGATTTTTGCCAGTTGAGAACTTAAAGTGTCTTACTTCGTCACAAAATGTCTGTGTGCCACCGCAAAATATTGCTGAAGATAGCTTTGATTTCTTCCTGCTTTAAATATGTACCTGAAGACCCCTCTTCCTAAAATCTGGCATAGTATGCTGGCAGCAGGATATTATTTGCTTCACATAAACATGACGAAAGATTGCATCAGTCTTTAGGAACATCAGCTTGGAAGATATAGGCAGTCCTGAAAACTGTCAGGAAGCTGACTATTTCAGTAAATATCTTAGCTTTCTCTCCTTATAGAAAAGGTTGCACTAAGATAAAGACGGATGTGCAATAACAAAGTTCATCTTACCAGTCTGGGTATTGAACACTTCTGGAAAAACTGAGTATTTTGGAATTCAAGTTTGTTTTTTTTTTTTTGTAAATGACAGAGTTTGTATGATGCATATAATATTTGTTGTTCTCTGTTTCCTCAGGAGTTTCAGAGACGCTGTAATACTCTCATATCATTAATAGAAAAAGAGAATATGGAAATTGAGGAAAAAGAACGAGCTGAAAAGAAGAAAAGAGGATCAAAAGTCACATCGGTATGTTGAGCAGCACTTTATTTCCGGGGGGTAGAATTCAATTATATTTTTGTTAGGAAACGAAAAAGAAGGTAATTATAACTGTTTAAATATAAACCATTAGTTGAGAGATTAAACAAATATCTGTCTATTCGCAGCTCTCCTAGATTCTATGCAGTTGTTCCCAATTCACAATATTTTGGGTCCTTACTTATTTTTTTTGAGAAGAGGCTTTAGTGCAAGTATCTAAGGCACTTTTAAAGAAAACATAGCTATTCTTCTTTCTGCCTACATGTTTACGTGATGTGTTGACTTCAATCTAAAATTGTTGTTACTCCACTACGTGCTAGTTTCTGGAGGAAGAAGTAAGGAGTGCTCCTTTTATCTTAAATATTTGTCACTTTTACAACAGCAAAACTCTAAATAAATCAAAGTCCTGATCTTCTCATCCCATTCATGATGTGCATAGTACTTGTACCATTGAGACCACGTAATGCAGAACATCAAGAAAGCAAAAAGGGTAGCAGACTTAAGTGTCTAAATCTGGGATTTTTGTTTACCCTTCTGTTAACTCCTACAAAACTGAATTGAAAAATAGAATGTATTAATGTTTCTTATCTTTTGAAATAGTTAATGTACTTAAAAACATTGTGGTATTATGCCACCATTTGCTGGAATTAATTATTTTTTTCTTTTCCTTTTTAGTCACAGAAGAGAAAAGCAGATTTGGCTACTGAGAACTCCGGAAAAAAAGATGCTAAGAAAGTGAAGTCGTGAACTCGCAAAATGAATGCTAAATATAAAACTGCCTCTTTCTTGTCTTCATCTACAAGTATTAATTGCCAACTTCTTTGTATTCATGGTACTTGCTCACAAATCCCTTGGTTTAACTTAGCAAATTTTGTATATTTACAATGTCTTTCATTACCTAGAATGTGTAGCTTTATATTTTATGCATTCCGGTATTTTTGTGTACTGTATTTTGTGAATTTCATGTCTTCTGCAAAATTCACTCAGTCCTTGTTTTTTTAAGCTTATGCTGAAGTTTTAGCTTTTATATGTTTTATATGCTGCTGCTTTGAAAGGAAACCTAGATTCTATAGCTGTATTATTGTTGTTTCATATTTTAAATTTATATGGCTGTGGGAAAATAAACTGAATTAAAATTATTTGAAGAGAAATGTACTTCACCTTTGTTCCCCCTCTCCCCCTTCCTCCCCCAACCCTGTTCTGCATAGCTACACCTAGAGTGAATGTTAAGGTTTGTATAATTGTGCCTTCATCATCAATCAGATTTTCTTCAGAGTATATAGATAGGATCAGGAGCATGCCAAAACAAAAAATCTAATTAGACTGACATCCTTGTTTGCTGTCAGCATTAAATTGACATTTTTCTCAGAAATACCCAGAAGGAAAGCCAACAGATACTTAGATTTTTTTTCCTTATTATCACCGGTTGCTGTTGGGCTGCATATATGCTTAAACACAAGGCGAGGTGTTTTTTGGAATGACCTCTAGATGAAACTTTTTATACGCCTAATGAACTGAAGTAGTCGACTAATAGCTTCTTTTTTAAGTAGCAAACAAAGTTCATCATCTCCTGGTTGGTAGGCTGCTCAGATATGCTGCCTTGTGCTAAAAGATCTCTGTTGCTCTAATTATCTCTGCTAACTTTCTGCTTTTACCTTTGATTCCAAATGTCAGTCAGAAGCAATGGGGATATGTTATGGAGTGCTCCTTTTTAGTATTTCTATTTTAATGAAGGGATGAAAGTGTTAGATGTACTGTGTTTTTTTTTTTTGACTTTGCGAGAATGGCAGGTTCATAGTTTCTGTTCACCTTGGAGTCTCTGCCTTTCCCAGATCAGTAGAACAGTGACTGTGACATCTAATGTTTTACTTTAATCTTCTGTCTCTGATCTGGTGTTTAGTATGGACCTTGCCACAGCGAGGCTTGCCCTTATAATGTCAAGTCTAGATTAATGCAGTGTGCTTTACATGGTACTTTCCTTGAAGACGACTTGTAGATTTCTACTAGTACCGTTTGCTTCCTTCTTGAGTGGTTTGAGGTGATAAAATTGCTTTGTATTTCATGCTTGTGTTGGCTACCTTTCTCTGAATTTTGTAAAACTATTGGCTTTCATAAAATATTCTTGAGTTTCATAAAACTTCTCATGAATTCTAGGACACACTTCTGTCCTCATTGTTTCATGTCAATTAAAATCTATTGGAATGGCTCTGAGGTGTTCTAGGATTAATCTCTATAAGGTTGATGAGTAATTTCTAGATTTCCTTGATAGTCTGCATTTAAGGTTTTGTGCAAAATGAGTGTGATGGCTTGGCCTGGCATCTTGAAAGATTACTAATTGGATTTTTTATTTTGGTGTATAGCTTTTGTTTGGGGACCAAGTCATTAATTATTTGTACTGGGCTTTTATTTGTAAGGCTTGTAGATTAAAAAAAGGTTGTTTATTTGTTGAAATTCATCTGAGTTGAGAGGTATGCCTAATAACAATGATGGGGCACATCTTTCAGACAGAGGGCTAGTGATGGGTGTCAATATGCTTTTAAATGAGTATGCACCCCAGGTGGGAAAGGGTGAACTTGGAAAAGGATGTCTTTTCAAATATCTTTGGTATCAGAGTAGTCGACATCCTCTTTTATCCTTGGCAGAAGGACATCTAGTCTAATCATGGTCTGTAAAATGGCTATGCAGCTACATCTATATAATCACAAATTTCTGGAGCATTGCTACTAATAGAAGAAGATGCCTTATTTACAATTACTTCTCATCTCCTATGTCACTTGGTAACTTTATGATCTGAAGTTACAAAAACATGTAAAAAGGAGGAGGGAAATAAAGGCTGGAAGAGCCAAATGAATTTTTATTTAATTACATTGGCTAGGTCTAGACCTTATTCCATTGCTACTCTTTAGCATAATCAAGTGAACTTTTTAATGCCTTAAGTATTACAATGTGTATTCTGTTTTCCTGTTTATTGCAGATTAGCTTCGATTCACTTGCATGTTCTTGTGTATCTGTTTTTTGTATTCTTTGCAAAGTATATGTAAACTTAAAATGGTAATATCTCAACTTGTTCTTTTATGCAGATTTCTTGGTTTTCATTACCACTTGAGTTAATACTCACTTTTCTTCCTCAGTGACATGGTATGCTAGCCATGTAGCAAAAGATCATGCAGTCATTCTTCCAGATATTATCCTCTGGATTAGACACCTTCTCTGAAGAATGATAGATACTCCCAGGAACTATCTGTTATCTCTTACAGTCTGTAGTTCCTAGTTAAACTAAATGTGCTGTTGAACACAGTCCTTGAGAGCACTTGTATACTATATACTAGTTCCTCAGCATATTGAGTCTTCCCATCCATCATGTCCCACAGTGATAACTAAAGAAAATTGCTAACAGCTGCTGGTCAGGATTAAAGTAAAATGGATCTTTCATTTCCGTTTTCGTTCTTCATGTTGCACATATCCACACAGTATGTGCCTAGCAGAATCCAAATGATACGCTGCTGTGACTCAAAATTAGATGGACTGAAATAAAGGAATCTTCTTACTTTTAACTACATTTTTCTTAGATGAGGAGTACTGCTTCTAAGAAACTTGTAAGCACTGAATGTAATGTCATAGGAGGAACTTCTGAAAAGTCCAAACCTTCAGGCAATTTGATAGTAGCTAAAGCAATATGATATAAAAGGACTGAAAATAACTTGTCTCCTTTGGAGTACACAACTACAATTTGATTATGATAGCATTGGGGTTGAAGAAAGAAAGTAGTGCAGCAATCTAGCACTTCTCATGGTGCACGTAACATCCTGGGAGAGGTCACAACGGTTCTAGTGTTATTTTTCCTTTACTTATTTTCAAGTTATCAACACTTTATTTTTGAGTGGTGATAAAAGTTACACAGCTGGCCATCTTCATTGTACTTAATTTCAAGTTATTATAATGACCTAAAGAAAAAATGAAGTTTCCTACCTGCTGGTAACATAAGCCATCTTTAGATACCATTTGAACAAGTAGCATCGCTATACTAAAATATTAACTAAGATTCTATTTCTTGTTAATTGGCCTTGCTTTATGGATTTAGTGCTAATGCTGGTAATGGTTTAAAAACATTTTTCTCTTTGAGATCATAAGCAAGGGGTACAGTGTATGGGAGCTAAGGAGAATCTGTCTGAATGCCTGATGTAACTAACTTGTTATGTGCTTCCAGCTGTGTGCTGTCTACAGTCATACCACAGGCTCTTTCTGTGCACACCTCTTCCCCATGTTCATTGGAGGTGTTAAGTATATTCAGTGATCACAAATTAATGCCAGAGCTATTAAAAAACAACCAACAACAAGCTAGGCAGGCCTTACAGCTTGAAAAAGCACGTTGAATTTTGCAGCCAGCAGCAGCCTCTGAATGACAAATGTTTGGTGCAGGCATTGGCATTTGTGGTGATGCTGGAAGGAACTGATCACTGTACTTCTGGTCTGGTTGAGATACTCAAGTTTGGTATTCGTTACCCTCTCTCACAGTTTAGTCCATGTACTTAGCTTCAAGCATGTATGTAAAACGCTTTGGTGGATCACAGTTATAATGTTTGATATATTTTTTTCTGAAAGTTAAAATTGAACTTTTGCATATTTTGAAATGTAACGTATTGTTTTAATTGCATTTGCATGATATCCATCCTTTCAAAATAGCCTTAATAGGAGTAAGATTTACTGCCTTCAAGTCTACATAGTGTTGTTGAAAGTTAACTTCTGAACTCTTTAAAAATTACATTTGTTTCTTAAGTTGTACATATAAAAACTGATATGAACCTTATGTCTTCTGGTAACTATACTTCTGGTACAAATTGGCCCATGGACTTGGATACTGTTCAGAGTAGTTGGATTTGTTTGTATTGCTCTTGTACCTCTCTTAGCTTTCAGGCTATGGTAGCTGAATATAAGGGGTGTGTGTGGCTGTTCCTCATCTGCTTTCAAACTTTCTCATCTCCTGTGATCTTAAATAAAATACTAGTAGTGCCTGTATTTTTGTGACAGCCTTACCTGTGTTGTCTCTTGATATGATACAATGTATGTTAATGCTTTATTAAAGTATATTACTGTTTTTTTTTTCCCATACCTGTGGTGTGTTACTAAAATACAATAGTTTGGAGCTGAAGTCTACCAGACGCAGAATAACCTCCCCTGGTGCAACTTTAGCCCATTCCCCCTCATCCTGTCACCAGGCACATGGGAGAACAGACCAACCCCCACCTCGCTACAGCCTCCTTTAAGTTACCTGCAGAGAGCGATAAGGTCACCCCTGAGCCTCCCCTTCTCCAGGCTGAACAAGCCCAGCTCCCTCAGCCGTTCCTCGTAGGACTTGTTCTCCAGGCCCCTCACCAGCTTCGTTGCCCTTCTCTGGACTTGCTCGAGCACCTCCATGTCCTTCTTGTAGCGAGCGGCCCAAAACTGAACACAGTACTCGAGGTGCGGCCTCACCAGAGCCGAGTACAGGGGGACAATCGCTTCCCTAGCCCTGCTGGCCACACTGCTTCTTATGCAAGCCAGGATGCTGTTGGCCTTCTTGGCCACCTGAGCACGCTGCTGGCTCATATTCAGCTGACTGTCAACCACATGTCACACTCCACTAATACAGTTGTTTTGTGACCTGTGCTTGTACAGGAATTATGCAAACACTTGGGTTTAGGCACAGGGAATGCCTACAGGAGAAGCCCCACTTAAGCAGGGGAGCCAGAGAAACTCGATGTCTTGCTTGGAGTGCATTCGTTCACTTAGCCAGCTAACTGCAGAGCATTGCTCTCAGGTTATATCTTTCTTGGGGGACTTTACATCCACTACTGCAAATAAATTACCTGAAAAACAGCATGGTGGAACTGAGGCTTGTGGCAAGGGGCAACTCTTGCTGCTAGCTTGGAAAGTGCCAGAAGTGCAGAGGCATCTGGTGGTGGTGGCATAAGTCATTCATGCTGTAGGCATTGAGGGGCTGGGGAGGTCAGACTACAGACACTCCTAGAGAACAGACCTTCTGGCTTCTACAGGGCAATTTCTTGCATATAGGAAGCAGCATGAAAAGTCACCTTCATTTATCTTCTCCGTTAATTAGTGGGATACTGCTGAAGGCCACAAAGTCTTAAAATCTGCTCAGAATGTTGGTAACTAGCATTAATTACATGTTGTCTTTCTCCAGCTTAAAGGTGGGCCTTCTTTGTGAGACTGCTTTGTGGTAAAGGTCGGAAGTCTAGTAAATCTCTTACCTCTTTCCTTAGAAGTTTTGCTTTCATGTTTTTTCAACATGGCCTGAAATTCCAGTTACGTAGGTTCTTATCTCTTTGGTGGTTTGGGGTGGGATGGGGTTGGTGGGTTTGGTTTTGCCTTTTATTTTGTGATTTCTACTTAGGAAAATAAAAAAGGCTTGACTGCTGAGTATTTGAAATTATGGCAGTAATCCTAGGCACCATAGTCCTTCAACTAATAAAACTGCAATTGAGATTTTACACAATCATGCAAACTGTTGCGCTCTTGTGGCTTCTGAATTTCATGGAGCTTTTACAAAATTCCAAGGGTATACCCATGGTGTAAGTGGTCAGTGCCTGTTTCCAAATAAATATATTGGTTTGTTCAGGTACCAGCTTGATTACAGTTCAAGGTTCTTGAAAAAATTTCCTGTCACAAAAATTTAATCCTCATTTGGCTTGAGGAATGGGTTATAAAACTCTATCATCTTATAGTAAAGTCAGCAATATAGTAAGCAACTGTATTGGTAAACCATAAACGTCCTTTTCATATTTATTATGTGTCACTAGCTGTATCCTTTATAAACATACTGATAGAACTTGAACTTGCTAATTGCTCTTTTTTTTTTTTTTTTTTTTTTTTGCCTGAAATACCTGTTCATTGACTACTGCTTTTTAAAATGAACTTCTTATGTGGCAGTAGGCACAATAAGATCAGAGAAAAATAGCTGTTTTTCAGCTCTTTGCTGATACGGAGTCTTTTAGTTAGTCAAAATATCTGAATAGAAATTGTGAGTGAAGTGCTCTTGTCTTCTTCTGGGAAAAAAACAAAACAAAACCAACACCACACACACACACAAAACCAAAACCAAAAACCAAACAGCTGCTCATTAGAGGTCGATACACCTTTTGTAGACCAATGTTTTCCTAGTTGAGTATTTAAATGAGTATTTAAATACTGCTCAACAACTTGGGGGTCTAACTCAATGTGTTGGTAAATGTACTAATCAGGGGTCAACCTGGAGCCCTGATTCGGTACATAATTTGAGTTGTGCTACTGAACAGTTATTTTTTTCCTATATATTTATCTATTATATATATCTATATATTTTATTATATATATTTATATATATTTAAATATACGTGTTTTATGGGTGTTTTTGACTTAAAAGGCTGCTTTAGCTGGATGTGTTTCACCCATGTACTGTGCACCATCAACCCACAGCTTCAGTCATCGCCTTTCTATAAAACTTAACCTGATGTGTTTTGTGCTTGCCTGGTTTCTGCTCTGGGTGACAGGAGAAGACCTCTGAGCTGGTGACTGTCCCCTCCATCTTGGGGTGACACTTGTACCTGCTCCTGGAGTTTGGAAATCCCCAGTGCATCCATAGGATTTTAACTCTATGCATTAGTGTTTTCACTGGATACCTTGTGCCCCATCACAAGGGAGGTCATTGCCTCTCTGATCTTCTCCTGTGCCCTGTAGCTGCCTGGTTTGAGTATCTCTGGGTGCTACAGACCCATCTCAGAGCTGCTTTGGAGTCTGTTCTCTCTCCAGACCCTGGTTTTGAGCAGCCAAACTGTGACTTTTTTTAAACATTGGAACTTTGTTTTTGGGCAGTGGGGTGGGCTGTAACCCTGTAACCAACAGTCACACAAGTGTGTGAGATGCCCTTAAGATAAATGCAGCTCTTGGTTGAGAGGAAGCTTCTGCATCCAGGCCTTATTTCAAATCCCGCTGGGCCAGTTGACATCATGGATATTTTCATGAGGAGGCTCCTTGGAAACCTGTCCAAATGAACAGATTGGGTGTCTTGGCATGACTCCGGGTTATCATGCAAAGGCTGCTCCCGCAGCAGGCTCCTCTGCTAGCGTTTGAAACACCGAGGGAAAAGGTTGGAGCTTCAAAACAAATGCCTGCACCAAGCTAGGGCAAGAGCTGTGTTGGGGAAACTCTGCAATCATCTGGAGATTGATGGCTGAATCTATCTATTTTTATTGGTAATGAACTGGAATTTAAAGGAAAGCCACTGTAATTTGCTGCTGAGTGAGTGGAGTTGCCTCTGAAGGTGCTGGAGCAGTGTGTTTGGTTTCAGGACAGTGTAGTTTGCACAAACAGTGTTATACTTCTCTGTTCTGCTTTTCTTGTTCAGACCCCAGGTGTTGTTGGTGGAGCTGAACGGAGGAACCGTGAGGATGGAGCTGCTCTGTTCCCTCATGGGTGAGGCTGGTGCCATGGCTGTGCTGAGATGCTCCTGCCTGGATTTCTGTCTCAGTAAGGCTGTAGTCCAGCCGTCTCCTCCCATTTTGCCACTCCTTGCCAAAAGTACCTGCAAAGTGCTTGGATGAATGGATAGGGGTCACATGAGGGAGAACTTGGATAGCCCTTGCTGCCCCAAGACTGTAGAAGTTTAACTTAAAAAGGTCTCTGCCAAAGTTTCAGTTGTCAGTTCCATGGATGCAGTGCTCAGAACAATACCATGAGCAGCTCGGAGCCAGCCTGCAAGGACTGAGCTCTTGTGTTCGATTGATGCTTGAAGGTAGGAGCCTCTGTGCCAAAAAACAGTATAAACATCATGGCATCCCTTTGGATTGTGCTTCAGTGACTTACTGTTAAAACTGTTGCTGGAATTAAAAATAAAATAAAAAATCAAAACAACACAAAACCAAAACAAACAAACAAACAAAAATGCTGCCCTTCTGAAATAATGTTTCAGCATTACTTTACAGCGTCTGTGGGTCTGTACCTCTGAAATCATTTCACTTGTTTATGTTACAAAGTGATTTTAGCAGGCTCTGAAATTCACCTTTCTGTGATTCACATTTCTTGAATGCGCATATAGAAGAGGTACAAGAAATTTCTTTTGTTTAAACATCTGCCCTGGAGACTCAACATTTCCTTTCCGTACTTAAAAAGAAATTTAATTTTTGCTTTTTGTGGTATTCAGTGCTAATTAACTCCTCTGTGTGCTGTATCTGATTATTGTACGGGCCCGAAGATTTTCTGCTAGTAACAAAAGGAAAATCAATTTCACAAATACAGTTGTTGCATTCTTATTAGGTTACGGTACTCGGTGTAAATTAATGTTTTGAATTTATGTTGTTGATCAATAGGTGCAATTATTGATTTGGGACTTATGAGGTAAAAAGTGAATAAATAAGTTTTTGACTTTGTTTTTATAACATGAGAACATGTCAAAGTTTATCGAGCTGCAAGTTGCTTTGTAGTGAACCTGAGGCAGATTCAGAAACACTAAAATGATGTTAGGCCACTTATTTCTTGGATGCTAATAGGATTTTGTTGAAACACTGACAAGTGTCCTGCTTTAGGAGTGTATTTAGGTTTTAGCAGTGTATTTAGAGTACTGTCGTGTAAGGGTTTGCTGTCTGAACACAGGTCCTAGTCCCTATCCTGTCCTTGGTGGGACAGGCTGAAAAGTGGGAAGTCATCCCGAGTGCAATGCTTTTATGCATGGTTTTATGCTTTTTGTGTTCATGTGCTCAACTGCAGGTGCTGGTAGAGCCATGGCCATGCTGTGCTGATTCAGCAGCATGGGGCCAAGCTCAGGCTCTTGCCTTACAAACCGGCATGCCTTGGCCTGATTGATAATGGTCGAAGGAGATGACTATGCCTGCAATTCCATAAAACGCTGCAGCTGTGACTGGAAGAAGTTAGAATTAGAATAGTTCATGTGGAAAGGACCTAGCAAGATCAAGTCCAGCTGCCTGACCACCTCAGGGCTAACCAGAAGTTAAAGCCTTTCATTAAGAGCATTATCCAACTACCTCCTGAACACTGCCAGGCCTGGGGCATCAACCACCTTGCCAGGAAGCCTGGCCCAGTGTTTGAGCACAAAGTAGTGGTGGAGGCTGTTTAAGGTATGCCACCCACCTCACCCTGAAGTGCAGATAACTTCATGCCAATGGTGCTGGAGAACAGCCTATCAGATATTTGGGGGTATCCTTACCATCACCTGGAGCCCCTACCAGGCAGAGGGAATGAGACTCATTGTGCCATCAGATGAGCATCACAATTTCTTGCCAGGGATCCTTACAAGCAGCAGCTCTGGATGAGTGAGAAATCAGCCAAAAACAACTGAAAAACAGAACATAGTTCCATAATCATTTTTTTTTTTCTGCTATTAAAAGCATCAGGTTCTGTATGCTGTGGCAAATCTTGTTCCTTTCTGATGCTCAGTGTTTCTTTTCAGCAATAAAGGTGATTTGAACTGGCAAGGCAGGCACAATGATTTTATAAAGAGACCAAATCCCTGGCAGGAGGTAGAACACAGGCAGCAGTTGTTGGACTGCTGTAAGATATATAGCGTTCTGTGCATTGTTAACTTACTATTTTTATTTTCCTAATGGTCTCTCTGTATTGACAGATTGCCGCAGTCACTGTGTTTAACAATCCTGATTCTACTTTGGTCATCTGTCTAATGACCAAAATATGTCTGTTATGGACTAAATATGTCTAATAAGGGCTCCCCAGAGCAATCTTGGGTGCAGAGGCAGAAAGCAAGGATTATGGGCAGTAATTCACTAAAAACAGGAGAACAATGATGTTATTCACACACAGAATCACAGAGTTTCTAGGTTGGAAGAGACCTCAAGATCATCGAGTCTAACCTCTGACCTAACACTAACAGTCCCCACTAAACCATATCCCTAAGCTCTACTGAATCATAGCAGGTGGAAAAAGTGTCTCAGTGAATTGTATGTTTGGTATTGCTATTTTGAGATACAGAACTCCTTTTGAAAAGGATGTTTGGTTGGCTGGAGCCCACTTGGTTTCCTTCATATTTATCTCTATCTTACTCATTGTATTTGCTTTTTGAATCCTGTACATGGGCTGAGGGCATCACTCGTCAGAAACCTGCACCTTTCCTGCACAAAGGGCTTGATGCAGTGTTGAATGTAGGCTGTCTGCATGTGGTCAGGAAGGCTTCATTGGCAGAGGAAATTAAAGTAACACAGAGTTAATAACATCTGCTGCTAAAACAGCAATTGGGAAAATAATATTTTTCCTTTGGATTGGAATTAAATGACTGCACTCTAAGTTATTCCAAGACTTTTCATCATTGATCACACTTCTTCCTTGCTCCTAGATGTTTCTGGACTAGACCAGATGAAGCAACCCCAAACACCTGGCATTCAGAGCCTGCCTGATGTGCTGGGGTGCAGCAGAGTGAAGGAGAGTCTTCCTTGCACTTACTCCAGCAGGATGAGTTGGAGGAAATACAGCTTTGCTAAGGCTGCTGGTGGATTACGTACCTGCTTTTTGATGTTGTTTCTCAGAAAAGGAAGGTGCTTAGAACACAAGATCAGCAGCATTGCTAGCTTGCCTATGTACACAATTTATTTCTGATTTAAAGAGCTTTGAGACCACCTTTTGAGGGTTGTTATAGCAATTACTGTTCTCTCTGGGAATTAGCTTCAGTAGTAAGTCGTGAAATAACAATATTGTTTTTACTGCCTTTTATGGATTTAGGTCAATGCTCTCAAAAATAGAGCAAAAAAAAACAAGAAGAGTTGATTGAAGACTTAGTACCCTTGATCAAATGGAGGCAAAATCCAGCTGGCAGGAAACCTATTAAAATAAAAGACAAAATAAGACAGTCAGTTTTGTCAGATGGGGACCACATTCCTGCTGGAGATCTGCTGTGATTGATGTGAATCCTCTGAAGTCACTGCAGGTTATAAATAGTAGGTCCTGTGCAAAGGCTGTAGTTTATGTCTGTATCTTATCTAGCTAGAAATGGATACGGATATCTTGTCAAAGAGTCAGTGGCATCAGAAGGAAAAGTATATGTGAACAGATCTATCAAAATATTGAACTTAGTAGATGTTTCACCTGCTGAAGTGAAGTCGAGGAGGGTATCTCTGAGAGTTGCTATATTTTTCCAGATAGAAAAATGAAGACAACATCCTGTTTCAGTTTACTAGTCATCTAATAATCATCAAAAAGACCACACAACTTTGTTTTTGTGATTTTTTTTTGACAGCTGATATTTACTTGTTCACTGAGATCCGTTTCATGTTCTGTCCCAATGATCTTACAAGTGCTGTTGGCTTCTTCTAGATGTCTTTTCTTCCTGCTTGACCTCTTTCGTCTCCTTGGCTCTATTATTTTGTGACTGGGACTGTCTTTTGCTCCTTCTGTGCTGTGTCTCCTGCCATAGTTCAGGATCTGGTCTGGTGTTCCTTGACTGTTTTTTCAGAGAGAGATTCAAAAGCTAATCAATTCCTCTCTATTTCAGGCACTGCTCCTCTAAATGCACACATCCTGTCCATCATTTCTACTTGTTGAACACAAGTTTGTGCTCTTGGTACCATTGTACCTCCATTTTTTTTTTTTTTTATTCTGTCTAAAGCAGATTTTTTTTTGTTTGTTTAAAGCAGAAATGTTGATGAAATTAAGCAAAAGTTGTCAAGGGGCTTCACAAGCACCATCCTTGGTCCTGTGGCAGGTCCTTGTTGCCCTGTGGCTGCTGGCCATGTTTGTGTGCAGCCTTGTGCTGCTGGAGCTGCTTTTAGCTGATGCTGGGCTCTTGAACAGAACTCGCAGAGAAACTGAGATTTAATTTTACTTTAACATTTGATGACACGCCCCAGCTTACTTTGTCTGTTCTCACAGCTGATGGGTTTGTATTTAGGTTCCCTGAAAGCATGGCTACAGACATATACCAACAAGTGGATGAGATTTTCTTTGCTTTCCAATATCTCCTTTGATCAAAATCAGCAGGATTTCCCTGGTAGCAACTGCAGAGCCAGTTGTGTCTTGGCATCATCTCAAGTCTGACATAAAACAGGTGGTTCCTCTTCCATATGTAAGGTGTGTAAAAACACAGAGAAGCATGCAAGAACACCCATGTGCACATGGTAGACTCGTGAAGCCAGGGCAAAGGCAAGCAGCTCAGTGGGGCTGGATGGGTGTAGTTCAGCTGGCTGGAGAACTTGTCAGTCCCTGGCTGTGCCTGCAGTATGCGTGCCGCTGCGTATAAAAACAAGTAATTGATTAGTTTCCTATTGAATAAATGTCATGACAGTGGAATGATTAATGAATAAGAAATCACGAGCATCGCTGGCACACAAATGGGAATCATCGTTCCCTTAACAATTTTTTTTTTTCTGGTTGGGTTTAACTTTCCAGTGGGGATTAGTTTCAGTAATTCGACAAAAACACCCCATAAATAACTCATCATTTCTTATAAATGTCGGTTAAAGAAATCTGTATGGAAGCACTGGGAAATGACACTTGTAGAAGAAACATTGCCGCAAATAATGGGAAAATTGCAGATGTACTTTATACCTCTTCTGAAAATCAAAAGGTCTCATAAATACAGTCTGTAAAAGTGTCTGTGGAAGAGTTAACATAACTGTACAAGCAATAAGCCTGACCTTTCACTGTAATTTATTTTAGATTTGCTCAATCCTTTTTTATTAAAACTAGCACATCTGAAGCAGAATTAAATCCTATTATCCCGGCTCTGTGATTGTATCAATTTTTCTCTGCCATGGCACACTTTATTAAAAATTACTTTTGTTTCATAGTGGCTAATGCAATCAGGGGAGTAAATGAGGTTTTGTGGTCTTTGGTAGAGAAAAGTGTCTGGGTTCTGGGGCTGACAACAGCTCGAGGTACCATGAGGCACAGCCAGGATTCATCCTGCAGTAGGCAGGTCAGGTAGCATGTCTGGGCCATTCGGTGCTGGGAAGACACTTGTGCCTGTCCTGTCCCCATGTCTGTGCTGGTCCAGAGGCTGGGTTACCCAGAGGAAGCTGCATTATGTGTTTGGGCCTTCCTCTTAGCTAACATCTGCCTATGAACTTCATACCAGATCCTTAGAGAAGGTATTTGTACCATATGGGGAGCCCTGAAATGAAAAGCTTACTTCAGTTCCACGTGGCAGGCTTGATATACATCTCAGCCTGACAAAGAAAACCCCCATGTGCTTAAGTCAGGCCAGAATAGTGCAGAGAAACAAATAGAAAAAAAAAGTCTGTCTATTTGCTCAGGATCATCTGATACTCCTGTATGAGCTGGGCTATCTCCCTCCTTTCCCATTATCTTGTTGGATGGTTTCCTTTCTGCCTCTTGCACAGTCCTGTGTTCCAGCACAAAACCACCACCTATCATCAGTAGAGAATTCTGCTTAGTGTTTCTGCTCCCTGGCCTGCACAGGATGTGTCTGTGCTCTGGACAAGGAGGCCTGGCAGAGTAACCCCTGTCAGTGTTGCACCTCTCTTACCTTTTAGTGGAGCTTGTTTCTTATGGCAATAGGTGTTTGCTCTCGAAGCCAGCAGTTACTGAAGTGCTAATGTATTTGCAGCCCTTGCGTGGATTTTACCTGGCTGGTGTTCCCCTCAATTTCTTGCAGTGCAGAGTTAGGTTGGATGGCAAGGAGAGGATTTAGATGGAGCCAAGTGTTTTCCAGGTTTAATGCCTGTCTGGTGCTATATAACTGAACAAGATCTACTGCATTTTGGAGTATTTACTGCTTCTATTTAATGGGCTGTTTTCTATTTCAGTACCTGCACCAGTAGCCTTGCTGGGCATATTTCCATGCTTATGACATGTTTACAGTGAATAATAAGAATGGACACATTTTGCATGCACAGGTTAATGCCCCCAAATCAGATGCTATAAATTGTTACAGGTGGGTACCTGGGGCAAGAACCTTTTTACCCATCTGCTGTTTTTTTCTATTAGGGCAAGATCTGGCAAACATGCAAGTTCAGATTTTGTTTCTTCTACTTACTGCAAGTGAGGTACAGCACAACTTCTCTTCTTCTCTCCCATGTAGTGTGCATAGAGGAGGGGAAGAAGTATGGCTGGAGCTCCCCTGAAAACATTCCCTTTGCAGGAGAAGAAAATCAGAAAAGCCTCAAAGCATCTCTTGGTTCCCCTGAGGAACAGGGGTGTCTGCAGCCCAGGTGTGGGAAGTTCTGAAGGTGGGATCATGCAGCTTCTCTGCAGAACACTGCATTCAGCACAGCTGTTCTCCTTGCCTGGCTGTGAAGCTTTTATCGGTGCAGTGATTTTTGCCAAAGTCCTCAGAGCAGCCTTTGTGGGAACAGGTGTTCTCTCAGTAAGGCAAAGCGTCTCAAGCTCTGGCCTTAAAATGAGTTTTCCAATTTCAAAAATCTCCAGTAGCCTTCTGCCTTTAAAAAACAGTAAGTGTGTTATCTCACTGGGATAAAAATGACTCAGTATTCATAGATCAGGTACAGAATGAGGCCTCTGGGCAGTATTACTGGTGGTGTGGGACTACATAAAGGAAAACGGGCTTATTGCTCATTTCCATCTGCTGACCTTTCCAGGTGCATTGTGCTTTGTCTAGTGCCTCTGGAAGTGCTCCAAAACTGCCAACAGTCTCTCAGGCTTCAGGCCTACTAATTACTTCTAAGAAACTCAACTATCTGCAAGAGGGGGTGGGAGTGGGAATAAGAAACTTTCAGAGGGGAATAGCTGATTCACCACCAAATCAGATCTTATTTCTAACAGGATCTGTTTGGTTATTAATTCCGTCTTGGATGTTCACTTAAATTGAATTCTACTGATAAGCCCTGATACCGTGAACCCCTATTTTGATCCTGAACAACTGTATCACAGCCAGCTCAAGGGTGGACTTGCCTTTACAGTAAAGATCCTCTTGGGAAGCATGAGGGTTCACTGCTAGGATGCTCCCAAGTGTTACTTGGAGTAAAGGTACAACCACAAAACTAATTTCTCATGGACCATTGAGCAACCATTAGATGTTAAACATTTTTCAGTCCCTACCCCCAGACTGAGTTTGAACCATTGACCTGGAGGTGAAATGTGCTGCTGCAATCCTTTGGAGCCTGCGGAGCATTTGTGTTCATTCTGCGGAGTACTTTGTCCATATCAAAAAGTAAATTAATCTGTCAGTGAAACTAATCCTGATGGTTTTACAAGCCAACACAAATTTCAAATGTAGAAGGACTATGAGATTTTTTACATTGAGTTTCAAATGTCAGAATTTGTTTTATCTATTTGGTTATGCTTTTCTGTAGGTAAAGTCAATCAATACTTTTGATCTGAGTAATTCTTACTCAGTAATTCTGAGTAATATCAGTAAGAAGGCAGCCAATGGTACTTCTCTCTGACAATGCAGGAACCTTTCCATTCATACAGGCAGGCTTCTCTCTCTCTCTCTCTTTTTTTTTTTTTTTTTTAATTTAAAGGTGGAGCAGACAGAAAAGTTATGCCCATAAGTGCCATGCACCTTTCATATTGTTTAGTTTCTGGTAGACTGGACCTGCAGATGGACCCACTGTCATCCTGATCACTGGGGGCTTTGCTTCTCTTTCAGAATCTGCTGTTCCTTTTTGAGCAAGGGAAGACATGAGTAGACAGGTAATTAGAGAGGCAACTGCAATACAGAAGTCTTTATATCACCAGAAATGCTGACAGTTTTCAGCTGTTTTGAATTGTTGGCACTGCAGTCAACGTAGACACAGTTTATTGCATCAGTAGATTTGGTCCCATACTGCTAAGACTCCACCATGTTCTGCGTGGACACCTTGCCTGGCACAGTCTGTGGCTGAGGAACCTTGTCTTGTGAACACGGCCACATTTCTGAGTAGAGCATTGGACAGAAGCTCACTGCTAAGGGAATTCATCTCGTGATGTCTCTGGGCAATATAGGATAGAGAAGGTGTTTGAATTCCTGCAGTTTATATCAAATGCCCGTGATGACATCTGCATAAAAATAATTAGTTAAATAAATACTCAGGTGTCAATGCTCTGGCAGGAGATTTCAAGGGAATTATCCCTATGCAAAAACATAATTTAAGCTGAGAGCATCTACAGGGATGATCAATGCCAAATCTACTATTGCCATTGATTTAGGCATAATTAGTTTGGACGAAGACAAAATACAGTCATCAAAAGTAATAAATTGAAGCACAGCAGCTAATTCAACAGGCAGAAGCCTCCATCAGAGATGTTTGAAGAAGGTATTTTGATCTACTGTACTGATTATGGGCCTCGATGTGCTGGCTCTGGCTGGATTTGCTAGTTGGCTTGCTCTGCATTTGGGCACGGGTGTTGTGTTGCAACAAATCTATTGTCTCTTCCAGGACGCCATTAACCTGCTGTCTTGTTTGTGGTGTTATATTTGAAGAGATCTGTAAACAACCTTTCTGTTCAGTTACTGTGTTAGGATTTCATGTTTCCTTTACAACTTGGTTCTTTGATATTTGGATCTGCAACTAGTTTTTAAAGTCTCCTGTAGACACTCCTGGACTGTTCCTGAGCTTTTGCAGCTGGCTGAGAGCTAACCTCAATTTCTTGCTGTTGCCCTTTCATCGGTATGTAGTTTGAAGCTCTTTCCCCTTTCCAAATGGACCAGCCTTTCCTTGAACTCTGTTCTCCACTTGCCCTGCTGCTTTTTTGTCATCTGTAAAGTGTAGCCCGATGTAGTCCTATGGTCCCCTAATCCTCTGGAGAATGCGTGTGCCATGTCTGGGTTCACAGATGATGTATGTGTTATAGACTCAGCTACAATGAAGTGTCAGGCTTGATTCTTTCTTGTGCTATAGCAGTTTATGTATTTAGTAACAGATCTCCAGTTCCTAATTCTCCTGGTTATCCCACTAACACTTGTCTATTAAGCATCCAGTGTATGTACCCTGCTGTAGCTGGCTCTGTAGGGTGCCAAGCAACCCTACAGCTGGTAAAGCAGTAACTACTCTTACTAGAGGAAAAAAACCCAACCCACACAGTAGAAAAAGTGGAGGAGTGGCTGTGTGAACTAATAACCTCTTTGTCAGCAGGAAGAGCACAGCCTGCCCAGATACCTCTGTGAAAAGATGGCTGCAGAGAGTTGATCCTGCATGCCTAGCAGCACATTGTTGTGATCCACCTCCTGATGGATGCTGCTGCAAACTGTGGGCAGTCCAGGGAAACAACATGTGTGTAACTTGTATCTGTGATGTGTTTGTTCAGAGGGGAGAGACAACTAACAACATGCTGGAAAAACAAGTGGGGTAAAAAAGTGTTTGGGAAATAAAGGTAAGAAAGTTAAAATCAAAACTGTTCCAAGTGTGACCTTCCACTCTAACCATCTTCATTCTGCTTGAGTCTCTGGTTTACCTGAATTCATCAGCATTTTCCATGTTTTTCCATGAGTTGCTGGCCCTGCACTCAATAGAAAGCATACCAAAGAAGCAGCAGCCCACTGACTTCAGCAGAGCTGTATTGGTTTCTTATAGTGGCAGACCTGCCCCTGTGCTGGTTAGATCTATTCAGAGGACAGGTCAACTACCCTGATGCTGGCTGACCTGGGAGGTTCAGGAGCCCCACTTCAGGAGCAGGTCTGGTACTGGAACAACAGCAGGGGAGTGGGATGCGCCGAGTGAACGATCCGCTCTTTCACTGTCAGCTCTTTAAATGTGTCAGATGAGCAGCAGTGTGTTGAAAAAATGTCCTTCAGTACATTGGCAGGGTGACTTTCTGTCATAGTCCCTGGGGAACAGCATAGTGGACTGCCAAAAAGCAGAACAGACTATGTGGAAAATGGTAAACAGGGATGGAAACGGCCAGAGACAACTGTTTAGTTGGGCAGCCTCAGCTCTCCAGCCAATACAACTCTCCACGTGAGTGGAAGTAAGTAGTTTCCACCCTTTCTATGGATATTTTCTTCACATAATAGAAAGCCACCAGTTAGTTTCTGGCAGAACTGCTTCCAGGCTTGATAAATGTAATGTAGCTTTTTATTCCTTCACATGGCTACCTCTTCCAAGGAGCACCTCTTTGCTGAAGAATGCAAAGGGGAAGATGAATGTGAGCACAGATGATCTGCTTGGGATTTAGTAAGCAAAAGGCCAGAGAAGGTTGTTCAGAGTCTGGCATGGTAAATGAATTTAATCTCTAAACTCTTGATTGGGAACTGGTTCTTCAAATGCAATGTATCTGTGTAACTCACTGGTACAAGGATGGATTTATGCTGATTGAGGAGTTGGCTTATGTATATTTTTGATTTTAATTTTCATCTTGCCTCACTGTCTTTGAATTCCGAATTAAGCCGATATAAGACCTTTTAGGAGAGAGTCTGCATGAGACTGAAGAAAAATCTATCTGGATAAATCTGCTAGTTCATTTTCATAGATGTACTGAGTTGCAATCAGATCTTTTAAACATCTATGTTTATCCAAGCTGTCCCATTCCTCCAGCTTACCTCACAGAAATTGGTTTTGTCCTCTTCTGGCATCCTCATTTGTGCAGTGTGTATGGGCACAACCAGGTGCTCCTCTATACTGAGCAAAAAGGAAATGGGGGGTTCATGCTGTCCTCACTCCCACATGGCTCAAGGTTTTCTAGATAAGCATTAAAAAATGATCAATTATGGCTGTGAGGGGAATAGAAAATGTGAGTGAATTGGCTTACCAACTCCAGGACAGCATCTCGTCTCTTGCTGAGACTGAAGCAGTCTGAGGAATCAGAGAATTACATGATATAATATAGGTCTGAGGATGGCTGTATGCAGTGCTGCTGCTCTGCCTTCTCCCTTGTCTTGCAGCTGTATGTCTTGCATGCCTCCTACAAAGCCAATCCTTCTGAGGGACAAAGAGTTAAAGATTTAAAAAGCAAAGATTCTACAAAATGCAAACAATGTGGTTTTATAATAAGAAAGTATAAATTAACTATGGAGAAGGAAATAGCATGTTGAAAACAGATTAATAAGGAGCACGCCTGTGGATGCCTGGATAGCTTTACCAACTAGTCAATTAGAGCCAATTATCATCTTTAAACTCCTAGCACTGTGTTTAGTATGCTTGTAGTGTGTCCAATTTAGCTTGCACTGTTTCATAGGTTTACAATTTTCTCTCTGTGTCTGAAATGATCTAGCTGGAGACACCATGAAAGTGCCAAGCATTAAGTATATAACAATTGTAATTCTTTTGACTGAAACCTGATTTGATTCAGTTGAAAATGACTTTAGTGTATTGGATTTACGGTTCATTTAACAAGCGCTGTAGATGTCAATACATTAGTGTAAACCTGATGCAGGTAGTAATTTGGTTTCTAATGAGGTTCCCCAGCAGTATCCAACTATGAAAAATGGGACATTCTTCAGTGGAGCACAAAGTGCACCTGCTTGGTCGCAGATGTTGTCTGAGGCCCTGCCACTTAACTTCCCAGGAACGGTGCAGCGTTATGCCTTGCAATGGGCCTTAAAAATGTCTCGAACTGATAGAAAGTTAGAAGCACAGATTGGGAAGTATAAAAGATAGCTCTTGAGAAGTTTTGTTTTAATTATTGACTTAAATTACAACTTTATATCCTATAGTCTTAATTCTGCAGTTGTTGCAGATGCAAAATTCCAGCCAGATTTAATGGAACCTGCAGCAGCTGAGATGAAGAGAAACCTTTTACCTTTATGGGGCTGTGTGATACCTTCTCTTTACCTCCCCACTGTCTTCTGAATGATTCACATAACAATCCTTCCTAGTGAAGGATCTGTTTTGTTGTAAAAGTATGGGCTATGGTAGTTGGGGAAGCACTGGAGAAAGGCCAGGACAGAGAAGTCCATGATGTTCCCCCTCTCCCTTGACCCACCTCTTGCCTTTCTGGACATGAGACACCTTCCAGAAAAGCAGCTGTGGAGGACATAAGTGAGAGGAATGAGATACTGGGTTGAGGACAACAAAGCCTGGAGGATAAAGTACTGGTGTTGGTACCAGCTTTACCTCAGAAGTAAGATGTGGTTTTGGAGAGGCACTTACTGTAATATGCTTTTGTTGCCTTAGGATTTAGCTTTTGGCCCTGGGGCTGTGACCCTTGGGTCCCTCCTTGTGCAGCGGCCCCTAGCCTTGCTGTTGTGCCTGGGGGCCTCCAGGGGTTTGGGGCTCCACACACATGTTCCTACAGCTTGTCATCCCCTTTCTGGGTGATGCAAGTGACTGAAAGCATTGCTGGTCCTGCTCTCAGTGGCTTTTTTTTTTTTTTTTCCTGTGGGAAAGGCCCTTCCAGGCTTCTGTCACCCTTCAGTGAGTTTTTTGTCCTCACAAAATATTTCTAAACTTTTATATGCTGTGACCCAGCAGCTGGATTCTGCTTTAGTGTTAAGCTGATTTTCCCAGGTTGAGACATTACTGACTAACGTGGGGGTATGCAAGAGCCTGACCCCAGCAGACTGCGTTGGTGTGATTAAGTGTATGGAGAATATGTTCAATCCGACATGAAGCAGCCTTTCACTGTCTCAATTCGCTTCACGTCTCAGCTGAAATACAGCACCGTTCTGTCCTCTATGCTTCTTAATTTCCTTCCTTTGCTGTTGTTTAGCTGTTAAGTACTACGTGCTGCAGTAGATAGTGGAAGAAACTGTTCAGAATGAAAATGACGTGGCATTTTATGCCCTTTTGTAAACTATATGAAATAAGGATGAACTTCCCTGCTTGTTCCAAACAAGGTACACCTTGCATTTGTGTGTTGGCTCCTGTGAGTCCTTAAGAAAATTATTCCAAAATATCATTTAAACAAAATGATCCAATTCTTTGTAGACCTTTGTAGACCTTCAGAACCTAAGTGGCTAACATTTCTGTAAGCTCACTTTTCTCTTGAAGATTAATTAACCTTAATTGAATTCAGGTTATTTTAATTTTGAATGAATGTCCACACAAGGACTTAATGCAGTTTAACTGAACCTTTCAAATTGCGTTTTCAGATCTGATTAGCTTCCTTAAGAGCGTACTGGTCTAGGCAAGTCCAGGTTTTGTGTTCCTCCATTTCAGAGGTAGTTTTTCTCCTCAGCCCTGGCACTAACTCAGAGGATGGCTGTGCCATACTTCTTCGTGGTATTTACTGCTCGACCTTAGCTTCAGCTCGGCCTTTAGGTTTGCTGGAGAGGGTAAGATGCTGGACAGCATGCTTTAAATGTTTAATATTAAATTTAGAACACAAAACTGCAAAACTGCTTTGACTTTGAGAGTGTATTAAATATTGAGCTTAACATATCCAAACTACTTAACACACTTTTCTGCTACTACGAAATAGCACATGTATTTATAGGTCTCCCAGGTCAGCTGAAGCCAGCAGCCTGTTTTTACTCTGGCATCTCAGTTGAACAGTTGTTATCTAGAGCTATTTTCAAACAAATCAATTTGAAGCACCTGCGAAAGTCACTAGGAGACCAATATCATTCTAGGGAGAAGATGTGCCATGTAATAATTTCAATGCAAATTTTTATTTCTGTGCCTAATGCCATTAACAGCTACTAATGACGTGTAATGCCACAGTGAGATTCATTTCAGTTAAGGAACTCAGTCTATGTCAGCAGTCATTTGGGATTGATTGTTTTAGCTGGTGGAAACTGCTGCAAGCTTCTAGAAGTGACATCTCACAGTTGTCTTGGCCTTGAGCTGGGAGAAGGCATGGGCCATGTCTTCACTTGGACTCTGCAAACGTGGGACATCTGTTTTTTATGCTACTGCAGATGACTAAAATTCAGCTGCTGGTGGGCAGGACTAGTGAATTTTACAAATTATCCAGTTTTCATTTTAGAATAGCTTCTGTTCCTAATGAATGTTTCAATGCCTTGCCTTCAAAAGGTAGCATAGGCATCTCTTTTTTTTTCTTTTTTTTTTTTCCCCCCAATCTGTGTGGAATGTAGAATCACAGGCAAATTTCAGTGGCATTCTCTGTGGCAGCCTGGTGTAATTGCACAAGAGTACTTGTGCAGGTCAGTGTGTCTTTTCTCAAGGAACAAATATTTCCTAGAATTTGCAGGTTGTTCCTGTATGCTTGTTTTATTATCTTATTTCATTAAACATGAGCATATTCATCATGTAGCAGATGTACAGATGTAGCAAATAGTATGGACATATTCATCTGCTAAATTAAAATAAGAAAAACTTACCTGTTGGAAGTTTGAAAGTTAGAGTTGGTATTTTAACAGCTTTTGCAGCTCATCACTCCTGCCTGGGATAGAGAGAGACACGATCCTGCAGCAGAAGGCTGCTCTTCCTGTCCATATAATAGTTCCCTTCAGGATTTGCAGCAAACTGCTTCTTCCTATCATCACTGCATGGTATCTGTATGGCCACCAGATAACAGTAACACCTGTACGCTGTTTTGTAGCAGCTCTGTCTTTGAGTTTTTTGGATCCTCATTCCTTTTATCTAGGTCCAAGCTTGCAGAACTGTGAAGATAGGACAAAGCAGAAGGTTATCTCCTAATGCTCCAAAACCAAGACTGGAGTTAAGAACAATTACAAGATTACAATAAATACATTCAGATGAAGTTATTTTTCTTGTCTTTGCATTTCTACTTTCATGATTTCTGATTGCTAGGTTTTTGGGACGCTACAAGAAAGTTGAATAGTTTTGGTCTGTTGAATATTTTGGTCTTTAATGATGGTGTGGGTCTGACCCAGTGCAGGTGTTTTTTCAGCACTGGAAATTTGGAATAAAGAACCTTTTTCATATCTGAGAGTTGGCAATCATGCTTCTGTCCACCTGGTCCCTTTAATCATGCAACTTGATGGAAATGTTTTGTTTGTTATTTAAAAAAAAGTGTGTTTGTTAAAAGTTTATATATATTTTTTTTGTAAAGGCTCATCCTTCTTGGTATTACATTAGCAATTATACTTTGTTTTTCTGTGAAGCAAGTTTCAGTTTACAGGTACATCTGCTTTCTGTTCCATGGCTTAAAGTCATCAGGAAAATCTTAAAACCTACTTAATGAAGCCTTTTAAATGCTCATCCTGCACTTTCCAGTGAAGTGCAATTTATATTTCATAGAAGTAGAAGTAGAGCTGCAAGCTGTAAGTAATTATCATATAATTAAATGTCTTCTATGAAAGAAATGAAAACTTGGGCTTCTTGGGAGGCTTCCATGACTGGTTTACGCAATCACAAATTAAATTATTTCTTCACCTTGTGAATGTTTTGGAGGTACATTAACCCAGTTTGGAGAGGCACCTCTGAGGCTGCTCAGCTGGTTGGAGAGGGGAAGGAAGTTGATCAAACCAGCAAGCTCCATGGACTGGGAAGAAAAATATGTAAATATCTGTGACAGGTTTTGCAAATGTGACTGTTTGCCTTCTTGTCTGGGAACACTTAGAGCTAATAATGAAGAAAGCAATTCTACGTGAGCAGTAGCTTAAGTGAACTGCCCTGGTATTTATTAGGTTACTGATGCACTGCTGTGTGCCATTGGATGCAGTCATTCTCCACAGGATAGAAAAATTCTGTCAGTTTGCTGGGCTGGGTTGGATATCAGGAAGTCTGGATAAAGGAGTAACTCTTCATGTATTCAGACTTCCTGTGTGTTTAGCTGGGAAACCTGTCCACTACATGAGCAGGGCAGCCAGTTCATGCAACACATCTGGCGGAGTTCGTGAGGAGGAACCCCAGCTCTGGGTGTGAACCCTTCCTTTCCTTTCACAGAAGAGTAACTTTCATGCTGTTATTCCTGCTTCCTGAAAGCAGGAAAAGCTGAATTATTTAAATACGGGAAGCCCTGACTTGAAGCTGTCCTAACTTAAGGAGTTGCTGCAATAATAGTCTGCAATGGCCTTATGTAAATGACGAATGAAATGTGTTTGTGTGCTGATGGAATTAAAGAGTGGTTTCTGTATTACTTAGCTTAAAGAACAGGAAGAATAAATGTTTCATTATATTTTTGTAGCATATTGATCTTGCATGAAACTTTACTTGCATGTTCCTTTACTGCAAAAAGGGCAGATACAGCTGAGACTATGAGAAGTTGTGGTACTGTGCTGCTAAAGGGGCTCTTTTAAGGTCAAATGTTTCTAGACCACAAGAGCATCATTTTTATCTCCTCAAAAGAAAGTAAAAATCCTGCTGCCCCCAGTGCACAGCACAGTGATAGTTAAATCTCTCAGTTTGCAACTGTATACAAGGGGGCGATGACAATGTAATGGAATCCTTCATGGCATGCCAAGGGAACATATAATTGGTGTTGGCTTTTCTTTCCCTCTCACTTTTTTTCCTAAGGTTAACAACTTAACCTTGACTTCAGGCTGTATTTTTTTCTCATTACACTTCTCCATTATACATTATTTGGTTTGGTTACAGTCACTAGACTTTAACTGCTCTGACATATTAATTTTTAAGGGCATAAATGACTTCATTAAAATAATGTCCTTCAGATAAGTGCACTTGGCACTGTGATTGGAAGTGGACAAAGAAATATGAAACATCAGCTCCTCTATATTAATAATATATCGCGGAAACCAAAAACAGTACAATATATGTATGTAAAAAGCTTTGTACTTAACTTTTAGAACTTCAGTATATAGCCTATATCCTTGCATTGGTTGTGATTGATCATTTGTACAATTGTCAGGATTTTCTTTTGTAATGTGCTTTTAATCAGTGTTGTTTTATGTTTTGAGTCTTCCTTCATTTAAATGCAACATTGGTTTCTTAGTATCTCTGCCTATTCTGCATTATTTCTTTGCAATAAATACCTGTTTGTTATGAATCTGAAACAAAGAGGAACGCTGTCTGTTGCATCCTGATATAAGAAGATTATTGGAAGTAGATTGGAGTTAAAATAGGCATTTGGGAGCCACATCTGCTCTACTGTTGCCACTTTCTTCTGTCTCTAACACAGAAGTAGAGTTAAATTCTGTTAAAAGGGGCGATATAGGCTCTGCCAGTGGGTGAGGTCAAGAGAGGTGGGGAGAGCAGGTAGCCTCTCCAAACTGAGCACTGTGAGAAACACTCCGTAGCCAATAACTTAGGCTCAGGCGAAGATCTCAGTGAAGTAGTAATTTATTTGCGATTGCAATGGCGGGTGCCCCACAAGCAGGAGAGAGCGCATCTACTAGTTCCAAAACACAGTTTATATACCTTTTGATGGCAGAACCCTCCCCTGTTTCCCCACTGAGCGGGTAATCCAGGTTCACAATCTATCTGATGCTTCACAAACAATGCATGGCCTTCAGTTGCCGGCCTGTTAAATTTCAAATTTCTTTTGACATTTTTACTGCTTGAAGTGGTAATGTTTCTTCACTTATCTGACTTGACACCGTGATTTTCACCTAATTGTCCTAAGGAGTCTGGTTGTCTGCATTTTACAAGGTCGCCTGCTTAATTTTCTTATCACTGTAAGCATATCTCATACCACATTCCCTCCTTCTAAACAATGTAACTCTGCAAAAACAACATTTCTATTCCTACAAGCACTGTTCTTTCTTTTACAGAAGACTATTACACGCCCAGCCCAGAAGCATGTTGTGAACACTAACACACCTCACAACCACCCTTTGAAGCAAGGTAAGGGGGCTGATGCACAGCAGTTAGGGTGACTGGGCCTGAGTCCTTTCTGCCAGGCGCTGCTCCTCCCCTGTGCTTTCTGAGTGCTCCTGGAGGTGTCACCACAGCTGGGCCAGATCTCTGAAGCTGCCTGCAGCCTCTTAGCTGGCTTTGAGGTGATCTGAATCAAATGAGTCTGTGCTTGAAGTTGTATCAGATGTCCTAGCGCAGCTGAACACTTTTATAGCTGAGCGCTGATTGCTGCTTGCCCTTCTCCAGCTCTTTAGCTCGTGGAAGGGCTCTTAGCTTCCGTCATCAATCACCAGGCTTGCACGTGTGAAATGCCCTGAGACAGTAACTAGTCCAGTGGGCTTATGGATGAGCATGTTCTAAAATTCTGCATTATAAAGCAGTATTTGCGCTTCACGGCAGGGCTGAGGAGGACCTAGGCTGAACTGGGCACCCCCCATTCCTGTCCCCATTCCTGTCCCCATTCCTCGGGGCCTCACAGTTGGCTGCTGCAGGGCCCTGAGGCCTGGGCCGCTTCCTTTGCTTCCGCAGGAGCTGCCCTTCAAAACGAGACTGCGAATGCTGGGCGGCCGCAGATTAAAAACCTTGCCAAAGAAATAAAGTCAAAACTGAAGGTGACCTGAGGTAAAAAGCAATTTTCTGAGGATGTGGAGACATGAAGGGAAGTGCTTGAATGTGGTGTTAAATGAAAGATGGGTGGTGGGGTGCTGTGGGAGCCCCCATGCAAGGAGTGAATCTTGGTTAGACCAGTAAGCTTCATGCAGCCATTGAATTCCCCCTGTATAAATGGATTTTAGAAGAATATATATATATATATATATATATATATATATATTCATTTTTTTTTCCTAAACCATGAAGTCACTTGATAAGGTAGTAATAAATCTGTCAGACTTTCTACTGTGACCCAAGCTCAGCTGTGATTCAGGATTCATTTCAACACCTAAAGCCATTTTTGGGTGAGAAGAGACATTCCCAGCTTTGGAATCAATTTCTCTGCAACGAGTATTATGTTCTTGACCCTGTATCATTGCCTTTGAGGAGCAGCAGTATTTAAAATCCACTGTAATGCAATAAGCCTGCACTCCAGCTATGTGTGTGCTGTGCTGTTACAATGCCACGCTGGTGGTGGCTGCTGTTATGGTGTTGAAAATACACGAGGTAAACACAGGGCTTTCTTCAGGAGTAATTAATAATTTAATCTCTGTGAAGTAGAGGTGGCACTTCATTTATCCCAACCATTCTTTGATTTTTCTCTCCAGCCCATTTCAGCTGGCAGCTATCCCTTCCTCCCCTTTTCACCCACGCAGGTTGCCTTTATAATAAGCTTTTTCAGTAAAGTCCAGCTTTATTTCTTTCAGATTGCACTAAGCTTTTATTGCTGGCAAAAATAATTGTAACCTACTGTAAAAGACACCCTGTGGCTGTACAGACCACTGGTGCAATGGAGAACTTCAGTCCCTGCTGTGTCTGGTGTGCAGTGGTACCCATGCTGCTCCTGGGTGAGACCACGGAGGCTTGAGTGAACATGCTGATACATCTGCATTTGTGTGTCAAGCTGAAGAGAATTACAGAAAAATAATTTGCTATTTGCTCTGCTGCCTGCTTTCAGGTCTGCCATGAAGCCTTGGACCTGGCTGGTACTAGAAAAAACTTACAGAATCATACATGTATAATCATAAAATGGTTTGGGTAGGAAGGGACCTTAAAGCTCATCTAGTTCCACTCCCTGCTATGGGCAGGGACACCTCCTACTAGATTAGGTTGCTCAAAGCCCCATCCAGCCTGGCCTTGTGTCTGTTGTGTACAAATGCTTCACAGAATCATCTAGGTTGGAAGAGACCTCCAAGATCATGGAGTCCAACCTCTTACCTAACACTAACAAGTCTTCCACTAAACCATATCCCTAAGCTCTACATCTAAATGTCTTTTAAAAACCTCCAGGGATGGTGACTCAATCACTTTTCTGGGCAGCCCATTCCAATGCCAAACAACCCTTTCAGTAAAGAAGTTCTTCCTAACATCTCACCTAAACCTCACCTGGCACAACTTTAGCCCATTCCCCCTCATCCTGTCACCAGGCACATGGGAGAACAGACCAACCCCCACCTCGCTACAGCCTCCTTTAAGGTACCTGCAGAGAGCGATAAGGTCACCCCAAGCCTCCTCTTCTCCAGACTGAACAAGCCCAGCTCCCTCAGCCGCTCCTCGTAAGCCTTGTTCTCCAGACCCCTCACCAGCTTCGTTGCCCTTCTCTGGACTTGCTCAAGCACCTTGATGTCCTTCTTGTAGCGAGGGGCCCAAAACTGAACACAGTACTCGAGGTGCGGCCTCACCAGAGCCGAGTACAGGGGGACGATCACTTCCCTAGCCCTGCTGGCCACACTGTTTCTGATACAAGCCAGGATGCCGTTGGCCTTCTTGGCCACCTGAGCACATTGCTGGCTCATATTCAGCCGATTGTCAACCAATACTCCCAGGTACTTCTCTGCCAGGCAGCTTCCCAACCACTCATCTCCCAGCCTGTAGCTCTGCTTGGGGTTGTTGTGCCCCAGGTGCAGGACCCAGCACTTGGCCTTGTTGAACTTCATGCAGTTGACCTCAGCCCATCGGTCCAGGCTATCCAGATCCTCCTGCAGAGCCTTCCTACCCTCGAGCAGACGCACCTAGCTTGGTGTCATCTGCAAACTTACTGAGGGTGCACTCAATGCCCTCATCCAGATCATCGATGAAGATATTAAAGAGGCCCCAGTACCGAGCCCTGGGGGACTCCACTAGTGACTGGCCTCCAACTGGATTTGGCTCCATTTACCACGACTCTTTGGGCCCGGCTATCCAGCCAGTTTCTAACCCAACAAAGCATATGCCAGTCCAAGCCAAGAGCAGCCAGTTTCTTGAGGAGAATGCTGTGGGAAGCAGTGTCAAAAGCCTTACTAAAGTCAAGGTAGACCACATGTGCAATATGTGCACATGTGCAGCTTTGGCAATTCATCAACCTAATGTCTTTATGCAGGGCTAAGTCTTTCTGGTGGTGTAGCTTGTCTAGATCTGCCCTAAAGCAAGATGAACCAAATCAGCCAAGCACTTAGAGATTTCTTATCGGAATCTAAAATGTGGCTTTCACTACTGCAACCAATATTTTTCCATAAATAACTTTATTCACAAAGCCTTGTTTAAAGAATTTGTATTCTGTATTTGAATTTCCCTTGTATATATGTAATTTTCAAGCCTTTGCCATGATTTGGATATTTCTAGCATTGCCCTTGTATGGACTTTTTGGTATCTATAAGGGGCAAAGTTCATGGTATGCCTTTTCTCTTGATGAAGATATCAGTCTCTCTTCACAGTCACTTGGATTCAAATACTTTGTATTACTTAATTTTGACCTCCATCATCTAAGCTCACTTATTAGTGAGGATAAACAGAAAGACTTACAGAACAAACTAATTTTTCAGAATGTTTGTGATTACAGAATAATCATAAAGAAGTCTCAGTCTAAACCACTGGAAAAATGTATCTAGAAAGAGCATGGCTTTCTCTTTTTTGCCTATGTATTTTAGTAGGAGCCAGTGTAGGCAATAGCTCATTGGTTTGAGGTAGTCCTTCTGGATTTCCTGTGCTATGGGTTTTGTCAGTGGAAGATGGGATTTGTGAAAATCTTCTTGTAACAAGCCTGACTCTGCTTCTTACTCTTTTGACATCTGACTGTGGCAGAGACAAGCTGGCTGATGAGTGATGACTCTGAAATAGCCCCCATGGCCTTTGTCTCTCCACAATTCCAGGTGCAAGGCTGGGTGAGGTGTGAACATTTTGCAGCGGACAAAGGTTGGAGGCCGAGAGCAGGGGGCAGGTTGCCTGGCAGTCTGCTGCTGCCCTTTCAGTTGGTCATATTTGGAGTCACGTTGATTGTTTCCATTAGCAGAATTTGATGAAAAGGCTCATTAATTTTTGATGTACTTTTTTTTTTTTTTCTTTTAAAAGAACACATAAGGTTCCATTTTATTAAGCATGGCAGGAGCTGAACAGTAGGAGACTGACTTTTTCTCCATTGCCTTTGCATTTTTTAAGTCCTTCTTAGGCAATACAAAAAAGCCTCTAAGTAGCTGTTGGTGTTCATCCAGGATGTGTTCAAGTTTTCTTGTGCTTTCTCCCCGTTACCCTGGTCTCTGCTGTGTATTTCTTGGGCACACAAGTCACTGTAAAGAGCAGCTAACAAAAAAATCTCCCCAACTATACTGGCTTAGTGTGACTTCTTTGGGCTTCTCTGGAGTGTCACCGTTGTTTCAGATGCCTAAATACACATGCAAAGAATGACCCTGCTCCCCAGAGTGAATAGGCATTTATTGTCTCTGAATAAACTGTTATATATCTGATACATGTTTTATTATATTTATTTCCAACCTAACATAATGCTAAAGGTTATTTAACATTTTTTTTTAGCATTTCCTGTAATGCTTACTCTTTAGTAATCCAGAAATCTATTTTCAGTCTGAAGCCCTGCTGACATTTCAAAGGGCCTGAGCGATGCTTTGCTGACAGCTCGTTGTGTGCTGAGCGTGCTGCAGAGGTCTGCAGGAAGGGCTGCTGTTCCCTGGGGCTGCTCTATGGATTCAGATGCCTGTACTCAGGGTAAGGGCTATAGGACACCTCTGCTTGGACAAGAGGTTGTGGGGACTCTAACAGGTCCCTTTGGCATGGTGATGGTGACATTCTCCCCCCCTCAGCTTTTCCCCAGAGCAGCGCAAGGCTGTCGGTATGTACACAGGGAAGCACATTCCCTGTAGGTGATGCACAGCTCAGGAGCTACACTAGTGCTTTGTTTCAGCTGTAGGGAAAGTCTGCACCAAGCAGATATCCCTGGAGTTGAATGTTGGGACAACCCATGACAATAATTCAGCATATCACCAGGGAGGCAAGGTAGGGAGGTGCATCCCTACTTCAATTTTAAACCATGACATGCAGAAAACTTATAAGTTCTAGCAGGTTCTGATTTCAGAGCCGCTGATGATTTTCTTCCCCAAATTTAATTTGAGCAAAAAAATTCTTTAAGCACTGCAAACTAAATTGGTTGTGGCACTGTCAAGTTGGCTTTAAGTATTGCTTTCCCCATTCCTGGTGGCTAGAGCAGTTGTGCTTTTGTTTTACAATTAATATTTTGATGAAACCTTGTAATGTACTGTAGGCATAAATATTTAATATCTTCCTCTCCATGCGTCTTTATTGCTGATCTTCGTGATAAGTTAGTAATTCAGACTGAAATGCAGATAAAACAGTAATGTGAACAGTTTAAATCTGCATTTTTCCAAAGCTCCTGTGGTCAAGATGACTGTGCTGCAGTAAGACTATTGCTATTTAAAATTGTTTACCTCTATGCTTCAGCCAAATGCTGCTGTACATGATAAATGAGGTAAATAAAGGTGCCTTTCGGGTCCCAATAACTGCACAAGAAACGTAATCATTCTCACTAACATAAAATAATTTAACAAATGGAACGGTGCCATAGCAGCCTAATAAGAAATTTCTGAGTACTGCACCACATATGGCCAAAGCCTCTTCAGGCATAATTCAAGCTCCCTCCAGCTTTATGGTAGGTTTGTGTGTTATGTTTAATGTGGAATAAAACTTTGCATGTGGCATCCACAATAACCCCACATTTGGCTTTTCAGAACTTATTTAATTTTTCATCTGGGCATGAAGCATTATTATTTATCTTTCTCCCATGATAACTGGCACCAACTTCACCTTATAGGTAGAAAAAAATGATGGAATTCATGGCTCTTTTCATAAAGAAAAAAAAATATGCTTAAAGCATTAAGCACAGATTTTGATCTGTTTACATACATAACAATGTAATTTAAGCCAAACAGAACAATATCTTTAAAGGCAGATGTGAAAACCTCTGCCCTCCTCCCTCTGCTGCCTCCGTTCCTTCCTTCCCTGGCTGCCCCAGAAGTAATTTCTGAGCAGATGAAGTTATTACTATTTAATAAGAGTAATTTTTGTGGAACACTGATAGGCTTTTGCTAGCCAAGACAGTGTCATTGGCTTCGTATTTTTAAAATGATATTGTTCTTAATGGCATTACCATTTGAGAAAGAGAAGTTAATCCCCTGCCTTGTTAGTGTGATCTGGATTATCTCCCATGGAGAAGCATTTGCAAGACTTTGGTGCGTGTCCTCAGAGAGCTGGTCTGGAATTCGACTACCTCTGCAGCTTGCTTAAGCAGGATAAACATCTTGTGTCTCTGTCTTGAGTACACACTGGCAGAGATCACCAAGCAGACACTTAATAAAACTTCAAATTCTTCTCCAAAGCACAGTTTAGTTGCAGTTTGTGTTTATCTAAAGAGTCAAATAGTTCCCTAATCTTCCGCTTCCAACCACTCTGTGAGCCTTTGTCTTGCAGATGCCAAGGTATCTCATGTAGCAATACAAATAAAATAGAGCTGAGGAGAAATGCAACTTTATTAGAGCCTTGGGATCTTGAAGAGATGTTCATCCCCAAGTCTGCTGGTTAAAACAAACGTAAGAACCATCTGTAGAAGTGTCTCAATTCCAGCTGTTTGAATCCAACCATTGCTTCAGATCTATGGATACCAGCATCTCCTTGGCCTTGTTATGTTTTAATTGTGGACGAGGCTGGGTGTTGTGGATGGGTTTTCCAGAGCTGAGCCCAGGAAGCCCCCAGCAGCTGTGGAGATGGGGCTGCCTTCAGCCTCTGAGCTACGGGTGCACTAAAATCACTGCTGTGCCTTCAAGAAATAAGAGCTGCGTTTCATTAACACCAGCCTGAGCATCATGGTGGAAGCACAGATGGTGTATTTAAAAAAAAAAAAAAAAAAAAAAAACAAACAGGAAACACTTTAAAATAAATGAGGAACAGTTATTCTCTCCTTTGGTGCCTATTGTAACCGAGTGTTAATGGGGTTGGGCAGAGGATGTGCAGGGCTAGATGTTCCTGTCTTTGGTGTGATGGCACTAAATGAAGACAAAATGGGAATTAATTGCAGTACATCTACCCTTCCCACACACAAATACTCCCATCTGGGCTTTCCCCATAATGCCCCAGAAGGGCAGAGTGGGACAGGCACCATAAATCCTGACTCTGAGCCTCATCAAACTGCTGACGAAAGATAGCTGGCAGTCCCCAGGTAGGTGGGCACTGCAGATACACTTTTTGAAGACCAGATTAGGAATATCCTTCCATTATGGACCCACTGTTCAGCACAGAGAATGATTTATGCTGGTATTTTTCTGCCAAAACCAAGCCTGTTTATGGGAAAAGGTTAGTTTCCATGAATTTTCCATTTTTTAAACAAGTTATTTTGAAACGTATTTTAAGTTGAGTGCATTTTATCTTGACATTTAAGTTACTTCATTATAAATTAAATCAAACTTCTAGGTTTACTTAAAAATAAAAAGTCCAAAGCATTACTACAAGTTCGTTCTAAAGCCATTGAAACCATTTTTTTTTCTCAATAAGATTCTTTCTCTTCCTGTATTTTTTTTCACTCAGTAATATTTTTCAGACTTCAGGCTTCTAGTCGAATAGACAAATAGAGAATTTTCTTTATTTCTGAGCTCAAAGCCTTGCAGACTGGCAGAACGGTGCCTGGGCACAGTGTCTCCCTCCCATCTTCTGCTGTGCTGGGCTGTGTCCCTTTGCCCTGTTCTTCAGCATGGGTTCAGCGTAAGCGTGCCCATTCCTCTGCGGGGTGGCTGCAGGTAAGCTTCTCCAAATGTGAGACATCCATCTGTTGAGATCCTCTTGTAGCTACCCCACGGAGTGCCTGTTGCTGTTCACTGGCCAATTTATAGCAAAAGTAACAAATGTATTTAGGTACAACTTTGTAGTTTTTTTGGTGATTCCCAGATAAAACGCTGTTTGGGAGCCACACAAGCCTGGCTCTGTGTGCAATTGTAATTTGTGGCTCCGAGCAAGGTTGCTGATGATTTCTGTCTGTGTGAAGGAAGGGGCTTGGGGCTGCTCTGCCCACAGCTCCCTGCAAGTGCCTTGCAACAAGTAGGTGCCCTGGATGGCTTTGCTGTCTTGCTTTTCATCACTGCAAGCTTGCCCAATCTTCTGCACGTTCCTTGGCCCAAGACATCCCATATAGCCTAGTAAAGATGAACCAATGGGATTTTCCCCAGCCTGTAAACTGTTTCTTTTACTTCTTTTTACTTTTATTAGTTTGTTTGGAAAGTTGAAAAGCTGGTGTAATCAAAAATAATCATTGGTGTCAAAACTATTATGAATTATTAAAAGAGGCACAGCAACGGGAGCTGCAGATAATTCCTCATTCTGAAAATGAGCACGTCTTATGTTATTGCTGCAGTAATTACCTAAAAATACCTAATACTTAATTACTTCCAAGGTGTCAATCTTCATAACAGTTTATTAGGAAATTCTAATGGATGGAGCAGCTGCTTCCACAAGCAAATCTAGTTGTGGCTGAACCTGACATTCTGCTCTAAATATTATTCCACCTTGATCAACATTATTTCTCCATATCTATCTTGATACAGCTGTAGCAGGTTGGGAAAGGAACGTTTATCCAGCTGCAGTGGGAATTGCTCTGATCACTCATGACTTCCAATTTCCAGCTGTTGGAGCAGGTAGAAGTGTTCATGACTGATTTAAAATGAGAAAGAAGCTGGAATGATCAGTTTGTGACTCTGCTCTTGGCTTCTTGGTGTTATTTCAGTCGTACCAATGCCTGGTTAAGAACACAAATGCTCCATGTTTGGGGATGGTGCAGAGGGATGATGCTTGTCTGTCCCTGGGGCAGCGGGATGTGGTCAGCAGTACATGGAGTCCCCTGCTCTTTATTGCTGCTACTCACAGCCCAAAGCACACTTGGCATTTTGAGCAGGCAGCTGCAGTCTGGAGCACTCGTGAGGTTATCCTAAGGAAAATGCAGTGGAAAATGAGAGTGAACTAGGGCAGAATGTAGCCCAAAATTCTAAGATCTATCCCTTGTTTTGTACAGAAATGTTTAAGAAGCCCAGAATTAATAAATACGCCAAAAGAAGCCAGTGAACACAATAATGCCTAATAGCAAGCTCTGCCATAACCTGGTTAATATCGAATTCTATAAAGCTGTGACTTCAAACTCTATTGTGTTTGTGTTGCTTTTTTTTCTGTGCTTTTTTTTTTTTTTTCCTTTTGGAGAAAAAAAGAAGTGCTAGATCAGGCATCACTAAGGTAAGCCTGAGACCATCCCTTCCTCATTTCAGTGGCAGGAGCTTTGTGCCTTTGAAGCACAAGGGTTTGAGTTTCATCCTCCCCATCTCTGCAGTTCCTTTGGAGACCAAGACACAATTAACATTTACTGCTTTAGACCTCTCCGTCATGTTTCATCAATGCCCAAACCCTATGTTCCTCTTCTGAGCTGTCCTTCAAGTATCCCTGCACTGAGGCTGGGTTGGGATTTCTCCAGGGCTTCCTCCGCACATGTCCTGGGGACAGCAGCAGTGCTGCCACAGCCAGGGGCTACAGAGCCCGTACTGTGCAAGGCAGAGCACAAACTTACAAACAATCTGGTGAGGATGCCTGCACTTATTTCTGATAGTTTGCCACTAATTCAGAGAGTAAATAGCAGGTGTCTGGAGGCATGAGGTTTGTTTGAAACCTGTACTTTTCATTTAGTGCTGTGGATGCTCATCTGTATGGCCATACTAAATCTTCAGAGCTGCTACACTTTATTATGCATGTATTGCACGGTAGCTAACCGGTATTAATTTAACTAAGTGTTATTCTAAAAAAATCTATTGCAAATATTGCTGTAGCAGGTGCATTGCAAGAAACAAATCCACAAGCAGTGTCAGCAAACTGAGCTGATTTTTGTGCAAGTTTTTCTGTATTATCTAGCTCTTGTGTTTGCAGAAAATAACTAAACCAGCACAGTGGTCATTCATTGGAAGGAAAATGAGTTTTTGTTAAATACATGTGTAAGGTTTGAGCTGGGTCACCCTGAGAAAGAAGCTGATATCAGATGATAAAGTCAGCCAGGATTCAGCAACAGCAAGTGGGTGAGGAGTTCAACTGACTTCCATAGGCTGTGCTGCATCAGTCAACATGCAAATCCTCGAGGTATGGGTAAAGGTGTAAGTACAAAGGTCTCAGGCATTAATTTTCATTTTTAAGAGAAATCGCATTTCTGTGGATTAACTTTGACATCTGCAGGAAAGATATGACAGGAGACAAAGCTTATGTATGGCTGTAAAGTAAACATAATCCCCAGACTGATACCAGACCATGCACTTGTGCAGGCTAAGATAGAAATAATCTTGTTTTCTGATGAATTCTGCCACAAGGGACCCAGGCCCTTGGGCTTTTATCCCGACGGAAAACTACAGCAAGCAGAAAGCAAACGCTTATAGCAGGGGATGCTTATTGATAGACAACCTTCCTGATCTTCAGCATTTTTTATTTTCCTCTGTACAATGCACTTAGGTGCTAAATTTGTACCCTTTTGTAATTTTTATGGATACCTATAGCTATGGTACAAATGAAAGTAAGAGCAGTCATCAGTGTTGATGTCTACAAAATGCGTAACCCCAATGCAAGGATTTGCCTGAGGAGCTCTCTGGCTGTTGAACCCCGAGCTTTTTTTCTCCCTTTTCTCCCATTAGTGACTGAATCAGGCTTTAAGATTGGTGTCTGAATTACTTTTATGAATTATTTGTGGATTTTTCATCTGTTAAGAGTTTAATTAAACAGACTATGACTACTCTTCAGAGTACTCCAGGCAGGAGGAAAAATATTCTAACCACCCCCATTCCCCAAATCCCCCCTTTTATTCTGTAAAAGATTCAAAGTGGAGATATACTTTTAAAAAAGAAAAGAAAACAAAACTGTTCTAATGAATAAATTTGCTACTGAAATACCTCTTGGCATCCTGATCTGTATCAAAAAGGTCTGCCTCTTTTTTTTTGAATTTGGAAAATATTAAAATAAGAAGGAAAACAAATACAAAACAAAGGGATATAAACAGAGGAGCTTATAGCTTAATTACAGTTTTCTGAAAATTAAATAAAGAAAATGCATTGTGATGATTTTCTGGCTTGTATCTTATCTTGAAAAAAGGGGTAGCTATCATGAATCCTGCAGAAGACCCAGTTTATTCTCTGTTACCCTGAATAATGAATATGCTTCAGAAAAGATGCAAATGTTTTTTCTTATTTCCTGTCTCTAAAATTGGGGCAGGGAGTTTGTTTAAAAGGTAACAAAAGGATTAAAATGGGATGGAAAGCCTGCAATTATCTGTGATAAACAATGCTTTATGTTTTGGTTTGTGGGCTGTAAGTCTGTCACTGAAATGTTCCTCACGTCATGTAATATTTTGTGCAACTGCATTGCTTTTCAATTATACAGCTCAAAGGAAAGTTTCCACTGACAAAAGCAGTGAAAGCACATAGCTTTTAGTATTGGCTTTTGTCATTTTTTTTTTCCCTTTTTCTTTTATAGGTCTCAAGTGCCTCTTCAAATGTAAGTTCCAATGACAGGAGTCCAGGAGTTTGGAAGTTATTAGAGAGATATGGATATATGCAGCTAATGAAATACTCTCACTTACAATATATCAAGACATGCAGAATGCTGAGGAAAACTCAGCAATTTCAATATTTAATATAAGCTGGAGTTAAAGTATTATTATTTATTTTTTTTTTGCAAATGCAGCATATGTTAATCTATTCCTGAGCATTCGTCTAGCAGATTCAATTTCCACTCATAATTTTTCATTTATTAGTTTCTCTTTCACATAAACACAGCTGTGGTATTCTGATCAGTGCTGGTGAGAGCTGACATGGTGCGGCATGTGGGGAGCCCAAGTGGTTTGCTGTGGTGAGGCACTGGGCAGAGCAGGGGGGCTGCAGTGTATTTTCAGATTTTAAATATAGGCTCTCATTTAAATCCCTCTTTGTCAGGTTTTCACCCCAAACTCACCTCCAGTACATGCTACTCATGGTGTATGAATGAGTGTTGGGTGCAGCTCAGGCAGAACTAGCAATTTCTGCTATATTGGGCCCCAAATATCAATGATATGTGAATAAATCCCGTTGTGGTGCTGCAATACGTTGAGGATGGTAACAACCCAGCTGCTGCTGCTCTCCTTGGCAGCAGAGTACCTCATAACATGAGGCTTTCTGAGGCTGAGGGCTCCTATCCTGTAATCAAGAAGCTTATGGCTTCGAAGGCACAATGAGAGATAATTATTTTATTTAAAATGTAATACTGAGTCTGCCACTTGTTCTGGAGTGGTTCTTGTCATAATCATTCAAAAAACAGACAAGAAAGAAAGAAAGAAAGAAAGAAAGAAAGAAAGAAAGAAAGAAAGAAAGAAAGAAAGAAAGAAGGAAAGAAAGAAAGAAAGAAAGCTTTCCACCTCCGATGGCTTCCTTGCTGTGAAATATGTCTGTAAATCGATGTATTCCACGCTGAATTATCACACCAGGGCACCTCCTGTGGGTGCAGCAGCTGCTTTGCAGGCGCTGCTGTTCACAGGGCACCAGGGCAGCTGTGTGGCTGCCCGGGGAGGGCTGTTGGAGCTTAAGCCCAAACCTGCCTGAAATTTCCAAATGAGTTTCCTTTGGCCCACATGCCGTGTGGTTTTCCCGTGGCTGGGGGCCAGATCTTGGCAGGGCTGTGCGTTTCCTTTCTTTTAACATATAGTGGTTGGTTTAATAACATCCAGTGCCCGTCTGCCCCGCTTATTGCTGAGCCCAGCCTTGTACCCCTTATTGCTGAGCCCAGCCTTGTACCCCCTTCCCGTGGGCTTCAGAGGCAAGCTCTGGTCAGAGAAATGCCCCTGGGCCACCTGTGTGTGCCTGGAAGCTGCTTCCAGCTCAGGCAGCCATGGACCAGCTCAGGTTGGAAGGGACCTTAAACCTCTTCTGGTTCTACCTCTGCCATGGGCAGGGACACCACCCACTAGATCAGGTTTTCCAGGGCCTCATCCAGCCTGGCCTTGAGCACCTCCAGGGCAGGATCCCTGAGCTGCAAGGGTTGTGGGCTGGAGGAGTGCTTGGGGAAAGCACCATGTCCCTAAGCACCAGGCCCAGCCTTTCTTTGAACACCCCCAGGGACGGTGACTCCACCACCTCCCTGGGCAGCCCATCCTAATGCCCAACTATCTTTCTGAGAAGAAATGTCTCCTCATTTCCAACCTGAACCTCTCCTGGTGCAACTTGAGGCTGTTCACTCGAGTCCTATCACTAGTAACCTGTAAGAAGAGGCCGACCCCCAGCTCCCCACACCTTCCTTTCAGGTAGCTTCCCCTCAGCCACTCCTCACAGGGCTCATGTCCCAGGCCCCTCACCAGCCTTGTAGCCCTTCTCTGGATGCGAAATTGTTGAAAGCAAGGTGGTGGGTTAGCTAAATCTTTGGGCTGATCCAGTGTGTCACTGCTGTGTTTGTAAATAATAGGCATGCTAAACACTGTTGCTGTTAATTGCACTGGAACTCGAAATGATTAATTCTAATTACTGTTCATTATTTCTGTAGCGTGTCAAATGTGCTAGAAACAATATCTGGTAGGTACTGAGGATTAAGATATGGTTACAGTGAGAGATAACTGCTTATTTTTGCCTCTTCTGTGCAGCAGTGGGTATTGTAACATACTAACATGGGGATGTTTGCCTGTGTGACGTGATGCAAAGGCTGCTGGATTTTGGGGTTGGTCCTCAAGGTAAATTGCTTTATTTTGTGACTGGTGGAGCTTCACTGTTTTACTCCCAGGTTGAACCTAGCCCCTGGTGTTGGGTGACTACTCACTTTGCTTTGGAGCTGCAGGCCCAGGGAGCAGGTTTGCCCTCCCAGGGGAGGTGCTGGTGGCAGAAGGACCTTCCTACTAGAGGCCTCATTAGATCCACTCTTGTCTACTTCTTGTGCTGTTGTTCTTTTGAGGGACATAGGGGTCAGCCTCCAAACGGGAGTTCCCTGTTGGGATGCCTGGTAAACATTGCCTGTTACAGCAGTACTGGCTTCACCTTGCTTATATTGTAGTGCTGGGAAGGTGAGGTGCGGGTTCTGAACTGGGTGATGGTAGGGGAAATGTGGCTGCACCTCAGTGCCTATGGGGTACCTTGCTCTTCGCTGCTTTACTTCTCATTTGCTGCAGAGCCAGCACGTGTGTGATGGCTCCGGCAGAGCAGCCAATGCACTGGAGGCATGCATTTTGCAGCACCAACTTCCTTCTCTGCTTATTCCTGATGATTTTTAAAGTCCATTTTAATGGGCCTCTGATAGCTCTGTGGGGGCTTCCCGGGGCAGAGCCCTGCAGGGCCAGCAGAGGAGGCAGCTGGTGACGCAGCCACGGCTTTCGGGCAGCTGATAATTTTAGGACCCTTAATGGGCAATCAATACAGAGAATTTTAGTCCTCATGTAGATGTTTTATGTCTCTTTTTACTTCCTCTGGCAATCTTGTCTGAATTAATATATAGCTGAATAGCTGCCATCTGGAGCCACACAGGCGTTGGTTACGATATAATATTTGGCCTCTGGGTAGACCCACAGCAATTTTTAAACATTAGTTCGGAGATGGGGTGGTGAAAAACGTAGTCACAACTCAGTTACAGGGAATGTCTGATTGCAGCAGAATTAAAAGGGTGGATGGGGTAAGGAGTGTTTTCTAAATCCAGTCTCGCTGAACAGAATTAGCAAGATCATTAAACCGCCTCATTATTACTATGGTAATTACAGGATTAACACACTTCATTTCAATATCTCTAATTTGTTTTGTAATATAAGCAAGATGGGGAGATGATCTTGCTATATTCGAGGTGTCGGGACAGCTAACATCAGAAAAGAGGGTTTCTGGTGGTCGCAGAGTGGTGGAGGTGAGGTGGCCAGCCCGTGTGTGGGGTCTGGTGCTCTGGCGGGAGGCCCCAGCTTGTCCTTGAGCAGACCTGGGCCATTCACCCACAAACCCTCTACCAGAAAGGCTGAGGAATTGGTAGGTGTCTATCTGTATACAACTACACAGAATAATGCATATCAAGTAGATATCAAAAAGCTACATATGCTAATATGTGAGGTACATGTGAGCGGCAAAGATCATTTACTCTGGAGAGCAAGAAGTAGGTGCTAGGCTTGATCAGAATATCAAAGGTACTCTAGGGCCTGTCAAGCGCAACTCTCCTGTGTTCTTCTGAAAACTTTAACATGAAAAGATGAGGCAGAAACGGGCCTGACATCATTAATGATGACAAGATCCACAGATCCTTTCCAGGCACTCCTTGCTTATTTTCCCTTAATGAGCTTTGGCAGGCCGGCCTCTGCTGCGGCGGTGCAGGGTGATGCTCAGCCTGGGTGCTGCCCACTCGTTATCCATGTAGACTCATTAGCGGCAGGGTGGGCAGATGCTGGCTGGGACCACAGGAACCTGAGAGTTGTAACTCAAGCTCAACAGCAGTGGCAGTGATCCAAAAAAGGGGCATCACGCGAGACTTTGGAGATGGCCACACTGGTGGTTTAGTTCCTTTGACAGCAGTGCCAGAGGAAGGAGGAGGCCAAGCCCTGCTGCATCAGCTTCTGCCTCCCAATTTGTGCCGTAGCTTTGGTGTTGGGCTGTTTTGTTCTTCCCTTCGTGATCACACTCATCTTAAGTTCATCTGCAAATGGAACAGAGCAGCCTGTTGTACATGCTTGTTGCTGCACAGCTGCTGGGTCTCCTACCTCCAGAATTCATAAACCTGCACTTTGACTTGAATCCCTCTTTTCTTCTCCTATTATTTATTGCAATGATTTGTCTGGTATCCATTTATGCCTAGTTCCATACAATAGCCCTGTTATTTTAGCCTGGTTAGAGGAGCATTTTTGGACTCCTGTTGAAAACAGCCTCTGGTTTTGTTGAGATGCCCAGTGGAAGATGGTCGGGCCTGTGCAGCACGAGGCTGGGACTGAATTTTACAGTCCCCACGCAGGAGAAGCAACACGCACAAAAATGTAGCTGTGCCATATGTTCCTTTTAAACAGAAATGGTAAATGCCCAGAGCTGCTTCTTGCTCTGAAGACCAAAGCAACGTGCCCAAGGCTTTTTCAGCAAGAACAGAGCTATGTTTTACACAAACCATGGTGAAGCCCAGGCCTGGGAATCAGGGTGCACAGTGCTAGAAAGGAAAAAGCAAATCCCTTCTGAAACACTCTGCTCCTGCTTCGTTTCCTCAATCAAGGAAGAAAATAAATGCATCCAAACTGGAAGGAAAAATCCATGTAAAATAAAATTTGCCACAGATTGTAACAAGTTCTAGAAAACTGGGAGATGGTAAAAAGAAATATTCACAAGTTTCCAAGTATTTTAATATTTAGCTTGCTGAACTGGCCTCAACTATTTCCCTCCAGCTTTGGCACATTTCCCCAGGCTCTTGTGCTTCTCATGAGCCTGTGCTGTGGCCACTGGTGTCCTGCTGCAAAGGTGATGGGAATGGGGTCAGGGCAGTGTCCTGGGGGAGGAAAGGTCGAGGTGGGCCCTGTGTGGGCACCCATTCTCACTGGGGGGTGGCACCTGTCCTGTGTAGCTGTGGAGTAACACCCAAAATGGAAAAGGTTCCCCTCTCTCATAAGGAATCTGGATTTTTGTTGTTGTTGTTTTGTCCAAACAGATGTGAGACAAAATCTTGAAAACCTGGACAACTCTGCCAAGCACCTCGCCTTCAGTTCAGGATGGAGATGCCAGTGAGAACTGCAGCAGCAGCACACCCCAAGCAGCATCCTTGCTTCAGCCCAGGGGCTGTGGCTGTTCCTTATCTAACATTTGAGCAGCAGATGGAGCACAGGACCAGACAAAAGCTCACAGGATCACTGTGCTCATAAAGAAGGAGAAGGAGGGGAGCACAGCAATGGTTTTGCTCTTCAGTATCGCAGCCCAGAGAGGACCGTGTATTCTTAGCCCTGCCAGCTTCACGTGTCAGTGCTTCCCTTTGGTGTGTGAAGTGCCCTCTGAGTTCACCTCTCCTTTGGTCAAACATCCACATCAGAAGAAAATGAGCCAAAATGGGCACCAGGTGCTCATCTCTCCCACCCCCAAGAGCAGCAGAGTGGGACAGGGCAAATAGGAGAGATGGTCTGGGGCTGACAGGTGGTCATTCCTGTGTATTTATTTATTGGTAAAGTTAGTGATTTTTGGATCTTGACACATGACTTAAATGTTTCTGTTCGGCAAGCTGAGCTGGAGTTGTTGCCATAGCCTTAGAATGGGTTAGGTAGGGATTCTACATGCTGAAGGATTTGATTCATATTTTATTTATTTATTTATTTTATAATTTAGGCAACAGTGAATCAGCAATGGATCTGTTCTAGTTGGTTCTGTTTTGAGGGTATGGGCCAGACAAGACTGATTTCTTGACTTTTCTTCCAGTCCAAGTGCACCCTGTGTCCTTCCTGCTTTAAAGCAGCTTCTTTGTGCCAAGAGCTTCTGCAGAAGGAAAAAAATATTGCTTCGACTTTCAGGTATGTTTGTAAGAGGATTCACATAATTCAAATGTAAATTTTCCCTCAAAATGAAAGAGAACAATTGCTGGTGCACTGAAGGGCCAGTATGGTCTTTTATTTTATATGCACACTCTTGCTCGTTAGATAACTAAGCGGCATGAAAGGTTATGATTTATTTAGGATAATGAGTCTGAAATAAATGTGAAATTTGCCTGAGCCTATACAAAGTACTACTGCCTGTCAGGTGTTTTAGAAAACATCCATTACCTACTTCAAAACAACTGCAAAGCTATATATTTTAAAATTATCTCCCAAACAGTGACGACTTCTGTGAGTTATTGGTTCATATCACACTTATTGTGTTATCACAATAAGTTATTTTTGTCTGAGCACCTAGATGTTTCTCTTGTAGACCCAATTGCAGTTCTCTTTCAACCCATTTATATTCCTATTAAGTTTGGCTGAAAGGTGTCACATTTTTCGATTTGCTTGGATTCAGTGCTGACAGTTATACCAATGAATTGAAGCAGCTATTCTGTCTGCAGTCAGGCACCCATGATATCATTCCCTGCTAGTCAATAAATTAAAAATGCTAAAATCTCTGCTTTGCTTTGGCTTGATGCCTGTCCTTTGAAGATATTTATTGCCATCTTCTACCTGAAGATTGCATGGTGCTTTGTCTTTGATAGTTTTCCCAATGCCTTGGAAAGATAGATAAATAATTTTTCCTTAATATTGCAGATGTAGTTCAAAAAGATTGACTTCAATAGATATGTGGGCATAGAGGGTCCTTACAAATCTTGTCTTCTCAGAAAGCTGGTGTGTCACCTTCCTGTCTGCGCCAAGTCCTTGTCTTTGCGGCCTGACGTGCTGATTAAAAGGCCAGCCTATCCCCTGCTTTATCTGTCTCTTAATGCTCATCTTTCATATGTGATTCTTTTCTCTTAAATCTTATGCTGAATTGTGTGACAATTAAGCATCCGTTAACATTTTCATGGCTGTTTTAATCATGTCAGGGCTCTCGTTTATGGGTTTGATTTGATCAAGTTAATCATGGAAAGGGGAAAAGTTCTCAATATTCTTTTTGCCAGATCGTCTGCTTTGCCAGTGACTTCATACATTTTAATGCGGCCAATTTGCTTGTTGAGTGTCATCAAGTGCTGTCAGGTCAATGCAATCCTCTAATCATTCTTAAGATTCCGCGAATTTAGCCCTTTTCATTTTTGTGAGTTATAACCTCTTTAAAAATCATTTATTAGTTGATGAAATTATTTGTAGAAATGTATTTAGGTCTGTGGATTGATGAATGAAGATGCTTGGACTATTCATACCACGTTACTGCTGATAGTGCAGTCCTGATAGCAGACCACTTGACTGCTCTGCCTAGTAGCACAGGACTCACTTCTTCGTCAAGATTGGCATTAAAAAAAAAAAAAAAAAGAGAATTTTAAAGACCCTATGCCATGACAGTTATGAAGCAGCTGACTGTTACAGTAAATGTCATGGCTGTATTTCCATCATGCCCCTCTTTGCTCTGCCCCAACCATGGGGCACATCTCAACACACATGGTTGAGTGAGGACTGTTTCACAGCCCTGACATGGCAGCATCCTTGTCCTGGTGGAGGAGCTGCATCTGTGCATCTCTCTGTCTGCTGTTTCCTACTTAGCAATAATAGGTGCTAATGAGCTGCAGAGGCTCTGATCTGTGCATAATGTTGCCTGGTTTTCATTCAAATGTGTCTGAAGAACAACCATTCCCTAGGCATCTGTGTGCATACAAATCTGCTTGTGGAAATGTTTCCAGGCTGTAGATAAAGCAGGGAGGTAAGATGGTTGGGCCCAAGTCTGAATTCAAATGAACCTTAGGAGAACGTATTTTAGGCTCTTGCCCTCTCTCTGGCCATCTTTCCAGTGCTCCCTGTCGGAAGACCTGGATATAAGAGAAGCTCCCCAAGAGCTCACTGGATGTGAAGCCAATGAGAGTTAAGTTCCAGTTCCTGCCTTTGGCACCTAACCCCAATTATAAATTTGCCCATTGATTATATGTACCTGTACCTGCCAGAGGCAGAAAAGCTATTCCTGCCCACACATGACTTGGAAAAGGAAATAGCCCTGCAAATATGATACAGCTGAAGGACAATGATCCCTCAGCCTTTCTGGTAGGCAGATTTCATTAACTTTCCAAAGCACATCACGGACACTCTTGTCCGAAGCTACTGATGACATTCAGATAAATCTCGCATGGGTCAGAAAAAGCCAAACAGAGCCATTGTTACAGGAGGTGTGGGCAAATCCTGGGGGAAGGATGAATGGAGGCTGGCATTTTGTTCCTATTCTGGGTCAGCTGGAACTGACACCTCCAGACTGATGCCCTTTGGGGTGAGATTTATTTTGGGGAAGTGCTTTTGTTGTCCTTTAAGTCCCTCACACAAACCATGCTGGGACTGGCTCTCTATCAGTGTGGGCTGATGAAGCTTCTTGGAAGTTCAGGAGCTCCCTTGGTTGTTTAGATGAGGACACTGGAAAGAAAAGCCCACCTAAGGATGCTCTGATCTTACACGTAGGCATTTAAATGTTATTCCCACCCTGTCACTGTGTGCACTGGGTTGATTACTTCAGAGGTCTGGGTGCGGTAATAAAAATGTGCAGCATTTAATTCTGTTGCTTGGCACATTTTCTTTAAAGAAGATTCAGAGTTTATTTCTCAGTGTCATCAGCGGCCCTAAATTATATGGCAAGTGTCAGAAATAATTAAGAGAAATGATGGTGAACACCACAACCTCAGAAATAGACATTATTCACAAATAAATTTCAGCTAAATTCATGAGCCTCTCCATCAGCAACAAGAACTTGCTCAAGTGGATGGGCTGTCATTTAGTGTTCTTAGCAGTGCTTGCTATTCCCTGGCCTTTGGTGTTGTGGGGAATCCAGAGCAGCTTCAGATGACCCTTTTGAAATGGTGTCAGTGATCACAAGAAGCACATGCTGGCAGGGCCCTCGCCTCCCTGTGCTTTTCCTCAACATACAGGGACCAGTTTGGGTTTGTGCCAGTGAGCAGTTGTGCTGTGGCAAAGCTGTAGCAGAAGTAAAGCCCTGGGAGCAGAGTCCTGTGGCTCTTGGAGGAGCAGCACAGAAATTATCCTGGTCAGTGCTGATGGGCTGCCTCACATGCTTGCAGAAACATGCGGTGATGCAACCGAGGGCACAGTAATGCAACTGGGCTGTAGGGGGTGCTCGCAGCTGGACATCTCTGCATCTTGGAGAGCTGCCCCCAGCAGGTTTATGGTGTTTTAATTGTAGTTGTCTGTATAGCACTTATTTCCTGAGGATCTGGAGAGCTGCCTTTATTTTTAGCACTGATGATCGCTAGATGGTAACAGGACAGATGTGCGGAACAATAAAAGCTAAACAAGAGAAGTAGGGTTTGCTGAGTAATTAAGGAAATGATGTAAAATAGTTGTTTGCTGAAAGCCAGACATTCAGAAGTGCCTGGAAAGTCTTCACCATGGAAATGAAGAGGAGTTTCCTCTCTTGGAGGAATGCGACTTCTTTGCCTTCCTCCCAACACCTCTGTCTTGCTCAGCCCTCTTGGCAGTCACAGACCCTCTTACCCAACTGTTAGCAGAAGAAACATCTCATCTGCTTCTTCTGAGGTTTCCATAGCTAATTCTTCTGCCATGAGCAAATGATTTCTGAATTCAGAGATGGCTGAATTCAGCATGTATGAGGTGAGATCCTGCTAATGGCACTGGGAGTCTGCAAGGGCTGGGGCTCAGAGGAACCCAGCTTTCATTCGACTCTGCAAAATAGAGAGTTTGGTCTCTGGATTTCAATAGGAATCCAAAAATCTTGTCCTCGTTTTTCTTCCAGTGTTCAGGGATTGATCCAAAGCCTCTCCCATAGGTCTCTACTGTATATTTGGTATGAAGTGGATGCATTATGAAATAGCAATAGGAAATCAGGACTAAGAAGTCCCACTTGATTTCATGGTTCAGCATCTTTCTGTTGAATGGCTGAAAAGTGTTAAATCTAGGACATTTAGGAAGCAAACATTTAAACTGGATATTAAGGTGTTAAGAGGTATTGAAACAGCCTGAATTCGTTGCTCTTTGGCAGAGTGGCTGTGAATCATTTAAACATTGAGTTTTTGTATTTGATGTATTTTTCTGATGGATCACAGAGGGCTTTTAAACAAGGGCATAGTAATGCTAGGAACAAACTAATTTTCCACGGTCTCTTGTTGAAGCTTCTTAGAGCTGCTGAAAGGTGCTGTATTTACACTGCCCAAATACACATTCAGCAGAGAGAGGGAAATGAAAAGGATTTATTGTATAGTAGTTTATCAAAGGTCAAGTATATAAAACAAATTCCTTTTTATTTCATGTAGAAAGAAATAATCTGGGTAGTAGTCTGAACTTTCTTGTACGGAAAGACACTTTTTCTTCATGTAAAAGAAATAAAAATGTCAACTACCGGCAGGTGAGGAGTTTTTTCTGAAAAAAATATTGCATCAGCCTAGTATCTAAACAAGTTTGATTGTTAACTTTGTAGAGCTTTTTCTTTAATATAATCTTATTTACTTCCACCTTGTTCTGCAGGCCAGGGAAAAGAATAAAATGTGCTGCTCCTGTATTAATGCTCCAGTGAAACATTCTCTGGCACAGAGCAGTTGCACGATGCTTGGCAGTTCAGAAGAGGAGTAAATACCCTCTTCTGCAAGACAAGATGGAGCATAGGAAGAGCCATGGAGAAATGGGAATGCTGGCTGCCCAGTCATGCTTTGTACATGCTGGGACACACATCCCAGGACCCACTGATGAGCTGGGGCTGCTGCATGGCTCATGCTGGTCACATCCCCAGCGAGTGGAAGCTTAAGTCCTTCTCTTAGCTGGCGCTTACATGTGAATGTTGCTGGTCTGTAATAATAATATATACATTTGTAAAGGCCTTATGACAGTAGTGTTGGCAGCAATGTGTGCTGAAGTGATTAGGACTCAAATCTAATGTTTCAAAGTGAAAACTAATCATATATAACCATGTATAATTATTGAGCCTGAAGTGTGGCAAAGCAGCATTTTGGTATTACACAGTTACATAGGCAAAGACAATATAACTTCAAGTTCTCTTACATATCTCCTGAAAATGCATGATGATGAGAAAAGTTTCTTACGTTTGTTCACGTAGATAAACATATTAATGACATGTACAGCCTATGTGTAGGCTGTAGGATGCATGTGAAGCATAATTTCACTCCTTGTGCTCTGGTGTGAGCTCCTGCAGGGAACAAAGGACTCTGTCTCACCAGTCCTTCCTCATGTGTGAGGGTCCCCCAGAAGGATGTATATTTTGGTGCCTTTCCCTGCAACCCTTAAGATTGCACAGATCAGCTTAGGTATTAATGGCAGAAATGTATCAAAACCCTCAGCCTAACATTCCCCCCCTTGGGAATGTTAGAAATGTTGGAAAGCTTGGGATTTAGTGGGCATGTGAACGCTACCGTGGCTGAAGAATTCTGAAAAATATAAGAAAAGGCAAATGTTTGCATGTGTGAGGCTCCTTCCCACATTAGATCATTGCTCAGTTTTGGGCTGGGTCAAGTTTTAAAATTTATTTTGTTGCTTTTGTCTTCATTGCTGATGCAGATTTCTTTTCCCATTATACGCATGGTGTTCAGTGCCATCATACTGCAAACCACAAAAGTCAGAAGCTGGCCAAGAAACAAGGGAGCTTAAATGAAATACCAGTCCCCAGAACCCCTTGCAGGTAATGGCTGGAGGGGAAGCAGTGCATGTTGCTTATTGAAGCCGACCTGACTTTCCTTTGCCTGATTATTTTTCTTCTCAGTGTATACGTGTTAGAGCTGCTTGGGGTCAGTGTTCTCTGTGTGGCTTGGATCAGTCTTCCAGCTCAGAAAGCAATTACTCCTTTCATTTTGTTTGGGGTCTCCCAGCTGCTGGCAGGAGATGAAGTTCAGAGCGGCTCTGTCGAACAACTTGAAGGTCCAGTCTCCAGCTGGAGTCTTACTGGCACTGGGTCCAGGAGCCTGGCATAGCCAGCGGTGCTCCTTGCTGTGCGTGATGGCACTGGTGCCTGATCTGGGGCCATGGAGCCCCACCTGCACCATAAGCCTGCCTGAAATTGCAGCTGGAGGAAGTCAGCTGCTTGCAGCACTGCGCTAGGCTTCTTGGCAGAAACAGCTTCTGAAACGGTCTCCAGAAAGGGAAAGCCCGTTTTGCAGTTGGATGTTTTCTGCCAGAGGTGTGAGTGAATAGTTCTTTGTGTGAGAAGTTTTAATGCTGGTTTGATCCACTGCAGGGGAATATGGAAAAGCCCAGCATGGATGGATTGACAGCTATTTATTCCAGGAGCTAAAATACGCATCTCCAATGTTTGTCAGGCATTTTGCCCCCTTCTTGGTGAAGATGTACTGTTTAATCAATAAAAATGAATAATTTAAATTCAATATCTTCCTGTCACTATCAATAATACTTTTGTGAGTGATGTATTACTATCATAATTCAATTTGTCAGACACCACCAGTTTTACGTGACAGTTTGTTAAAGTTTTAAACTTAATTTACTATAGGCAGTTGAGTCAGGCTGTTTGAATTACATTGAAGTTTTATTTTAAAAACATTGATTTTCCTTGAAGCATCTTCTCTGCCTTTGTGCTTATTGCATTAATTACCAGTGAGAGCAAAACTTTGGTGGGCAGGCATGGGCAGAGCTCTTCTCCCACTGCCCAAGCTGGCTGTGTCAAAGCAAGTTTTCTAAATTGCCAGGCCATAGCAAGTTAATTCACAGGGATAATTACTTCACACAGAAATGTTTGGACCTCTGGCTTTCCCTGTTTCTTCTCACTGTGTTTTCAGTGTTTTAATTTTGACCCACCTTTCTCCAGCAGCTGGGTTCCTGGTGATGTTACTGGGTGCGAGGTGCCTGCTCCTGCTCTGTAAATCAGGTGTTGTAGGTGGCCCATTGTATTTTACAGAGCTGCCTGGATGAATACAGCCCACTGTGCATATAAAAAATAAAATAAAATGGGTGAATGCTGGAAGATGAAAGAGCTCTCAACTTGTGCTCAAGTGTTTGGGGAAAACAGATTCTGTTTAAAGCCATTATGAATAACAACATATTTCATGGAAATAGCCACCTTTGGAAAGCTAAACTTAACTTCCTAAAACATTTGGTTAAAATGATTGATGTTTTTGTCCACTGCACAGAAAGAAATAATCAGACGATTACAGTAATCCTGATCAGGAGGTAGGAGGGACAGAAAGCATGGCATTCGGCAGCGAGGTCCTCCTTGGAAAGCCAAAGGCACAGCATGATCCCCGAAGGCATCCTTTGAGGATTTGCAGCATGAGGTAGCTCCCGTTGACTTTTTTCTCCCCCCACTTTGTTCTGCAGCCATAATGCAATTGGAGTAATTGCATCCTGGAAAAAGAAAGCAGAGAGCAGTGGTTTGATGGCTGCAGTGGTGCTGTGGGGCAGGTGCTTTGGTAACAAGCAGCTTTGTTTCTTTGTATGGAATGGGCATGCTGGGGGAAGCTCAGGCCCTGCTGAGGGCCAGCACAAGCTCTGTGCACAACTCACATTACTCCAGGCTAATTTTGCCTGTGTGTAGGTGGTTCTTGCTACCTCTGTGTGGGGGTAAACTTCCTCGGCTGCGTTCTTGCAGAAATCATGTTCTCCCTGGGAAGCTGAGTGCTCCACGCTAGAAACAGTTTTGTGTCTTAGTTTTACCCAAGTACAAATGGACCAAGTCCCATAGATCTTATTTCACCAAATATATATATATATATATATTTGTTTGGCATGATGTTTAGGGATTAAAGGCCAGCAGAAACAGTGAGAGGTGAGTTAAGCAATCATACGCCTGTGCTTTTCGTAGTTCATCCCTGCTTATTAGTTGTGAGTGCTGCTCCTGGTGCCAGAGTGGTGCACTCTGGAGTGTTGTTCATGTACCACAGCCCCAGGGGACCAAAACATGCTGCGTGGCCAGAAGACATCCCAGGGCAGGAAACAGCTGGTGGATGTGGCCCTGGCAGCACAGGGAGGTGTGGGGCAGCATTACCCAAGTTGGGTGCTCTCAACCTGCTTTTTTGGGCCCTCTGATGTCTCCGAGGAAACCAAAATGGGCTGGGTTGAGAGAAGGAGGCTCAGGAGTGGCATTCAGAGTGAGGCAGCATGCTTGCTAGGTGTTGGCAGCTGCCTGTTTGGTTTCTGTGCTGGCACCCAGCCTTCCTCCTGAGGACTCGTTGGTGGCTGTATGTTCTTCTCTATGCTGCTGCCACGGTCATTTTCACAGCATCCCGCTGTAGCTGCACAAAGAGGATTATGAGTTCAAGTGCAAAGAAAAAAAAATAGCAGCAGTGGGAGCGGATGAACTTTTTGAAGACTGAAGATGCTATTTTTCATGCAAATGTTGTTAGTAACAAAGAGTGAAGGGAAAGGAAAAACAGCACATACATCATGCAGAAGCAAAATTGTTTCAAACTAGGACATTTTTCACAGGTTGCCAGGAGGTGTCAGCTGCTCTTTAGAAGTGACTTGGTTATGTACTGGGTGTCACTGCACTGAGTGAAAGCATGGGATGGAGCAATATCATTGTCTAAATCAGGAGACTTAATTGCTGCATCCCAGTTTCTGAGGAGGATACATGGCTACTGTCAGGTGACTGACATGAAAAGCAATCAAATAATCAAATCTCCCATCGATGTAATGAAAACTGGAGTTTAATTTCTGTGTCTCAGCAGTAATAGAGGTTTTACTCTGAAATAGGATGAAGGCTATTCACCATCTGTAGTAAGAGCACATTAAGACAAGGGTGACTAAAGGCTTGACTAGCTCTGTAAGTAAGGGATAATAATTAATATTTCACTAATGCCTTGTCAGAGTTTGTTGGAGTGAGTTCATTGTCTTGCCTGTTATTTCAAAACTGTGACATTCTGGACTGGAAGGTGTTTGGGAATTGAGATGTCCTATGTGCTGAGGGTCTGGATTTTCCTTTAGCGGGGTGCAGGGGAAGTGCAAGGTCTGCCACCACCCAGACCCTTGGGCAGCCCAAGCACTGGGGCTGTCTCTGTTTCTCCTTGCATTGCCTTGTTGGGTTGAACCTGGACGGAGATGGGATTGCGAGATGCAAAGGCATATTGCAAGTAAGCAGTTTATCTAGTAACTGGTGCTCTACAAAAGCTTAATTAGATGACAATGCCAATTTTGGTGGATTTTTGTAGAGTGGACTTTAAGTGTATGATTATTTCACTTACAAATATATCTGTGGAAGTAGGGATCTACCCAGTCAAGGAGCTTTTATAAAGCCTTGGAAGTGCCTACTACATATTTATGTCTAAATATCTTTGAGTCTGGCCCTGTTAGAAAAAGCACAGCTTCGTGGTAGGAGTAGTCAAATGGAAGAGAGGCTGTTTTGGATGCACTGGTAATCAGATTTTTTTCTGATGTCATTAGTGAATTTTAAATGTAAACACCGTAGCAGTTTTAATTACTTTGTAATTTAATATGGGCAGGATTTATTGCTGTGTTTCATGACCTGCAATTTATTTAGTGTATTGCAGCATGCCTAATAGAAGATCTCATGGTGGTGCAGGAAAGAACATATTTTGCTACAGTAATTATATGCCCAAACCTTTAAGTCTCCCTGTCTTATTCATTAACTTCTAAGGTTTCTACTACAGCCCTTACTGATGCATACATGAAAGGCACTGCGTCAAATTCATTGCAAAATTGAGCGTGCCTCGGGGCTTCAGCAGCTTCATCTCTGCAGCCTTCTGGTGAAGTGCCAGAGATGAGGCAACTGAGAGGTTCCTTGCTTAGGGCTCACACCAGCATTTGGAACAGGCCCTTCAAGCACCTCTTCAGATCAGCAGACCTCTCTGGCAAGTGCTGCATCTTGAAAGAGCCTTAGCAGCACTTCAGCTTCTGCTCATGGAGGAGGCTTGGTCTGTATGCATGACAGTGGCCTGGCCCCACACAAATGGAAGTATCAGTGCCCAGTGCTGCAAGGCCTGTCACAAGCACTGGGTTTCTTCATCGCTCTTCTGTGTGCAGATGGCAGCTGCTGTATTCAGGGAGGAGCGATACGAGCTCTGAGCTGGTTTTAGGATTTCTGTAGGAAAGGGTGGTGTCAATGTAGGTGAGAAGTAGCCCAGGGACAGTCTGGGCTCTCAACATTTGTAGCCATCAGCTGTGACTACCTGGCTATGGAAACAGCTCTTAAGCAGTTATTAATCTTGCTTTTAAACAACACTAGGAGAACTGGGGTATAAAGTGAGGCTGAGGAGGGATTATTTGAATTCTGTAATGATCAGGCATCAAAGAAGCTGTTTGTATTGATCTTGAGGTCAAAAAGAGAGGGTTTGATATCTTGGAGTTATGAACTAGTACTACTGACATCACGAGCCCTGCGGTTCAAATTGCTGATGTTAAGTTTTGTGTAGAAATGAAAACTATTCCAGAAAATGTCTGTTGAAATGATGGCTGAATATACAAAGCTGAACGTGCAAGGGTACTTGCGGGTGTTCCGTCTTCATGGGTCAGCAGGCCTTGTGCTTTCTTGTCGTGTTTTACAATCTGAACACAAACCGATTGCCTGTCTCCTCTCTCCTATTTCCCCCAAGAACCTTTTACATGTAGCACAGCTCCTCCCAGCTAGCAGTGGCTTCCCAAAAAACAAAGCAGTAAATGTGGGGTGCAATAGCCTTGAGCATGCTGTATTTAGTAGCAGCTCTTGTAGTAAGCAGGGTCCAGACATTGAGAGGCGAACCAGTACCAGTGATGCGTGTTCTATCATGTTCTGGTTGTTCTCCAAAATTTCCACTCTTATGAGAAGAAAAAAAATAAATCAGGACCCATAATTATTTTCATGAACATGCTTGGTTTTGCACTGTTCTAATTTTCTTTCTAAAGACATTTTTGGTGCCTGTGATTTTAACACTTCCCTTTTCTGCATTTTTCTCTCCCCATGTAGAAGACACAAGTGAATGCCCCTGTGGTGCTGCCTGCCTCATGCTGTGCAAGCCACAGCACTCACAGGACGCTTTCAGGGGTGCTTCCAGCCAGGCTGTGGCATAGTAAGACCGGGTGGGAGGGAAGGACATGGACCCTGGCTGATGGGCAGTGATGCAACCCCAAATCTGCAGCTGTTCCCTGTCTCCCCAGGGCAGCCATAGGGCCCAGGCATGTCACAGCCAGAGCCTGTGCTGTCACGAAGGCTCAGGCATGGGTGCATGAGCTCTGTTTCCTAATTCCCTTTATAGCTGCAGATCTAACACCAAGCATCTAGGCTTCATTTTGCTTTGACTTCTTTCACTCTGTCCAGGAGGCAGCAGTCCGTTGCTGTTACAAAGGTCTCCTGTGCCAACACAAATGCTTTCCAAGTGTGTTACCTTTGTTTCAGCACCTGTGGAATAAAAATAAATACACTGAAAGACACTGCCCGTCTCATCCCACATCTGTGAGCAGCCCTTTGCAGAGGGGATATGGCAGAGAGCTGCTCAGAGCCACATAATCCTAAAGCTGGCTGCTGCTTTATGTCTTGCTCCTTGTACATTGATGTAGCCAATTTTAAAAACCTGCCAAGCCTCGCCTGTGTTTGAAATGGGACAGCAGAGGAGCATGTTTTTTGGGACATCCGGGTGGCATTTTATTTGCTAGGCTGCAAAGGCCAAAGAGGATGAGGAGCTAGTATCGTTCCTCCCCTCCTTTGTTCAGGATGTTACACCAAAAGGCAGTCGGTGTGTGAGACACAGACGTGAGGAAAAGCTTTCTCCAACACCTTTTCCTTAACGCCCGTCATGCCACTCTTTGTTTGGGAGGAACAATGCCAACAGATAATGAACTATTTTCTATTCTAGGCTGCAAGTCAAATATTCGTTTCTCATTAATAATTCAACGTGACAAATTTATTACCTTGAAGGTGCTGTGAGGCAATTAGACAATGGGAAATTGTGTCTTCCTTTCAGCCCACTTAATTGGCTTTCAAGTGTGACATTCATCAAAACCTTGACTTTTCATGTAAACTTTTTATTCTGCAAGGCTTGGTTCTGACGCTGGAACTATGGCAAAATTCACCTGGGGGAGGGAGAACTTCACTTTTTTTTTTTTTTTTAAATAACAAAGAAAGCAGAGAAGAGAGTGTGAGAGCAAGTCCACAAGAAGCTTAATTAAAGTCAGTGGAGAAATTACCATCACTTGGTACTATTCACATGACAAAATGGCCTGTGGTTACAATGTAATTTTGGAGTTAGGGCTGTTTGCTGTCTCTTGTGGAGTGTTAGAAAATTGTCAGTAAAATTAACATCTTTATCCTCTTCTCTCCATTTTTTTTAATGTATTGTTTGGGATGGTATAGAAGGAATTGGTTTTAAATATCATCTTTTGTACTCCGGCTATTTTAAAGCACTTCACAAAGTAATGATATGTTATTAAACAGTGATAGAGAAGAGATTACCTTTCTAATAAGGACCCCTGGGCAAACAAATCATTTGAACGCTGGATTTCGTATTCTTGGACTTCTTTTCCAATGTGACTGACTTCAGTGTTGACCTTTAAAAGACTGCCATATAAGCTCTTGAGTCTGAGGAGCGGCTTTGACTATAGTAATTTATTTTGCAGCTGTTGCATGTATGTTTTTCAGTTGCTGACATTCACCCTGAGTTTTTTGTTATTCACGTGGCTTTCTTTTGTATCCCGTAACTTATTTGTATATGGCTGCAATCTCTCAAGGACATGCTTGAAAATGAAATTGTTAGTTTCAAAGGTCTGATTTGTCCTTGTAAACTTAAGCACAATTGAAAACAGCACGACAAGTAGCTTTAAGAATGTGCAAGGTTCAACAATTTTTTTGATTCCCTTACTTGATGATAATGAATTTTGTTTATTGAAAATGCTTGTCTCTCCCACCTACAGTGTACTTTTAAAAATAATTCGGAAAACTTTCATCTGTCATCTTGTATAGTCCTGTATAGTTTGTGTGTGTTCACCTTCTTGTTTCTTATGCTTTCTCCCCTGAAAATACTGTGATACCGCAATGGATTTTTCAGTATGAGCTGCATCTTGTTTCCTGCTTTCACTCTCCTAGCTTTTTGCATGCAGTGGCATGGTGTAATGTTCTGTCAAACAGTGAATACTGGGGGGCCCACATTAAAATATGCTCATGCACAATCCACAATTTATGCCACTATTCAGCCAAATTCATGAACATCAGGCAGTGAAAAACTTATTTTACACACCTGTTCAGGTCTTCTATTGACCTAACAGGTTCATTGCCTTTACTAAGGTTTATTGATTTATACAAATTGGCACTTGGTACAAGTTCATGTAATATGTTTCATGCTATGAAGTTTTATCCTTCTTTGAAAAAGTCAAGAAATTTCATATATGAGTATAGCCACAGTAATTTAAATGTTGGGTGAACTTAGAAACTAAGAAGGTCAGGCCCACCACCATCTGAAAATTCCAGTTGCTGTGGGGTTGAGTGAATGGATTGTGGCTCAATGTCACAATCTCTGTTCCTGCTCCACAGTAGGAGAGAGAACTGGACTTACGAACAGAGGCTGTGTTCATGTTGCTATTGTCCTGGGCTTTGCCTTGATACCAATGGTCCTTCTCACCCTTCGCAGCTCCATTAACATTTTAAAATTATTATTATTATTTATTAGTTGTTTTTCTGTGTGTTAAAGCAGAGAATGTGCTTATTTGTGTGCCAGAATGCTCCTTGCTGACCTACAAGGCACTAACAGCCTGGCTGAAGCATGGGTTAAGTAAAACCCCATTTTATTTTAGGATTATGGTAAACTCTTTTTCATACAGAGCGGAGGAGGAAAAGAACCTATAACAGTTCTATGGTTTGATCCAACATACAATAGCATCAATACAACTCTACTTATGTCAAATTGTCATTGAAACCAAAATAGACCCGGCAATTTTAAGTGTGATCCTGCTGTATGAACACATCACTTGGAGAAGTTTAAACCACTGAGTTGTCTTATTTGCAATTACTTGGCTATGAAAAGAATTTCATAAAATTGAGGTGCATTTCCTCTTACAGTCTTTACAAACCATGCAAGTTTTTCAGGCTTCATAATCTTCTGCATGCAAACTGCCTGCATTCAGTATGACCTGTTATTGTTTAGCCCTCTTGGTCTTTATGGATTACTCAACAAATATGCAAAGCTTTTTTGTGAGCAGCAAAAATCAGATAAATTGTGGTCCTAGAAGATGATTGTGCTTAGTTTGCATACATAACATTATTCATGTGAGGAAAATTATTAGTAACATCTGGCTAGAACAGGACATAATAGGAGTTGATAATTGAAAAACATGACTGGTTCTTTTTAAGGACTTTTATTTTTTTAATTTTTTTTTTGATTGTAAGTAGGTTTAGAGAGGAGTAGAAGAGAACTTGCATTGTGATAAAACAACAAGAAATAAAGCTATCCATAAGGGCAATGTTGACTTTGGATGTAGTTTGATGTATGAGATGTTATTCTATTTAGAAATCTAATTTAGGCTCTAGTAAAGAAAACAGTTAAGACTTTCTTTAACTTGTACTACTTCTTTGGAACTGTTGAGTATTTGGTGGATCAGAACCTTACTGAGACAATGGCCTTGTTTAATTTGAATTCTAAGAGAATACAAAAAAAAATCTTTAGCATATGGAGCTAGTGCACATGTATATCTGGCAGGTGTACAATAACACGTGAATTACTGGACCTCTGAGTACTGGCTGGTAATATGTTCCATTGGAGTGAAATGAAGTAGTACATTCCCAAGAGAAAAGCTGAATATTTATTACCAGCTTGACATACCATTTTATTGCTATGAAGCCAATTTTTTTCCTTAGTGATTCCAGTGAAAGTCTGGAGTAACTGCATTGTCTTTGATGGAGGTGCTACATGTCCAGAGACATTAAACAATTGCACTAACAGAAAAGATGGTAAAAATATTGCTACACTCAGCAGCAACTCTCCCAGCCCAGATTGGTTGGTAGATTTTTGTGCAGTGTTTTGCAGTTTGGGAGGTGGGTAGGGTCAGGCTTGATAGCATCAATACTGTGAGTTCAACTTTCTGACCTGGCAAAACTTCAGTTGAGTTTTAAGCACTGTGTCAAAATCCATTATATGTTTTTTTGAGATGGGCTGAACAGAAACTTCTAGACAACACAAGTACTTTGGCTATTATATTGAGGAGAGTAGTTATTTGACATGTGTATTTATATATTTTTGCAGAAATGTGGGTTTTGATGACTCTGATATTCATATCTCCTTGTGAACCTTTATATTCAACCTGACACATCTTATAGTGAAAGCTGGTAAAATGTTCCACCTGAATACCTGTTGGCTTAGCATCTGTCTGGATCTAACTCTATATGATTAGTCTACTAATGATTTGTGCTATATACTTTAGGTAGAGCTGTCAAGGAAGAATTCCTGCTTCTAAAAAGTTATCTTAACAATACCTTGTTTTTCCATTGCACTTTTATTGTGGAGACCTTGAAAATACTTCTTAATGAGGCAGGTGTCATTAACCTTACTTTAAGTTTGACAGTAAGCCTCAGAGTGGTAAGATAGTACTTACTATTGACTCCAAATGCTATGGAATTAAAATATTCATTAATATTTATACCTTGATGGGGGCTTGCATTGGTTTGGAAGCAGGCTTAAGGCATCCCTGGACTGTGCTGGATTGGAGCTAGGTCTTTGACTTGGTTGTGTTTGCCTGGGAGCCTAAGTCGTTTGCCCCCAATGATATAAAAAAAAAGTCTCTGCAAGAAACAGGATCTTTGTCTCCCACAGTCTTTGTTTCAAGCTATTCTTTCCTACATTTGTCAGAGTTTTCCATTTATTTACATGGTTTTGCTTAGCAAACCTATTATGGAGTTGATGAAGAGGGATTTAGGCAGTTAGAACATTTTGTGAATCAAAAATAAATATAACTCAGTTCTTAAACAGGAGCATGAAATTCAGCCCGTTAGAGAAGGAAAATGATGAGAAAAAAATATGTAATAATTTTTGTACTTAAAACAGCTTATTTTTCCTTTGTTAAAAAACATGTCTTACTAAACACTCATTTTCTAAAGCTTTTGTTGCATTAAACCATCATTAACATGTCAAAATCAATCTTCTTCCTTTTTTTTTCCTCTCAAGTCAATCAAAAATGTTCTATTGTCAACAAGAGAAGGGGGAAAATGAAGGTCAACATTGCATCAGTCTTTCCAAAAAGCTCTGCATTGTAAATTATTTAGGTGCTCAAATCAATCTATTTTTTCTTTTCAGTGGTTGGACAATAAAAGCAAGATTTACTGTGGCAAGTGAATAATAAAAAAAGAATTAGCAGAAAACAAACAAAAAGCTGCTTGCTTAGCAACCTTCTGCGTTAATCAAAACCTGAAGACTAGACTGAAAGATCAATATTTGGCTTCAAGATGAAACATAGCAAAGCTTCCATTTAAAAAAAAAAAAATCTGAATAAAAAGGAACATAGGCTGTGTTAATCGAAAAGAGGCAAATACAAAAATCCATATAGTCTTTTGGTTATCTGTGATAAAATGGCCCCATTGGAGTTTGACAAATTACAGTATTTTTATGCACATATCAAAGTTCAAATTGATTGTCTCATATGGGGGAAAAGACCATCTGTCTGTATTCTAGAAATAATCTGCATAATTGACTTTCAAACAAGCCTCAAAGAAACAGGCATTTATCACCTTAATTGTGACAGGCAGAATGTGTGTCCCTGCTATTTTATCAAGATAATAGTAATAGCACTGTGGATACCTGGTATCTTGTCTAGCCCTAACTTTTTTTTCTATTTGTGTGGGCGGGAACAGGATCCTTTGAGTTGCAACTACTTTGACAAATTACATAGCAGGCAGAATCACCTAGGACAAAAATAGCAGAGTGAGACGCCACCAAAGGCTGGGCTTGCTGTGCACGACTTAATATAGTGGCTTGCTGGAATTTGGAGGCTTTAGCAGGAGATTTGTAAGTGGGTAGCTTGAACATGGACTGCAGATATAACATGTACATACATTTTGATTCTCAAAATAAGTTTAACTTTCTCTTACTTACTGCATTTGTTTGTTTATTTATTTATTTATTTATTGGTAGTGAAATGAGTTTAGGTAAATCTGTATCTCATTTCAAGATGAGACCTTCTCATCTCAATTTAAGTTATGCTCTGGTGATTTAAGCTATACTGATTTAAAAAATGGTCTTAAGGTGAAATAAATATGAACTCACAAATGCTTATAGAAATTTAGCTGAGATGATTGTTGTTGCCTTGACATTTTGGTAACAGCCCTTTTGAACTGCTGTATAATATTGCTGCTTTGGATTTTCATTTTAAGACTAGTTTACTGTCTATATAGTCTGATCTTTTATGCGGAGCACAATCTGCAAAAGTTTCTTGGTTTTTCTACTCTGATTTGTGTTCTTTTTCCACTGAAATGGGTGCAAAGCCAAATTCAGTGCTATTGTGTGCTGACAGTCACCTCTGGTCTCCAAGCCATCCTGGTGAGTCTTACTTGGATCTCTCTGTGCCTGGAGATTTTGGCTTTTATAAGCCAGCAGCAGATGTAGCTCTAGAATTTGAGACCAGTGAGTTGAAAGTAACTGAATGTACTTAAAATTGGCCAGTGGCTAGAAATCTTGGCATCAGTGCCTGAAAACACGAGGGCACAGTGGGTTGTTTATGTACCTCTCTCCTGCATGAGTACCTAAGCTCCTCACTCTATAAAATTTTGTAATAACAACCCCTTTATGACTTACACCTGGTTATAACATAAAGGATTGATTAGGTCTCGAATCTTACAAGGAGAGTAGACAGCATCTAAAATATATAGCCTGACAATATATTTTCACAAGACGAGCCAACGCGCTCTCCTGTAAAGTCAAGCTGGCAAGCATGGCTGGGACTCAAAGCAGTAAATAAGGGGATGCTGGCCACGGCTGGGCATGCTCATGTCCTGCAGGCCGTGAGTCTCAGGGCAGAATGGCAAGAGCTAACAGTAACTCTTCCCACCACGCTCCATTTATATTTCTGCTTTGTTCTCCCGTTGAAGGATGGCAAGGAACATCACCCACTCTCCCCCCTGCCCTCCATTCGGCAAGTTTATGTTAACATGGCCTGGTATTTACAGGTGGGGCATAATTGACTAACAGTTCTACAGTGCTAATAAGCAAGCTTTTTTTTTTTTTTTTTTTTTTTTTTTTTTTTTTTAATAAGCAAAATGTTCTTGCATTATATTCAGAAATCCAATTTGGAGAAATACACTTCCACATAGGAAGTACCAGTGGTGCTGTGTAAATTTGAGCTGAAATAACCTGAGTGCAAATGGTATCCAGTAAAGAAATTACTGAGAAAAATAAAATCAGCACATGTAAGCATGGCTGGAGGCAGTGTTTGCAGTTAGTGTGGACTGGTTAATGCAGGCTGCTGGAGGGAGATTGTAATGGGGTGGACAAAAGTATGGTGATATGATAAAAATTGGTTAGAAGACCTGGAGGCTGGTCTTCACCGTATCGCCAGGCTTTGTCTGAGGGGATGTTTCCCTGTACTAAATGCCGAGTTTAATTGTGCACATCACATTTCTTTGGAAAGATTTAATGTTTTAATTACTTTTTATGTATCACACTTCTGTAAACATAAATTATTTCTTTGTGAATTGTGTTTCAACACCAAGGTGGCAGGGAAAGTAGGTGAAGGGGGTGGGCTCTTCTGCTGGCGTGAATTGCTGGGAGTGGGATGTGGGGAATTGCACTGACGGACAGCCCCTGCCTGAGGGGTTCCTGCTACTTCTGAGGCTGTCCAGCTCTGGGGAAATCAAATTCCCTTTGGCTCTTGTAGCCATGGACCCTCTTGAAAATGGATTTGGTGGCTGCCATTGACAAAAGGAGTCTTTTCATGTTAGTAAAGTAACGTTCAGTGTATAAAAATAACTGAAGAAGGTAGACTTCAATCTTAGCACACCGGTCACCGTGGTTAGAAGAGATGGGATCCCAACAGAGGAGCTACTCTTGCTCAGTTACCTGCCAAGTTACATGCACATTTTGAGCTGATGGTCCAGCTTTTAGCAGTTCTACATACTGTTCACTAAGTGAACAATCCCACATTTCCTTAGCATTGGCAGTGAGTTTTACTGTAAATTCTTCATAGGTCTGCTTGTATTTTTGCCCTTAGCCTTCAAAAAGGCTGCAGAAAATAACCTGAGGCGAATCCCTTCCTTGGTGTCATTTCATTCAGCTGCAGCAGAGCTGGTGAAAGAGAGAAGGGAGTCTTCTGACGCATGCTAAGAGCACTCCATTATGAACCTCTGGAAAAAAAAGGTTTTGATTTGACATGGGGACATAATGTTAGGTTCTTGTACTCAGCTCTTTTGTGAGCATTTCTGTCAGCTATGACACAGTTAGATGCTGTCACTACATCTGTATCCATTCTCTTTGTCAACAAAGAAAATCCATTAAATGCCAATACACTATTAAGCTTATTTACTAGATTGTTTTGTCTTGTAAATTTGATGATTAAAACATCTTACTTCACCTAGAAGGTACTGTCAGAGGTTGCAGCTGGAAAAGTACTGGGGAAAAAAAAAAGGATGCATAACAGAAGAGGAGTGTTTCAGTGTGCTGTTTTTGTTTCTGTATCTTTGTGCGTGTGTATGCATGCGTATATATATATATAAAATATGCAGCGGCACACAGATCTGCAAAGGTGTGCTGTGTCTGTAATTTTACCACACTTTCTTTCTAGCAGTCCATGTCCCTTTCTTCTTTCAGTAAAACAGTAGCACTTCTGTCCTTTCTGGATTTCCTTTATATTTTGTTCTGCCTTGGACCACCAGAAACTAATTTGTGTATATTTGGGAGGTCAGATATTTTCCATAACAAATGGAGATTTGGGACTTTTGCTTTTTTTTTTAAAAAAAAAAATAAATTAAATAAATTATTGATTTTATTTTCTTCAGAATCTGTGGTTCCTCGGGACTTTGTCATCAACAGGACAGGGGCCAGGTCTTGTTGGCAGGTATGAGGCAACCAATAGCCTGAGAACAGCCTGGGCAGGATTTGGTGCTTCTCGCAGCACTAACTGACATGCTCAATAAAGTACTCCCTGCTAGGTTAACCATAGGGGATCATCTGCGACTTGCTTTATCTTGGAAACTCTGTCTCACTCCACGAGTTCCTTAGAAATACATGCATAGTGTGCTGTTGGCACCCAACAAATGAGAGCTGAGGTTTGTTCTGCTTTATGGGGCTTTTCTTTGTTTTATGTTGGCTCGGTAGAATAAGAGAGAGACCTGTGTTAGCTTCAGCTGTGTTAGTGGAGGAGCCTATCTGAACCCACTGCTGTAATAAAATGGAAAAATTATAGATTAGCCTTTCCCGTCATAGACAAAAATTTTGAAACATATTTTTGTTGTGACATTTTTCCTCACTGCAGAAACATTAAAGATGTTATCCATTGATTCTTCTACTTCAGCCTGTATGCTTTTCAGGGCAGGGATACATCAGTTTTCTATTTGTTTTTAAAGCACAGCCTACACCTTAAGTCTAGTTTAAATAGTGCTAATAATCAATACAAATATGCCATTTGACCCAGATGACTTTTCTTATTGCTGTTGCTACCTAAAGGGCTGTATATCCATTTTACACATTGAGCATATGGGAAGCGATGTTATTTTTTTCTCATTGTTTTGTGGTTTAATGTTGTTTTTGTTTTGCAATAAATCTGTAGAGCCCCTATAGGGTGTTTTTTTTTTTTGATTGCTTTAAAATAACTTCCATGTATGTAGTCATTTGTTACAAAATAATTTTCTCTTAATTTGTACATGTGGGTGCCTGAGGATTCCCATTTCTGCATATCAGTGGAAAAGTGAGACTATGAGGCACAAATTTTCACTTCAGTGCCACTTGAGTGTTCAGATGGGGACAGAATACCAGAATTTATGTACTCGTATTTGGAAGACAACATGCATGGGTCAAAATCTGTCTCAACTCTTGTCTTACAACATCTCTTACAACATCTCTTGCAACACTCTAATGGATGGCATGGCAAGCAATGTAGGTCAAGATGATGTTTTATTTCCTTTGTATGATATAACTCATATATAAGGGCCTAGATTCAGAGCTTCACACTGTGCTCTGAGATTCCTCCCCCCCCCCCCCCCTTTTTTTTTTTTGAGCTCATTTCAATCTGTTCAGTGGATGTCACTGCATTAGCAATGCGGTGCTTTGATTCTGTCTATCTTAATTTTGCTTTACCTTCCCAACCCAGCTGGAGTCATCTCCCTTGCTTCTTCAGGAAGCATACATCTTCAGCTGGCCTCAAAATTATAATGCATGTAGGTAAGATGCATGCTTATTCTTCTCTGTAGGGAATCCTATTTAATGAAGTTTATGGTTAAGATTCAGCAAGCCATACAAACAGCACATAACATGCACCTGCAGTGCTAAGTAGTACAGGTCTTTTTTGAAAGGCTATTTCAATTCTCATTTTGCTGAGTTGTCCTAACCCTTTCAAATGCAGAATGATTTTTGAGGCTTCCATGCATTTCACTGTCATTAATGAGAGACTGCTACACCGTGTAGTGAAAAACTTTGTCCATAATGGCTGGAGATACTGTGCATCGACTGCAGTGAAATGAGAGTAAAAATATACTGTGGTAACTAAGAATAAACATCTCTACTAAGCACCGCATTGTCTTCAGAAATTTTCCCCAAAGTATCTGAAACAGAAAATATCTTTTGTTACAACCTAAGTAAGACTTCAGCTTTGTTAAGGCAATTTTTTCAGCAGTGCTTTGAATCAAGTTGATCCTTGCTTGTAAATACTGGAGTCCCACATGATAGACAGTCTATTCCATTTTATTCTCATCTGCAGTGGATTCTTTGCTGTGTGCAGTTCATCCACTGACATTATGGTAATTTACTACTGAGTACCTTATTGAAACCTGCAGGATGTAGGTTAGAGAGGATGTCTTAGATGATTTCACATGTCAAATTATACCACGGGATCATATAATTAGAAATATTAGCGTTGTCTGTGTTCAGTGTCAGACTCCTGCTCCCATTTTACCCAGAACCAAAAACTTAAAAGGGAATAGGATTAAGCTGTTTCTATGGCCCCAGCAGTATTTCCTATGCATGTATTGACTCATGACTGCAAAATCCTGCATACTGCAAGCTGTGTAGGTTGCTTCTTCCATTGGTGGAAGTCTTCTTGGTACCTTCTAGCCAGTGTTTCTCTTCCCAGCTGTTTACTTATCATGCACATCTTACATAAAAATTCTTTTACCACAATTTTTAATTGCTGGCAACAAAATTAACCATATTAGCCTCCTTATCTCTACCAGAAGAGCTACTTCTCTTTCCCTTCTTTCATTTTGCTAGCAGATGCTACTCTGTTTTGGAATGCTGTCTTAGTTAACATGAAATATTTTTGATCTGTAGAGGTTTTCCATTCTGTAGTAAATCTGCAATTAAAATGGCAAGCAATGAGAGTTTAAAGCCCTATTATTTCAAGTTTATATACAGCAGTACATGTTTTTCATGTTTGGAAAGCTGTAGGATCTTGGATGTGAAATGCACAAAATAATTCACACTACTTGGTTGGGGTGTTCACAAAATGTCAAAGCCACCTTACAGGTCCATCCCAAACTGCAGGAAGCACACTTTCAAAGGAACAGGCTTGGAGACTAGGTTCTTCCTTAACCTGCATTTTCCAAAAAAAAAAACAAAACAAGTTGTTTTCCAATTTCTTTGCTGTGACAGGTCAATTGTGTTGCTTTCTTATACTTCAGTAACATAAAACAAAGCAATGTGACTCTGGGAACAAGATGTAATGCAACACTATTGTGATGTGCCAGCATGGGTATTTAGAGACCCACAAGTCCTGACAAGTGCTGTTGTTACCCCTGCAGTTAAAAATGATGAAACTTTATGATTATAAAATAAGGTTTTATAAACAATCACAGAAAATAGAGCTTGAATTGCATAGAGCTTGATGTTGTGAGTGCAGTGTACCGAGTGTATCTGTGATATTGAATGAGGTCAGTCACTGTACTCTCTGCAGAGATTTCCATGGGAGGTTTCACCTACTGCAAAGGGAATTGGATATTGAAATCCACAGGGTCAAGTGTTAGATTTTTCTCCTTAACAATGTGTCAGTGATTAATTAAAAAAGCAATAACAGCAGAATGAAAGTCTCGGAGTAAAATGGTAATGGCTACTTGTCAGCTGGTCTTGGAAGAAGCACATGGCTATTGGTATTGTACTTCAGAAACACCACAGGACTTTCCCTCTGTTGACTAAATATGGTGTGGCATATTAGGAAGGTGTAAAGGGGTTATTTGTAGAACTGTGGGAGAACTAGAGGGCTAGCTCCTTGGATAGTTACACTTGGGTAATAAAGGTAGATGCAGAAGGAGCAAGTTTTGGTGTTGGTCGAATTGCTGCAGTGCTCTTCCTTTTCTCAGAAGTTTGGTCTTACATTGTGGCTTTACCCTGACACAAGCTAGTGCCGTGTGTCAAATTATAGCCCTGTATGTCTTTAGTCACAGTATTCACTCCAACTAATGTTATTCTCAGCAGTGTTATTTTCCTGAATAAATGCCAAACACTTCATCTTGAATTCACCATTATGGGACAAACTGTGACTGGATTTAGGCAGAGGTTTGAGAGAAAGGGGAGCGCTGATCTGTAATGCACCGTTTCACCTCGGTGTGCCAGAAGGAAAAGGGTATTTTACCAGTTCTGCCTGTGTGTCCCTTTCCCAAGAAGACATATAGCAAATTTGTGCCATGCTAATGCAACTCCAGCTCAAGTAAAGGACAACCAAAATGGTCTGCAATGCTGAAGGTCAACTTCATTATGTGTTCACCCTCCTTCAGCACTATGTGGGCCTAACTTGGAGGTGAGACTGGTGGATGCCTAGGGAAGTAAACCCTCAGTTGCAGGTGAAGATATAAGATGACCCTTTGAAAACCTTAAGGAGTGTGAGCAGTGTCTTGCAGTTGACTTAATGCTGTCAAGGCCAGTATGATCTATTTGGTCTTTATAGCTCTTGACTGGTTGTTATTGTGTACAAAATGTAGATACTGCAGCCTTGCGATCCTACAGCAGAACTTCCTTGGGTGTACAGCAAGTCTTAATAACATGTTAAGGCCAATTAACATTTTCTTAATCAAAAATATTTGATCTGCTTTCATATACTTTTTATACACATTGATATAAAGTTTTTGTAGAGAATTTCTAGAACGGAGGTAATTGCAGAACAGTTTTTTTGGTCTAGCTGACAAGCAATTTGTGAAAATGATAATAAATTATTGCATGATGCTTAGAAAGCATAGGCACAGATCAAGCATTTCAAAGTGTTCTCTTGTTTAAACAGCTTATTAAATCGTTAATGACTCTGGAAGTTTTGCATATTATTATTTAAAAAGAAAAATCTGTATGTGTACAGTGTACTTAATGATGAATTAAAACTTACTACATACAACTGCTATAATATGGCTTGGGATTATGCGAACATATTTGTTTTGTCCTAGATTGAAACTTGGATAAAATTGTTAAACACATTATGTTAGCCACATATCATAAATTTTGCACACATTGAGCAAGTGGTGTATTTTCCTTTGTCTTTTCACATCAGTTAAGTAAATATGATCCTGGTTAGCTGAGGAGAATTACTCAAGTCATGAGCCTACTCGTGTGACACATGGGATGGGAGAGCTGCACTTTGTGGAACAATGAAAGCACTTGATTTTGAAAAAGTCTTGCCTATGGGTTTGAATATAGATGCATTAAAAAAAAAAAAAAAAAAAAAAAGAATCCAAGACTGGATTAATTCCAGGGGCCTCAGTATCTGAATCTGCAGAAGATACTGAAAAAGGGAAGGGCAAAAGTTTGTGCATTGATTTCTGGTAAGTACACAGGTATATGCAGAGTTCCCATTACTGTCAAGCATGTACCAGCATATGTTCAAATTTAAACATGCACTTCTTCTGTGCTGAAAAGGAGTGCCTGAAGTCAAGAGAATGCTTAAATACAGGCTTAGCACTGGTTATGCAAGAGTCCAGCACCACAGGGACCTTGCTGTGGCAGGAATCCTTCTCTGCCTCATTAGGGCAGCCATGGAGACAGCCAAGGACCAGTCTTTTCACAAATACATTCAAGTTCATTCTATGAAGCACTTAGGATGTGGGAAAGGTCCTAACATAGTGAAAAATTACTTATTCGAAGGTAATTTTACCAAGTAGAGTAAAAATAATGTCTTTGAACTCAGAATGTGTCTTATTTTTATTTACATCATTGTTAAATGGATTTCTTAATTTTGAGTATATTATTTTGCAGTCATTAGAGTAAGCTACCTGGCATTCTCCTGCTCACTCCACTGACACGTAAGAGGTATGCGCACACCAACTGTAGGCTGAATGGCAATGAGGGGTATTTCAGAGCCTTAGTATTAATATTTCAAATGTTTTTGTTTCGTTGTCTTACTTAATATTTTATTATCAGATTTCTACTCATTATGTGTATGGCCCTATTCCCTATGTGAATTGATGAAGTTATGTTGCAGTAAATTGAAAAAGAGAACTATACATACAGGATGATTTATTGTTAATGTGAAATTCAGCATAAACCTGCAAATGCACTAGCAGAAATCCCTAGCTATTTCAAAATTCATATTATGAGACAGACAATCAGATGCCCAACAAACAGAACATGTTGTACTCTATTAATCCTGCAGTGACAGATCCCCTTGCATGCATTTAGTTTTTCAAATAATACAAACATATGTCACCATTTTGTTTTTATTGATTTTGGACTTTCAAAGTACAGCTACAGCACAAGGCATTATGAAGACATTTATTGCAGAGTTTGCTTTGATTTGTTGTAGTCAATTGAAATTGTGTCAAAGTAAAGTCTTTAATATTAAATATGATGAATTCCCTTCGGCCCTAATCCTGCAACATCATCCAACTCAAGGTGACTCCTGCCACTGGAGCACAGGAGTGTTGGTCTGGGAAGTGCTTCTCCGAGCACTGTTCCCCTGCTTGCCAGTGCAGGAAATTATCATTCATTTCACGTTATATGAAATACCCCCACTCACGAGTATATTAAACTCATTCTTAAACTAGTTTCCTTCCTGTTGCTGCCATTATTTGAAGACTGTTCTAGAATTTTCTTTTTCTTTGATACTCCCCACCTGCTTTTTTTTTTTTTTTTTTTAATTTAATCAATTTTTGGTCAATATTAACCCTTTTATTTTGGGGGTGAAAGTAGCAGTTAGCTGCAAGAGACTTTTGTTTGTGACAAATTTAAAGACAACAACCAATGTTATTCTCAGCTTTGAATTGTCTCTCATGCTTAGAGAGTTGCATTAGTGTTTGTGTCCTTGCTGGAGCTGGCTGGTCGATCCATACTAGCACTGTGTTTGCCTCGTCTTTAGCCACACAACTAAGCTTTTCTCCTCCTCAGTCTTCTGTAGCTGATGAGTTCCCACTTTACAGCAAAAACCTTGTAGTTCTTAAATGCTTGGTGTCAGCTTTGATCTTGTAGTTCTTTGTGTGATACTCTATCCCTCCTTTGTATTGATCAGGCCTCGTAACCTGATATCATCAGCTAATGATTTTTCATTAGCACACTATTACTAGTAGCCTGAGTCATGAATAAATATAATAAATAAAGAAAAACAGTCTGTTATATTCTTGCAAAATTGTTTATTTTCCTTCTCTCCACCTTGACTGTCCTATCCAATTCTCCCTACATTAGTTTCTCACTCTTAACTAATATTTTTCATGTTGTCAGAGGTATGAGCTGTTGCATTCCCCTCTACCAGCACAGGCTACAGCTCCTTAGGCAAAAGACAGGATTTATATTGTTCTTTTTAGATTTCTGTAAGAGGGTTGGCTTTATCTGCATTGTTTGTCAATATGGGTGGGTGCTGCTCTTTCTTAATTCTGGTCTGCATCATGGAATGATGGAATGGCAACTATTTTCAAAATGTAATTGGTTGCTTCAGTTTTCAGCTTGTCATTCAGTCATTCAGACTGGCAAGTGCAACCAGATAAATCAGTTTTGGGTTGGTTCCCAGTGGTCTCATGTACTAGCCCAACTGTTTGGTCACAAATGTTAAAGCAAAATACTGCAATATTTAAAATGTTCTTTTTTTTTTTTTTTTTTTTAATTAGATTAGGAGATGGCTTCATGTACAACTGTTCATGTAAAAGCATTTTATTGGGTTTAGAAAGTCTGGTGTTTCTTTACGCAAGGGTTATCTTACTATTTGGAAGCTCTGGGAAGGATGCAAGTCTGGGGGCATTTCTTGCAACTCCACTGTGGTCTTCAAAGCTGTGGTCGTGCAGCAGCGAGTTGTGGGGCTTCTTGTGTGGAATGGGCTGCTTGCCATTGTTCCCTGCAGGCTGACAGTTTATCAGCTGACAATAAAGGAAACTTTTCAATAAAAGATATCTTCTACTGCCTAGATCTGTAGCTTTGATTTTATGTAGCCTATAGTGTGGACAGGGAGTAGTAAGGAGAAGAAAAAAAAAAAAGGAGATCTTGGCAAGGGAAGAAGACATTGCATTGAGTTACAATAACATTTCATCAGCAGAGAATTAAAGGATTTTATCTCTTTAACTCAGAAAATGCAGCCAATGCCAAGCTAAATTTCACTGTTGCATTTGTTAGTGAACAAGGAGGTATAAAATGTAGGTTTCTGCTTTTAGAAATTGCTCTGACAGCTATGTTAAATAACAGAATTGTTTATCTATTGACCTGGGATGTGGCAATATTCATTAAAGTTTATTTGTGTCCTCCCAGTAACTACAGTGAGAGCAAACCTCTGCTGCTGACTGTAAATGTATTTAAGTGGGGTGAGGTGAAAATGACAGCAGCTTTTGATGCTGGTCCTATTCCCCTGGCCCTGGCAGCCCGGTGGCAGATTTCGATGAGAATTTACTTGGAGTGGGGAATGTGCCACTGAGCCTTTCATTTCTGAGTAACAAAAACTGATTTGAGCCATGCAAGGCCAACACATAAGCTTACTGCTTGCTGTTGGTGGGCTCTGCTGACCTGAGTGCTCTCTGTGAAGGTGAGGGAGCACAAGGACTGCTCCTTGGGCCTGCATTGGGGAAAAGGGCAACTGGGCACTCATGCTTTGAGCTGATGGTGACTTTGCAGATGCTGTTGCTGCTGCTGACCCCTGAAGAGGGGTACAGGCTGCCTTCTCTTGAGGCAGTCACCAATTCTTGTCATTTCTCTGCCTCTCCTAAGCTCCTGCACCACCCCTCTCAGCATCAGGCTGCAGACTCACTCCCCTACGGAAAGGCCTCACGGCTGTCCAGCAGGATGCCTGAGCTCAGGCATGCCATGACTGAGAGCAATTTATTCTGAATTGTGGGCTGACTGGGGGGTTTGCCTGTCCTGGTGCCCCCACCACCTTCCCTTCCCTTCATACAGGGGGAAGCAGGGCCCTTGTCCTGGCAGCGGCCTGCTTCAGGCCTCATCATGTCTGTGGGTGAGAGCAAGGTGTAGGCCCAGCACTTCGGCCTGCGTCTTCCCCGAGCTGCCCCTGATACGTGAAACAAGTGAACTAATGAATTAAAGCATGTTCAGAGTTGTAGAGCTGGATTCCTGCCCGTGCTGACAGAGGTGAAGGTCACCTGAGCTATGCCAAATAGCACAAATCCATTAATCATTAATTGAACTTTTTTTTTTTCTTTTTTTTTTTTTTTTTTCTTCTTCAGAGATGGTTTAATGGTACTTCCAAGCAATAAGCACAATTGGTACTTTGATGATTACAGTGTTTTGGGGAATTTCCTGGGATCCTAAAGGGACGTTGTTCCTGGCAGAGAACCTTAATTCTCCTTTCTACAGTCTCTCGCGTATCTTTCACAGCTAGTGAATTATGCCTTGATCAGATGAAATAGCCTTCTGCTGCCAGCTACATGAATTCTGATTTTACTCATCTGGAAATGAGAGACCCTTTCAGGCAGTGCACAGTTGGCTCTTCCAAGACTCCTCTGTGCTTCTATCCAATCACTGGGAAAAAGACACAAAAACTGGGGAAAAACAAACAAAAAAACTTTATCTGTTATTTCTTAAAAAGCATATTCCCAAGTAAGTTGAGAAAGTGTATGATTTTTTAAAATTCTTCTGTATGATTTTAAAATTCTTAATCTCGTTTTCTTTTTCCGAGATGCGTGAGGGAGATTATTGAAAGGAGTGCTCCTCCATCTTATTCAAGTGGCTTAGGTTAAAAATAACAACTGTGTGAGCTTTTTTATGACAGATTTCAGGGTAGAGTAATGTGACTGAAAAAAACTCATTTACCTGGGACAACTGATTTCTTTTATCTGTGTTTGTTGGTTTACCATTTAATCTAGTCGTCCCCATTTTTTCCCCAGATTCAAAGAGAAAAATATACTAACCCTTCAAAATACTCTAATGGAAGATATTTAGAAAATCTAGCTGTCAGTTATTATTCACTTTGACGGAAAAATAGGCATGTCATTATTTGCCAGTTACAGATTACCTTCCTGACCTAAACAAAGGCTGTAAAATAGTCCATTTTTCTTTACCCAAGATCCTACAGTGTAAATATTAATGGAAGATCTCTCTGAATTGTTCTGTTGGGATACTGAAACTCAGCATAATTTGAAGATGGTTTTGAAAGATGTCAGTAAAAAGCTAGGTATCTTATTTCAATTATTGAGAACAATATCAAAGTAGAAATCAAAGGTACACCAATAGAAAAAAAAATGCAAAAAAAAGGAAAATTTGTGATGGATCACTTGAAAAGGCCAACATTGTTCTCACTTCCCCAGCTGGAGAGACAGAACTGTAAGATGTTCAGAAGGTATAAAACATCCGGGTTGGTTTAGTGTGTCAGAAATATTTCTGCTGTCTAAAGTGTCAGCAACCAGAGAGAAAACCAGTTGGTAATTCAGGACGGGCTGATGAATAAAGGGGACAGTACTAGTTATTTTTTAATATCCATCTTCTGATTTATTAACAGAGGTCAGAGCAGCAAAGGGAACGAATCTCTGTGAGTTAAGTACAGCCAGAGGAACATCAATTAAATTAAGTAATCAGGTAAAGGCTGTTGTGAGGTATTGGATAACAGCAACTGTAGCACTGAGGAGCAGCAAAAGGTGCAGATCCTGGTGTGGTGTGCTGGCTGTGGCTGGTGCCTCCCCGCCTCTCTCTTCCCGCTTCAACAGGTCAAGGAAAAAATAAAATGGAAAAGCTGGTGGTGAGGAAGACAGGGAGATGGCTTAGCAGTTAGTGTCATGTGCAAATAGACTCAGCTTGGGGACAATTAGTTTACTGCCAATTAAAACCAGATGGGCCTGGCCATGGCCTGCAGTGGTGCCACTGGAACCAGCTGTGACCAGCCTGAGGCAGCCCCAGCCTCTCCTCGCAGGGTCCTGCAGGCCACTGGGCCTACCTTGGTTTACCTGAATAATCAAGTGTATCGATGATTATACGCAAGGTTTGTGTAATGACCCCAAATAGTTCCTCACAGGCAGTTCCCAAGTGCTTTTCACACATCATGCCCTATAATAGCCACCTGTTTTTCCAGAGCTGTGTTTATTCACTTTGTGTGTTCAGGCTCCACAGACATACAGGCCATGTAAGATCTCACTTAAAATTGGTCTGGTCTGCATCTCCTTTTTAGAGAACCAATGTAAAAAAAATTAAAATAAATAAATAAAATAAATCAGTTCCATGGTACTGGTGGAATTAATTTTACCCAACTTAACCTAATTAATACACAGATGGAGTGTCCTAGGGCCTGGATTCAGTGAAGAGGAATGGGTGCTTCTGGGGTGCAGTTTATCTGACCTAGTTAGATGTCTGCTTTAGGACAAAATGAATCTCATCCCTGGGGTTTTAACTGCTATGAGCTCAGCTGGTGGACTGATTAGCCTTCTTGTTCATGGAAATCAGTTTTTGTAAAGTTGGGTGGTTGTTGTGGGGAGTCTGACAATATTGTTGAATTTCTCATCTGTTCTTGAAAAATATAATTTTCAAAATTTATTAAAATAAGTATAATCTGGTGCTTTACTGAGCACCAGATTTTGATCAAGCAAAATGTCACTTCTGATTTTAATGTTAATTAGAGGAAAATATTGGAAAAAGTCAGAAAACCTCACAAAAATTGGCTTGTTCTAAATACTATAAAAAAGAAACAACTTCAAAAAGTTGAACTTTTTATGAAACTGTGATTTTATTTCTCTTTAACTTCAATTTTGACCACGTGAATTCTAACATGAGTACCACTATTGGTATGATTTTAGATGGGGATCTCATGCTTGGAGGATGGTTAGATGGGTAACATGGTTGTAGAAAACTTTTGGAAGCTTTTGGTGAAATCACAGCAGGCCAGCCTCCCTTAACTTTGCTTCTTTCCTTCTCTTGACTTGACGTGTTATTCGTGTTTGTTTAGTAAAGCAGATCTTACACCAAGAGTTTGTTCCTTCTGAACCGATGAAGTGTGAGAAGCGCAGACGAACCTCACTTGGTGTGTAATGTTTATCATCTTCAAAGTGATGCTTCATTGTGATAGAATTGGAACAAAAAATGCCTAAAAAAAAAAAAAAAAAAAAAAAAGAGCTACTTTGATTATCTGTAAATGAGCAAAATGCAAGTGACTTAAGTGACTTAGCTACATTGGGAATGTATTTCAGAAGAGCTGCTTGGTGACAAAGCCATATAGCTCTTTGCTTTAGTCAGGCAGCTGAAGTCTTGGGAAACCTGTGGTAACAATGAAGACAACAATATCTGCATGGATTACATATATGGGTTTGTTGTTGTCCTATAGATCTTGTCACTGTTATATGACATGGTCTAGGCTTTTTTTTTTTTTTAAGAGATGTTCATCCTTTAAAGATGTCTAATTTGTTTATGCCAATGTCATTAAAACAGATTAAAAACATGCACGTTTACTAGACTTAACAATGAGTCCACGGGATTGCACAAACATGGCTCAAAGGCTCAAAGGGGTAAGTCTGCATCTGTTCATGGACAGCTCTCAGTATTAAAGCATGTCTGTTGCTTTCAGTGGGATCAGAATAATTCACTTCTACCATTTGAAAGTTAGGTACTTCTTTTTTTATTCTCTGAATTTAAATTACCTCAATTTAAAAGATGCAAGTGCCTTTCCACCAGACATGTTCAGAAGGGCGGTGGAAGGTAGCCTGTTCTGGCATTTATATATCCTCTTTGACGTTACAAGCTCTCAGAGTATTTATGCGTGGCGTTCTAATCCCCTGGGGAAACATTCAAATTTAGAGTTTTAAACCACCACTCATCCAAATTTTGGCATTCAGTCAAACAGAAATTTGTCATAGTTTATAATGCTTGTTAACGAGGAACATCAAAAATTAATGCTCATTAGGATGCTCATTAATATGCATGGTAGTCTCAGTTTTGACTTAATTAAGTGAAGCACCACTTCATAGTGGTATTGTGTCACTGCAGTAAAAAAAAAAAAAAAAAAAAAAAAAAAAATTGGAAACCATGCTGCAGTAACAGGATGGAGAAACGCTCCCTTTGGACAACATTACCTCGTATTTTGTTGCGGGCTCACCTGTCAGTCTTCAGCTTCCTGACAGCTAACAAGATGAGCTGCTGCAGAGCTACCATTGATATTTGTTATTCAGCATTGTCACTATTTTCATTCCTCAGAGTTTTCTGAATATGGTGCACAGTGCAGGAGTGGTTACTAGTTAAATTCGTGGGTGTATGTGCATGCCCTGACATAACTTTGATAAAGATTATTTCAGGGGAAGTCTCAGGGGGTTTCTCTTCTTACAAGGGTCTTACAAGTCCCTGAAATCCATAACGTGGTTTTAAATCAGCAGTGTCAAAAGTATAGTTGTGACCATTGATCTGCCTGGCACGTGTAAGGAAATGTGCAGTAAGCAGCTACCTGGAGCCATACATCACTGCTACTTTCCTGAGCTCAGTTGCATATATCAGTTTGAAACAGCCTGTATGAAGTCCGTAGTCTGAGGCTCTGCTCTTGCTTAGTTCCGTTACCTGACTGGAGCATGGTCAACACAAATAAATGCAGCTCAGAGCATGGCAGGACTTCTGCTTCCTTGCAGTATTAATTAATTAAACAACTGATATTAGCTCTTTACCACTCAAGCCAGGGGAAATCCAAGAGTAATTAGGAAAAAAAATAAAAAGCAAATGTCCATTCAGAGATGTGAACTTGTCAAGAAGGCTTAGCGCTCACTCAGTGGCCTAGCAAAGAGGCCCTGGCTCAATGTCCACATCTCTGCCTGCCATGGAAGGATCTGTCCAGAAATTGTCCGTGGTTCTTGCCTGGCTCTCCTGGGGCAGGCAGTGCTGTGCAGAGCCACGTCCTCTGCTACAATAGGAGAGAGAGGGCTGAGAGGAGTCAGGGTGAGAGCTGGCAGGACGTGAGGAACAGCTATTGAGGCAGCTATTTTAATTTAATAAAAATATAGTACAACATGGGAAATATAAATAAATCTTGTTTAACTCTCTGCTCACTTCACCTGCTTATGTGCCATAGCCTCTATCTGTGTTTCTCTTGTGCTTCAGTCTTTAAACTGCTGGTGAGGCAGAGCGGGGATGTCTGTGTGAACAGGGCACCAATTCACACAGGCGGCTTTGGGCATCACCTGTTGATACAGTTCTCACAGGTTTTGGTGGGATTTGGAAGGTGAATGTATCCAAATTAAATGTCATGGGTCTTCATGGGAAGGGTTCAATGGCTTTAGTTGTTCCTGTAGCGTTTAATTGCCAGAACCTCTTGTTCTCTAGAGTTCTTGCTAAGTGCAGAAGGTTGAATGTTTTTCCACCTTAGGGGACTGATTCTTTACAGCCCAATCCAGTAGGCAGTTCTGAGTGAGTGCCAAATGCCATCTTGTTCCAACACAGAAGAATTTATCCTGGAAGTTTCATACTTGTTTTGCACATATGGTGTTTGTTCTATAACAGACAGGGCTACAAGTAACCACTACTGACATCTGATGAGTTATTTCCAACCTATGGCCATGTTAAATTAGATCAAGAAGAGGAGAGCTTTCAGAACCCCACAGAGTTCTGGGGCCATCCTGCTGGGGAAACAGATGTGATGGGGGTAATTTAGATGGGCTGGATTCAAACCACAGGTTCACTTCAGGGACTTCTCAAATTCTAGAGTATGTGGCTGAAGGGCCCCATGCAGGTGAAGTCTGCTTGTCTATGTGAGCATCAGAGCATAACATCAGAGCATCCAACCTGATTTTATCCAATAGAGAAAAACAACAACAAAACAGATATGCCTGAAACCTGAATGCCAGCCATCACTTAGCGAGCGTGGGAGACCACAGACCTAATTGCTTTCCCATAAAGTCCTAGCTTTTTCTTGGACATTGCTCTGTTTCCTTTGCAATTAGTTTCAAAAGCAAAAAGTACTTTCCATACCAAACTGCTTTAGGTGATAAACAAGCTGAGTGGGGAACTGAGGCCATTTGCATTTTCAGAGCATGTCAGCACAATGTTATTTAACACAGGAGATTGTGTGATTTTGATTCACTGACAGAGCTCATGAAGTCCTCCAGCTGACTCTACCAGTGTGGTGCACTGGCATATTTTTGTTAGTTAGAACTATAATAAAACAAACGTGCATGCAGGCACACCGACTAATTCAGGCTTTGACAGTGTGGTATTCCACTTTATTCATCCAGATACTTTCACTTGCTTCTAAACTCCCTTTCATTGCATTTCAGGAAGGGATTAAACAGCGCTGGCATTAAAGGTGCTGGTGGAAATTACATGCTTCTGCAGAAGCTGTGGAAAGGCTGGCTAGAAAATATAGCTTAAAATGGCCCTGAAACCACGGAGGAACAAAAGCTAGAATGTGGTCTTTCAAGCTGAGGTGATCAAATACCCTTTACTATCTGGCCAACTGCAAAGCCAACAAACCACACTACTCAGGTGAAAATGTTATAGCAAATAGACTGCAGTTCCTACACAGGGTGCACACATCCTACGAAGCTTTGGAATACATGTGATCTGTAGAATTCAGTGCTTTTTCTTTTTACTGTCTTAAAGTCAGTTGGTTTCAAAGGAAGAGCATGGGGGGTGTGTGGGGGGGGAAGGATAGGAGTCAGGTAGCCTGAATGCTTCCACTCAGGAATATTATTCCTGAAAAAAGAGCAAGTGGATATGAGGTGGATGGAGTGAATGTCTTTTGCACAGGCTGAGCACCTTGATGGGGATGGCCTTGCTACACCAGGAGCCTATCTGTATGACACAGTTCACCCTCGATGCTGCAGTTCTGCTCCTTGAAATGTGGTCATTTTGATCAAAAAGAAACTGAACAAGCCTCTCTTGATATTCTCTAGGCAACGTATTTATTTATTTTTTCATCCATTTTTTTCATTTCAAAGTGACAAACAAGGAAAGAGGGGTGCAAAACTGTGTTTAGGACTGCAGATTAAACCTTGCCCACTTCTGCCTGCAAGGTGTGTGACCTGTCCCCTCTGCTGGGTCTCTACTTTCCTAGTTCAGCAGGTCTGTGCCTCACTGACCGGCTCTCTGGAGCACACATTCCCAAAGAAGATTGGCCTTGGAGATGCATAGCAGCTCCACAGCTGATGCTTCCTGCTGTTTCCCACACTCAGCCATGACCCTGCTTAGAAACTCAGTGTTTGCAGCAGCCTGGGATTCAGTCCTGTGCAGGGAGCGTGGTGTGTACATGTACCCCAAATATGCCGAAGGGCTCTGTGCATGGAGACCCTCTATTATTAGAAAAGAGCTGAAATGTGTAAGAAGCAAGAACTTGAAACGTGGATATTTTTCCAGTTCTCAGAAAAGCCCTCTATCCTCAATCCAATGTGACCTTACAGATACAGAGCTGAGTAAATAACTAGGCTTCCTGGCCAGTTTTTCTAAATCCACAGTCTGAGCAGGCCAGAGAGGCATTACAATTTTCATCTCTTTGTTCCAGTCAAATCAGATTTTGTGAGAAGAACTGGTCTTTCTATAAGTATTTGTGATTGTTTCCATTCTGACCTCCAGGCTGACAACCCAGTGTGTCCCCTAAGGTAACAGGGCATCCCTTTTCAGGAACTACATTTACTGAGTGCATACACAAGGGACTGTGTGTGACCACAGCAGAATGGGCTGATATGATTTATGCAGGCAGTTGCGATCGAGAGATTTGCAGCTTACTGAAGAAACTGAAGGTGCTGTTTTGCATGACTTCCACGGCTCTGCAGGTTCAGCTGCGAGATACGTGGCTATTACCTCTTCCTCCCAATCCACCCCTGCAAAAAAGCACTAAGAGCAGATATCTGAGCTCTTTGTTTTTCTGCCAATATAAGGAAACTCTTATTAGTTTTTCTCCCAGTGAAGGCATATGCAGCAGCTTTGCATGCAAACAGTAGTTACTGGCAGGATAAAGGACTTTGGTTAGTATTGATTTTAAGTCAGGGAGTTTTCTCTGGCTGAGTACTTGTAGGATTTTCTGAATACAATAATGTATAAGGAGTGGCATCACCTCCTGACATCTGACGCTGTCAGAATTCATTTTCAGCCCCTTTCCATTAAACGTGATCCCTCTAACAGGGTTTCTCTTCTACTAAGAAAGCAAAGGCATAGTTGTAAAGAGCAGGAAGGTGGCAAGGGAAGGGAGATTTGCATTTTCTTGAAACCCCATCACCTACTTGCAGTATCAAATTGAAGAAGGTGGACCTCTTAAAGTCTCAAACCATGAAAACAATGCTCAAAATATTCCTGAATACTGGCCTGTAAATATTTCTATGTGTTTCCATGTTTGTTTTTAGGTCTTTTAAAAATACTCTTTTATGTTAGTCCATTGTCTGCCTTCAGGGATCCTTACTCAGCTGAGCTTGTCAAAATGTCTCCTACAGGTTTTCCAATTTCTGTCTCCATTTCTATTAGCACTTTTGGATGAGTGTCACCTGGACTTGGTGCCTTGTCAATTGGAAGAATCTCTGATCTTTTAATAGCCCTTTTGAACTGTTGTCTGCTCTGGAGATATGCTGAACAGGAGAGTCACTTGGTATCCGCTTTGCATCTGCCTGCCACTTTTATTTAGGGAAGCAGGTATTGATACAGCTCTTGGGAAATACAGGGAAAGGAAATACTTCTGATGAAGTTAACAGACAATTTGATGTCAGTACTGATGTATACAGATGTAGCTGAAAGAGGAGATGTGCGGATTAATTAATTAGAAAATGGTTGCTACTTGTGACTTCCCAAGGGTATCCCTATGTGTTCAGCATATAGAAATGTCAACACGGAGAAGCCACGTTTCCCTATTAGTAAACCAATACTTTTGGCACTAAAATTCTGTCACTGGAAAAACCTGTCTGAAGAGATCAGCACGTTGAATGACATAATATAGCATCTCTTCTGAGAATGAGCAGCATGGACAGATAAGCAATTTATTCTCCTCTCAGCACCTGCAGGCTGATGGGTTCCTGCCCAATTTCAAAAGCCATTGCTGTTAAAAAGCCAACGCTTGCCAACGATTATTATATAATGCCCTCTAAACTATTTCATGTCTTTCTCTTTCCATGTGTCTGCTTACATTAGTGCACGAATGCATTCCTTTCCTACAGATGAGCTACCTAAATGTAAAGTATGGTCTCTTTTTTTTTTTTCTTTTTTTTTTTTTTTTTATAAGCGTTGATGGAGTATGCTAGGTGGTGTCTACCATATTAAAAATATATCCTTAGTAACAGGGGGAATGGCTTTGTAATTCCTAGGAAATGCTGACTTGAAAAACTCTGCCCATGTAAGCCATTACAGTTCTTGATCCGTCTGACACCTAATGTTCCACGTTCCACAGTTGTTGCCCCAGGAGGGCAAGGCAATCTCCAAAATTACTAAATTGGGATGGTGACTGTAGAGTTTATTGTCAAGCTTCTGTGTTCCTAAGTCTTATCTGAAGTCAGTGTGTCTTCCAGTTTCTGTAGCAGGTGGGTCCCTGATCCACAGCAGAGAGCTTACCACTGGGGCCTTGCTGGCTCTCCAGATAGTGAGGGGTGCAGCATGGCTCTGGTTTTCCTTCAGGAATCTGTGGTGTTAGTGATGGGAATTGTGGGGTAATGGAAAGGTGCTCAGGCTATTTCTGTGCCCCTTTGCAGCGGGACAGCATCTTTGCTTTTGCAAACTGTGTCTTTAGAGAGGCTGCTCTAGCCTCGCTGTTGAAAGGAGAGATAGTAAAGCAGATTTTTGCCTTCAGTAGAATGGTGGGTTTAGGAGTCTCTGCGAAATCACAGATCAAACATTCCCTTGCAATTTTTTTTAATTGTTTCTCTTTGCACTTGAACTGTGCTCATTCCACATAGTTCCCTTGGCTTCAGAAAGGTTATTCCTGGCTGATGGCAGGGTAGACCAGCAAAGAGTTTGGTTTGCATTATACATGTGGGGCAGCAGTGGACAGTCACTTGGAAGAACAGGGATATTTATAACTGGAATTTGACATTAGCCTCAGGTTGGTTGTGTTTATATTTTACAAAGCTAACAGATGTGGCCACAGAGCACGTAGCCCTGTGGCAGCTCTGCAGGAAGGTCTAGATAAGATGCTATTGAACAGATGAATAATGGGGGCTTTTATCACTGAATTTAAGTTCAGAACAGTAATTGAGATTTTCAAAACACACAGGAGTGTTATAAATGGCTCAGGATTCAAATTAGGATTAAATAAAAAAATAGGATTTATTAAAAGAATATAAAGGAATAGAGGTAAGCAAACAGCGCTGGGTGCACCGGGAGTCTCCGCTCCACCAGGACGCACACCAGTTACATCAAGCAGCTGATTTTTATGCACCTAGACTAATACATATTCATTACTACTTCTAAAAAAGTAGATTATTATAATTAGCTTCCGGGGTCCAGTTCCTCCTACTGGAACATGCGCATCAGTCTCCTCTGGGGGTCTCTAGGGGTCTTTCATGCTGAAGGCTCGTAGTCTTCCTCTCACCCTTTGTACTTACTCGGCACTATTCCAAGTTTATGGAACACTCTCTGTACACTCTCCACAGGTCTTGTCTCCCAACCGTCCTTCAGCTTCTTTTTTCTTCCTCTTAATCTCTTGGCCCCCCCTGGCCAGATACCAAGGATCTCATAACAGTCACCAGCAGTCACCAGTTATTATCAGTTGTTCTGAAACTCCCAAACAGGTTGACGACTCACGAGCAATTAAAACATTCTTTCCCAGCTATTTACAGACACATCTATAGCAGTGTTAAGTTAATCTCGAAGAAGACAGGAAAAAAGGCTGTAACTGTTAGAACTAGAAGTCAGGAATAACAAAAGCAAACAGGTTCATAAATTTAAGGAGTGTTTCCTGAAGACTTGATAAATTGACTAGAATGAGGGGGAGACTGGGACACACTGCATCTGTGGTTCAAGAACTAAATTGCCAGTGCAGGGCCCAGGCAGACAGGATTCAAACAGAATTGTTCTTTATGGACACGAATTTATGGACACGAATTGGAATTGTTAAAACATTCCTCACAATCCCTTATCTTCTTTTTAATATCCCCAATTCGTGTCTCTTCTGTTATTAATAATTGGATTTCATCAGTTTGTTCTTGGAGGGTCCAATCCTTAAGCATCATAATTGACATATTCCCTTCTTTTTTTTAATGAAGTTATTACCAATGTACTATTTATTACCCAGTGTATTAATAATGTAAGAGAAGGTATCATACAAGGTACAAATAATAACGTCATTACACCACATAACAATAAAAATAACACTCTTTTAACCCATGGTCCACCAGGCAGCCATGAAAATAAAAATAAATGAAAATAAATGAAAATAAATCCCATTCCATATCCTTTCAGGTTTGTGTTTGCTCGCTCACCTCCCCCCTCTCCTTCTCTGGGATGGGAGAGAGAAATGGGAAAGTGAAGCCTGTGAGTTGAGATAAAAACAAGAAGATAATAACAATAATAATAATAACAATAATGATTATAATAGTACTACTAGTAATAATGTGTACGAAACAAGTGATGCACAATGCAATTGCTCACCACCTGCTGTCCGATGCCCAACCTAACCCCGAGCAGTCCGGCCCTCCTCCCAGCCTGCCTGCTGGCAGGACAGTGAGAAGCTGAATTTGGCTTGGTCCTTGGCTTGATGTAAGCACTGCTCTGTAACAATTAAAAACAATTAAAACATCAGCATATTATTAACATTCTTCTCATCCTAAACCAGAACATAACATTCTATTAGCTACTAGGAAGAAACACCCTTTTTATCAATCTTTAAACAGCAATTACTAAAGCTAAATTTTCCACAGACTTCTCCTTCTTGTGCTAGTAAATAATCCAAAGCTAGGCAATTTTGATACAAAGCAGTTCTTATCATTTATAACAGGAGGTTTACCTTTCATTCATTTGGATGGAACATGTGTACCTAAATCCCTTTGAGTAGCTCAGCCTCATTTCTGTAACCCATCTGCTCCCACAGCTTCCGCTGACTTGAAAGAAAGATCACCTGTGTAAGAAGATGGGGTTGGCTCTAGGTTAGTCTCAAAGAAACTGGGAAGCTATACCACAGAGCACAGAAAATATTTTAAATTACAGTAAATAATAGATGATTTTTTTGTGATGGATGGCCATCTAGGCATAGACAAAACAAAGCTTAGCGTGTTTTTTTTTGAACAAAATGGAACTGTGTTCTGCTTTCTTCTCCCCCTGCTGCTGCTGCTCCCCTCCCCCCCTCCCCCCCCCCGCCCTTGTTTTATGGTGCTCAGAAATACTTCTAAAGCAATGCTCATATTGTCCTAAATTGGTCATTTACTCCGAGTCTTCCACAGCATTTGGATGTATTTTGGAGCTCATTGGAAGCTCATGTATTTTCATAAGGTCTTAAAATATCTTTATTCAGGTAATAAGTAGATGTTGATTATTGTCTCGGGGAGCATGTTTTGATTTGTGATGTCTGTGCATTATTGGTGTTGGAAACACCATCTTTAAAGGATTTCACACTTTGGCCTCAGCACCTTCAGGTTTTAGAGAACTAGCTGTAATATTCATAACTGAAAACAAACATCATCCATATTAAAACCTAGCCCAGCCGAAGCATATGTGTCTAATTAAACAGAGGAGTGAGCTTTGGCATTTGCCTGCAGCTGAAACCGTTTCTTAGAGAGACTCATAGTCTGAATTTATCTTTATTAAGGCCTTGTCCAAATGATAAATATATGCTGCCTGCTTGGTATCTGCCACTTGGAAATAAATCACTTTAGGATTGATTTGCTAACAGCTTTCTTCACTCTGTGTCCTGCTGCCTTGGACATGCTGGAGTTCCTCACAAAAGCACACAGATAAGTCGAGCTGCTGTGAGAAGAGAGCTAACAACAGTGTGACAGAGCACCACGTATTTGCTGGCACAGATGTCTGCATGATTGTCATTATTTAAAAATTGTGGAAGTCACAGCTTACTCGAAATTTGTGAAGGGTTTACTGGCAACCTTTTTTCGAGCTTGTTCTGCATGGGCATGAAGCTTGAACGTTGCTTGGTATAGCTCCACTGCCTGCCTCCCACAAATTTTAAAATGGCATATGCAGAGGAGCCCAGTTTTGCAGTCCCTCGTGAGATGAACCATTGTGCTGTAAAATGGGCGAATCTGGATTGCTTGCTAGTTTTTGGGCAGCTTAACCTGGAGTTTTTGTTCTATGAAGCTACTTGAAGCAAAGACTGCTTTCTGAAGGGATGCTGTACTTTCAGAAATATTAATGCTTCCAAATGTTAAGAGTGATACTCTTTGCTCCTAAGCTCAGATTCATTTTTATTGCTGTGGTTCATCTCTCTCCATGCAGAAAGGCAGATGCAGGAAGACACAGCTGCAGTGTGTGTAACCAGGTAGGGGAAATGGTGAGCACAGCAGTGCCGAGGCTGACGGTGGCATCGCAGCCATTGGGAGGGAGCAGCCACTCCTGGGCTGGCCTGTCACAAATCTGCCTTCAGTGGCAGTTCTGGGACCTAAAGCAGCCTCTGTAGGGTTCATGGTCTCTTCCACCTAACAGCTGTGAGGATTTTCATTTTCTGTTGTGGGTGAAGGGCAGGCAGGGGGGCGCTATGATTATTGCTCCGTTAGCATAAGTGAAAGCCCCCCTGCCAAAGCCTGCAGAGGCACAGCTCTTACTGGCCTTAGGCACATGCTTAAAATTAACACGTGCAGAAGCACTCTGTGGGCTGGGCTGGTGCAAGGCAAATGTTTAAAGTTAGTTACTTGAGTAAGTGTTTGGATGACACTAGGTCTGAAAAGCGTTTTATGGAAGTGATTCTGGAAGCAGATGGAATTTAACAGACTGAGATTGCTCTGAAATTTTTGAACCGTGTAGTACTAGTTAATAGAAAAATATTCTTGCTCTAAAACATCGTTTTTAAAAAGCCTATTATCTTTTATAAAATTCCTTAGAGGTTTTCCATAATGGTATTTAAACTGATGTATACGGTAGTGCTTGATGGGTCTGTGCTACTGCCTGACTTTCATGTTAGTACCAGCCCTGCTTTACTGACATTGTATTTTGGAGAAGCAAGAATTACACTGAAGTGCAGCAATTTTCTATTATATACAAACAGAACTTCAGAAATCACCTCTTTAACCTGAAAAGCCCCGGGATCTTGATCTTGGAGTAAATCAAATAAAATGCTTTTGCATTTTGGTCTTCTATCTAGTACATGCAGCTGATCTAAAAAAGCTCTCCAGTGTTTCTGAGGGCAGGTATGTTGTTTAACTGTGTAATAGCTGAGGCTGAAAATGTTGTTTCATCTAAAGTATGTAAGGTGTGCTTTGAGTGAGATGTAGCTAAAAGCCTTTGTGGAAAAGACCAGGTTGTACACGATAGCTTCTGTCGGAGTCAGAGTCATGGCAGGTGACTTAGAGCCCTAGAAGGCTGGTAATGAACTCCACTGACATTGCCTGGGAAGGAACAGCTGCCTGTGTTTCACGTTAATCTAAGAGTAACAAGAAAAAAATGCAAGTTTGGACAATATTTTTCTTTACAGCCACATTTGAGACCTGAGGAAAACCATCTAAAATATGTTTTTCACAAAAAAAAAAAATAAATACCTTTAAGGCCTGTATGAGAAATTTTGTGTTTTGTATCTCTTTTACTTAAACATATCAATAAGAAAACTTGAGCTAAAGCAGTCTCAATAACAGAACTACCATTTTAAAACTGAGAAATATTTGATCTTTAAGTGTTTTACAAAATTAACAGTGAACGTGAAGACTGAGATGTTTGTTACTTTGTGCATGGCACCCATTTTTCCTCCAGGGTATTGACTACTGCATATTAGTAGCTATGCAACAAATGCTTCTTGTTGGGAGCAGAACGTTTCCAGCAGGTGCTGCCAGTTCAAACTCATCTAGTCTGATGAGGAAGAGAATTTCATAGAATTCACTTTTTGTTTGTTTATTTATTTATTTATGTTACTTCATGTTTGCCTAAGAGGGGTGTCGATATCGAAATGGAATTTCCAGATAGTGGTTGAATCTAGAGAGTTACAACAAATGAACAGTGATGGGCAATTGTCTCCAGCGTGCTTATGGGAAAGTGTGTGTGTTTCTTTCTAATTTCATTAAGTATTGGTTCCTGTAATAGATGCATCCCTAAAAGACAGCAGTGAAATCAATAATAATGATTGTTGCGATGGATTGTGGATGTGTGCATCTTTTCCTATCTTTTCCCCACTTCAGTTTCCTTTCACTTACTGGTACCGGAGGCTTGCTTGCAGCCTGGCCACTGCCTCTCTTGAGGCTGGCAGCTCTTCGGTTCAACAGAGTTTTCTGCTGGTTTGTCTGAAGGTTTTCTGCTGGTTTGCTCTGGTTTGAGCTGAATGCTCCGAGAGCTGAGGGAAACTCTGCCAGGCTCAGCATCTCCACAGAAAGGGATTCCTGGGGTTGGGGCACTGAGGAGTCTGTTGCTCTTCAGGGCCTCTCCTCCTTACCTGGCCACAGCACGTTGAGGTACCATGACTCCAGAGAGCAAAGGCTCACAGATATTTTTCTGATATCCCAGAAACTTGGGGCTTAAAGCAACCAGGATTTTCTGAGGGAGCAGGTACGTGGGCTGCTCAGGCTTTGCCCAAACGACCTCAGCCTTCCTTCAACTGCCAGCCTTTCCCAAACTTGTTCACTTTTCAGTGGGATCAATAAACAAAATGAGCAAAGTAGAGCAGATGGGATGTGCGTGCAGGGTTGGATGGAAAGAAGGCAGGGGCCTTTCCTTCTGGCTACAACACAGCCTTAGCCTGAGAAACCACATCCCAGAAACCTCAACACAGGAGCTGTTGGATTGGGACTGCTCTACTCACTTCTCGGCTGATCCCAGCATACCTCTTGCATGAAGGCAGTTTTCTGGCTGCTTTGTTCTGCCTGAATTGATGATAATTAGGTATCGGCATATATATTGTGCCATACAGTGCTGCTTGAGTAATTCCCGTATGGATTTAATTAATTAAGCTAAGTGCAAATGTGTAAATTCTGTATTTGTAAAAGTAAAGTGCTGGATTCCATTTTCAGAAAGATTTTATTCTCTGGAAACTGTTAATACATTTCCACTGCTATCACACTTTAAATGAACTCATGAGTTAAGAACAGTGACAGAGAATAAATTATCATACAGCTGGTAGGAGCAAGATAAATAAAAGGATATACATAAAAAATAAATGGATTCTGTCCCTGTATATGTGGAAGAACCAGCCCTTGATGATGAAAAGCTATTAACTAGCTTAGTGTAATTAACTGTTTTAGTGTTGCTTCAGGGAGAGGGGTTTGCAGTTCTTCCTTTGAAGCCAAGTGTCACAAGCATGTGCGAGTGTGGTAACAGCTCTTCTGCACTGAGAAACTGCTGAGGAAATGTACAGAGGAAGAAGGTGGGGGAATCTGGGGCAGAAGGGTTGTTTCACTCTTAATTCTTCTGCATCTTTTTTTCTGTAGCCAGCTGAAAGAGATTGCCAGTGAAACAGTGAACTTGAATCTGCATCTGAGGCTCTGAGCATCACCTTGCAATAATCTCCAGGACAGTGGGAAGGTCGCTCTCTGTGCATCTCACCCAAGGTCAGTCATAAGCACCCAACACAGGGAATACAGGCAGACCTCTTTGCAATTCTGGCAGTGCAAACTGGCTGGAAGAGGTACAGGAACACCCCATCTTGCTTTGGTGGCTGGGTATACCTAGTGACCACAGCCCCTGCAGTCTGAGGACATAGCTGTATTTACTGAGGACTCAGCACAGTTTTTTCTCATAAGAATACGAAGCATGTGGGATGACAGTATTTGCTGGCATGTCTGCTGCTTATCTGTGGCAGCAAAACTCTCAAATGTGCAGACTGGTTGTGACTCAGGGACAGCATTTCAGAGATGAGTGTGGACCTGCGAGTACCATCAGCAGAGGAGGAGCAAACAGCTCAGTGCCCCAGCATGGAGAAGCTCTTTTGCAGGGCCCCATCCTGCTGGCCAGCTCAGGTGGCCTTGTCAATGGCACCACAGTCAATGGTTCCTGCCACCTTGTTGGCCCTGGGACTACCAGCTGCAGGGCTGCCAGCCTTGCTCGTCCAGCTGAAATGTAACACCATAACAGTAACACCATAACAGCAAGCAAACAGGGTGGGAAAAAAAAAAAAAAAAAAAAAAAAAGATTAAAACTCAGCCCAATCATCTTGTGATGCAGGCTGGGACACGGGCATGAGAGCGGGACAGCCCTTCCCAGCATCCTTGCAGGCTTAATCCAGTTTTCCTGTGAAATTGGACCCTAAAATGTATGGATCTGTTGCTATAATGAAACACTGATGCAATAAGGTTTATTTTCTAATCCTTTCCGGAGGGTCCACGTATGTTTTGTTCTCTGGCAGAGCTGGTATGGGAGGCTCCCTTCCCCTGCTGGTCACCTCTCCCTGTCCCTCGGCTGCTGTTCACTGTTTCCTTTGCCATAAGAAAGGAGTGGATCTGGGGACTGCAATGTCTCAGGCCAAAACGAACATCATCTTGACAATTAACCTGATTTCTGCACTTCTTCCAGCAAAACCTCCCCAGATAGTGAGGCAGCTCTGCATGGACCTGAGCCCCCAATCCCAAAGGAGACCAGGCCCTTCTCTCCCTCTGCTCCTCTTCCTTGCACCTCAGTTTCCTTCTCCACTCTCAGCAGTGTGCAGCACAGCACTGTGAACCTCTGCAGGCGAGCAGGCAGAAGAGCTTGCTAACAGAGATGCTATTTTGAGTCACCTGTGCTGATACTGGCTTTCAGGGTATGGTTGTGCCCCGGCAGGCTTGGGTTGCTTGCATCCTGGGGTTTCTGCTTTCTTTTTAAAGCTGTGTATCACCACGGAAATTGTCTGGGCTGCTCAGGGGGTGATGGGCTCAGGGAGGTGGCAGGAGGAAAGAGTGGGGTCAAGCTTGCCTCTCACCTGGGAACAGAGGTACCAGTCCAGGCTGTGAAAGCTGCACTGCAATGCAAGTGGGAACCAAAGATGCAGGTTGCGGGGGGGGGGGGGGGGGAGGGAATAATAATAATAATAAATATATATATATATATATATGGGGAACTATGAATAGTCTTGTAAGAAAGACCTGAATTTACTGCAATTTTGCTTCCCCCCGCCCAAGATATATAGGCACAGATCTTTGTGTAGCTTTTTTAGTTAGTTTGTTTAAATCCAGAAGATGTGCACGCAACTATCATTTCATTAGTGAAGTTTAATAAATGGATATCTGAAAGCACTTCCTGATTTTCTGCTGGAAGGCCCTACGGTAATGAAAAGTATTATTTTATTATTCAGTGTCATTGTTGGTGTGGGCTCTGAGGCTGGCATTGTGCTGAGATTTTCCTACTGAACAAAGCACTGATCTTATCTTTCCTTCTGCTGGTTTTTCTGCACTAGAAATTCCTCTGTATGGAAAGGATGGACTCAAGATTTAGTGGGATCAATAGGGATTTAAATGTAACTTGAGTGTAATATATCCAAACCAGCTTCTTGTGGCTAATTTCCAGGTTAAAATGTTTCCCTGAATATGTGGTTCTCCAGTCACCTGGATTTTTTCCTATTCTACATTTTGAACTCCTTAAGAGCAAATGATTTATTTCACTGATGTTTACTCCTGTCACTTTTCTTCCCAGGGCTCTCAAAAAAAGGTTGTGCAGAAGGGCACAAAATCCGTCCATAGAGAAGTGCTGGTCTTTGCCTATGAGGAGACGCTATTGTCAGGGAACATGAATAATCCTCTTCTCTTTTCTACAAAGGTCTGATCTTTCTTCCCCCATCTAAGATAAAACAGTCTGTCTGTCCTATAAATGCATAGTGAAGTGTAATTTCACATCAAATCTTTGTCCCATGGTCAGGTAATGTGATGCTCATCTAAAGGATAAGAGAGCTTGACAAGCTTCAGCTCACCAAAAAGGTAATGTTCATCACTGCCTGAATCTAATTTGAGCTTCCTTTCTAGTTCACTGTCCAGGGAAGGAGACATGAGGGACTGAATATGTAGAGGCCAGGCTGTTGAGGGACTTTATTACAAAGGACTAGAAAAAGAGGGCTGCCCTCTGTGAGAGATGGGGAATTTTGAGTCTCTTGTTTGTTATAAGAAAATCAAATGACACCAAAACAGCCTTGAGACTCTACAATAACGGTTAAAATAATATATATATTTTTGAGTTTAAAGACCCTTGCCCATACATGTGTGTTATGTTTTCTGTTGCCCTTCAGGGAACTATGGAGTTGTTAACCTGCTAGCATAGAGGAAAACTGATTAGTTAGTATGCCTACTAGGTTTTTTTATGTTTGGTTTTTCTAATATATAGATCAAACACATTTTGTTTTTTTTTTCATTTTCACTCTGAAAATTTGTATGGATCAATCTTATTGACCTTTTTACACTTTGACAAACTTTAATTAAGTCTCCTACACAAAATCTCGTGTAAAAGGAGAAAAGCTCAATATCATGAGTGGTTTTGTTTATAGCCCTCTGGACCAAGGACGCCCAAACATTGCCAAGACCTTATTGATCATTTATGAGTCATTTGTTCAAAGGTTATATCCTCCACAGATGGTGGATATTTTTTTCTTGGGGTCTGCAAAGGCAGTAAGTTTCCATTTTCTGCTTAGGTCAAGACGAGATGGCATCCTCTGACAATGGCAGTCACAGAACTCTGTGCTTCTTATTAAAGATGAAACAGGATTGAAGAAACCAGCAGGGCTCTGCTCATGATGCTTTCTAAAGGTAATGGGCTGAATCTTCTGTACATTGGCAAAGGTTTATTAGCTTCAGTGGAGCTACTTGTTTTGGCTGGGGATCTGATGTTTACCCTGTGCCTCATTTAGGGATATATATTAAAAAAAAATCACACACACAAAAAGGGAAAAAAATAGAGAAAAAATACTCAGTAGTGAGAACATTTAAAAGCTGTTTCATCAGGCATCTATACAGTGCAGGTGTAAAACCTATGGTGAGGATGTTATTGCAGAATACTTTGCATTCAATAAACTTATGTCACGCACAGAGATGTTTGCTCACTAATTCTCCTTCCAGAGGGAAAGGCAAAATTTGACTCACTGATTATAATTCCTTAAAGTACATGGAGGCTTGTGAGCAAAGTGCTGTCTATAAATTAAACAATAACAGTAATTCATGTGGAGTATGGCAGCCAGGCTGTGACTGAAGGATGCTGTCTGATGTGCTCCCAGCACATGAACCTTTGATCCTTGCCAATCAGATTAGGAGCAGCTTTTAAAACAGTCACATAGCAGGATTGCCAGAAAGGTTTATCATAATGATTAGGGAGCACATAATTAAAGCCACTCCCAAACTCAAAACGCATTCTCAGCAGACTTCAGAAACTCTAAAATGCTTGTTTATTCAATAATTACAGAGCATAATTATGGTAATGAGGTTAGCTCAGATTTACATATTAGCAATGCATTTTAATGATCTGATTATACAAAAGTGAGATACAATAGATTAAATTTTATGTGGAAAATTTGTTGCCAGACTGGAATCAGGAAAAAAAAAAAACAATAAACAAAAAAAGCCCACACAACAAATAGATTTATAAGAGCTCAGGGAATTACCATGTAATAAATCCTATGGTTGTAATGAAATAACTAGAGCAGAAAAAAATTCAAACCATTGTATGAACAAAAATCCCCAGCTGCAGGACTACTGCTGAGTGACATTAAAGAATATAGGTTTTCTTTTCTTCAAACTATTTTTAAAAAAAATCACCAAATGGGCTACAGAGTCCTTGGAGACAATTTTGTGAAGAACAGTCACTGTTTTTGTTTCTGAACAGTGAAGTTAGCAAGTCTAGATAAAGGAAATGACCCTCCTGTTTTCTCACCCAGCTCTCATCTTTTCTTTCATCTGTCTCATCTTTTCTTCCTTTCATCCAGCTTTTGCTTCTCTTGCTTTCATTCAGTGGTGTTCTCTCAAAAAGCCCTGCTATGTTTTCTACCAATAAAATTTGTATTTCTGTCTGTGGTTGGAGTAATTATATTTTCTTTGTGTGGCTTTTTTTTTTTTTCTTTCTCAGGCTCTGTAAAGCTTTTTGAATTTTATTTTAAAGGAACAATTCAATTCCTTTAATCTTTGCTTTGGTAATACAGTATTGTCTTTGACTCATTAAATGTCCCTCTTTTGTTGTTTTAAGAGGTTAGTGATTTATTTTGTGCAGCATTGTAGCAAATTGGATGATCCTTAAGTCAGGGAAATCAAAGCATGTGATGCACTAACTGGCAAAGGGGGATAACATGCTGAAATATTCTGTTTGTGTATGATGGGCTTGATCTATTTTTTTATTTTTTTTTGGTAAATGATTACAACGTTCAGAGGTATAGTGTGAATAATAGTGAAATTAAAATGTGAGAATTAAACAATCCTGAGGATGCTGAGACTGAGATGGTGATGTTCTCTCTCCACCAGGCAGAGCAATACATGCTGCTTTGTCAGCAGGATTCAGTCCATGTCCCAGTTTAGCTCTGCTGGATGTACCCTCAGCTCCAGCTCCTTGCTCTGGGTTCAAGGACTGCCTAACCACAGGAGCTTCTGTGCTGAACAAACTGCTGAGCAGACAGGGACAGAGGGATATGGCGCTGTGTAAGAAACAGTAGTTTTAGTAACACTGGTTTGATACCAGATCCCAATTGCATCCTGGGACACCCAGCCCTGTCCCGAGCTTATCACAGCAGCCATTAGAAGCTCCCATTTGCATTATAAATCAACAAATGCCAATCTGAACCATCGCTTTCAAAAATATTTGCTCTGAAGTTGAGTGGCCAAGTCTGAAAAACAGAGCCCTTATGTTAAGTAAATTCTTGTACCTCACTTAAGAACGACAGCATCCTTGTACCTTCTGGGGTGCATTCATTTGTAGTGGTCTGGCTTGTTGGATGAAGAGGGAGAACCAGTAAACTCCTAGGAAGAAATGGAAAAGTAATTTTAACCAGGTTCAGGTTAATCTTGTTTTTAAGCATCCATATTGTCAGTTCTCATTCTTTCCATCAGTAAATGGATACCACAGAAATGTTTTTTACTGGTGCTTGGTTCCACACAATACTACACACACATGCTAAGCTTCTGTTTTATGCACATCTTTATAATTTCATGAAAAATCAGATCCCCATGAGGCAGTGTTTCCTAACTGGTCCTTTGCCGAGCCCTTATTACAGTATTTTTTAAATACACTTTTTTTTTTTGAGTTGCACCAATAATGTTATTCGTTCTTTAATACACCAGCCTCTGAAAATCTATTCTTTGAAGTCCATAGGCAAGAAGACTTATGGTGTTTGTTTTGAATATAAGATTTTGTAATTTCTTTAGCTTGTTTACATTTCTTTTCCCCCAGGAAATCATTTCATCCTTGTGTATCAGCACACCAGGGATGGACTTGGCCAGATCTTGCATTTTCTTTTTGCGAGAGAGGGAAACATGCTTGCACTTTTCTTTATTTGTGTTCAGGTGTCCTGGTACAAAGCTAATTGCACTGCTTTCTGGGATTGTTTGCCCATGTTTTAGGGTTTGCTTGCTGTTTGCCCTGTGTCAAGGAAGAAGACTGAATTTGCTGTTTACACTGTTCTCTCACTGTGCTGGACAGGGAGCTCTCAGATGCAAGGTGCGATGCTTTGACTGGCATATTGTTGTATGGGACTGTATTAAATGAGCGAGTAGCTGCTTTAACTCGTTGCAGCAGCACTGTGAGAACTAAACCAGCTCTGCTCCAAAGGCCTCTCATCTTTCATGTGTTATAATATTTTATTCATTTGACAATAGTCCCATAAATTTCCCCATGAACACCTCTTCCTCTCTTTGGTATTGTTAATATTAAAGAGTTGACTAACTTTGGGTTTAGCATTGGACGTTGCCCTTGATAAAACTCAATGCGAAGTATTATTTACATTAAAGGTTTCTGTTTCCTACTGAAATCAGTAGCAGATGACTCACAAAAGTGCAAAGATGGCAAAAAGCCCCTGCTTGTGAAGAGCAAGCTCTTTATTTTCCTTCTCCAGAGCACCTTGCAGGAACAGCTCTGGTGGTTGTCCTGGAAGCAGCTTCATTGTCACGCATTCAATGCAACCTTCCCTTTAACAAAAGACGATACATTTCTTTCTCTCTCTAATTAAAGCTTAGACTTCAAAACATTGTATATTGTCTGGGGCTCCAACCATCTTCTAAAAGAAGAAGAATAACCCTTTCTTTCGGAGGAAAAGATCTCAATGCTATCTATACTTCATGGATTTTGAAGTCAGCACATGAGCATTGTGAGTTGCATAAATCCGATGGATATTCTGTGCTTCAACACAAAAACTTGTCACCCAGGACATTATTGCCTGAGGCTTGTAATAGAGAAGCTGCAAGCCCCTGCCAGACACGCTCCAGACATACTGATATATCTTTGCAATGTATTTTTACTGTCCAAATACTAGCTAGATAAGTTCATGTAAAAGTCACGCAATAAAAATATCTCCATGCCGGGCTGAGGATAGTCATATCCGTTCTTTTCGAAGTCAAATATAAATGATACTGCTCATTAAAAAAACCTCCCTGCTGTGTTGCCCCAGCCTATTTCTCTTGTCCTATGACTCTAACAACGTTCATTCTTCTGTTCTATATTTGCCGTTTTGAGGACGCTGAGGGTAGAGGAGAGATTTCTGCTTCTTCATCTCCATATCCTGCTTGTGGGAATGCTATGGCACGCATTTTTTCCGAGCCAGCTTGGCTGACTGGTTTCTTGTCAAGCCGTGTTTGTTGAGCTCCTCAGCTTCCAGATCCCCCTTCCTGGGAAGGATTTGATTATAAGGAAGATGGTGGGACTTCAGGCCATGAAAAGTAATTGAGCTTTCAGATCTTTCCTCTGTCCATGAACCGAGTTTTGTGAGTCCAGCACATTAGCTCTGCTGACTTTGAGTGAGGCTGGTTGATACCACCTGGTTAACTGTAATTGGCAGTGAAACATTTTTGTAATCATTTTGGTATGAAAGTTGCTAGACAAGCAATAAATTACACCATGTTGTGCTTTATGAAACACATGAAAAACTTAGTGAAAGTAAAACAACTCTATAAATCCAGCTCCTCCATATCCAAAGCATGTGCTTTCTTGCAAGGTGACTGGTGAAATGCGTGTGCCTCTCAGCATTGTTATTAGGAGGAATAGTTTCCCAATAACTCAAATATATGTGAGAAATACACACACACATATAGACAGAGTAATAGATCACTTCTCCGTACCTTCAGAAAATGTTACCTTTTTCTCTGCCCTGAGATTTTAGGTACTGCTCAAAGGGCATGCAGAGAAGGGGAAGACTTCTCAAGGTGAAAACTGGGCTTGTGGGGCTCTGCAGCACCTGCAGGTACAGGAGCCTGACCCTTCCTCAGGCTGCAAGCTGTGTCCCCAGGTGAGCAGCACCTCTCCCTGCAGGCTCCCAGGTGGGCACTGGCACTAGTTGAGCTGCTGGTGGGTCCTGAACTGGCTGAGCTTCTTCCACTCTGCGTAACCAACCCACAGTTGCTCAAATGAAATAGTAATAAATATAATCTGTGATGAGGGCTTCCTTAAAGCTCGGGCTGTGGTGATGGGGAACGCTTCCCAAGAAATGAAATTGCTGATCTAGGTGACTTTATATTTTAAAAGAAAGAAAATGCATTCAGTGAAGTTAGCAAACAGGGATGTGGTGGCTCTGTAGCCACAGGTGTCAAATGCTCACTGCCTTGGAACTGCCGAGCCTGTTCGGGGAAGACTGGCATGGACTTGCCTTTCTAGCTGAAGGCAGGAGGGTGGGAGAGCCTCATGGATGTGTGATGTTGAAAACCAGCGCCATGTAGATTTTGGGGTTTAAATGAATGATGATAACAAATTCACCAAGGATATATGTATGTGAATTTTTAATTGATTTGTGTTACTCAATATTAACATTTCTCAAAACACCAGAGAACCAACAAGGGGGAAGATTTCAGCCAGTCTGCATCAGATATGTTCCAGTTGTTGACAATAAATACATATTGTTTCTCTTGTAATATGACTTTTTCTGGGTTTCTGCTAGTTCTGTTTCTAGGTGTGTAATTTATCTGTCTTGCAGTGACTGTGAGGGGAGTGGCAGGATCTGGCTGGGTGAGGTGAGCTACCTCCTTTGTGAGCACTTTGTTTTCAGTCTGACTCAGTGCAAGCCGTAACCCTGGCACCGAGTGTAAGGTCACAGCTTTGGTGACTTCAGCACATCACCCCAGCTCTGGGGAAGACTGGATCCTCCTAGGGACGAGGGAGACTGGAAACCGCCTTGCTGAAAATGAGCAAAATTGCAAATGGATGATGCTCTGTAGGCATTCCTGCCCAGAAATCTCATCCAGCTGAGATTTCATGTTAATTCTGTCAATAACGGGATATCACTGTGCGTACGGGTATCTCTGGTTTCTGTAGAGGGCATCTGAGGTGCAGGAGAGAAATGAGTTGCTGAAGGTCTCACGCAAGTCTTGCACTTAATCTGTGGAAGGAATCCAGCCACCCTTGTCCCCCATTTCCACAGTAACGTTTAAGCTTCAGGAAAGCTACAGAGTAGTAAACAACTGCTGGGAATAAATGAGCTTGTCATGCTAAGTGTACTCCTAAAGGGATGCTGTGCTACCTCTTTTTTCTTTATAAAAAACAGCTGGCCCACAGTGGCTGTAGTATCTAAGCCTAGGATAAAAGAGGATTGAAGTCTCCCAGTGCTAACAGGGTATCTCAAGCTGCCTTGTGGCCTGCAGGTGATTGAGAGCACATGTGGCTCTACTGCTAACAGCACACGAGCTGCTTGGTGAACTCTTTTTCCATTGGCAGCTTTCACTGCATAGGCAGGAGGTGTCTCTTCAACCAGTGCCTCTCAATCTGCCTTCTCCTCTCTTCTCTTCCATTGACTCAGGTTCAGAATCTGCAGAATGACACTGAAAGCACAGCCTAGGTAGGCCTTGCTGATCTGAGTAGTAACAGTGGGTTTATGGCAGAAACTCAGAGAAAGGAATTTCATTTCTTATTAACTCACTTTTTTTTTCTTTTTTTCTTTTTTTTTTTTTTCCTTCCTGCCAAAGATATGTGAAGAATAAGGCAGTAGTGGTAAGCAGCTGTGTGAAGAGAGGAAATAATGAAAGTTACTGCCCAATGAGAAAAGCTTTTTTGTTTGCTGAGTTGTTTGTGGCTTTCTTCTCGAGTTCTGTTGCTGTAATAATGGGTAACTGGTATAATAGTTTTTGTATTACATCTTGAAGCAAACAGTCATTAATTAGTCCTAAAATTTATATGCTGCTGTGTAGAGAGATTTTAATGTATTGTAAAGCAGAAGTAACTTTAACCAGCAGGGTATTTTCTATCTGAGCCAACACAACCTGTTCCATGCTAATGTCCAGTTTGCTGAATTCCTGGTTTTCCTAGATATTTCATTATCTTAGCACTATGTTTATAATCCCTACAATGTCTCATAAAGCAGGCAAATTGCATTAGCCTGCTTTCGTAGAAGAGCAGGGCCCAAGCTGAGGGTAGGTGCCTTGCGATGATTTGGGTGCCCTATCCAAAATGATGATCCTGAATGTCTGCTCAGCTGTCACTTAACCTTGAAGGTGGTTAATTCTTGTCATTAACTCATGTCTTTATTTTAATTTTGCTTTCCAGTACTAGGAGTTCTGCTTCGGTCCAGAGTGTCTCTGCTTTCATGGAACTGCAACAGTATGATCTCTGCTTGCTTCTAAGAGAAATAAGGAGCTGTAAGGTAGGACATTCTCCTATCTGTGGCTTCTGATGCACTCCTGGCACGTGCCCACTACGCACTCAGTGAATGCCTTCTGCTACAAAATTCATGCTGGCCTTGTCGTGCTTCTTAAGTATTGCACAGGCGATGTGGAAAAAAAATGCAGCATTCAGAGTCCTGCACCAAGGCCTGGCATGAGGTTGCAATACATGAATTTAGGAACGAATTAGTTTGTGGCTGTGCTTGTAAGGGACCTGCCTGGAGTCAAAGGAGAGTCTTTGGAATTACAGTGAGCTTCCTGGATCACCAAAATGTGACTTAAACTGTAGATCCATTTGTTTTCTACTTTTACATTGTGGTGGGTGATTTTCTTCTGTTGAATTCTGACTCCAGAAGTCCTGCTATAATGCTGAAAATAATAATAAAAACAAGCAAACAAAAAGCTGTGTCTACAGGAAAGGCTTTGGAGGAAGGGACAGCCTACAGGTATAATCTCAATTCTGTCTCAGCAAAGCCTGCCCAGGAGGGCTGGCTGCTTCTGTCTGAGAAGAAGGTGGAGCAAATAAGTTGTTCTCTCTGATGCCTTTCCCATGGCTTTTTCTAGAATTAGGTGGAAATGGGCAATTTGACATTTCCAAATGAAAAAGTGATTTAAAATAGGGCAGGACAGGATGCTTTGAGGCTTTTCACCCTTCTTGCTCTCTCTCCTCACAAGTATCCGTCTGAGGTGAGGGGTATGCCTTATGAGGTATGGGCAAAGGTGTGTGTGTGCATGAGGGGGCTTGAATACATCTCATTTCCAGGTTTATTTAGACTCAGGTTCATTCCCAGTTTCATTCTCTGGGATTTTCCAGGCTGAAATCCTTTCTGTCCATTTGACTGTTCTGGAAATGCAGGCTCCAAGCCATTTGAAATATTTGTCTTTAATCTGGATAGTACTTCCAGCATGCTGGGAGGACCTTGGTGTGGAGATGGAACACCCAGGCTGTTGCACAAAGAAATGTGCTGTGGGGAGAAAAACCCAGGCACAGATACATATACACATACACCTTCTAGTTGTTGCAGGCGTTAGGATGTGCTGTCCCCTGCTCAGATTGGTGAGGGGAAGTGCCAAACCCTTACTGATTAATTGTGATAGTTTGTAATGTGGGCAGTAAGATGACTTTATGGGATGTGGACCGAAGTTCACTTCGTGGTGTATCTTTGAACTTTTAGCACACTGTTAAGATCTTCAACAGAAAGGTACGTGCTGTTATCTATTTATTTATTTATTTATTTTACTGATGGTGGGCCACGTGACATTCTACATTGTGTTGTTTTATTCTAACTCTGTTGCAGTAAGATCCATAATGGCACAAAATTATTCCCTCACTCATTTAAAAAAAAAAAGTTGATTTCTGTTCTTACTGTGTATATGTATTTTAAAGCTTTTTGTTATTCCCTATTACCTTGGGGCTGGTATTGTTTGCTCCATTTGCATCCTGCTGAAATACTTTTTTTGTTTTGTTTTTCCTGAAAATGCAGAAGAAGCAGTGAAAGAGATTTGCTGCAAAAGCTGTGCAAATATTCAAATAAATCAGCCAGCTTCCTTGGCAAATACACTCTTGGTATTATGCGTCCCTTTTAACATTTCAGACATTATCTTTCAGTTTAAAAAAAAAAAAAAAAAAAGACTCCTTTCTGTGACATTCTAGAAGATTTTTCAGAGAACAAGTCTAATGGTGTTGAAATGTGGTACAATAGTTATTTGAGAACACAGCCTTAAGAAGGGGCACGTTCTGGCATTGCAACGTGTTTGAGATAAGAATGAAGCCCCGTGTCTTCAGCAAACAGAGACCGAGCTTAGTTTGAAGAAATGCCATGTGCAGCTTCTTTAAGAAACCACTAATTACACACCATTAGAAAATAAGGATGGGACTGCTAATCAGCTGCCGCTCCATATTCTAAAGTGTGTGTCGTGTTTGCAACTCTTGGAATTACTCTTTCAGCTATTTTCAGCGTTTTTCATTAACGAGATTGTCTACTCTTCCAGTTTGTTTACTTGAATAAAAAATAGTTTTGACTTCCATTTTATTTCATGAAGCTCCTGGGAAAACAGTTTATTTTGCAGTGATTTAAATAGTTACAATTAAATTGGGGCTTATCTAGCTGCATTTTCACTACCAATAGAGACTGGAGTGCCTCTTCTCCAGGGCAGAACTTGGCTTGAGACTCATGAGCAGAGCTATAAAAGGAAATGGGCTAAATGAGCAGCTTATCTTTTGTTACCTTCACAGACAGAATTAAACCTGTAAAGCTAAATCCCCCCTGGAATTAAGTAGTTTGGGAGAAAAAGAACAGAGAGAATTGCACAGTACCCTTGGTTATGGACTATTTAACAGCAGGGGCAGTTTATTTCTAGTTTGTAAAAGATTTTGTCTTTTTTTTTTTTTTTTTTTTCTTAATGCTCTCCTTTTTATAAATATGTTGTTCTTTTCTTATAAATGCTTAGTCACCCAGTCTCGCGGCAGCACCATGTGAAGAATAAAGTTCTGGTGCAGAGGGATGAGACAACAAGACACTAGCTGCTGCTTGGACCTGTAGGACTGTCAAAGTAGTCTTTGCTTCAGCTTCCCAGTCCCTAAGGTGGAGACAATTATGTGTTCCCATCTTTCTCTTCTGGGGCCCACAAACAGAGAAGACTTTCTGTGGTGTCTTTCACACTTTGCCTATAAAATGGTAGTATCTGGCAGCTCCAGTTCATCCCGGTTTGTTTGTGTGTTTTAGAAGTAGATTTAATAGGAAAACTACTGAAATTTTATCATGACAGAGCGTTCCTTGTGGTCAAGGATGGCAGTGCTTGAACTGCACAGGTCAGTTGCCTGAACAGAGTTAAAAGCAATAGCAATATCTTGTTGCACAGTTTGCAGGACCACTCAGCTCTGCTTGGATAATTGAGTTAATGATTCTCTTCCTTCACCTCTGACATGGCTCTGCCTTTATGAATGACAAACACCTTTGTGGAAGGGGTATCTCACAAAACATCAAGTGTCACAACAAAGTTACAATAGCTTTCTCAGTGTTCTTTCATTTGTCACCTAGCCTAGGAATTGTTGACCATGGTGAATTAACTAGATGTTTCTGCTGTTTTACTCTTTGTTACTGGTTATATTAAAAAATAAATACGAGTTCTCCATAATGTTTGTTTTTCCCAGAAATCCTGGCAATTGCTGGCTGCCATACAGAGGTGCACTGTGATTGATACAGCTTTTGCTTTGGTGCAGTGAAGGTCAGACCAGAATTTGTGAAGCTTTGAACAAGTGGGAAGGAGGTTTGCAATGTTAGACAGTCCAAGCATGTGTGTTTATTCATCAGCAGCACTGGTATTACCTATACCTGAATAAATGTCAGTAGGTGCTGTAACATCTTTACTGAAAGACTTTGAGCATGTTAAGCTTTGCAGACTTTATGTTAATTGTCTCAAATGTGACCCTTACTAGGAATATCTGCTTGGAACTATGTAAAGGAATGGGAGAAAGGGGCCAATTGTTAGATACTTTTTGCAAATACATCTGAGAATTGCACTGCCATCTTTTTTTTTTTTTTTTTTTTTTTTTGACACGTTCAATCTGTTGCCCCATTCTTTCTGAGCAGATCAATGAGAGAATGAATTTAATTGTGCAGCTTTCCTTTCCCTTGCTGCAGGTCTGTGGAAGGGATGCTTATACACCCATCAGCCTTGCTGCTCCCTTTGTCCCTCTCCCCTGGCTGCTGCCTTGCCTTCTGGGTTTGCAGGCAGCATGGCAGATGTTGATAATGGACTCACCCCTCTGTCTGATGTGATTTTCATACAACATTTTCCCTATGACTTGCCTGACCACCCTGAGAATTAGCTGACCTGAGCAGAAAGTAAAGGGCAGCTAATTCCCTCTTTTTGACTTGTTAGAGAGCACAATTACACTAACTGTGTTCGTTTGGAGGGGCAAGGTGGCAAAGAGAAATGCCATACGAAGATTGTTAGGCAGGAATATAAAGTGGCAGAAGGCCAAGCAAGCTTTCCACAATTAATCTCTTTAGGGAAGATGCCAGCCTGAATGCTTGTGTACTCTCCTCTGTTTGCTGATTCATGGCTGGAATAAGTATCAGCCTTTTTTTCTGGCTGAAGTTAATGAGAAGGAAAGGATACTGGCACTATCGAGAAAGTAAAATGGAGCCAGATTGAATCAACAATATAGAAATCCACGTGGGGTAGCCCTGATGCTTGCTTGTGTTTGGCTCTGACTTCCAGTTGTTACTTCCCCTGCTTGCAGTATTCAAATAGATAAAGATTATCCCTGACTTCTTGTTGGTGATTGCATGCACACCATGCCTTAGCATGTGAAACTCCGTGCTTGAGGTGAGGAGCTGGTTACCTGCTATGCACCGGAGTGAGGCACCACATAGGCTGGTGAGCACAGTCACACCCAGAACCTCTTCAAAATTAAATTAAAGATAAGTGGTACATTTGGGATGAACAGGGTGATACATTTTAAAGAATCCCCTGTGGCTTGCTGAAGAGGAGACTGTGCTGGATTTGGACTTCTGGAGGAGTGAAACACTGGCAAATATCCTTAAATCCCTAAAATATGTGAGACAACTAAATTGAGGGTTTGGGGAACCAACTAGCAAAAACCCACAAGAGCACTTCGCAGATCAGAACATGATAAAGGGCTTTTAATTTTTTTAACAAACTTTTCTTGTTAACTCCTCTAAAGAAAGAAGAAGGACTGCTGCACCGAAACTGTGGAAGTCACTGGCTGCAGTGGAACAGCAGAGAGATGATGCGGGCTTTGTCAGTCCAGGGGAAGGAGATTAAGGAATAAGGAGCTCCTGCCAATTCTTTAATGAGGATTTTTTACTTTAATTCCATTCCTCTAAACTGTAAAACTAAGAATAATAAGAGCCTTCAGTGTTCCCTTCAAAAGGTGGTTAAACAATGTAGATCTTTTTGGCTATGTGGGGTCTGCAGAGGGGTGGGAGCCTGTGCTGTCGTGCTACCTCCGCTTCCTCCCTCTGTGTCTGGGCCTCAGATGACACGGCAATGGCAGAGTGGGATGAAGCTGTTTACAACACTGCCAAACACTGTGCCACCAAAGGTACTTCACTTCTGCTCGGGTGCCTACTTGACTTTTTGAGCACATAAGGGACTATTATTTAACCAAAGAAAATGAAGTCCCATTTGCCTTATGTTCTTGAGGATTCAGAAGAGCATTTAGTACAATTATTGCTAGTACATTGACAAGCGGTTCTGAGTGATCTGGATAAAAACATCTGCAGTGCTTTCAGTCAATGTAATAGATTAAGATGATAAATCCAACAAGGCCTGCCTAGCAAAGCTAGCACTGAACTAGCATTCTTTTTTCTCCCTTAAGAATTGCTTCCATTGATGGATAATCTTCGTAGAACAGGAAGCTCTTAAATCTCCAGACAGTGGCTAATAGATGCAAATTTGGGACCGTCATATGCAGTGAACTAATAAGCTTGGCTGATCAGGGAACACGACAAGTGTGACACTTTATCAAGCAGTAAAAGCTGATTAGTTTGTGCATGTTTGGCTGTCCATATGCCTTGTTATTAGAAAGGTTTAAGATAGTTCTAATAATTGGAATGGATGTGAATTCATTTCCTTCAACATAGAAAAAGGAAGAAAGAAAAAAGAAAGTGAATGCAAAGCATTGATTTTTCACCCTTGGAGTGAAACAGATTGAGCAGAGTAATCCTGGAGGAGTCAGACTAACTGGATCTCTGGCTGCAAGTGTAAGCTGAGCAGCAAGAGCTGTTTCACCATGCTGCAGTTTGGGGTGGATCTGAGAGGAAAAGGTGGAGGAGATGGAAAAGGTGGAGGAGATGGCATTATTGCAAAAGTCCCCCCAAGGCTCAGCTGTGATACATAAAGGGGTCAAGTGACTATGGTAGCAGCGTCAACCATCAGGAAGGAAAAAAGCCATGAGTTGCACTGATGTTGTTTATAGATAAACACTCTTAGAGCCAGAAATAAGTCATTTTATAGCAAACACCTTGGCCAATCGTGCAGCTTATCGTTATGCCTGGAAAGGAGTCCTTCATGCCATAAAATATCACTTGGGTACAATCAAGGTTGTGCTGTCCTTGTCTATCCTGGGCTGATTGAGGTTGTTACTTTTTGTATGTTTTTCATCCAAGTTCTGCCCTGTGGAGGAATTTTTGAGTACAAGGCAGTAAATAAAATAATCTCAACCCACTGAACATTGCACATGATCCCAAGAGGGTTTAGGCATAAAAAAGATTCACAAAGTTCTAAAAATCTTTGTGAGGCACTGGAGAAGGAAACTGCCGTGTAGCAGGACCAGGGCACCTGGGAAGACAGAAAATAGCTCTGGAGAATCTCCTAGCATCATCTATGATTACCAGGGGAGTGAAAAACAGCCCTGTAGTTCATACAGCAATTTGGGTTAGGGAATTTCAGGTGAGCCTCAAAATTCACAGCTCTCTGCCCATAATAATTTAGAGCAAATATCCAGCTTCTTTGTTATATTTCCTTTTTTTTTTTTTTTTTTTTTTCCTGGTCTGTTACAGAGCAGTATGTGTCTTGTGGCAGATGGTATGGGCTTAAGATATAAGGGAACTACGCACTCTCAGAGAGGTTTCATCCAGGAGCCTATGAATAAGGTTGGAGGACATGGCTCTCCTTGAGCTGAACCAGTAACACCAGTGTGAGAAGCTGAAGAATGGTGCTTTGGTGTGACTCAGGCAGCAGATCCTACATTTCATTTATGGAAAGTTTTTAATTTTGGTGTCCCTTCTGACTGACTCTAGCTAGGAACTACTGTTTTCAACTCTGTTCGATGGAGATTGCAGCCTAGTTCAGAGAGTTTCATTGTGAACCTCGAGGAACCTGCAGAAGGATGTGGGAGGAATCTGGATTCCAACATGAGTGACTCCACTCTGCCTGCAGGTGAACGGAGCAGAAAGCAATTTTAAGCTTGGTGAATTTTGCTGTCCCTGTGGAAGTTTTCTTACTGCACAGATAGGATCCTGGTTTGTTCTATGAAAATTCATAAAGTCCTTGCTTAGGCCATGTCCTGAATAAAAGTGGTGGTGTCTGGAGGAAACCTGTTCTGTAATCATGGGGCATTCTTAAAAGTGCTTCTCTTTCTGAAATCAGCTTTGGCTGATTCAGCACGTTCTTTCTCTGAACCTCTGTGACACTGAAGTCAATAATGCATTCACCCCAAAGTGCGTTTCTGCACCTGTGTGCTATTTAGGCATCTTTCATTTGTAATAATAGACATGATTTGAACATGAGAACAGCCTTTTTCCTTCGGAGGCAAGCTGAGAAGTGTTACATCACGGATGATGAGGCTGGCTCATCAGTAGTACAAACAGTAAAAGCTTGCCACCTTCCCATGGCCCAGCAGTGAATGAGGACAAATTGGTTATCCAGTACTGCTTTTACTTTTGTTCAGAGCAGTGCATTCTCCAGGGGGCTACACCAAGGGCATGGGGCTACTCCGGGATCATCCATTTTATACCTTACACATTCTTGATTCTGTTGGATCTTTCTCCTGCAGTTCTGACCGTGGCTGCAGTGATGCAGGAGTGCTGGCCAACATGCCATACGGAGTAATGAATTCACGGGTCTGTTTCTTGGAAAACAATGTTTTGTTTTTGTTCCTGTTAATTCAGTGTTTGAAATGTCACAGGTTCACAGTTCCGGCTAGTTAATGTACCCTTTATATCCACCAGGAAGAGAGGAGGAGCAGCTCTTGCTACTGAAGTGCACGTTTTGTCATTCCGTCTCTCACTGTGAGTCTTCACCACTTCACAGTAATTCTCAGAAACACTGTCAGCAAGGACACCAGAAAGCCACTCAGTTTGCTTGAGGGGCTCTGTGTTTTTCTGGATTTGATTACTTGTTCAATATGTACTACACTAAATCAGATCACTTGATTGTACAGATATCAGATGAAAACCCCCTCGTATACTCCACCAGCAAAGATGAGATTAGACTAGAATTCAGATACGTGCTCAGTGCTGGTCTAAATACATGCTGCTACTGTTTATCAATGCTAATAGTACACCCTTTCTGTCAAAGTTCTATTTCAGTGGAAAGTAACTTTCTGGTGATTTCCTTTTTATCTCCATAATGTTCTTTTGTTGAAACAAATGGAAATTTAAATTTATCTTTTTGACAAAAATGCTGACGTCCTAAAGAGAAAATTATCAAAGAGAATTAAAAGTTTTTAGAGAAAGTTTTAGTCCCTTGGCCTAAGGCCAGAATCGGTCACTTGGATTCTCTGGCCTGACACACAGTGTTTTTACTCTAACTCCTGCTTTGTAGTTTTGAAGCGATCTTATCCCATATTCTAGGATAACAGGTGGATGTAAAGAAGGACCAAGATGTAGCAGCAACATTTGCACAGCAAGTACACAAGCTAACGTTATACAGAGGGACCCAAACGTACTGACAATATCTCACTTGTTATTTACCCAAGGTTACCAAATACCATTTTGAAATCTATTTTATTTGTGCCGTTAATCTCTAAGTCATTGATATTGCACTTGACAGAATATTGAAATACACTGTTATAATCAAAAGGTTTAAAATACATGTGACTGAATAGCAGCTTAAATTTCAGGAATAAAAGATCACACAGAGTTAGACATCTGAAACAATGCCAGGTGTCTGAACAATGTTACATGTTGCATGGGTCTGATGCCATGTTCTTACATAGTGTGATATTTGATTGATGGCCTCTCTGGGAAAGTTCTCAAAGCAGACCCTTCAGTCCTCCCTTAATTGTTCCTTTATTTTTACTTTTGTTCAGACGCAGTTTTCCTGTACACCTGTGAGCTCCCATTACTCAGTCTATAGGTTTTTGTATAGCTCGTGAAACGTATTCATTTCTGTTGCGATAATTCAAGTCTTTAGGCATGTAACCTTTTCAAACCGCACAGGCCGTCGAGTCTTTGAAAACTGCTGGACTTTTTAAAGTATGGGTTTCTTTACAGCTTGGCTTTTGCTTCAGAATTAACAGGTAGGCTTCCTTCTGTGTTTTGCACAGAAGCTCCTTTCCTTGTTGCTAGGAATAACCTTGGTTTTGGGTTGCAGCCTGAGCAAGTACAGCTTTTTCTCTTAAGTCAGACCTGAGGTGTTGGTGTTGCTATGCAGAGAAGGAATTGGAGCCTTTCTGCATCACCACCCCAACTGCAAAGCTGGTGATGTGTGCACAGTCTGCTCTAGAGTCACGGGTGGGCTGGGGCAGGGCTGTGGAAAAGATAAAGACATCAGAAAGACAAAGTTTCTGCAGGCAAAACAGAAGTAACATGTAATAAGCATAATAATGAGACTCTTGGCATCACTTTCCTTTAGGTTTGTTCTGGAGGTTCGTTTTGGCTTTGTTACTCACACTGGTGGAGTAACAACACAGAACTGTATTCCCTGCTGAGAGTGTGCATTTCCCAGTGTGTTTATATGTTCATGAAGTTTTTGGCACAACACGGGATCCTCCAAAGAGGAAGCAAAATTAGAAGTTGCATTGAGAGTAAGAAAAACCACTGACAGGTGTGAATACATGAGGTTAATTATGGAAAAGAACTGGTCACAGAGTGTGACATACTGCATAAAGCAAGGACTGAAATTATAAAGGACCTACAAAGATAGAAAGGAGTCATAAAATAAAGCATTACTAAAGAACTGAGGTGGCTGAGGGTAGCAGTGATTCAGGACACAGCTTTTTTTGCTAGATGTCTGAGATAAATTTGGCTCATGTATGAAAATTGACTGAAAACAGTAGCTGAAATGAATCACACGAGGGATTTTCTGATCTCATTTGTAGTGGCTTGTATTACTGCATTGCGTTGAAGATCTTTGTGGTAATTAAAGGAATGAAAATGAAGAGTGAATAAGCAATTGGGTGTGAACACAGCACTCATTTTGGATGTGTGTGGTTCACCTAGACTTGCTAGGAGTAGTTTTACAAAAGTAAGCTAGAAGAGGTTTTAATACTACCTCTTGTTTTATTTTTCAATTAAAAATGAAATGAAGCCCTTGGGTTACTTCATCCCAATTCTCTCTTCAAACTGTAGTTTGGCCCCCCATGGACCTAAAACATATGGTGGGTGTGGAAGTCTCAGGTAATGGCACATCCAGGGGGACCTTCTTAATGTCCCCTGGCAGTACCTCACCCCCTCAAAAAATAAATCTGTAAATTAGTGCTAATCTAAAGCTGCTGTTAAAAATGTATCTCCTCCTTTTTGCTGAAAGTTCCTTCAGTTCAGGGTAGTGTTAGGGACTGGAGGATTTTACTCAGCCTCCCTGTGGAATCTCCAAAATCCATTAGCTGCAAAAAATGTCACAATTTTGGAGGTCTCTGCCACAAGTATAAAAATGTCCTCTACCAAAATAAAGTGAGTCCCACAGCCCACTCAGGGCTTAGAGACTGCAACGAGTGCCAAGCGATAGCTTTCATGTGTGTATTTCTCATTTGAAGCTGATTCTCCAAAATGTCCCTTGTTTCAGCTGAAAAATTTCTTTAGTCTCTAAATTGTCCTTGACTCAACAGTGACATTTTCAAATCAGGTAAAATTCAAATCTAAAGGAAGACATTTACGGTTTTCTAAATATTTAACCTCCCCTTTCAGATTTCATATTCTCAGTTTAGGCCATTTGTCGCTACTCATTTATTTTATCCTTATTTCTGTATCATAAAGTTCAAGGCATGTGTAGGGAAAAAAGGGAGTCCCAGAATGGCCCTGAACGGTGCGTTTATTACAGACCATCGCTGCAGTTGTTTAAGTCATTGTATTTTAGGGAGCAATGATCAGGCACTTTTATCACCTTCTTTCCTTATACATCAATGTACCCTGCAGGGACACCGTCTGTCATATGCCATCGGATTGTGTGTAAAGATTCCCTCTGACTGCCTTACTTGGGGAGCTGCACTGGTTGCCCTTGGGTCTCTCAGTGGAGCTTCAGATGCTGGCTATGATCCCCGAAGCAGTAAATAGTCTGGCACTTCTCTGCCTGCACGATAGTGCTGCAGCTGCTGGTCAGCAGAGGGTACTTGAGCCAAGAGCCAATTGTCATAAAAGGGAAAAGCTGCTCTCTGATTTGGGGATGCACTCCCTCCTCTGGTCCCAGATTCGGTGAAAGGCTTTTTTGGACACAGCATGTGCTTTCCAAATAATAAAGGATGAGGAAGGGAAGTCTGTAAGGGAGTGGCAGAGAAACTTGAAAACTTTCAGGTGTTTAAAGTCAGCAGTATATCACAGCACTTCTCAGCTGTCAGGGTCAGTGCTCCCCAGCTGCAGGCCATGGGGTGAGCTTGTGAGAAAACTGCTTACACCTGAGAATAAGCTCCCTCACATTGAAAGGTGTGGAAATGGGCAGTGAAGTGATGGCAAGAAGCCATCTTGCACCACTCCTTGTAAGTTGCTTGAAAATGGAGCCATTTGTCACCCACAAAACAGAGGAGACAGCAAAATGAGGTGGGTGAAAGCAGGGGCTGCAGTGTGGGTGAGCAGCAGCTGCCACGGGGATCCTGGGCATGCAGGGGGCATTGGCATGGGGATGTTGATGTGATCCTGGCCATGTAATGCCGCTGCTGCTGCAGGCTGATGTGTCACCCTGAAAAATACAATGCGTGGAAAGTGTCAGCTAGCCAGTGCCCTATTACTGCAGTGGGGTGCAGAGGGAAGCCAAGAGTTTGGAAGAAAAGGAGAGGGCTCTGCAGGGTTGCTGGCCAGCCTCTTGGTCTGGGCATAAGAGCTGCAAAGGAAAGTTTACTGCTCTTCAGCAGCTATCCTCTGGGAATCAAAAATGCTTAACAAGAGTGCATGCTGCAAATATGTCCTGCTCTTCTCCTCAGGAGGAAATGCAAGCGCTGTGACCATTGCAATTGCTTGCTCAAGGTCAACATGGAGTAAAAATCTGGAATCGCAGTTCCATAACTGTTGTTGCATCTCTGGGAATTTGCTACACACACTAAGAGCTCGGTTCTATGAGTCAGTCATAATAATGGAATAAATACTGAATTGCAAAAAAATAATTAGTATTTAAAGAAAATCATGGCACTCTGGTTTATCCATGAGAATGTGACTGCAAAAAGCCTGTAAAAAAGAAAGCCCTAACCTTTTATCAAATGACACAGTGTGATTTGTAATTAGGTAATAGCTGTTGTCTCCTGACAACCTGAGATGATTTCCACCAGATTATTGTGGGATCAATACTAGCTGAATAATTAAAATTCAATACTGCTATGTCTTTATCAATAGCACTGTAGAAATGATATATGACAGATTTAATTGAATTTGTCAGACAGTTTGGCTACATGCATAGATCAAGGGGATATTTTTAGAGTTTTGTGTTTCATTTCTGATTATACTTACCTTGTACCTTTTAACATTCATCGTTACATCGAAGCATTAAGACTGCTTGCTCAGGGAGCACTGGAAAACTGTAAATAGTGACCCTGAGTTTATGCTGAACTTTAAGTCTAAATGTTAAGAGTCTTAATGCAGACTTTCGGTAATTACTTCAGGGTACATGTTAAAAGGCAAAACAGTGACAAAGTGGAGGCAACCAAGCGTTTTGTTTTTTGTTTTTAATCATATCTGGTTTGTTAACTCCTTTATTACTAGCCCAACACCAGCTAGTCAGCTTGTATGTCATTCATCTACACCAGAAACTGGAGGTATGAATAGAGGATGGTGGAAGGTTATATGCATTCATTGGGCATCCGGCGTTAATGCTTTTCTCTTTTTTTTTTTTTTTTTTTTTTTTTGGGGGGGGGGGAGCATTTTACATTTGATAGCTATATGAAGCATGAATGGCAGTGTTTTGATTCTGAGCAGCCAAAGTAAATGTTGTATTCTTTATGAGTATTTGAGCACTAACATCTGGTTATTACTCTCTGAAGAGCTGGCCGTTACCGAGACGAAATAGCAAGGCACCTTTTATGTCGCAGCACCAAGACACACTGGAGAACAGAGAAGTAGCATTTCCACAAATTGGTCATAATTTCCTAGGATAAAGATGTGTATCTGTTGTTGTTTATTTTGTGCTGATAAACCATACTGTGCCGTGAATTCTAACATGAGGTTTTAAATAATTAGCAGTGAGGTGGCACAGAGCAGCTGCCACCACAAAGAAGCCACCTCCCTATCACGAAGGTTCACACACTGAGCAGTGTGAGACATCATGGTTAAGTTTTATTTGAAGAATTGGTGGTTATCTTTCCCTGTGTGGAAAAAAGGGGGAAGAAAATTAAGTTCAGGTGTACCTGGGTATTAATAATTGTCCTATTGGTTGTGATCAATTGCAATTTTAGTTTATGCTCTTGTTAATATTCATGCTGTTAATTACTTCCTATTCACCTGCTCTACCTGGTTTTATACGTATGGATGAGCTTTGTTTCTTGCTCCAACCCACCAGCAGTGAGGTGTGCTTACACCCTGTGCTGTACTCTGGCACAGTTAGCCATGCCAAGCTTTCAGGCTGAGTCTGCTTGATAATCAAAGATGCATTTTCCTGTCTTTTTTTTTTTTTTAAGTTATTTTTTTTTAGACACATTTTCTACTTTGAGTTCACTTTAGTTACAGTTACATCTTTCTCCTACAAACTCAAGGACTGGAGATTTAATTCATTAATTAAAACTGATGCTTCCATGAAATACTAAATGTTGAGACTTCAGGGAAAGCCTCTGCTTGAAGCTTTCAGGTACTGAAGCCTCTCAAAAGTAACAAGGAATGGCAAGTACTTCTGTGAAACGGTTATGAGGTGGTCCACAAGGAGATGGGCTGAAGATATAAGATTCAGGTCTGAATGCTACAGACATAGATCTTTCGCAGCCATAGTAGAAAATATTTCATTTTTCCAAACTTTTAATGAGGAAACAAAAAACAGGCAGATACGGGAAGAAAATTGTGATGAATAATTCTGTTTATCAGGGCCTCCTGATGTTGTGTGTACGGCAATGGCATTATCTCCTGGGCTAGAAACCTACCTTCAGCATGTGTGCTTGTGCCATGCCCATCATTTGCTACTTTTTTCTACTCTCTTTTTTTTTTTTTTTCTTCCCGAAGTAGCATGTATTTTCCCCCTGAGCAGAAGACTTTCATCTTTACAAATGTATGGCTTTTATCTTTCCTGATGTATTTTTTTTTTTTTTCTTGCAAATACTCCAGACCAAATATCATAATCTTGTCTGGCTCTACAGCCTCTGCAGAAGGTTACATCTTTCCCTCACATAAATGCTGGGCTGGCTATTACAGGTCTTGTTGATCACCATGTGCAGGTTTAATCCCCTGCTATTACATGTCTATAAAATACAGTTTCTTCCTTAAGCAGATCAAGCCCCAGTTTAAAAAGGGAAAGGAAAAATAGCATTTGCGTTGTAACTGCCTCCATGTTTCTCTGATTCAGAACTTTCTAGTAATTTTTAACCTGAGCTTTTTTTTTTTTTTTGTTACTTATCAGTTCTCTTCATTATTACACATGATTTTGCTTCTATTCTGATGGTTGTCCCAGTGATATAGTGATGGAGACATTTTGTGTTCTCACTCATGTGAACAAGCCTAATTCTTTAATTTTGTTATTAAATCAGCCTTCTCTGTTAATGCTTCTTCTTTCCTTGTTAAATAGAGCTACCCAGTCATTTTCTTGCTTATCTCAGAGCTGGAAATAGCATTTCTGATGTATAAAAGATTTATTTATTTATTTATTTTGCATTGGTGGTTTATGGTCAGGTCTTCTGGCCTTTTTACTTGTTTCCAGTTGTTGGGTATATTGCTTCAGGTGATGTGAGTTAAAAGGGGACACTTCTTGTTTTAATGAAGCAATTAAGAAGTAAATGAGAGAAGAGACAGGCCAGGTTAGATCAGAAAGTGTAAAGAGTAATTTGAGATAGTTGTAAGGCTACTTAGGAGAAGCAAATGAATAGTAGTTATTCTGTAGCCTGGAGGAAGAAAGGAGTTTAATATACAGGAGCAAATATTGGGGGGAGAGAGAAAGGGACAAAATGTTAAAACTTCTGTATGTCTATATATAAAAAATAGTGTGTTTGTAAGAGGAGAAGCAACTGGAGTGACCTTCAGTGGTCAGAATGGAGAAAAAAACAAAAAACAAAACAAAACTGAAACCAATATTCTAATCATGTTACAGCTGTTTGACCTGGGGTCAGTACCTGTTACATGCAGTATCACTATGGAAAGTAAAAGGTCCTGCAGAGCCCTGAGATGAAAGGAAGCACCGTCTGGAGTGGAAGCACTTTTATTATTACCGGAGTGTTCACATATCCTGAGAATGTTATTAATTTGGTTTATTAAAGTTGTACCATATCTATCAGAAGGGAGAAATTGAATAACGCTGTTTTCTCTCTGGGCTGGAGTTCAGTATCGTGGTTTCAGTTGAGTACAGGCTCTGCTGTAAAATACCTAAAACAGGACTGGTTAGAAATTAGGAAAAGAAATCAAGGCTATCTCAAAATAATGTTCACTGATAAAAATCAAGAGGAATCACTATGATATCTACAGTTGAACCCAAAGTGTTTCCTATCTGTGACTTCTTATCTGGAAGCTGTTCTCAGGCATGCTGAGATTTAAGGCCTTAAAGTGATGCTTACAGGGCCAGTGCTTAGCGAAGAAGTTACGTTAGCTTTGTGCAGGGTCAGGCAATTCATGTGTAAATATTTAAACAAAACAAATGGAGGGAGGGAAGTTGAGTCATGTATCAAACTGATCTCTGTTCCAAGGATAGGTGAAGAACCTATGAATGCCAACAATGCTGAATCTATCAAAACTGTTGTCTGTAGTAGTTTCATATCAGTCCATGCTGCATTAGTGAAAGTATTGAACTTGTACAGTCAAAAGATTTATGATCACACACCTGATCACTAGGGTGCCTGAAGGCCAGCCTCCAGCTGAGGTGACCCAGAAGGCATCATCCCCCTTGCAAGTTTGTGGTTTTATGTATGGATGTTTAAATATTCCTTCCTTTATATAGAATGTACATAAACAATGTGCTAATGAGATTGGAAAAAAATGTGCAACATGTTTACATGCAACTAAAACCAAGTTCTGTGGTCAGCTGTTCATTTTTGTTTTCTACCGTGGTTTGTTCTTGCATGTGATACAGTCTCAACATGACCTGACCAATGCCATGCTGTGCTGTGACTTATGCCCTAGTGTAAATTCCCTCCTCTTTCCTAAAAGAAAACCCAGCAAAGCAGCCTATGGAATAGAGCAGGCCTGATTTCTGCCAGACTTCTGGTTTCAGTTAGGTCACTTGGCTCAGTGCACTAGTAGATAGTGCAGTATTTGCACTGCTAAAATAGAAACAACAACAACAAGAAAGTCACCTGTTTATCCTTTTTGGATGGGGGTTATGCAACATAAAACACATTCAAGTGCCCAATTGTGAGGTTTTTATCAGATAAAGAAATCTGAAGCTTAATGCATTACAGGTAACAGTCACTAGATGTTTGGCATTGTGTGAAATGTAAGTGAAAATATTGCTGTGCTGTCTGTGAAAAAAGCTGCTATCAAGGAGCCTGTCAGGTGCCAAGGCTCACTCTGAAGTTTTCTAGAAATCAAAAAGGAGTGAAACAACTTGGGGCCAATAAGTTGTTTGAGGTGATAACTGACTTAAAAGTCTGAGGTCAAGCATCAATCAGCCTTGAAGGCATTTCCAATGGACTTTCCAAGATTGTTTACAGGAATGCTTGAAATACAAAACATGGCAACAATAACATGTTTCATTAGGATATGTAGGGGCAAAGCTGATCATCAAATTGAAATAGGAAAGGAAAGATCAAAAGGATGGGAAAATGGTTGATTTGTATTTCCAGGGCTTATGAACGCCAGATTTTGTTGGGCCATATGGTCTCTTGTCTCTTCAATAACGCACTTAATGCTTCTACCATGCTAATATCCCTAATCTTTATTTTAATTGTTTTTAAATGTTCCTGTTTATAGAAGAGAGAAAATATTCCATACACGGAAGCCTGGAAAAGGCCAGTCTGCCATGCGGAACAGTGTGTGTGCAGATGGGAGCTTTATGGCAGGCAGCCTGGCTAACCCATAGGGTGGCTTGTGCTGCAAAACTCTCTCATGTAGACAGGGTGCTGGAGCCCCTTTCCTTTTACCGTATGTACAGTCAATGCTTTTCATTTTGAAGTTCAATACATCTTAATTTTCTTCTTCCTTATATCAAATCCTGGGCTGTATGTTGCAATATAATTAGTCACCAAATTGAAAATCTAGTTTTACTCTTTATAGTATTATTGCTGGAGACTGACATTTAAATGCAGTCTTGGTTCATAACGGGTACAAACAGGAGGGGAATGATTTAAAAAATTTGCTGAGTCCTTGAGGATGCAAGGTTGAGTACTGTTTGCAGAAGTCAATAGGGTTGTTGTAAGCAGGCTTTGTGTGTGTGAGCATGGGAGGCTGAAACAAATCAATTTCCATTGACTTGTCTAGCAAAGGAGCCATTATTTAGAACTGAATAGCCATTGCTCCTGTAATATAATGTGAAAACTTATTGTAGTTTTACTGAGAAGTAGGTTATGATGAAAGTATATGTTTAAAAGCAAAGTGATGATGCATTCTGAATATAAATTTTGGAGGCATCGATCAAAACTTGTTGACAAATAAATCATGTTTATTTTTTTTAAAGCTGTTATCAAAAGTCATATCAGTCTGATATTGACAATGGAGTTTATTGGTAAAAAGAACTTGCTGACAGTTATTCAAATAGCAGTAGCAATTACTGTCCTAAGGAAAGGAACACTGTTTAAGGAAATGCAGTGCTAGTGTGTGAAGTACCAGCTCCTCCACCTTCAAAAAGCAGATGGACTCATAAATTCAATTCACCAGCAGATTTCTTATAACAGTGCCTGCCCTGAGCTCTGTGCTTTACATCAGCTTTCCTGCTTGGTCTGTTACTAGTAAACTGATGAAATTCCCTGTAGCAATAACATGTTAGGCCTGAATCACTCAGGTTTTTATGTTTCCTCTTGTGTGTGTGGCTTACATTAACAGGGGAAGTTGTTTGAGTTCTGAAAAAGATCTATGCCCAAAAATTGGCTGATCACATCTTTTAGGTAGTTTCCATGCCCCTTTGTGTATTTTTTCCAAACCAACCCATGGTGCAGCTCAGAAGAATAAACAGTAGCTTGGTGGTGTCCACTTAAGGGAACTTTTGTGAAAGGAGTAATTATTGGCAAAAGCATGTTCTGCCCAGCAAGCCATACTAGTAGAGAAGAAGAATTTTAATAAAAAATCAGTGTAATATGTAAAAATTAACATTCGCAATAGAAAAATTTGGTTGAAAGGAATAATCTGCACTTTAAGAAGCACAGTGTAAATACAATAATAACAGGGAAGTGACCTGCCTGTGTGCTGCATTTCTGTTCATTACTCATCATTTTTTTGATGGTGGTGGGAGGAAAAACCCCAAGATAAACTCCAAAACATGCTATTTTTGCAGTAAAGCTATGCATTTCAATGGACTCTGCTGTTAAGTGGCACAGAACATTCCCAGCTTCAGCACAGCAAGATTCCCCATAGTATTAGTACAAAAATGCCATTCCATCCATTTTCATTTACTCCCAGAATGAATGTGCAGTAAAGGGAATTGCCTTGGACATTTGTGTGTTTGTGGCTGAAGCACTGCACGTGCCATCACATCTGTGACTTTCTGCTATAAATTATTATCAATGGGAATCACATCTTGACTTAAAGCTCTGCTGCTGCATGGTAATGGCATCAACAAGTTCTCATTTGGGTCTAAACCCCCTTTAATCTGAGATTTCTGTGTCATCCACTGAGAGGGACTGAAAGAACTACTCTGACCATGTGAAAGCCAGGTGAGGAACCTGCAACTCTGTCTTGGTGCATGCAAAAGACTGTATATTGTAGCTGGCTTTCTGATGGGGAGGAAGCAAGGAGAGCAAAGCCTGGATGTTTTGGTAAGCTCTGCAGGTAGCTCATGGCCCTTTCCCCCTTGCTATTTTAGCATGGGGTTGCTATCACAATGTCCTGGTTTGGGCAACATCCTATGGTAAAACAAAATTCAGATGTTTACATTACTTTCTAAATTATATTCTGTGGGATTCCGTGATGATGAGAAATGCATAAGTTTGAAGAGGAAATGCCTGTACTTCCTTGAATGTCTTTGGCTATATCCTCTATATGGTTACAAAGACACGGAGTAACTGCTATTGGCAACTCCCCCAGCTTTGCACCATCACAGCTAAGAGCTGATCAAGCTGGCTTCTCTTACTTGTACTAGATTAACGTATTCTTTTGACATTCTGTGTATGCAGCATGTGTTTTAAATTTTAATAATACACAGACCTTATGCTGCTTGTTTGTCAGCATTCTCCTTAAGAATTCTCTACACGGAAGAAAAACTCAGTGAAGTCTATTGCAAATCAAACAATGCCATTTGTAAGTCTCTGCTTTCAGATGTTGATTATTGTTTGTTTATACACTGGAGCCTCTGTAACAGCATCAAAAGTTACAGCGAGAAGAGCGAGTGAACTTCACACTGGTGAGAGGCTTTATGAACACACACTCAAAGCAGTGTTGATGCAAAGGAGCTACAAACAATCTTGTCTCCCAAGTTCTTACTAGGACACTGAATCTGTGCTTGAAAGGTCAATGCTGGGCCTGATTTGGTTCTAATTTAAAGTAGTTTTACACTTGATTTTTACTCGTCCACTCTGGCAATGCAGCTGAATTACAGGAATGGTTGGTTCTCTGTCTTCCCCTGGATGCTCGTAACTCCTGCCTCCTTGCTGTAGCACCAGTTCTCATCTGATCCCTTGAACTGAACTGTGAAAAAGATCAATTTTGGAAGTGAGGGAGCGAATAAAAGACCCACGTGAGTTGTCTCCTGTTAGTTCAGGTTCTTGAACATAAGCTCTGCAGGATCAGACAAGTGCAGTGGGTGGGTGGTGGTGGTGTAGGATACGTGGCTGATAGCTGGGGAAGAGCAGGGATGGGGGACAGAAATAATTCTTCCTGTTGCAGCTGGCTATTCAATGGGTCAAACTTTAGGCTTGAAGTCTGCTTTTAAAGAACTAAAGAGTTCAGATTAATAGTAACTCCCTAGAGGATAGTTACAATAGAGCTTTGAAAACTTTGGCCACTTTATGTACACAAATCTGATTGTGATTGTGTTTTTACTTATATAAATGCCCTTCCTTGATACATACATACCAAAGGAGCACAAGCCTAGGTGAAATCATACAGCAGTTGTAAAAGTTGTAACTGAAAATGTTTTAGGGATTAGGTATGGGAGTGAAGTGCACAGTTTAATGTAGGGAATCTATCGAACAAAGAGGACGGGAGTTTTCTATGTGTTTTAAATTAATGAGGACATGTGCTCATGAATGTGCCAGTGCCAAATGTTAATACATTATTGAGTAATATTCAGTGTTCTCACTGATTCAGAGTTTGAAAGGACTGCCTTGTGGTACAATGCTCACAGATCTGGGCTCAGGCTTAGTTCAAATTCTGCTGAGCTACCCATGGCATGTCTGACCAGGGCATGGTCTCCCCCTTTGAGGAATCACAGAATCATTGAGGTTGGAAGAGACCTCCAAGATCACCGAGTCCAACCTCTGACCTAACTCTAACAAGTTCTCCATTAAACCATATCACTGAGCTCTAAATCTTAACATCTTTTAAAGACCTCCAGGGATGGTGACCGAACCACTTCCCTGGGCAGCCCATTCCAATGCCTCACAACCCTTCTGGTAAAGTAGTTCTTCCTAATATCCAACCTAAACCTCCTGAGGAAGGCATTCTTTCTAGTCCAGCTTTGCTAGTTTTCTCTGTCTGTTATGCCCAAGCCTGCCATGGTCTCTGTTGCTCTGGTCAGTGCTCTTCTTGACAGAAACAAGAACAGAGTGAGTATCCTGGGTCTGCAGGGCCCTGTGTTTCTCTTAAAGGACTTTGTAACAGGGCAGTGTGGGATGGTACCATGAGCTAGTTGCCCTGAGCATCAAAACCTGAAAACCAAAAATGGACAATCGTGCTTTTACATGCGTTAAAGGTGTATGTGACAGCATGACCAGTCACAATGAGCTGAAGAGAAAGATTTGATATTCTTGCTTTGCATATACCACCAGCTCCTGAACTCTTTTCTGTAGATAAAGTCAGGTTTTTGTTTTTAATGCATCAGATGTCAGCATAAGTACATAGGAAGGAAATAAAATAAAACAGAGATTTGCATGCTAAAGGATGCCATTAAGTGCCTGGAGCACAATGGGAATTAGTTGGCCACCAGGGAGCTGATGAGTGACTCTCCATGTCCATAGTCAATGGAGGCACGTAGATGCCATACTATGGATATGAATGCCCAGCTTAAGGCAAATTGTTAACACGAAAGTAGTTTTCACTGGCTTGTAGTGTTTCCAAGTTACCTACCATGTAGATTCACTGAAATTGCTATCTTGGTGGTAGTAAGCAGACAGGAGTACAAAGTATACAACAGCAAAGGAAAGGAGACCACACAGCCATGGCCCAGAGGAAGCATAAAAGCTTTTTTTCCTTGGTCATATAATCAGATCTCTGCCATTTGATCATTGAAACTGTATCACAGAGAGGCTTTCTATGGTTATTTAATACAAAACCCAGGACACCACGGTGTGTGCAGAACCCATTAAAAGAAACATTTGGAAAAATGAGTGTGGTACTGTGCAGCCTTTGAAATTGCCTTTCATAAGTTATCTCTTACTAATCAAATAGAACCTGGAAGGGAATAAAAAGAACCAAACAGGATGTGACATGTACTTAGCTTAAAAAGAAAATAGGCATATCTGTGTTATTGTTTTCTGCTACAGTAATAATCAGAAATATACCCCTGCAAGTGATTTTCTGCACTCTGCATTCAGGTGGGAAATCTGTAGTTACTATCTGAAGAAGTTTTGCTCCCCTCACTGTTCTCCCCTTAAAAAAGAAGCTAACATCAGGTGTAGCAGCTTCTTTGTCTTTTAGTTACTGGCTATTATATTGCAGTATTTGTTTGTGGCTTTGGGTGATTTTGTTTTAAGCCATACTGCATATTAGGTATGAGGCTGCACCGTGGCTCTAGATCGGAAATATACAGGGATGTGTCCGTAGCTTTTGTGACAGTTTCTCTGGGTGCAGGTACAGCATTCAACAAACACACCTGGTGCTTTCCTGCTTTTTCCTAGTGTTGGGGAGCATCACAAAGCTGTGTGCTGGGGTAAGGTGTAGCTATGAGGCAGGTTGCATCTTTCCTCAGTGGTAACTTCTGCAGTAAAGGCACAGGGTAGGGTGTGGAGCTGCCAGTTCTTAAACCTGCCTGAAAAAGGAGTGTGGAGCTCTGACACTGAGGCTGCCACGCAGGCTTCAGCTGCAGTCATCTTTTGTAGGAGTAAATGACCCAGCCAGTGAAATCACTGCCCAGCCTCTGGGTCCCTACATTGCAAGGTGGAGTAAACAAGCAGGCAGGTAGCAGTGTCTGAGATAAGGCACGTAGCCCCTGAGTTTTGCTTGCCCAGAGAGGGCCACGCAGAGCATAATTACAGCCTTTACTGGGTCTGTAGTCAGAACTGACATCCAATTAGGGAAGGGTCACATATGGTCACTGTTTCTCTTCACCTGGAAGACATTATATCTCAAACAGAAGCATGCCTGATGTGACAGAGATGAAAAGCTCTTCAACAGAAAAGCAACCTTAGCCCCCCATACAATATATATATATATAAAGTCTAAACAAAACTTTATAGATGACATATTGGCAAAACACTGCCAGAATAAATTTTTATGTGGGTATAAAAATATGCTCAGTGGGTGTAAATTTTATATGCTTTTCAAAATCTAAACTTGACAAATTGATGGGTTTGCAGGGCATATCTATATATTTTTTTTTTCTTTTAGGTGATAAAAAATTCAAGAGGGGTAGGCTCAGATAAAAATAAATGTGATCACATAATGTATTTGATTTAATTTATGAAGCACTACCTGTCCTCCTCCTTTAACAGGCTACTCAAGATATGTTAAAATGTGCTAATGCTATGAGTGTGTGAGCTTATCACCTGAGAATGTTAATGCATTTGTTAATGCTAAGTGCTGTCCTTGCTTATAAGCGTAGATGGCACTTTTGTACCACTATTTACCTGCGCTTGCTGTTATTCGCTGTTCTTTTGCTTCCTTCCTAGCTTTGATGCTGTCCAGTTACAGTTTCTTTACCTTGACAGTTCCTATTAGCAGCTGCTATTGTACAACTGTGGTGGGGTTGTAAAGAGAGCCTTTTCACAGCCCTTTCTTATCTTTCCACCCCTTTTTGCATTGTGGTTTGCTTTCCTTTCAGTTAAAGCCTTAATTCTGTAAGCAGCGTGTCGGAGTACTGCAGTATCTTCACTAATGCCTACTGGTCTTTCTACACATTTCTGCTGTGCTGTCTGATGTGGGGAAAAATTGTCTCCTTACTAAACTTGGTATTGTGCACTGTCCTAGTGCAGTCCTATTTTGCACTGTCCTATTGCTCTCAAAAATGAGTCATACAGACTAGTCCTTTCTTGGCCAGCTCAAGTTCATAAACTTTCAAGTTTCAGATGTCAAAAATGCATGAAATCAGCATTCACCTTTCAGTGGGCCTGGAACCAGGTGTATTGGCAGGCTCACCAGGAGCTAGATCTTCCCTGCAGGAGGGGTGGAGCTAAGGGGTGGTCTTTTTATTTATTTTTTAACTGTCACCAGATGAAGGCCTGGTACTAGATTAAATATCAGTCGTAGTAAGCAAAATGCTCCTGAATCCTGATAAGCTCTTGTGACCAATGTCAGCATCTCCAGTTGGACTATAGAATGGCCTGGAAATTGATAACAAGTGCTTGCTTCTGGCTGTCGATGCCTCTTTTCTTACCTGGCACTGAAAAATTGGAAGAGGAGGCTACTAATGCAGGCATGTACTTCACGATCAGAACTGCAGATGCAGTATTAAGTGGACACACAAATTTTGTAGCATTTTGCAGAAGGTAATAATGTCTTGTACCCTTGTCCACGGATTTCTTGCTGTTTGACTGCTCTAAGATCATGTTGCCTGTAATTGTGTACCTGTTCCAGGAAATAATTATGATTGTTTGGATGGGAGATGACTGATGGCTGAGCAAACTTCAGACCTGTAGCTACACACCTGCAGCCTGGCAAGGCTTAGCTTTGACCTGGGGAGACAGAAAAATGTCAGGCTGTGCCTTGAACAGCGAAGGGGGAGGTTGGCGCAAACAGTTGTTTGCAGAAAGCACCCAGAGTATACGGCCTGCACGGCTGCAAGATGGTTTTACTGCTGAAAAGGTTGGCAGTGAGGAATTGAAAACAGTGTGAACACATTGCTTATACCCTCCAGCTAGTACATGTCTTGAGACAGATGTTTGATGGAAAACATTTGCTGGAGAGAAGCTGAAATAAACAAACATTATTCATTCGGAAGGCAATGATGAGAATTATGAAGCTGGTGGAGGGAGTGAGGGTCAGTAAAAGTTAATTTGGAAAACTTGTCTTTGCCAAAATGAAACAATTAGAGTATCTAGAGAAAGCATGGCTCTGTTGGAACAAGGAAATGTTCTTGGCAGACGCATGATCATATTCTGCATGCTTCTATTTATGAGCAAATGCAGAATCTTGCTCTTTGTCTAATGTGATGTTGAATTATTGGATCTTTTCAGTTAACTTGCTTCTAAACAATCTATACATTAAAAAAAAATGGTGATTGGATAAGGTTTAATTTTGTATAGAGTCTCATTTGAGCAATTTAGCTGCTTATGTCTGAAGTGTGACTTTTTTCTAGCATATTTTTATTATGATCCTGATCTTAAGTTATTGACATCAGTGTGAATTGTAGAACTGATTTAAGACTATTAGATCAGGTCTTATATATTTCTCTTCAAGACAAATCTGTAGATTTTGTTAATACATTACTTTGCACTTGGGTAATTTGAACGCTGCAAACTCGATATAGCTTTGGGAGAGGGCGGTGAATTCTGTTCTGCTTCATGTACAAATGAAACCATGAGTTAAGTACTAATTCTTTATTATTGATTACTCAATACTCGTTGCTAGTGATTTTTGTGAAATAGGGAAGAAATACCACTTCATTTTGAGTTCCCAGGTTGCATTTCTAGTTGAAGCAAAACTAAAACTTCCACAACAAATTGGAGTTCGAAACTGAACACCTTTTACATAGAAGTTAAAGAAGGCATTCTTCCAATCCTAGCTCCTGAAATGTACCAGTATTTTAAGACTGAGATTTTTGTTATTCTTGAGAACTCAAATTTGGTATGAGAATGCAAACTTGTTATCATGCTTGTTGCTGAAATAGAGCATCAAATGCCTAATTCTCTCATCTACATCAGCGTGGTATCTGAAGATATTCTAGCAGTTTTGTGCTTGTTATTTTCTGTGCGTGTAAAGAACAAATATGTCTTAACTGTCTTGTTGGAGTACTTGCCTTAATTTTATGATATCGTTTGCAATTGTGCTACGTATATTAACAACTTGTTATTTTTACATTTGTTGCTGTGCATTCTGGACTGTGAACTGATCAGGAGAATGCCTCTGTGTGAAAATCCTAGAACAAAACAAAGCTTGTTACAGGTTAGATGGGGTGTATGAGAGAAGACTTTACCTTTTCCCTTTCATTTGGCCAAAATTCACTTTTTTTTTTTTGAGAGAGAGAGGGAAGAAAAAATGGGTATGAAAAGGCTGAAATATCAAGGTCAGCAAGTTACCAATGACATGCTAAATTTAGTTTTAGCAGAAGCAGAAATATTTCTATTTTGTCTGTTAAAAATAAGAAAATGTTGGAACCTTTAGAATAACCCTACTTGTAGGCATCATGTGAGAGGAGCACTGAGTTTTTGGTCGCTGGAGTATTTAATGAGCTACCTAATCTGAAGACACTAGAATAGCGTGGAGCCCCTTACAGCACGGGGTTGTGGAGCTGTGATGGAGGCATATAGAATATAGATAACATAACCAGGATATTCCTTAGGTATAGGATATACTGCAGGCTGTTAAAACAGGAGGGGACCAATTTCAGGAGTGGAGGAAATGAGTGCTGCTTTCAAGACTTCACAATAAGTTATTTTTGGCACCAGGCTGCAGAAAGTGAAATTTTCAGAAAGGTGAAACTTTGAGATTGGCTGGGAAAGCTGATCAATGGAGATGGACACGCCTTTAAAACTGGGACATGGAGATCATCAGTCAGAAGGGCAGAAATGTGTTACCCCTCCTTTTGACCCAGTGCCACAGAAGAAAGCTCCCGGTGATGTGCAGAGATGGCTTGTCTCTTACCTCCAAGAGAGTAGGATTTCAAAAGACTGCTTGCTTGGGCTTAAAGTGCATTTTTCTGTGCGTTGAGTTCAAAGCAAGCCTGAAATTGCAAGCAGAACTTAAAGCCATTGTGGTTTCACCTCATTTTTACATGAAGCCCATTGAGGTTTGAGTGATTTAATTCTAAAGCTGTAAATCTGGGAAGGTTCACACCTAACTTAGTAAAAGGTTATTTGAAAAAATTGCAAACTCCAAAAGATGTCAGATAACTTTGGCTAAGCTTGTTACTTGCAAGTAATGGAACAGGAGGTCAGGGGACTTTTCCAGGATTTTTCAAATTGCTGGGAATTTTTTTCATAGCTCTGCTTCTATTAATACCTGCAGCCAGGCTCCTACTGAGCGTAAGAACCTACTTGTGCTGAATTTAGAGTAGGGGGCATTTATGAATGTTGTCTAAAAGTGCACTCGATTTCAAAGAGAAGAATAAAAACAAGGCCTAATTGCAAAGCATTGAGTTGTTCTGATAGTGGTGGTCTTAAACTGAAACAAGGAGGAGAGGGAGAAGGGAGTGGGTGAGTATAGCACACAAAGCAGTGGAGGAAGAGTTTACCAGGAATCAGTGCCCATAGTTTCTGGCTGAGGCTGTAATGTCACCACCCTGATACGTTTCCCTGAGCTCTTCCACCCCTGCTTATGTAGTGGCAGCTGTTTTCCAGCATCTGTCAGCGTGGCTTGTGAGAAGCTTGTAAATGGCTGCACTGCTGAGCTCGTGCTTAGCTCATGTGTTAAGTGACGCTTTCTCATGCTCCATGGTAGTTATTACAATTCTGTTTTCCAGCAAAAAAAAAAAAAAAAAAAAAAAAAAGAAGAAACTGTTAGATAATCAAATTCTTCTTGGGGTTCAAAGCATTTCCCTCTGACAAGCTCCCCTTCCCTCATACCTCCTATCAGTAGCAGCCCCCAAATTGCACTGTTGGCTTTGAGAACCTGCTGACCCACATGTCCCATCCCCTCTTTGAGAAGGGTTGAGAGCCCTGGCAGTGGTGGACAGAAGTATTCTCTCCCTCCGTGCCACTGGACTCAAAGCTGTCTCTAGCTACTTGCTTGCTTATGCTTATAGGGTATTTTGTAGTTGGAACAGGTAATTCCTTACTGGTTAGGTGCATAGGTGTCCTAGGACCAGGTGAGGAAATGTCTACAATTGTACAAATGACTTTGGTCAATGGCTGGGTTTTCCTCCCTCCTTTCAGCAAACCCTGAAAAATAAGGAGGAAATAACTGCAAGGCAAAATAATTCTTTTTAAAGTTTTTTTTTTTTCTTTTTCTTTAGAACAGCCCTGTTAAATACAGGTTTAATATTCTGTTTCAAGGTGCAAGTCACTTATATAGCTTACTCAATTTTAATAAATGTTTCTACCTCTTATCTTAATAAGCCTGTAGTGGTTTTAAGTCGTCAGTGTAAAACACTTACTAGGGGTATATCTGTTGGAAAATCAGGACAGATCTTAAGTAAACAGGCATAAAGCTGAGATGTCAGAATTGATTACTGTTTCTGAAAGTCTTGGTCAAACCTGACCTGAGGCACAAAGTGTAACTTTCTTGGGGATAATTTTTGCTTTAATGACTAAAATAGCTGTTTCTGAAATTGTCACGTATTTAGGGTCATTATTTTTTAATCAAGCTAGTGTGCTACACCTCAGAAAACTACCACCTACTGAAATAGATCTACAGAAATATCTTTGGGGTTGTACTAAGTTCTTCCAGCCTTTTAAAGAAAAAAATAAGTTAAAGAACTTTTTAAAGATTGAGATTTTGCTCTCAATCGTGCTGGCATCAATCTCAGATAACAATACTGGTATCAATTATGTCAAAATCTGGCTTAAAATCCAAGACTTTCTTCTTCAAAAGGCAAATAGATTGTTTCAAAGTCTCAGATATAACTGCTGAATCCTACTTTGTGGAGAAAATCTTTCACTACCTTTTCAAATCTATGGGACATTGTTATAGTAATGGCAAGAGCCTTTCCTTTACGCTCATAATCAGTATTGATTATAATGTGAGATGAAGAGTCCTTTGGTAGAATAACATTACCGTCTGATTTAATAATATAATTGCTATCTTTATTCATAAGTATTGTGTTTTATTGCTTTCTGTTAGTGTGGCACATGTGGGATTCATAATTCATTTCAATTACAGCAGTCATCAGAGAAGCTAGTGAAATGTGATACTAGCAATCCTGCTTTTACTGTACCACCATAGATTTTCTGGAAATGGACAGACCCGTGCTCTATGGGACAAGAACTCTCTTTTCCCGTCTTTTAAAGCACCTGGTTTACGTGCTGCTCAGGTCTAAATAGTACAGGGAAATTAATCTAGTTTGCTTAGGGCACTTACCAGAAATTTGAGCTAAAAGGAAGCAGGGAAGGACAAAGGAGGGAGAGAGAAATTGGGAAATGAAAGGGAGTAGGTAGGAGAGAAGGACCAAGAAAGGTGAGAGGAGTCTGAGTAGAAGAGAAGCTAGGAAAGGGAGAGAGTGTAAAATGCTACAAAGAGACAGAAGACTAAAAAAGCATTTTCTTTTGCACAAAAAAAAATTGACTGGACAAGAGGACTGGTAGGCAATATTGAAGGGATGAGAAAGAAAAGCTGTTTTTCCTCAAGTTCCCACACTTGTGGGCTCACTGAAAATTTCCCATTTTCACTCCTCAAGAAACGCAACACTCCCAAGCTCTGTTCAGCTTTGCTTCACACCTTCGGATTGCAGCCCATAGTTTCTGAGTCGTATTCTTCCTCTAATCAGACCTCAGAGCTGCTGAAGCTCAGGCTGAATAACAGTGGGTGTACTTGTGCCTTTCTGATACTATTTTGGGGTCCTCTGGTTGCTGTACCTGTACTAACACCCTTTCTTTTGGCTTGGGCTTGCAGCAGGATCCTTTTTGGTATCTGTGGTGTGTGGGAAGGGTATGGAACACCCTGAGTTTGCAGGAGACTTCCTCAGGGGCTACTCTTGGAGGGGAAAAAAAAAAAAGGAAAATCAGGGTATTTCAAGGCAGAAAAGAGAGATAGTATTAGAATTGGTGTTTCTGATGTGTGCTCAGGGGGTGCTGCAGAGAACCAGCCACTCCAGCACTTCCCTCTCCTCCATCCAACTCTTCAGAGCTCCTGATCAACAGCACCTCAAAACACCAACAGGGAAGAACTGGTAGAAGCTGTAGTAACTTATTGTGAAGCTGTAACATTATATTGATAAGAACATGTTTTCCAGGTGGAGTGTGAGGCACTCGTGACATGCAGCTTTTGAGTGGCCTAATGTAATGCCCCCTATCTTTTATTATTTATAAGAGATTTTTTTATTTTTGTTGTGCTGGAAAAGACCGTTCTGTTACTCGCTGAAGTTCAGACAGATCAGGAAAGAATACTGGAAATTGAACTCTACAACCTGGTGGCCCATGCTGTCATGGCAGGCAGCAGTCTGACAGGAACACAAGTTCAGCAATACAGAGTAATAATGAAAAATGTAGCTCTGCATCTTTTCTCTGTCAATAACAAAGCTCATCTTTTTGTGCCAGCAAGACATTGCATGCAGCACACATTTCAAATTCAGTTAATCTCAAAATAATTCAAAAATCAAAGAGCTTATTCAACCATCAAGACATACCAGATTGACTCGCTGTGTATTCATGGAGGGGATAGCAGAGAGAAAAAAGAATTCAATATCAGAATCAGTAAAAGCAGCACTAGTTTTTTGTTCAGTCTAAATTGTTTTTAGACCACACGAGCACACTATGAATACTAAAAGAGGTACCAAAAGAATATTTTATGATTGCATTGTTTGCATTACTCATCCAGGAATAAAATTCAGAGCTGGCAGTTGTATGTATGTGCACATGCTTTCTGCCTCACTTCAGAAACATGTATTTTAACATTATTCCGGGGCTGGGTATGCAGCTGCTGGCATTAGATGCAGGGTCACATCACACCTGACATCAAGATCTGGTGTCAAAGAACACTTGCAGCTGATGGGCCAACAGATTTTGCCATGGTATTGGTATTCACTTTCCTTGTTTCAGGGTTTCTTGTTTTGAACGTTGCAAGGAGAATAATTCAGACATCACTACAAGTGGAAGTGCTGCTACCAAATTAATATGTATTTCTGACAGGGCACCTGCCGGAGATCAACACCTGCTCTAGCTGGGGAAGGTATCTGTCTCATTACGTGGGAGGAATGCATTTCCCTGTAAAGCAGGTGAAGATGCAGGACTGCTTTGTGCCACTCAGCAGGGAGCGAGAAGGGCCCGTGCCTTGCTATCCGTGTGGGTCAGGTAACTGAGATTAGGAACAAGAGCTGTGGGAATTGGAAGGTGACCCAGTAGAGGAGCCTGTCCTTGCAGCAGAGCACAGCCCCTGTAGGGCACCCTTGTACTGCTTGCCTAACGCTCAGGTTAGGCTGGGCTGTTGTAGGGTATTTGAATCAAAGGTTCCCCTCACTGTTCCACTGCACATTTCTTCTGAGCAAGAACAGATTATTTGGCAATAAACTACTCTCATCTGTTAGGCTCTAAATTTATGTCATTCCTCTTTCATCTTTTCTATACATTTTAGAAGTTTTCCAGACACTGAGCACTGAATTGCTGCAGACACGCTACCTAGTTCCACTGTGCTTCCGAATGAACTGTGAAGGACTTTTATTCTTGAAACTTGTAGACAGCTGAATAAACTAATTTCTTTCACCTGTTAGTCATCAAGGCTGTGTTTGTCTTTGCACAGCAGAGCGTAATCCAATATAAGTCAATTACAGATCCCTCTTTTAATTGTCAGTCAAACAGTGAAGATGGCAACAGTCATGAAACTCTTACCTTTGTTCAATAGGGAAGTGTGCCAGCACCAAGGTAAAAGGCACGATGAGATGACTTCAATTTCCATGGAGACTTCACTAGGGCGATGCTGCTGGGATTGGGGTCACATGTTTAACCAGCTAACAGCCAAATAATAGAGGAGAAAAACCCACATGCACAACCCCCTTGTGATTTCTGACTAACTTGGGAAGACGATTTTTTTTTTCCTTCATATATCTCATGCAGTAACTCATTACTGAGTAGTGGATATGCAGGATAAAGAATATAAGCTTGTGTTCATGGTTCATGCAACTGTTTGAATCGATTTCAACTAATTTTTAGTCCACTCAGTACTGGGGGGGAGGGAGGGAGGAAGTTTTAAAATGCCACTTAATTGTACTTCTTAACAAGAATAGTATTTTAAGAACAGATGGATGGGATCATAAGGGGGAATCCAGTTCTCTGTCCTGTTTTTTGGGGGGTTCAAATAGCAAGTTAAAGACAATGTGGTTTTTTCTCTCCCAGTCTCCAGCAGTAAGACATTTTCACTAGTCTGTAGATATTTGGAAACTGCTCTGGGAGAGTAAAATTCCTTGTACTTCTCTGTGGTCATAATCTGTTTCTACTACTCTTGAGATACTTAGTTCCCCTCTGAATTGAGGTCAGCGATGGCAGGTCATGGCACGGGGCGTCTTGAGGTAGGGCTACTACTGCAGGTGGCTGTGTGCAAGTGTTCCACTGGTGCATTTTAGCAAGATTTAACGACTGTCCCTGCTTGAAATACTATTTTTTTTTTTTCCCTTCCACACCTCATAATCTACAAAATCACTTAAAATTTCATTAGATTTGTGATGTCTTCCCAGGTAGCTCTTCTGGTGACTCCTCTGCTCCCTCACAGTCCATGGAGCTGTGATAAAAATGGGTCATGCCCACAAGAGGAAGAACAAAAGATAAAAGGAGATTACAAGAGTATTTTTGCTGTTGAACTTTAGGTTTAATTGTTCCCTGCCGATGCGAGTGCTGGTATATGTTCTTTATGTTTACATCAATTATTTAACTTCCTTTGGCAGCATGCCACTCTTCCACTCGCTTTCAGGTGACTGATGTGGAGAAGTAATGAGAGGTGGCATGCGACACACCAGCACTCCTCATCTTAACTAGGGGAGCGCGAACAAAGAATGTACGCTCTGGCTTTCACATGTATATTATTTTTTTTTTAGCAACATAGATGGGGGCACTTGCACTGTGTGTTTCTTTACTTGCTCATGAAGAGACTGAGTCACAGAGCTGTTCAGCCCATTTGTTTGTCTACCCTACACAGGCTGCATGTGACATGGAGAAGGTGAACCAAGTAAGGATTGATGTCTCCACTAGTTGTACTTTCTCTTTTTTCCTGTTTTAAGTCTTCCTCAGCAAAGCAGAAATAGGCTTCTAAACTTCTATCCTTCTAAACCGCTTGCTCACACAGTAACAGGAGCTCCAGGAAGTATTGTCATGTCCCTGCCCCCCGACTACTAATAAAATAAAAGCCACCAAAACTCTTAACAACCTCTTGTGCTCTATGTGGACATTGATTTGTGAGGATTACAGTTGTTGCTACTGACAAAATGCATCAAATTAAAGACTGTTCTAGCTCTTTGGTGAGTGAAGAGGTCAAAGGCTGGTGCTTCACTTGCTTTCCAAAAGTAATGTGGGGGAGTAACCCCAATGAAGCAGGACAAAGCATTTATGGAATGGAAAAGAGCTCAAAGTTCATTCTATGGTGATCAGCTCTGCAAAGTTGTATCTTTTCTGCTTTGAGTTCGAAGTTATAGGCTTTTTCTGTTTGATACTGTCAACTAAAATTGCTTGCAATCAAACCTTTTAGCTGTCTAGCTGGAACCATTTATTTTTAATGTAAAAGATATAGGCAATTTACAGCAAATAGTAATGGAAATGTATTATAAATGTTAGAGGTTTTGAGCAGGCAATATGTTATAAAACTTTATGTACCCATTTTACACATGCACAGCTCTCTTCCTTTGTAATGAAAAGGCCTAGTTAACATTATTTCTTACATCTTTATTCTCATTAATGCTATTTTTCACATCCCAGCACACTCTAGTTCATCAACTGCCACATTAGAAATACATACATAGTTTTATATAACATAAGGAGACATCTCCAGGTTCTGTGAAGATTTCTTACTTTGAAAGGCTACTGACTACCTTGTAGAACAGAAATTTGGTGTGCCAGCTTACAAAAATGCTGAGGAGGATGTGATCCATACCAAAGCCTTGAGTGTTTATCTAAATATCTTAATTTTTGTAGTCCAGGAAGAACGACACTGATAACTATAATAGTAAAAACATATTCAAATGTTCTGTATTTTACGGCTGATAATGTGTTTTGGTTTTGAAATCATGGCTATTACTCTTTCTGTAATATTAGGTCAGATAGTACAAATACTTTGTTTCATATGCCTTTGTGTCAAATTCCTAATTATTGTAAGGACCAAAGGAGATTTTACATCAGCTGTGGCAAGCCAGTCTGTTATGTCCACAATGGGGAATAGAGCTTGCTTTCTCCTGAAATGAAGGCTCAGATCAGTTTTTTGTTACTCTAGGTTCTGCTGAAAGTTTCAAGTTTGTAACAAAATCCATCATCCACTCCTTGCTGCTGGGTGTGATGGAAATCCCTTCCCTTCTGTAATGATCTGTGTAATTTGGAGTGCACAGGTGCATGTGATGCTCCTTATTGGCTTCATGGAAAGAGCAGAATGGAAGGATCCACTAATGTTGCTATTCAAATGCATTGTCCCTCAGGATAAGTGGCTGGAGTCTTAAGTATTTGACTAGAATTACTAACAAATCTGCAGAATATGGATTTGTTGTACTGCTTATTGTGTTTTGATATCTTGGTTTCTCGTTTTCATACACAGTACCTCCTACTTGTGCTAGGCAGGCCTGGGTGAATGACCTGGGCAGTTCCAGGTGTCTGTCCAAGGCGTACTGAGCTGCAGTTGACCTGTGTGAGCCTGAGTTTGGACTGAAGAAAAGCTGAATCTGAAAATGAGAGTGGAAAAGCTGATAATGAAGGGATGCTTAAAGTAGATTTTTTATATATATATATATATAAATATTTTTTTTTTTCCTGCCAAAACACGTTACTCAGGTTTTCCTCTGCTCGTACCCCAGTACATGTAGATATCAACCTGAGTTAGTAATTGCAGTTTAAAGAGATTCTTGGAAGCTTTTCTCCTTCAAGGACAAGTAGGGTGTTTAAAGAAAATCGCTCACTTCTATTTTATTTAGGAATCTAAACATATTTACCCTCTTTATAGACCCCTGCTCAAGAACTGAATGGGCAGAGCTATGCTGGCTCTAAAATGCGCATACTAAAAGCACAGCCCCTTTCTGCTTGCATGAGAGATTAGATTTTTTTTTTTCTGATACATATGAATGAATTAGCAGCATGGCTGGCTGATTTTCTGTGAGGTATGGGTACACAGGTTGCAGACAGACCCTTCTGAAAATGTCATTTAAATTGTGTTAAACTTGTGACCCATCTTTTTGTATATAGCTAGCCAGAATTTTTATTTGTTGATCTTTTTGAAAAGAATGATGACTTATATTGTATTATCACCAAAAAATAATAAATAAAATTAAAAGCTAAAACTTTAAAAAAGTATGAGATTTCCTTCTTATTCCAAATAATTCTTACTTCTGGGGTAGTACCCATTGTTTTCCATTAGTAACCCCTTCTCCCCACCCACCTCCCCCCCCCCCCCCCCCCCCCAAAATAATAATAAAAAAAAATTCAAAAGACAGAGGAACTTCATTTATACAGAAATGAGCAGAGGGATATGGACTGTGTTTGTGTTTATGGAGGCACATAATTGGAACGAGTATCTGAGAATCCTTTCCCATTTAGAAATCACTCTAATACATATAAAACCCTTCTAGGAGTGATTTTTATAATTAAAACTGAGTTTGTAATCGATAACTTTATCTGGCAAACAAGTTGGATAAATAATATTCCATGTGTTCTTTGATTGTGAGCACTTTTCCACAAACCAATTCCACTGAACACTAGAGGTTTGTTTTAATTGACTGAACAGATCTCATCATATTTTATTGCTACTCCTAGACTGGATCTAGTTATGGGGTCACATTTCCTTATGTCTGTATTTATTGGGGTGCCTACCAGAACTTTCAAGGGTATTGAGACCAAGGGAAAAAGGTTCACAGTGTCTTCTGAATCTTTTATCAACAAGTCAGTTAAGCACAAAATGGCTCCAATGTGACAGAGTTAAATGATAAAATACCTTTCTAGAAACTACCAAAAATGGTAAATATTATGTGAAAGGGACAGGAAGTGTTTCAAAGGGCAGTTGATAATAAAGGGTCTGCAAGTATTACTTGTAAGTGATTTATTGATTTGTTCAGTGTAGCATGCGAGACTGTACTGATTTATAAGGAGCATATACAAGAACCATGTCATTACAAACTGCAAACCGATCTTTAAAATTAGTTACTGCCCAATAACTTTTGGAAGGATATACCTGTCCTGCTGCCACCCAGCCCAGAGCACAGTGATTAGTTGCAGATGAAAGCTGATGTGAGTAGATCAAAGCTCAGTATATTAGGTCAAGTGTTTTAAACATAGATTTACGAACCACGATTCTGGTTCATTCTGTGTACTCTTGGGAAGAAAAATTGAAGAACTTCAAGGATTTTCCTTTTAAATATCTGGAACTTTCTTGCTCTTTTCTATGGGTTTTTCCTATCTATCTGCTTTTGCTAGTTTATCCATCCTCTCTTCTATTTTTACATCTGCTCTTAGAGTGTAAGCACGCTATAAGCTATGTATTCTAAAGGTGTCTTTACTAGTCCCCAGGCATGGTTGTTATATAGTCTATATGTGAAGATGCAAAACCTGCTTTTTGGTTCTGAGTGTCCCATATTTAGTCCTACCTGATAACCAAGATGGGCATTGCTATAGATTTAACTAGTTTTCTAACAATAAATCTTGATCTTCATGATATGGTGTACATATAATAAACTATCTGGGCAAAAGATGGGAAATTGAGACCTGTAAAGAACTGATTTTGCAAGACATAAGGACCTTCAACTCTAAAAGACAGTCTGTTGCCCTGGAAATGGTTGCTAGGGCAAAGAAGCACGGGGCTTTTGGCACAGATTTCTGATCTTTAAAAGCAAAACTCTCATGATATGAAATGAGATCTTGTGGCTTATGTGTTTCTTAAAAGAAGCCTAAGACCTCTGCCATTTCATATTTCTCCAATATAAAAGCTTTTACTTGTCAATACCTGATGCTCTGAAAATCCTTTGAGCCCATAGCACTCGCCAGTAAAATGACAAGAACCTGGGCTGCACTAGTAAATACGTGGCACTCCCAGATGTATATACTGGGATCTGTGCAAGCAATGCAGAATTGGAGCCTATCTTCAAATGATGCTATTCGGTGAGTAGCAACAGAGCCGAGGGCAGAGGAAAGGCAGCAGTTTTGTTCATAACTATTTGCATTGCCACAGTGCCCCGAAGCCCACCCTTGGGTTAGAAAGCATTGAAATGTCCTGTGTCCTGCACTAACAATGAATTGGTTTTGTAAGAGGAGACAGAAATGGTTCCAAAAGACAGAACACGAGGAAACAGAGTGGTGATAGCATGCGACATGCTAGGTCTCAGCATACAACTGTCCAAGGTTGGTCATTCCGTAGCCGTAACAGCAAGGACATGGAGAGAGCTGAGGGTGGGTAATAGGTGACTCTGGAGATGTTTAAAGTGAGTGGCTCCTGGCAAAAAGGTCACTGACAGAAAGGATGAAGCTGCTTCTCTATTTCTGTAGCAAGTATTTCTTCAGCAAGTGCAGCTGAAGCCTGAAGTCAGTGGTTGAAGAGAGGTAACAGCCTGTTCTGCAGGGTGGAATGAGAGCTGACAAGGCAAGGACAGGCCAGGAAGGGCTTACAAAGTGAAGGTGTTTTTTGTTTGATACAACATAAAAGAAGGAGCCAAAAGGGAACGGATAGGGAGGGTTATGTGGTCTAAGTGACAGGGTAGGGAAGTCATATTTTCGGAAGCATTGCAAATAGATGTGAGCAGGGCAAGAATTACATTTGTCAAGCCTGGAAGAAAAATGTTGCTTTAATAAAGGCAAAAGGTGTTAGGAGCCTGAAGAAAACCTTTCCAGTGTGACCTGTTTAGAAAAGCCATATCTGAATTCATTACGTAGAGAGCATCTGCAGGATTTGGACGTGCACTGGATTTAGTGACTGGGAAGCACCCGAGTCAAAGGTTATCCTGGGTTATGGACCACGGCAAGTGGCACTGCACTGACAGTGACTGAGGAAAGATAGGGAAAAAGATTTGAGGAGACTTGCTGGTTTAAGCTTAAATAATGACTAGATATCTCTGCAAAGATTTTAAGTCAGACGGGGCAGGTTGGAGCACAGAGATACTTATGTGAGTTGCTAGGATAAAAATATAAATTGAATTTATGATTTCATATCAGTTCTGGGCAGATAAAGTTGTCTGTTCCTCTCTCATAGGAGAAGGAGGAGAAAGCATTCGGCATGCAGCAGTGGAAAAATTGGGCTGGGAAACATCTCACAGTCCACAGCATTCATGGTAGGTCACTGAGTATAAGGTGGTTAGGTGGGGCTCATGCAATAGAGAGAAAGGCAGCCGTGGAGCAGCTGTGGATAGATCCATGCTTTTGCAGTCACAAAGTGTAGTTAGTTAGTCTGTTGCTTCCTTAGTGAATATAGATGCTGTTTGTAGAATTAATTCAAAGTCCTGTTTTATCCTCAGGAAGAGGAGAAGGCTCCCATGGCAGTGTATTTTTCTTGCTGTATCAATTTTTCATCTGCCTGTTGAACGTAGTTGCTGAGCCCGATGTGTATGTTATTTCCTCATTGGCTTTGTATATGTAATTTTAACTTCTGTCATAGACGCAGAATCCTAACGTTTTTGGTTTTCAGCATATTGATAGGAAACCAGAGGTCAGAGGAAACCAGAATATTTTGGTTCTAGTGCCTTTTTCTGTGTGCACTTCATTGGCTTTAAGCTGTTTAATAAAGGTGTTTTTTTTTTTTTTAATAAAGTCTGGATTCTGAAAAGTATGTGCTATATACCCATGTAAAATACAGGCTGACCTTCAGTGACTTCTGTGCAGAAAAATTCCTGTTGCCTCCGCTGGAATAATGCTCTTAGGTTGTATGAGGTAGGGACAATGCAGGCTGGTGCAGTCACTGATCACAGCCATGGCATTCAGAGAGGAGCACAGGTCATGCTTTCAGAATGGGCACCAGGATGGAGCGGGGCTGGTTCTGTGCTCCCCGGGGCTCCTGGCCAGCTGTTGGGTGCACCCACCAAAGCAGCCCAGCTGTGTCTGCTTGCACTGACATGGGGGAAATAAGGGGAAGAGCAGGGCTGGAAGGACATAATTAACTTTATTATGACATCCGTTGATGTTTTTCTCTAAGCTGACCTTGACAAGGCATTTTCGGGGTTGATAGATGATAGAATGGGACCAAGCTTTCAGAACCACAAGTGTTGGAAAAACAAATTCTGGTCATTGACCCCTGCTGCACTCTGGCCTCACTTTATCCTTTGCTCTTCTTTTTGATAGGAGAGGTATAAGCCTGCTGTTAAGCTATGCAAGGTTGGGGTCCACTGAGGTCAATTACCATTTTAGTTGCCTTACAAAATCCTCATTTGTTCTTCTCTGGGATGCTGCTAAGATAGGAGCAGAGCTGGTGTGGGAGGATGCTGTGCTGCTGATTTGTTTGTTGTGTGCCAGCTGGGTTACTGGAATCTGGGGCTTCTCCTCTCGTGTTAGAGCTCACCTGCAATCATGCTTCTGGCACTTGACCTGTAGCATATTTTCTCACTGCTTGGAAGATAATGCCTTGCAGTGTTTTGGGATGATTTTAAGATACCACTAAGCAGACTGAAGTTTCCAGGCTGTCTTTTGCCACATTGAAAGTATTTTCATGTGTTATAAAGGTGCATCTACGTTAGATGTGTAGTTCAGGTCAGCTGCTGGCTTTTGAAAGTAGTCTCCCAGTAACTCCCAGTTACTGTAGGCTTTGATTCACTTCACTTGGAGCAAGCAGGCTACATTATTTTGTTGTGCAGCTGGACTGGAAGATGTGCTGCTGGAGCAGGATGTACTCCAGCTGCTACACGTCTTCTGTCCACTGGATTAAAGTAGAGATGATGTGAGTGATTCCCCCTCCCTGTCCCAAATGCACTCAGCTTGATGTTGTCCATCAAACCCAGCTGTTTTCTTTAGCAATGCCTTCTGCTGTGCTGCATTAACTGAATTGACCATTGTTCTGTGACACTGGTGTGGTTTGGCAGGTGTCATCTCTGAAGTAACTGCGCTTATAGGCTTTTTTTTTTTTTTTTTTTTCCTTTTAAGTGAATGCAAACCTTACACAATGCTATCTTAGCTGTGCGGTATACTTAGGGACAAAGTTAGTCCCTTGTTAATTTTCTATCATATTCTTTTCAGTAGTTTGTCTCATCTTTATGCTACCCAACTGCAAGCGTATTTTGGCTGTGTTTTATACATGGTCTCCTAGTTTATGCTTAGAGCCGGTGCTAGGTTTCAGCCAGAAGCAGGTATTGCCTCTGAAAGCATTAGAAGGTGAAAGCAGGTAATGAACAAAGAAGGTCTGCCAGGGGTACTACAGGTAACGAGTCAAGCAGTCTTGGAGCATCTGACAGCCATGGGAAAGAAGCTGGGATATCCAGGTTTTAGAATCAGAAAACACGGTACAGTGGGATCCTGGGACTTGTCCCAGGAGAAATGTAGAGAATTAAGTTTGAGCCCAAGACATTACTTTAAGCATTAGATCGTAGTTTCATTTTTCTTGTTTTCTCAATGGGAATGAATGAGGAGCAAAACAGAGAGGAAAACAAACACAAATCGCCATTTGTGCCCTCGTGTCACTGCATTTTAAGTATCTGTAGCATTATCCTGCAATTGCCTGCGTCTGCCTCTGCCATAGCCATTTGCATAGCATTTAATTATGTAATTTTAAGGACTTTTACTCTGTATTAGGCTAAATTAAAATGCCGTGGCACCCAAACTGTCTGCTTGCTGTACCTCTCTGAGACAGTGTTCCCTGAGGGAAAGCTGCTCTGCAGTAAACATTTTCTGAAACGTGCTTACTGTTCTTTCTTAAATCCGAGTGGTATCAGAAAGCATTACCTTAATGTATAGCAAAAATATAGCAGCAAACTTTTTAAAAGAAGCCTTCAGTGCTAGAGTTGCCAGAACTCTTATTTTGTTGGGGTAGTATTTGTTTAAAGCTGACCACCTCAAATTATTTGCCACTGGCTTTGATGATTTTACCATTCACGGAATGAGATGTGCCTTATGTATCCAGTCATTGTGTAGCTCTTGTTTTGCCTAACAGATTTAAAATCTGTGAAAAATGAAGTCCCTTATACAATTTAGCAGAGAAATAATTATTAGGGAGTAAATCCTTTTGGGATTTATAATTATACACTGACCAGTAAACATGTGAAAATTAACAGAATTTGACTGACTTCCATTTACCTGCTCCTTTTTGAAAAGACAAACACAGCCTCAGAAAGCATTATTGCAATTAGTGAGAATGGAGCATTGCTACATGCGGAAATGCCCACTCATCAGGATTTGTTCTGACCAGCTCCTCTTTGCTAGCAGGCAAAGAGTTTTCAGAGTTGTTATGAAGCTTATTTATGTGCTTCTATTTTCTCTGCATGAATTCAGAAAACAGATAGGAAAAAATCCTAATGTAAAGTATAATTTATGATAATTTTTTGGCACTGCAAAGGTTTATCACAGAAAAATTTAAATATCGGAGCTTCATTTCATACTCATCTGCTGTCGCATTGGAGTTTAACTGCAGGACTTCTTTCTGAAAATGCTAATTGGATTTTCAACAGGATGTTCATGAGTAAAAGATGGTGCTACACAGTGAGACTTTTTTCTTTCCTTTTTTTTTTTTTGCTTTAAGTAGTTTTGCTTAATGAAATGTATAAAAAGTCTTCTATTGTTCTGTCAAAATAGAAATAATGTGCTTACTCTGTTTCCTGCTGTGATCAACCAATCTGGTAATTTAAATAAATGTGCCATAATGTTGAACACCGGGAGGACTAGAAAAAATCATAAGGAAAACACCCACATTTACACTTAATAGATGGCCTTTTGAGCTCATTTTAAATTTAGTGCTGTCCTTCCTTGCTGAAAACAAAAACAAATTTCCTGAGGATAGTATCAAAACAGCAAAAGTACATCAATTAAGCCACAAGATACAACAGGGCATATTTTAATGGGCCATTAGTCCTGGGGTGTATTGTGAAGTATCAAAGTAAAGGACAGATTACTTAAAGTGCCACAAAACATATTAATGATTCATTAAAACATGCCATGTAAACAAATGGTCATGTTATAACTTAGCGGCCTGATGGTACAGTCATTTTGGTGGTGTATTAAAGGAGGAAACCTACAAACAGCAGGTTAAGAATTGGGTTCTGCCTATTAAACTGATGAGTAAAATTTTTTTAAAACACAAAATGCATAGTATGTACTTAGATTAACACAGTTCTCATTAACAGCTTCCCAGTAATATTCCTCCATGGGTGAGGGAAACGTATGTTTTATTGAGTGAGTAATTTTTGAAAGCAGCAATTTGGTTAAATTCCTGGTAATGTGGGTTTTTCAAACCACTTGGGACCACAGAGTCAGATCCTGATCTCAAATATAAAGGCTTGAAGGATAAGCAGAGTCCTGTGATTGTTGCGTCTGATGTCACAGCATTGCAAAGGACAATTTCCATGGCTCTGCTCCTTAGGCTGTGAGCCCAAGTAGCTCCCTGCAGCTTGTTTTCATTCAGCTCCTGGATGGTTTGTAATGTCCATGAGGACAGCTTATTTTGGAAATTGCTGAAATCTCAAAATGTTTTTGAAATGTCAGCACGAGGCATCAACAGAATGGCTCTTGGCATGGTGTTGTCATTGTGCAAGGCTGAGAGTGGTCTCTCAGGATGATGGTGGCTGACTGCTCTCCTCAAATGTGGAGCTGTGTCATTGACTTACAGCCTGCCTAACAGCACTGGTTCCTGGCAGGACATAAATATAGGGTGGGCCTTCATCGATTAACTCCAAGACTTGAGGAGTTAGGCCAGTAACTCCAGGATACTCTTGAAGACAGGTTGTTCCAGGGCTTTAAAATGTGTGGTTGGTTCATTAATGTGTGACGATTGAGGAGAGACCCCCAGACTACATGCTCCTGACAAATGGGTCAGGCACATACTCATGCCACACTGGCGTTTGCCTGTTACGGGATGTTTCCTATACGGCACTATTAATGGAGGGGCTGGAACCTCACAGACCTACAGGAAAATCTTGCTTGCTCTGGGTGTTTTCAAATATCCTCTTGGTTGTTTTCTGTAACCAGAACACTAAATGCCCTTTTCAATTTGAATAAAAGCCCAAATCAGCAAGTCCCTTGAGCACATCCCTAACTGTTAATGAGACCCTGTTCAGTGAGAGGCATCGCAAACGAAGCCAGGAGAACATCTGGTGGAAATCCAGCCGCTAACAGCAGTGAGAGTTGGGTCAGGCTCGAAACACTTGAGCACAACTTCAGTGTGTGTTACAGCACTGGTTTTGATTTATGCTCTGTATTTCTGCAGTCAGATTGCTCTTTTGGCTTTTTGCTGCTATTCAATGCCTGCTCAGCTGAGGCTCTTCCCATCAAGAGCATTAAATGACCCCCTGCAAACTAAGGAAATGCTTGGAAAATATAGATCCAGATCCATTTCTTTATTCTCAGTTTACGCAGTCTCTGTGTTTGTAGAGGAGTCTAGATTTAAAATTTTCAAGGGGTGGTTTTCATTTAATAGACATTCAAACAGTATGAAAACAACTTCTAGGTGGGGTGACAGGAAACAAAATTTCTGTCCACAATTGGTTCTTTAGTACAGGTGCAAGTGTCTAACCTAGCTCTAGTGGGTGTAGTTCAAAGGATGGCTCTTTCTGATTATTTCTTCTCATGGAAAGACTTGTAATAAACTTTTTCATTTGGCTGCATCAATTCACAGCAAATGGATTGCAGTGAAATTTAACATTGCAGCATTCTCCTGCGTAACACCCTCCCTTACACACTGGGAATCAACAGCATATAATGGGCATTATACCCATGTCTCCCAAGAAACCATTTGCACTCTGTAGTTGGTCCATCATTTATATGGATCAAGACGATAAAAAAGAGAAAATAAAAAAACATTGAAAACAATGTGGGCTGCATGTAATTTCTTCTTGATGGCTTTTAATGTATTACTGATCTTAACATATGGTAAATAGCACAGGTTCTTTCTTTTTAGTAACGCTGCCTCTGTTAAGGCATTTTTACCCTATCTTTAAACGGTCTGTGTTCTTAAGCCTCCACCTACTGAATATCTATAATAGAAAGGTATAAAGAGAGCTATTTAATGTGTGGTACTTAGCGTGCATGCTTCAGCTACTCCAGAGCACAAAGAGATTTGTGAAACTGTTGTTTGTAAAAACATGCTAAATAAAAACTTTATTTTAAAAACAAGGGGCACCACCAGGAGTAATTGCTGGTGCTGGTGCCTGGGATATACAAATGGCTTGCTGGTAAACGTTGGTGCTGATAAGTGAGATGACCTTTCATTTGGTCACCTTTAAAACATAAGATCCTAAGGAAAAAGGTGAGCTGTATATTTTCAGACCCAGTTTCCTTTTGCAAAACCAGAAATTATCCAGTACATTTTTATTAAATCATAACTCCTTCCTCACCTTTGCTTTTGTATAGATGGCTTTCAGTTTCTTCTTATTTTTTTCCCTCCTATTGGGGATGGAAAGTATTCACTGAAAAGTTAATTTTTTATTTTTTTTTCCATACACTACCTCCATTTCCTCCTGGCTCTTCTGTTTCCCCTGAAAACGTTCAGCATTCCTCCTAAGTGCTTTGCTTCTTCAGAGCTCTGTACCAGTATTTTTTTCTCTTGCACTTCTGCTGCTCCTTTCCCCTTTGCAGAGCTCCGTTCATTACGTTTCTGTCTTTCCCCTTCTCTGAATTCAGTATTAAAATTCCCAGTGCCTCCTCTTGGAGCCGGGCTGACCCTGTCCTGCTGCTTGGGACGCAGCTCTCTCCCCTTTAAAAGGCTGTGAGCTGTGCTGCAGACTTCCCTGCTCTGAGCAGCCTCTTCTTTGACCTTCTAATGTGTTAAAGGTTGCATATAGCATGTAACGTAACATAAAATCTCACCTGCAAAGCAAACCAAGTAATTATTATCTAACCTTGGTGCTCGGCAGGGTCAGCAAGAGGCAGCTGTTACCATCGGTGTGTGAGGGTGATGCTGGAGTGCTGCTCTCGGTTAGCTCTGTAAAACAGTGGGAAAATAAACACTCTGGGCAGCAGCCACGTTTCTCTTTTTAAGCTGAGAAGTATGTGTGTACTGAAGAGAAGTGCAGCAGCACAGTGAAGGTGTTATCCAGCTTTGACAAACAACTTGCTCTGATGTGAGCACTGAACACTGGGAGGCTGCTGGATTGCTGTGTGGGGTTTCCAGGGTGGAAAACTGGTGTGTGGGGTTTCCAGGGTGGAAAACTGGTGTCTGGGTGTCTGTTGTTTTTTTTCCTATACCTCTTGACCTGAGAAATGACATCCAGCCTCACTTGCTAATTTGGCATCTGTCCATTGCCATCTTCTGAAATTGTTTTAAAAAAACAGCCAAACAAAAACCAGTGTCAGCTGCATCTTTTGTTTTGGTAAAGGCCAAAAATACATGGACTCAACATTTTCTCAACTTCTTTGAGAAGAGTGAACTCATTCCCATTCTTGCTTCTCTTTCTTTCCTGAGGACATACAGCCCTCTGCTCCTCTGAAGCACGGCTGGATACAGCACACTGCGAACAGCACTCCAGCCAGCTCCCACGTGCTACCAGCTGTGAGAGAGGGCAGCAGCTGCACCTCTCAGCCATACAGCAACTGCAGCAGGCCCTGAAAAATAAAATTTTATAACTCCCACTGACAAGAATTAATCCAGGACAGTTTCTGCTTCTAGCGTGCATAAATGTTCCTCTTCAAAACCAGCTTTTCGGCAAGCCTATCAGCCTGGAAGGTGTTCAAATGATTAATTTTTCGAAGACTGATGGTGCTAGGAATCCAGGAGATAGTGGTATGGGTATCATCTCATCTCAAGTATGAAGCTTGTACCTGTATTGTAAGAAGGGAGAGTTCTGGGAGACTATGGAAATTTTAATAGTTTTTTTTTTTTTTTTTCCCTGCTCCTGTAGTTCCCTGAGCCAGATAAGCCTCTGAGGCTTTTCAAATCTCAGACAGCTTCTGGTGTTATAAGTACTTCTTAATCACATATTTTGGAGAGGCTATAATGGCCCAGTGATTTCCTAGGTTTGTAGGCCAGAAGGCATCACTATGATCATCTACTCTGACCTCCCCCAGAGATGCAGGAATCGCAGGGTGAAATTCTATTAAATGGATTAAACAGTAAATGTAAAATTAAAATGATTATCAGTTTTGATATTTTTTTCTTGGTACTGGACCAGGACTTAGGGTAGTGAGGTTGCACGATGCAAAATTGCTCAATTTCCATGTTTTTTTCTTATACTGTGTTGCAGAAGAGAAGCCTTCTTCCTTACCATTTAGCAAGCATTGGCTTTTTTTTTTTTTTGGCTTCTACTTCGATATGGAAATGTAATCTTGTTGGTGGGTATTAGGATATCTGTGCTTTAGCAACAGCTCTGTGAGATCATCCCTCTCGTGGCCCTGCTTACAGCCTGGGATATCGCATGAACACAACACATCACTTACCAAAGATGACAGAGGGCACATGTACAGTTTCTTTAAGATCCCAGAGTATATCTGATGCCTACATTGTATCTGCCAGCTTGTGTAAGACTGATATTAACACCAGTGTAAAACTGAATGTGTCCCAGCATTGGGGCCAGGATCACTTAGGTTACCTGTGAGTCACAAAAACAGAGCAGTCCTGGAAGCACCTTGTCATGTCCCAGCATAGAGATCACCTTTTTTGAGCCCCCTGGTTCTTTTCACCTACTGTTTACTCCGGAAAGGATCAGATATCATCACTCTTCCCATTACCTTTGTGGTAGGTTTTGTTTGTTTGTTTGTTTGGCAATGCAATAGGTCATGCACAGCAGCTTAGGTGCAGCTGTTAAGCTGGTTGCTTTAAAGCAAATGGTACCAATCTAGTATTATGATAGTCATAAGGTAAAAGTAACTCTCAGATGAACATAGCCTGAATTCCAGTAAAAGTGAAGTCAATACCAGGGCAACTTAAAGTATAGTATTTGCTTCTCCTGCAATTGATTGTGCATTTTCTGCCCCTCCTGGCTTAGCAGAGGTGATTTACAGCCAACAGTTCACGTTGCAGAGAGGATCCACTCTAATTCAGCAAAGAGATTCATCAGGAAAGATCTGAAGAGTGACCCCAGAGTTACTGGGTTTTGTGAATCTCTCTGAAACTGCTGTGGAAAAATGAGCTTCCTGATGGTGTTACTCCATGGATTCAGACAGCCTAGAAACAAAGATGACTTTGGTTTTGCCCTGGTTGATGGAGTAGCATGTGATATAGTGTAGAAGGAGTCTGTGCTGCTCTGGCTTCCCCTCAGGTGCCCGCTTCCAAAATACCCATGGGCTTCATCATCTGATTTAATACATTTCCTTCAGCAACACCAATATTGTGTGTATATCTACCAAGAGATGCAAAACGTGCTGGAATTGCAAGAGGTGCTCACTTGAATAATCACTTAGGCTAATGCAAAAAGGGTTATGAATTAACAGGCTGGAAGAGTAAACAAGATTAGAGCTAAGTGCTTTTTGGGGCTGTGTAAAAAATAATCAAAGGCTAATTGCAAAGGAGTGGGTGAGGCAAGCCCATAAATTAGCAGGGGTGAGAGTGGAAAATGGAGAGGCCAGGTAGTAGGGTGGTCAGGTAAAACAAGCAGTGAAGGACAGAGGGCGAAAGAGACGGTGGGTGTTTCAGTAGCTAGAAAACTCGCAAGAGCATAGCGTAGTGATTAAATAGTGTGTATAGCAGAGAGCATATCATAAGAAAGAATAAAAAGTAGACATGGGATAAAAGATTACACTGAGTAGGTAAGAGATCAAAAAGGCGGAGAAAGTGAAATCACAATATCTGAAGCTGAGAATTAATATCTACGGTAGTATTTAGGAAAGAATAGGGGAAAAATTAAAATGGAAGATACTCATAAATGAGTGAAAAAATGAAAAGAAAATAGGGGAGAAAACTTAGTACCTTGCTATGTAGAAACTAAAAGGATTTTGTGTTTTATAGGTGCTGAAGGGTCCAACAAGCAGGAAAGATATCAAACGTCCTTCCACAGTCCTCAGACAGTTTGAGGAGCAGTGACTTTCATAAAGCTCTCTATAGTGCAAACTGGAGAGCCAATGACAAAAGGTATTTTCCACAAACAGCCTGAGCATCAGGCTGTGTTTTCCAACCTTGAGCATAAGTCATGGCTGCTGTCATTTTTGTAGTCTCCATTGCACTAGAAATCTGTAAGTTTCAACACAGCAAGTCACAGAACAATAGGAGCCCTGCATATGCACATATTACATCGTGCAGTGTACTTCATCCTGTTACATTTAACTGCCTTTCTGACAACAGTTTTTTAGCAGCATCACGTTTCCAGGAGAAAGGAGTTGAAAGCTGAGGAACAGGAAGGCTAAAGATACTGAAGCTGTTGGTTTAAGTGTAGACAGCTAGTTGGAAAGCTTTTATTTCTGGAGTGCCCTGGAAGGTGTATAGGGTCTGGCATTTTAAGCTTTCAAAAGCAAATCAGCTCTTCCAAATGAAGGCCATGAGCACCTACAGTATCCCAAATGAGAAGAAGCCAAAAAAAAAAAAAAAAAAAGAAGCTGAGCATTTGTCTGCAAGTCCAGCCATATCTTTACCTGAAGAACTTCAACCTCCACTTAGGTGTTTGTTTTTTTTGTTTTGTTTTGTTTTTTAATACAGTTTTCTGGACTTAACGGATAACATCCTGTTGCTATTAATGATTTATTGCCAAGATGAAAAGGGGTTGGAGAATGCATGAAATACGTGGTGAGAAAGAGAGAGAAATATAGAGAGATATAGGTCTTGCATCTGTAATAGCTGAAAAACAGACACATCCAAGGCTTACAGGGTTCTTGCTTCTGTCTACTGACAGCTTTGGTTCACGTCCTTCAGGTCAGTGTGTGATTTTTGTTCATGGTGAGAGAAGCAGGATTATTTTACAGTTTGTTTCCTCTGATGAAGTATGGAATAGCACTTCAGAGCTAACTCAAAACTCAAATAGTCTAGAAGTAGCAGAATTGTCACCTCTAAATCCCCAGTGATCTCTCCTCCTTTCCCCTCCCTGCCTTTTCATCTGCTCCCTCCCATTCCTTCCCTGTGCTCTGAGGTGTTTGCTCTGAATCTGAACAAATGTTACAAGTGATGTATGCTGTCTAAATACAAGTTTCTCTTCTGACTTTGGGCAATAGGTAGTAAAGCGATTAGGCTGAATAGTTATAAGCTTAATAGTGGATATTGTACCAACACACAGGAGCTGTTGTTGACTGAACAAGTATCAAAGCCTATTGATTAGCTGTTACATGGATCTTAATAAAACTATCATTATTAATTATGATGGAAAAAGTACATGTCTCCAGGTAGCAAGTTACCTTTTTTTCTCAATTTGTTGCTGAGGCACAGTAGATAATTTGTAAGTCATGTTTGTGCTTTGAGACAGAAAAGAATCTAACTTTGCTGCATTATTTCAGACTGAAGGGGACATCTTATTGTCTTCCCAGTTTCTACTGCAAGAAATCGTTACTAATATTTGTGAGCAGTTTTCCACATAGAAATCACTGATTTTATAACCTCTGTAATATAGGAGAGCAGTAATCTGTTTTTCAATATTAGGTCAAGTTGCTCTCATCTAATCTTGTGTGTTCCTTTCTTACAGTTTCTGTGCCAGAAATTGTAAAAGGAAATGCTCTTATAAAAGATACGTTTATTGAGGGAAGATTAGTTGTTTGGCTTTATTGACGGTGTTGGGGATATGAAACATGTTTTCTAAAGCCATTGGTTAGAGCTAACCCTTTCTTATGGCTACAGGTATAAAATACCAGATATATTATTCTATATTACACAATGTGAAAATGATAATGTGTATGTAATCTTAGACTTCTAAAAGTGATTCTCTGTGAGGTGAAATGTGTATGACTTTTCTTATAATAAACCCATGGGCTTAGGCTGCTTTTCTATATATTGCATAATTTAGATAAAGCACTGTTATGTGAATAAAATAAGCACTGGCACAAAATAAAATACTGGGGGGAGGGGACTATTTCTAATCATAAAGTGGATAAACTCCAATACCCCTCTGTAAGGTACATTGAACCTTTTTGTTCATGTGTCATATATACAAGAGATCTTCCAAATTAGTTCTCTTGTCCTCTGTGTCCTCAAACCGTGCCAACGGAGCTATTATTTTAGAAGGAGATTCAGCTGCCTTTTAAACTTGCAGCTCAGAATTCAAGATATTCTTACTTTACACTTTCTTTACTCTTCCCCTGTCCCCTCTCAACAGGGGCAATGCTGGAAGAAGTGAGTGTCTCTGTGGAGCAATACTGATTACTTTCTGTGAGAGTGCCAAGGAATGAAGGAGCTACAAATGCATATTGAGGTTCCTCAACAAGATATGATGCAAAATCAATGAATCTCAATGTATCTTTTTTAAGCTTATGGCACAGTTTTCCTTTTCTTTGGCATTTGGGAGATGTCCTTAGCTGAAATAAATCCTCAAAAGTGATTTGCAACAAGCATACTTATGTCAGCTTGGACCAGGAGACCCTCTGCCTTTTCCATCAGCCTGGTCTGCAGATCCAGTTACTGCTCCTGGTGGTCTTGGCTTGACTTTCCTTTTTTTTTTGGTAATCTTTTCAGCCCTCTGACAATAGGGAAGCTTCCTACCTACCTGACTGGTCTTGTTACAGTACGTCCTGCACAAATACAGGTTGTTAAGCTGTGTTTGTGTTTTTCTATTTTTTGCCTCCAGGTATTGCCTCTGAACAGGGGTGGTGGTGGAAATACAGCTGTGGAGGCAACTGCAGTAGTTTTACTTCATGTTCAGAGTTTAATTTCATGCTTGGAGCATGAATTAGGAGCATAACTGCTGTTAGTCTTGTTTTTAAGACAAACTGTTTAGTAGTTTGAAGTCAGGTTTATTGCTATCTCTGTTCCTAAAGGCCTGGTTGTGCTATTCTGACCTAGAGAAGTACGGATAGGAGAAGTGGAGTTGTAGTTGCCTTTTTTTTTTTTTTTTTTTTCCTGCCCTGTAAATTTTGCACAGAAAAAAAAGTAGAAATTGAGGATCTGTGGATCTCATGCTCTCTCTCTTAATGTTGATAAGAAAACTATACTAGTATGGTAATTAAATAATCAACTATTTGTGATATTTTCTTTAAGTCATGGGCTTTAATGATAAGAAAATTCAAAGAAACTGTATAAACATGACTCTCTTCATAGTTTTTATTTCTTTTCTGGTTTCTACCTGCAGGCAATTTACCTGCCTTGTATTCAAACTGTAGTCTAAGAAGCTGCACTCTCTCCAGTCTCCTGCCAGTAATTGTGCTCTCCATGTTCCTGCTAACGAGAAGAATGGCAGTCTCTTGTCCTTCTGTTTTCCTCTTTCTTGCTGCACCTACAGCTCCACATGTGTTTTGTTGCATTTTTAATATAGATTAGTCCATCTACTCCATAAATGAGTATCCTTCCAAACTGTATTCTTCAACTTACTTCAATGAAGTTTGTTGACAAATAAAAACATTATTAGAGCAGAGAATGAAGGGTGGCTTAATGCAAGGTGTCTGAAGCTTAATTCTGTTATATTCATTCACTATAGTTCAATTACAGGTACAATTTTACAAATCACTGCTTGATTGTGTAATATGAGTTCTCCTTTTCACTTTTGACCAGCCAGTATTAATTCTGTGGGTTTGCTTACTTTTTTTTTTTTTTTTTTTTTTCAATCTTCTTGATTCAGCTGTGCATTAAGTGGCTTTGAAAAGCTAGCTCAAATAATAAGCCTAGATAATCAAAGCCGTGCTAACATCGGCTTAATTCGCTCGTGCAGGGACCTAGCACGGAGAGCAGTGACTGAGAGCTGTGCGCTTCTGCCAAGCCCTGCTCACGTCGTCACTTCAGGAGGCTTATCTTCAGCTGCAGAGGGCCAGGCTGAGCCTTCCTTCCTCTGCAAGTTTTTGCTCATCCCATTTTTGGTTCAGATATGGCTTGCTTTGTACTACACATTCAGTTGATGGAGTCCTAGAGCTGATGGAATCAGGGGAAGGAAAAGAGGATGAATACATGTACATGCTGTAATTTTGTATTGTGTTTTGGGGAAGAAAGCATTTATCTCATTATTTTCTCAGATATTAGTGCTGGAATAGAAAATCACAATAGCAATACAGTTCCCTGTGCACCTGACAGCTGTAGCAAGGCATGTGCTGCTTGCCATGCTGAGGGTGCCTCTGACAATTAGACTTATTTTTAAAGGGGAGGAAATCACTCAGATTTTTGTTCTCATCTTAGGTAGATTCTAAGCCTCTGCTTCCATATCTTTTACAATCTTTTGTCATGTCTTCCCTTAGAAATCCGTCTCTGAAGGTAAACAATCTAAGGCTTTTCCATCTCTATTTCCGTGAGATCTCTGCTCTGCTACTCTCTGTAGGGCTTTTTTAGTGGTGCTTATCAGAACTGTGGTGGGCAACCATAGGGTGTGAAGGAAAGATGTTATTCTGGTGAGTAGTTGGTGCTTTGTTTGTGATGGAGGTTTGCTGTTTTAAAGTACACAGTGAGCTTTTAGGGCATAGTTACATCACTGCAATAGGATCCTTCTGTTAGGACTACTTTTGTGGGCAAGGGGTTTAAAAATTATCCCCTGACAGAAATATTTTCAAGAGAGAAAATGGGATTTTCTATGTATTTGAGATGTGCATGCAATACCATTAGTGTATATGCAGATGCTTTCATTAAAGATATATGTTAAAAAATGCAGCTCTAGGTCAAGAATTTGAGAACTGTGAAAATCTAAATTTACAGTTCTTTGTGCAATCTTAATTCTATGCATGCTGGATTTTTTCCAACACTTATCTTCCAATGCTGAGCTCTTATCTTGCTCAAAGCCCACTATTTGGAAAAGTAATTCAGCTCAAGGAATTCAAAAAATTTGTTATAAACCTGAAAGGGCAGAATAAAGGCTGCATAGCAGCATAAAAATCTGCCATTTCCTAAGTTGAAGTGTGTGATTTGCAATCGAAATATTTTATTGACATTTATTCTGGGTGATTTCCTAGTTGTTTTGTTAAAGGCAAAGGCTCTCAGGAAGAGGAGGAAGAGGAGGACTCTGAGTGAGTTGAGTTTCTCTGATTTTTTTGCAAGATGGGGCATTTCCTCCCCCTGGGGTGCTGCTGGAGATGGGAGGAAGAGATGAGGACTCTCAGAGTGTCTGGCTGTTTGCCCTTGGGCTGGCTGCAGCACTCAGCTGGTGCCTATCAGTGTCGGGGCTGCAGTGTCCCAAGAAAAGCAGGTAGCAAATGGTGACTGGGATTTTTGAGAACTCTAGAAAAGGGGAATCAGCTGACTGTCCTAACTTCTCTCTCATCACTGTATGTTTTTTGTTGCCGTACATTGAGGAAAAGGGAGATAATTAGTGGAGAGAATATTATATTTATGTTTAGATACGTTGAAATATTATTTCTCTTATAAAAGCACAAGCTTAGCACTTTCTTTTTGTAGTAACATGCCTTTGATACAATTAAGAAACAAAGTTCCCAGAATTCAAGGTATTTCTATTTGCTTACATCCACCAACAAGATACTACTTTTTGAATGAAATCTTGTTCAGGCTCCTGTCATGTGACCTATAATTGTTATTAATGAAAAGTGTGTTATTCTTCCTAGTAGACCTGCCAGGCAGAAGAATAAAAGTCTAAGGAAGTAGAATTAATAACTCCATTGCAATGCATCATATAGATAAGCCAGTAATTGCAAGGTCAGATGGGCATACGTAGATAGATGGTTAACTGGTTATGCTATAATGAAAGCACAGACCTTTTACATATGTTTATGAATAATGTTTCTCATAAAGACAATAGATTGATTGTATGCAAAGACATCTTCTGAACCAGAAATGATCAACAATCACAGTCATGAAATATTAAAGATAAATCTGTGAATCTATATTAGAAGTAAATTTCTAGACCTTATAACTTACTACTTAGTCATTTCTTATTCCTGCAATGAGATAAAAGAAAAAATTTTTAAAAAGAATGCCCCATCTTTTCCTGTTAACATATTTACCAATATCTTTGTAACTGATGTGCCTTTTCTTTAGCCTAAATGAATCAAAAGAAAGCTTCAAATCACTGACAAAGGGGAGCTGAAAAATACATAGCGTGAGTTTCTCTGAGAGAATCACTGTATAATTATATTTTTGTGTTATAAGAGCCACAGGAATTAGATTTGTTGGTTTCCTAGCAACTAAGGGTCTCAGGGTTTTAAAGATGAAGATCAAACTTCTATCACCTGCTTAGAAATAGACAGATGTGTATTAATAAAAACAGTTCCTCAAATAATTTCAACTTAAGCCACCAAAGTACTTCATAGGAGGCTAAAAATAATAATATCTGGCTTTCTAGATCAATATCAACCCTAATCACAGGCTGGCAATAACTGATGTCTTTCTCGTGTTATTCAAGATATTTATCAAACTCTGTTAAATATGTCCTTTGAACCTCTCCAGGGGAAAAATATGGTCATCTACTGGGAGAAAGGAAGTTGGAACTTCAGAAAGAAAGTTTTATTTTTTTGTTTAAGTGTACATCTGATCATGTCATTTAAAACACTGGTCTGTTTTCAGTCCTTTCTTATGTTAGTTCCAATTTATACAAGCAAGTGTAGCGGCTTACTGGTAAACTCCGCTTTCAAGATGGCAAATGTAAATTCAGTGTTGCATAACTCTTCCTAAGTTGACTTCTGGGTTGATGAAGGTGGGTACTTGCACTAGGCGCTTTATTCTGGCAGTTTAAAACACAAGCTGTGCTGCTCTCAAAGAAAAAGTAGTTAATAGTAGGCCAGCAGAAAAATTTCATGGGAAACAATAATGAAATAATGCCAATGACTGGAAATGATGGCATTTACACATAGAAAAGATAGCTAAATTTCATGTATACAGCTTTGGCCATAAATCAGTATTTTTGAAATCTACTTGTGAGGTATAAAACTTGTTCTTTAAGACACATTCTGCTACTTCCATTTTCCCTAAACACCTGACAAGCTTTTAGCAAATACTGAAAGAGCCTTTTTTTTTTTTTTTTTTTTTTTCTCATGAAAAATAGTAATATGTAAAGGTAAATAATTGGTGGTGATATATTTTAGGATCAATACTAAACTATGTTAGCAATTAGTTTAACCTTTCAAAGGGCTATGGACCGGGGCATAATAATAATAATAATAAGTAATTCCACAGGGATTTGTTCAGCTTTATTGTCCCTCTTCCTTCTGGGCCAGAAGAAGCAGATGTAGGATGTGGAGCATAGGACTTAAAATCTGACCCATCTGCAACACCTTTCTGTTCTCAGTGATGCAGCTCAGTCCTTTTTCTAGTTTTTGATTTTTATATAGCGTCTTTTCATCTGAACTTTATTCCAGCTTGATCAAAGCCACTTTCCTTGCCCTGAGAATACACCCCATTTTTGCAGGGATGCAGTGCTGAGCATGCAGTTCATGGCCTGTGGGGAAGGAGAGGGGAGCCTGAGGTTTGGTAGGCAGAACACTCTTCTCCTGCTAGGATGAGATTGCACGGGGACACGTTTGTACTGTCACGATACCTCTCATACTACACACAGCAGTATCTGGCACCGCACAGCATTGTACAAGACAAGACAAACTGACTTATTTCCACAGACCTTGTGCTAGCAGCTCCAGGGAGTTTTAAGCCACCTGGGCACTCACCAAATGTGGAAGGCACTGAGGAAGCGTGAACGTTCACTGCCCACAGCTCAGCTGGTGGCTCTACCCCCTGCCATGGAGTTGAAGAGAAATTCAGTGGGGTTTCTGCATGCTGTGCTTAAATGCACACTGTGCTACGTAGGGAGCAACAGCAGCTGCTGCCAGCGGTCCCCACTGTGCCGTGCCTCCTGCCACAGCAAAGGTGCACGGGGCTGTGCCATCAGGTGCTGGCCCTCAGTGTGGCCTCCTTCCTCTCTGTAGCTCTCTTTCCAGCAAGGAAGGATCAGGCCCACCTTCTGCTGCAATCAGCTCCCCTTTTGGTTTGGATCATGCTCCAGAAAGCTGATAGCTTGTCCCACTTGTTACCACTACATTGATCCGCTTCAGGTTCAGCTCCTGTGTTCAGCAGTTTCCTTCTGTTCCTTGCAATTCAAAATACCCTTCTTTTCTGTTTGTTTATTTTTATTATGCACAGGTAATATCAGTGATACCTCTTGCCAAAAGGATGCTGTCAACACGAGGCTGGCCAAGTCCATCTCTTCTATTCCTGCAATATTAGTGATACAAACGCAGTGTCAAGAGAAGCTGTTTTCATGAGGAAACATGGGTACTTTGTGGCAACAGCAGAGTTGCCTTGATTTATTTGCCTCTGCATGTGCATAAATGCAGCTGAGATTTTTCTTGACTTCTACTCTAGCTAAGAAACCATCGTTTTGCCCAGACAATAAGGTTTTTGCTGTGCAGAAGCAGCAGTTATGTTGCCCTTGAAACTTTTAACAAACTGGGTGCCAGGAACTTGGCCTAAGGATGCAACACTCCCTACCCTGTAATGTGAACTATTAAGCAAATGGCACAGAGTAATGTTCTTTCACTGAGCAAAAACGCTCTCATTTAGGTAAAATTTCAGCCTGCTGTTGGCTGTTACAAGCCAGAATGGCAAAGAGAAATAAAATGCAAAAGCAATATGAGTTTGAATCAAATTATGATAAGAGTCAGATGGTGCCATTACCCAGATATTCCCATAGGCAAGCATTAGTAAAATTCGCCATAATGGTATACTGAAATATAATTCTCTGCTGGGATGGACACTCACACGCTAAAATCAACATTTAACTCTTTCACAAATTTCAAAAAAATCAGAGATGGACACAAGCGCGGAGGAATCCAACGGAAAGCAGTGTGTGTGTGCTCTGCTAGGTTGGAGATACAGACTGCACCAGCCACGTGTGATATGTGCAATGTTATTATGGCTTATTTTTTGTCTAGTGCCACCAGGGCCCTTGGTGCTGGGTGCCTGAAAGAGCAGGCAGTGCTGGCCCTGGAGAGCTGTTGGTGCAAGGAGCTGTCTCCGGGTGCCTTGCAAAACAAGGAGGGACATAGCAGGGCAGCCAGGGGTGCAGCCTGTGCTTGGGAAGTTGTGCAAAGAAAATTTTTGCTGGAACCAGTTTTATCTGTGATGTTGCGAGAAGGTGGAATTATAGCGATAATTTGACCGAGGAGAAAAGCTTGATCACACAGGACTCCAAAAGAAACGTGAATGACAGAGCAAAGCCCTGCCAAAAGCAAAGAGTGAACCACTTAGGCTGTTGAGATTTTACTGATGCAAACAGCCCCATTAAATGCAATCAGATTTCTTTTGTGAATGTCTTGAAAAGTGAGGCCTTACAATCTGAACCATAAACACAAATACAGCAGGAATATTAGAGTTAAATGAGTGTGACTAATTCAAGTGTTCCAAAGTAGGGTATGCTTTTGCTAAGCTATTTTTTTTCTTTTTTTTTTCTTTTTTTTTCTTGAGTTTGGTTGGTGTTGTTTTAACCGTTCAAAAGAATTTAATTAACTGAAAGAATTAATTGGTGCAGGTATGCTATACCTCATGTTTTACATAGTGCGGGAATGCTTGGTTGAATTCAATGCATTTTCAGGATGGATGAAGTTCCATAGATTTATGCAAAGGAAAAAATATCCCGGTGCAGTCCTAGAGGCATTTGCATTTCACTTTGCAGGCACAGCTGTGACTTGAGGAGGCAATGAGATCTGAAGCAGTGGTCACCAAGCAAATACTCGAGAGGTTTGACTTCTGAGCTGCATAGCTGCTCCATCAGCCACCGGCTTGGCTGCCTTTGAGCCTCTGCTCCTGCATTTGCCATCTGTCTTTTCTAAATACAGTCTGAGCTCCCTGGGGCAAATGGTGTTTTTCTCTTCTGTTTGTGCAGTGCATTGCACAATGAGACCTCGCTTCAAGCTGTATTGCTAGTATAAAAAGGGGAAATAATATTGAGAACAGGCCTCAGTTGGATGTGATAGAAGTATTGCCTTTGCAGACTTTACTCAGGCTACCTACTGCCTAAGCTGGTCGTTCTTCTCTGTTGATGTTTGACTGTATCATTTTGCATTTTTGCATCACTTCTGTTTAAGAAATGCTTTTTTTTCCCAGTTTTAAAGCTTATGATTACTTACTACTTGCTAGCAAATTGTTTGGGAGCTCCTGCCACTCTTGACATTGTTTATTGAAAAATCCAATAATCTGGGCAAAAAGATTTAGAGACAAGGAGTACTTTCTGCAGAAAATAGTGAGCCCCATAAAACAGGCCAGGAGAGTGCCTACCTAGAGAAAACCTCCCCGACAGCTTCTGCTATTTTGTCTCTGTTTTGTGCGAGAGGCAGAAGTGTTTTGTCACCATTCAGATCTCATCAGAGACTGGAGCATTTTATTCCTCAATCTTGTTCTTGTCTCCAGCCTAGGGTGGTTTACACGCTCATTGAGAATGCTGCGCCTGGACTGTGTCAGCTTGGGAGGATGTGGTTAGTTTTGCCTTTATTTGCTTGTCCTTTTGTTTCTAACAGGCCAAATGGCCTTTCCTGATTCTGTGCTGCTTGCGCAGCCACTGCACTCCGTAGATAAGCAAACCAGTCTATTAAGTTTATTTTATTTGTTAATAAGATGTGCCTGAGCATTTCAGAAAAGCCAGGGTGAGAAGTGTCACTGCTGACACTGAGCTCTCAGCTCATCTCAGGCTCTGTGGGTCATCCTCCTTCCCAGCATGTCCAGGTTGTTGAGTATCCTGGACCTTTGGGGTATGATCTTGGCCGTAATTCTGATATACCAGGGAGGGCTGAGTTACCCGCTGCGATGGAGGGGGCTAGAAAGTATGTGAGCAAGTTGCACTGAAGTTGTTTCTCCTGGTTCCTCTCCAGACACAGAAGACTACCACCCTGCCCCACTGCACACCCTTCACACATGATTCCCACAAGCTTAAGGTTTTTCTTTTGGTTTGAAGGGTCTTGTGAAGTGTGCCAGACTCCCTGTGCCTCTGCCAGAGGGAGAGAGGAATTGCCATTAAGCTGCTGTATCTGGCATGGTGATAGGACTTGGTGATCGGCCCGATTCCCATGCTCCAGATAGGTGCTTTTGGAAATACCTTTTTTCTGTTCACCCTACCAAAGTATCACTTTTAAGGGCTCTGGGAAGGAATCTGACGATGCCCAGTAGGGTTACATTCCCCGTGAACAGCATGCAAGTGTGGATGTCCTTATGTATGTAGGGAACTTAGAAAGCCCTCTGTTAGGTGCTGAGGTCAGCTTGAAAGCAGCAAGTCAAACTGCCTTTAATCTCCATGTGTGTCAGTATTCTGCTTCAGCTCTGTAGCTGTTACAGCTATGTCACTCGCACAAGGCTGTCTCACAAGAATTTGTGCGAAGTAATTATGGAAAAAGACATATTTCAGGGTGGAAGTTCCAGAAAAGCATGTGACTGGGCCTTACTGTTCCATGGGATAGCAGGATGTTTAGGGGAAAGCAGCTAAGGAAAAGGTTTTCCTATATTTGAGCACCTTGGAGGCAGGTATGAGAGCAACCTGCTGTCTAGCCAACCTGGAGTGTCCTCAGCCCAGAGCAGTTCATGCTAACTATGCTAAACCTTTCCTTTTAGGAGGGTTAGCAACAACAGAATGATGGAGACCTACTTTGAAACATAGCCTGTGTTAATAAAGGGATGGGCAGTCAGCGGTGTCAAGCTATATGCTTCTTACGCTTCTTGTTTTTTGGAATATTTATTCAGAAACACAAGGAAAGTAATTTTCCTTTTTTTTTTTTTCTTTTCTTTTTTTTTTCAGAGTATCTATTAAATTAGGTTGAGTATTTGCACAGCAATAACTCAGGATTGACTGGTGGAAATCTTATAACACAGGAACGTGACCCAGCACAATATCATCCTAATTTCCTCTGTGAGGATTAATTCTGCTGTTTTCTTCTTTCATGACAGTGAATAGAGCATGCGGCAGGTAATGCACAGTAAACGCATCCTGATCTCCCTTAATCTTTGCAAACACTTTCAAGTGACCTTTTTGTTGAATGTCCTTTAAAAGCTTCTAGGATATTATCAAAAATAGCCAGTGAAATTACTGACAGAGCAAGCAGAACTCTGTTACTTTTCAAGCTTTGCTGTACAGCTCACATCTTTCCTATGCAAAGTTTTGTTGTCTTCACTGTTCTTGTTTTCTCTGGCTTAATCAGCTATTAGTTTTTACCTAAACCCAAGCTGAATGTTTTACCTAAACCCAGGCTGAATGAATGCTAGAGGAGGAATTCCTGAATGTGTACTGAAGCAGCCTGTCTGCTGTACTATTGCTTCACTTTCTACAAGGCACTGTTTCCAACACGAGCACTTCATTGGCCTCTTCACCTGTGTAAATGGACTTTATTTTTGCCTGACTAGACACGTTTTTTATTTTTGGCTAGGCAAGCCATTTACTAGAGTGCCCCATGTGCTTGCAGCATGTCAAACACACCGGGTCACTCTGGTATACACGTGAGGCACCTGAGTGTGCAACAAGAACACTTGTGTTGAGAAAATACTTCATCAAGTTCTTAAACACCTGTGATTGTGCCTAATAAAGTCTCTGTAGCACATAGCTTTTATACTAAAGTTAATGATGCTTCAAGGCAGCGTGGTAGGTCTGGGCTGTGGCTGAAAGAGCTGCCATCAATTTCCCGTTGTACTGTCAGTTTGTGTGTTTGACAGTCCATCCATTTGTTTCCTTGGCCTCATCCATCATTTGCTTAGGGTGCTTTCCAACAGTTGTTGTCTTCCTCACCTCTTTAAATTCATCACGCAGGTTGAATTTATCCTGATTGAGGATTCATCACAATTAATCCTGCAATGGAGATTAAGCTTAAAAAAAAAAAAAAAAAAAAAAGGGAAAAAAGGAAAAAAAATCCTTTGATGTGCTGTGTCTTTTCCAAAACCTGTCATCCCCATTGGATAGGCAAGGAAACACAGAGAAAATGAGACTTTCTGTCCTTTCTGTCACTGGTGTTACAGCTCAATCTTTCCCCCAAACATTGCCAAAACCCTGTTTAATGCTTGTTACCCCAGGAGGGGCTCAGTTTGCTCAGGGTTGTGGCCATGCTGTCACCTGCTGGCTCCTGCTTCACTTGAGCTGCCTGCTTGAATCCAGTGCTCATCTAGCCAATCTCCCAAGCTTTTATCACTGTGACAGCTGAATCCTGCTGTCCTTGATCTCACCTAGCTTTTTTCTTTCAATATATAGAGTTTGAAATGTTAGATGGGACAATTACAGGATGTGCTGGTGTCTGCAGACAGCTGACGGGGCAAGCACGGCGGGAGCTGCCTCTTGCACCAGCCCATTTCTGCCCACCAGCTCTGTCCTGGTTTTACACATTGACATGTGAGAAATGTATCTGTCCTCTCCTACTTTATCGGTTGTGTGGCTTTCCCAAGGGAATGCAGATTGGGGCTGAGCATTTGTGATGGTTGTCACGGTTTGGACATGTCTGCACTGGTCTCTGGCTGTAGTTCCTGGAAACATTTCTCAGTGAGCAACTTGGTGTTGGGGCATTGAAGGAAAAAGTGATGGGACCTGAAAGAAGGGACAGGGAGGGATCTGTCACCCCCTTGTAGAGCTGAAGGACCTGCTGAGCTTGGAGTGGTCAGCACATTGCTGCCTGGCACAGGATGCTCTTCTCCTGTGCCTGGCTGGTGGCTCTGCTTGGGGCTTTGGCAGCAGTAGCTTTGAGCCCCCTCCAAGGCCCCTCCTGATCCCACTCGTGCTCCCTGTGGCAGGAGGCTGTTCCACCTTCTCTCCCAGACATTTCTTCTTACCTATTTCTGGGAAGATTCTAGTGGACAAAACACCCCAACAAATTCCCATTGCATGCTGGGATTTGCTCATGCTGGAAAAAAAGGAGCTGAAAAGACAAAGGAGTTAAGTTACGTGTATTAGAGATACTGAGAAGCTGCCTCAGGTACTCATTGCAGTAAATACCACAGTCACCTGCTTTACCAGGTAATCTCAGCTTCAAATTACTTGCACCTAGGCAGAAAAAGCAGTGACCTTGTTACCTCTGCTGTACGGGTGAGGAAGTGAAGTACAGAGTGATAAAGGGGCTGAAATTTCCATGAGTAGCCTGTGCCAGAAGCAAGACTTCTAGATGCTACAGATGCTTTATTTTCTGTCTTACCAGAGGAGTTTTCTTCCTCCTTGCTTTTCATAAGAAGTTTTTAGAGTTTAGTCCTTGCTTTGTTTTTCTTGATGAGATTATTGCGGTATTCAGGATGTAGTATTCTCTTCTGGGTCTCTCTGAGCAAGCTGGACAACCTACAGGGTGTTTTTGAAAGGGTTTCAAATAGGTTTTCTCTATCAAAAGTAAAAACTGGTACTGTATGGTTAATGTACACTGACAGGTCTGTTCCTTGTCCAGTCATTATATGCAGATTTGTATTATACAAGTATGTAAAGCACTTTTCTAAAAAGTCAGTTTTACAGTGTCCAATCTAAAGCCTGTCCTTTGTCTTAAGCATCCCCAGAAACTTTCAAGTAGCTTTCCCTGACTTTGGCTTTTCTTTCATTGTCTCTCTCCCCCTCTTTTTTTTTTTTTTTGGTTCACTTTGTGAGAGAAAGGAGGACACAGCTTTCACATTTTTCTTGGTCACTCCAAATCCCATCAATACCTTTCTGCCAAGCAGAGGGTTGAGGTGGTCCAGAACAATTTTCTATTCATCTTCCTTTCCTGTCCTAGCAGTTATTGACCTTCTTTCAATCCTTCTCTTTGATGATATTTAACCTTGTCCCTTGCATGTTTCTCTATCTGATTTCTGGCTTTTTAATAGGCACTTAGTTCTCAAGTGTGAGTTTGGCACTTCACTTCATTGGTGCAGCTTTCATCTTCTTTCTGATTGCAGACTGTAATAACTTCCCATTCTGATAGCAGAAATACTCTGATTTTACTGTGCCAAGCCTCTGTGCTTCACAGTTCTTACAGCTGGTCCCAGTTCTTCATTTCTAGAAGTGTTTTCCTTTCTTCTCAGGCCTCCTCCTTTCTCTGTGCTCTGCTATAGAAGGGCTCTTTGTTGTTGTGGGGTCACATCCTTAAATGGAGCAGAAGTTTGATCAAATTAGTATAAGCCTTCAATTAAGTCACTTCCAGAAGAGGAAGGGTGACAAAAACCTGCTTATATGAACCAGGAGCCCCATTGATTCCTTTGTACTTGGCACAGTTTCTTACCCATGCCAACTAATTTTAAGTAGCACAGGGCTGGTGAGTTACATCCTATTCTGAGTTTCACTGGCAATTTTATTTCAACTAAGATGCGAGCCTTAAACACGGTCCATTTGTGTTGACGGGAGCTGGAGGAATGGAGCAGGGTGTTTGTCTGCAGGTGAGGCAGTGAGGCGCTACCTGGGGGCTGGAGGATGCTGCTGGGGGACCACAGGTTCCCAAGGGCCCTGCTGCCACTGCTCAGTGTCTCCTGCGATGTCACAGCTCTTGGCTGGCTTTCAGAGGCTTCCAACCTTGGTTTATGCTAAGAGCAGCCCCCTTTCTAGACCCCCTGCCTTAATTCTGTCTGAGCGCTGACATTTAAAATTGTTCCTTTTTTTTTTTTTTTTTTTTCCCTAAATTCTAATTTCTTCATGCTTTTAATTTCAGAGCTTCCCATAAAGCTCAGGAGGTCAGAGGGAACTGGAGGCCAAGGCAGCAATGCTACCATTTTGTTTGGCTTAATCTATAGATCTGGCTCCTTTAATGAACGCTAACACAATGGGCCTCCTGCAGAGCTGCTTTGTTAGATACTTCCAAGCTACAAAAGGCTTGTTAGCATGCAAAGTGGAATCGCTCTTGTATGCGGGTAGAGTGCATTGCTCTTTGTGTGCCACCAGTCCTAGAGTAATTTGCAGTCATCAGGGAAAATCTTGTATCTGCTGTGATGATGTACTCCGGAGTTAAAAGTTTCCTTGGCAGGTCACTTTTAACTGCCTTGCCTATTTACCTGGCAGGAGGATAATAGCAGATTGATGCTTTATAGCAAGCAGTCAGTCCAAACAAGTGGGAATAAATATTTTTATACATTGGGTTTCTTATCTTTTTCTTTCTACACACTACAGTTAGATTATAAAAGAAGTCGCCGGCTCCAAGACCCTCATTGAAACACCCTTACTGGGCTGTATTCTTCTTTTCTGAGAAGCACTCTGCAAGCCAGGCATGCCAGAAAGGCAGGTGAACACCTCATGTAATGGAGGCTCCTTTCCACCCTTTGGTTGGCTTTCTCTCTCCTTTCAGCAAAAGCAGGCTTTGTCCAGCAAAAACAGCTCACATGCTCCATTGCTAAGTGTTCTTGTTAAAAATAGCAGCTATATTGCAAGTTTCATTGAAGGGGCATTGCAGCATCACCCAAAATGCCTACACCTCCATGTCTCAGGAGGCAACAGGGACTTGAATAATGCAGGTCTTCTATGAAAACTTAATGAGGCTGTATATCAAGAGTAAAGAAGTACATTTGCTTACTCGCCGAAACAATAATTCTCACAAATCAGCTCACGGAGGTGCTTTATAATGATTTAGCTTCCAAGCCCGTGTCACAGAGAGGAGGAACTGAGGGACCTCCATGGGGAAGCCCAGCTGGTGAGTAGGTTTCTTCCAAGTTTCCCAAGTATGTGCCCTACTCGCAAATGTTGTGAGATTAAAGCAAGATAGAAAAGCTCTGTAGTTTGCACAGTGTGAGCAAAAATGGATGCATTTCTAAAAGTAGCAGAACTAAAGAAAATCTCACTCTTCACAGCTGTCTAAAGTTTCGCTTTCCCTGTCATGTCTTTTACCAAACTTCTGCCTTTGCTAAAAGCTTGAACCCCATGACCTGCCTATAAATAGATCCCTCAGCTGTGCTCATTGCAGGCCTGTGACAGATTTTCCTAAAGCTCCTGGGTTTTTGGCACACAGGTAGCAGGCCGTTCGGAGGGACCTGTTGAAATGGAAGCTTTACAGCCCACAGAAATATGATGCCATATGCCAGATGAGAGTGTAACCTCTTTGGCTCAGGCTTTTAGAAACGTAGCTCTGGTTTGATTGGCTTCCAAAATATTGTCAATGGGCCTCGATGCGGAAACTGGCTGAAGCACAAAGCAAGTGTGTTGTCATAGAAGAGGTCTTGTCACAGTTTCTAATCACCTTTCAAAGGCAAATTTTTTTTTCAGTGTTGCAACAGAATTTAACGATGTAAAATATTTCTTGCTGCTCCAATCCAAATCTTCCACTTGTCCTGTGGGCAGAGGTCTGGCTGAGCCAGCCCAAGTGCTGGGGACAGGGCCACACGGCGTGGCTCTTTGCTGGCTGGAGTGGCAGCGATCAGGACACAGTCATCATCAGAAAATAGAGCCCCGAATAAGGGGATGTTCCTTCCCAGTTGCAGCCTGCACTTATTGTTCAGTAGTTTGGAGGCTTCCCGGCATTCCCAGAGGACCAAGGCTGCTGTGACCTAATTTACATTGCCAGCAGAGGTCTTTGTCTGGGGATTGTGAGTGCCAATGAATACAGATGGCAAAGCCAACACAGAAGTCTAAATATTATTCCAAATATATATAAATTCTTCACTGCCTGTCTTTGGAGGGAACTCTCTCAAATCTGTCAACAAGTGTAAATCTCTCAACACGTATAACTAATTACTGTCATGCTGTCTTCTTTGGAGATAAGCGATTGAGCTTCAAAAGTGGGGAACTGCAGAACGTTCAAGAGAGGTTTCTGAGATTTTGAACATTTGGACCCTTTGGCTGGTGGCAGATCTGAGGTTTGAAGCTGAGTGAGTTATGGAGGGTGGCAATCTGTGTGGGGAAATCAGTGGCAGTGCAAACACCCTGCTAACATATCCCTGTGGGAGGGGCGCAGAGCAAGGGACTGTTGCAGGGGACTTGTAGGACATTTCTCTAACTTGGCTTAGAAACACAACTGAGAGAGCAGTTACCCTACTAGGATGGTAAGACACCAAGCCATGCTTGCATACTCAGCTGTCATCTTAGTTGTTTGTTAGGCACAACAGCATAATCCCATCAAATGCAATTGGAATAGCATAGGTCAAACTACCAAGGAAAAAGAGAGGAAAAAAAAATCAGCTTGCTCTTAGGAGTTCAGATTTAGCTTCAAATTACTGCTATAGTGTTTTTCTAAAAAGAGGTTGGTCTATAGCCACTGAAAAACAAAACAAAAAAATCTGAAGTACTAACGATGCTAGTAATTTTTTTTTTAGAAAATCAGTACAAGAAAGAAGTTGCTTGAAATGTTTGATTTTCATAGGAGGCACCTATGGAGCTGTTTGTCTCAGCAAATAGCACCACGCACACTGGGAACACAGAAAATGTAGCCTCTCTTGTCACCTTTCTTTTTAAGAATTAATAAATGTGACCACTTAGTGCCATCACCATTTTAAATTCAGCAGATTGAATTTCACAGCAGGTTTGGTGTAAGCCTTTAATCTTAATAATGATCCCTTGATCTACCATGGTCCGTCCAACTTGGAGGTTGTTAGAGGTCCCTCCTGGGAACTTTCCAGCTGTTTCTGTTTAGTTCATGTATATTTATTTACATGACTTTTTAACCCCATTTGATACCAGAAGAATATGATGCAGTTAGGCTGTGACTATTGTTGATCATTTTCCAGAGAACTAAGTAGAGCAGGGAAAGAGGAACATATGGCACCATTTTCTTTATTGAATGTTTATTATGTACTGTTGTGACCTCATCAGTGCCTTTGACTGTTCTGCTACAGGTTAAAGAAAAAGATTTGTGTATTTTTCCCCTTAAGCTTTCAGACAAAAGCAAATGCGACCTGAGGGTAATTTGTGCATACAGCATACCTCACACAAAAGAGCATAAATTCTGCCTGGGAAAATTAAATAGACTTCTTAGTATTGTGTTTCTAATTAGGGTTTTAATTTTTTTTTTGTTTTTAACAAGTTGGGTTTCTGTGTCACTCTTTGCATTTGTGATGGGAGCTCACATCATGACAAACAAACAACAACAACCCCTCCACCACCACCTGAACTCAGCTAGCAACCTTTGAGTTTAGTGCTAATATTGTGCCTCTAAGACTATACCAGGACCCTATGTCATTTCTAAGGTTGTAAACATTTTTATAATAGTTCTGCTATTCTAACGCAGAATGGAATAACATAGGATAGAAAAACACAAGTATATAGAGATAAAGCTCACAAAGTTGCTTGGTCCTAAGTGATGTAGCTTGTCCATCATTACACCATTTAAACAAACATACCCCCAAAATGAAACACGCTGATGGCCAGACAACTATTTCCATGTTCCTATGGTAGTAAGGAGTGAAATGAAAGTTGAAGGGGAGACGGGACAGGACTCCCCACTTCTGGAATTGCCCCTTCAGAGAGGATCCCTGGGCAGTGCTGGTCTCCCCTGAGGCATTTCGGTGGGGTCCAAATTAACAGCCTGTGTTTCATATCAGTGTGGGTGTCTGGCTGAAAAGATTACCTATTTAGATACTTATGTTATTTTTTTAGCATGCTTTAAATATGAAAAGATTTACAAACTATACTGTACATGCTCTGGCATTTGAGTTGCCTAGGGAAGGTTGAAGGTTGTAGTCTTTTTCTTTCTTTCTCCATCTCTCTCATGCAGATTATTATTATTATTAGCACTGATACTTTATGTTGTTCCCTTTTTTGTTATGGCAGCATATGTTTTTGCTGTATGTATGCTCCTTACCATGGCAGACAGACCTTAGTTTTGATATTAAAATTACACTGTCAGATTCCTGCACAGCTCTGTGTCACTCCATTTGCCAGTGAAAACCCAAATGTTAGCACTGAAGCTTTAGGGCCTTAAGAAAACAGGGGAGAAAGAAGTGATAAAGGAAGTTCAAGCCTTTAACTCAGCAAATGGAGGCTGTGATGCAAAGGAGCTCATCTCTCTGAGAAGGGGAAAGTCAAAGTGGCTGGGTAGGTGTCAGCAGAGGGTCGTTCAATGTGAGCTGGAACGGATGGTTCTGACAACAGGCCAATGAAAAGTCATAGATTATAATAATTTGCACCACAATGCTGAAGGAAATGAGGAGAAGTTTCAGAAGAAATGCAGTGGATACAAGGCAAATACTCCTCTCAGTTATGGCAGAGTGGCTTTGTTGCCTGCCCAGTCCATCAGTGCCACGCTGCTGAGCTGCCGGTGGTAATTTGTCCCATGAAGATTAACGACCTGGGAAGAACAGCAGAAATTAGTTGGGTTTGATTTTTCAGGCTGCCCAGTTCAACTTATTTCTGTGCAGAATTTTGGAAGCACTGGACCAGCACTTCCAAACAGTATCATGGGCATTGGAGGTAATTCATGACTATGTATGAAATTTTTAAAATGTGCTGTTATGATAAGCACATTAATTTCTGTGCTATTGATCACGAAAATGTTATGTAGCCAAAAGGTCAGGGCCCTGTTATGTGATCACATCCTGAATTATTCCAGGAAAAAACCTGGATTGTTAGTTGTGAAGCAACGTTAACTCAAGTGGCACAAAAAGAAAAAATAGGGAATTTAGCTGCTCATGTCTGATGGGCTGGAGTAGGGGCAGCTTGTGCGTCTGTCAGCCTTGGCTTCCACCTCTCTCAGCTGCGGCTACAATGCAATTTCTAATTGAATTATTAGAAATCAACTTAGTTTTGGGCAGACAGCGTGGTACCTGATCCCTATGTTAATTTTTATACACTGACATATGAGCAGTGATGTATATACACAAGTGCTTACTCTCATTTGATAAGAAAAATATATGTTTTTTCTGGCATATCCGGAAAATAAAAACTTTTGCTGGTATAAAATTAATCACAAAAAAAAAAAAAAAAAAGATACCTATGAAATCTGCATGGAGAAAATGATTCATAATTCTTCAAAATCCAGTTTGATATTCTGCGGGCTGCTGACCTTTGTTGCATTATTAAAGATGCTTTGACTAATATTGCACGGGGTCTCTGGCAGATGGTGATGGTAACATGCTCTGGAGAGTTTTCCCATTTTCCGTAGACAGAGCTTGCTAGCAGCACTAGGACAGGGGAGTTTCAAAAGGCTGGGTTTGAAAGACATCACTAAAATTATACATTCTGTGTATTCAGGTGTAAGCACAGGGAGCAATTTAAGTCTTGTAAAAAGAACCCCAGAGTATGGAGACGGTTATGGAAATAACAGAAAGAAAACCTGAAACTGTGCTAATTACTTCAGCGTTGCTAGCTATGCATTTGGTATCCATAGAAAAATAAAGTGGATAAACTGAAAATACTCTGTTATATTGTTCTTGTAATTGTGGTATGGTATTACCTGTGACAAGATAGAATGCTATGGCTACCCAGAACATAACAAAAAAAAAATAAAAATCAAGTCCAGAGGGAAGACGAGATTTGGAGGTTTGGATTTAATTGTATTCATGTATTGGAAGCTGTCTTCTTGCTGCATATGACTGAAGCAGTCAGTCACTTTGTTAGTTACCTGAAAGGTAAGAAGAACTTGAATTCCTACAAGATCCACCTGTTTTGTGGTTGTGGCTACAGGTTTAGAGCTGGGATATCGAATTTCTTGGAGTCTCAGCGATTCTTTGTCCTAAAAAGCTCCATTCCAGAATTGCTGTGCAGGCAGCTGCAGAGCTGATGGTGCACTGCTGCCAAGCTGGCAGAAGAGGCTGATGCCAAAACAAGTCGGTTGAAGCACAGAGGAATAAACATAGTAAATAACCTTATCTGATCCATGTAAAGATTATTTTAAAGACCTGCCTACAGGTGTGATCTACCAAATCGGGTGTACAGGTAGGGCCAAAAAGATCTGGTAAAGAATAACCTCTTTAAATATGCTGGGAAGCATGCTGGAGAGGCAATTTGTTTGGGCTTGAAAAAGCATCCAGAACTACAACCATGTGAGTCCTGCCATCAAGTGCATGGAGCAAAGGGATTAAAGCTCTGCTGCAGAGGCCAGAGAATAGATGGCTCTGCAGGTGAGCAGCTTAACGGGATGTTAATTGGATAGTGGGTTAACGTGAACAGGAAATGCAGAGAATATGGGTTAGGGATTTTGTTGCTAAAGGAACAGTGTGAATGCTATTGCTGAGCTTTGTAATAAAGAGTAGTTGAACTTTATGGTTCCCCCTTGCAGATGCAGTTGCCAGTTTCTTACACAATATATATAATTTTATAGATGAACGTGTGAGTTGGTGGATAAGCGGTGTGTTAGTATTGCAAATCATGCAAATAAGCACCTAAAAAAATAATAAAAAATATATTTTACCAATTTGAATCATGGATAATTATTAATAAATTTGGTTAACTGTTGGAGAGAGATGAATCTATTTTGTGGCACGCTTACAAACCATTTTAGACTGTTTATTTGAGATTATTACAGTGCCGCGGTGCTGTGTTTGTTTCAGGAATGCAAAGCAGTGTAGCATGAGGGGCTTTATAATCCCTTATTTCAGCCCTGGCACATTCCTCTGTAAGTGCCCGTTGCTGTTTGAGACAATAGCCCCAGCTAACTTAGCAGGTGCACCCACCATATGTCAGAGCCTTGTAACTGATCACAGACATACATGCAAAAATTATCAATAAAGCAACATGAAGGCTGTAGTTTGATATCCTACTGGTGACTATAGTTGAGATTTAATCCTCTGCTGTGCTGGGCTTATTGTCACTGCTGCGCCAGAGCATCTAAACGTGTGTTTAGTTTCAAGCCTGTCATCAGTCCTGGGGAAGTCAGTGCAAAACTCAAGCCTTAAATACCCTGAACAGTAAACAGTAGGCACTGGGAAAGAAAAAATATAATGTTAATAGTGGTGTTTTTTTGTTTTGTTTTGTTTTCCCCCCCAATGTATTCAGCCACCTCATTTGCCCTAGGTATTATCCCTGTTCTTTACATTGTATGGGGAAAAAAGGCATTATCTTCATTGTGCTGAGAAAGTTATAAAGAAGAAAGGAGGATCCTTGCCCTGAAATATTAAGACTAAAAAGATTTTAACCTGGCCAGTCACCTCCCTTATAATGCTGTTGGCTAAACTGGCTAAGAGCACCAAACACAGGCCATGCAACTTCAACCTCTCTTGTTATTTGGAGGACTGCTTGAAATTTCCCCTCTGCCACAGCAGCAGAGGAGGACAGCCTCTCTTTCCTCTCCTTCCCCCGTTTCCCTACCACAGCTCTCCACTTTCTGGGCTTTGACGTCTTGGTGCTTCTTCCACTCCATACAGATCCAGGCCAAGGATTCTCCTTGACTCTCTCCCTTTCCTCATGATGGTTATTTCTGTTTTGGAGGTCACCAGAATTGTAGTTTTACAGGGAAGATGGGTGAAGTTGAGGTGGGACTTTTATTATCTTGACTATACAAAGGAGTCCTTGGCTGTGTAGGGCATTACACATGTAGCTGGGGCTTCACATGCTAAGGTGTTTGCAAGGACACCATGCATCTGACTAAACTGCTTGGGGTTTTCTGATTTATTTATTTATTTTTCCTGAGTTTTCTGTAAAAGTCAAATCAATTCTTTTCCACCATGGTTGCGCTATTCACAAAAATACAGGATTTCATCAGGTGTGGGGAGTAAAGTTTCTATGTGAGGTGTAAGAGAAGTGCAGTAAAAGGGAGCCTGAGACCTCCAAGTGTATGGACCATTTGTGGTGTTCCTGCATTTAATCTCCTTCCAGAGCTCTCTTGAAATGTTTCAGAGGGGAAAAAAAGAGGAAATCCCAGTGAAGTCATTTTTACTCTTCTTTAGAAAGGCTGTAAAGTTTGCTGAATTTCTGGGTACATCTGCTGTGATATGTACAAGGGTAGGAATTTAAATTGAAGTTGATGACAAAAGGCTTGGTTTTATTCCCTTGCTGGTAGAAGACTTTAAGCTATTTCATGACAAGGAAAGTCTGTCCACTTAAATTCAAGGTATTTTGTGCTGAGCCCGTAATTCATAACTGACTGAACCAATTAAGAGTCTTTAAAGAAGTCAACCAAAAAGACCTTACTGCTAGAGTGCAATATTAGCTATATTAATCTGAATTTGAATCAATGGAAATGACAAGCAGAAAAAGGTAGTGGGAACGAAGACCACTTATGTTACGGTTACAAAGCAGAGGACTTGTAACTCTGGAGGACTGTGTAACTCTGAAGCAGAGGCTTGGTGTGAAAGAACTTCAACAGACACTGAGCGCATCTGTCCCAGGCAACGCTAGTGTTTACTGCAGGTCTCTCTTAATTATTTTATAATTTTTGAGACCAGTTGGCATGGACTACCAGGGTCCATTGTTAAAAGCCTGCACAATTATAGATGCTGCAAATGCAATGGTCAGACCATTGTCCTCATAATTAAGCACGTATGACGGCAATCAATGAGTGATAATAATGTGTAAAGTCAATAGATGGACTACTATTAGAGCTTTTTAATTTGCTGTTTGTGTATGTATTTGTGGTGGGGAGGGTGTTGTAGGACTTCCCATTAGAGAGTGGTGTCATTATTTAAGCCATTTTACTGGACCATCCCTATCTGATGTTAATTGCACTTGGCATAAATGATAAAACCAGTATTATGCTGTTAGATGATGGATTAATTTATCAGTTCTGGAATAGATATGCATTTTTCTTTTCAGTTCAATGGGAACCTAAAGGTTATATTTCTCTCTCCAGGTTACTTGTATTCCTTCTTAGCCCCTGATGGCACACAAACCTTGACATCAAAATATTTTGGAAAATCGGTGTTCTCAGTGTTTCTGCCTTCTGCTCCAAACAGTGTATTTTCATTTGTCTTTTAAGCCTGTCTCAGGAATGATTGATTAGTAAAAGCTGTGGATGAGAACAGAAAATTCTGAGCAAAATTTGTCATGCAGCACTCATTTGAAAAGGCTTTTTGGAACATGTATAATGTTTCTGTCGGTGTGCCTAATCTAATGTCACTGAAGTCAATGGAAAATAAACCATAAAACTTGTGTGGGCATGGGAGTGAGCCTGACATCCTTGCTCCCAGGACATGAATTTATAACTTCCTTTGGGGCAATCAGTGAACCTGGTACACCCTCTCTAAAAAAGAGCCCCAGTGTGTGTGTGGTTGCAGTAGGGTGCTGCTGGTTTGATATTGCTACTAAAAAAAAAATTATTTGAAACCTAGCTTTGGGCAGTTTCACTGTATAGTTAAGATGTGTATATATTTAAATAAAACAAACCACACACAGAAAAAATGACTAAAATGCATGCATCAGTTCATTCACTTGTGTGCTATGATGCAGATGGGAAAAGTATTTAGTGTTATGAACTCAGTAGGTTTTCCTAGTAAGTGAAATTCTATCTGAGTAATGAATGCAATTAACCTGACAATGTGTGTGATATTCCAGCTGTGGATGGAAAAAGACTGGGTTATGTTATTCCTTATCTCCTATCATGAAAGGAAAGAGCTACTTAGTATTTATCTGATACTTAAAGGGTGTAATAAAAAAAAGTCTAAGTGGGACAGAACATGAAAACCTCTGTGGATAAAATATTTTGTGAGTATGACGAGGAGGCTAGTGCATTTAGTAGCTCATCATTTGAAAACTATTTCTTATGGGTTAGTAAACCAGGAAAATTGGAACATTATTTTGTAAAAAGTATCCGTCAGTCAGATACAGGATGTGAAAGAGTCAAATTGTAGCTCCTCCTCTTCTATAATTCGAGAGCTAGTGCATGTGAAACATCCCAGCATAGCTCCTCTTCCTCCTAACACTGATTTTCAGTGAGATGCAAACAGTACATCAACCAACTCTTGTGTCAAGAACAAAAATCTTACAAGGGCAAACTTTTTCCTCTGGGGAAGTGTTCTAGTGGCTGAGGTTTGAACCCATTGCCCACAGTAACACCTGCTTTTCCAGGCATTATGAGAAATACACAATTCTTCCAAAAACTTTTTAACATTCTTGGATGAAAAGTTCTCACTAACAAGAAAGCAGAAGAAATACTTTTTTTCTTGCCTCCTTCCAGAATATTTGCCTGTCTCATTTTGTTTAGGGTGACAGCTGCTCAAAAAAAGGAATATATATATATTTTTTTCCATATAACCCTTTTCTTACTATTTTTACGTTTAATTCAATAGCAAATGTAGATCAGGTTTTTTCAAGGTATAAATACTGTTTTTTAAAGTAAGTTCCAGAAACTTGGATTTTTGGAAATGTTGAAATGAACTGTTTAGAACTTTTGTCAAATTTTCTGTTATTGTCAAGATATTTAGGCAGTTTTAACAACTTATTCATAGCATAACTACCATTAGAGATAGATTCTGGACTGGATCTGCAGCTAAAAAGGGGACTGTCTCTGCAGGGTTTCCCAAGCACTTACATAGTACTAGCAGCTCAGGAACAGTACGCCTACCTACTGCACCTTCCAATTTAACCCATAAACTTGTCCAAAATGCCTTGCAATTCTTCAAGAGAAAATGAAATTGTCTTACACTACCTGAAGAAATAGAAGAAAAGCAGCAGGAGCAGGTAACTGATATTTGAAGGGATGTTATAGATACTGTTATTGCAAATGCTTGAAATCAAGTATTGAAATAAATATACTTTCCTCAGAAAAATATAAGCAATTGATTAGTCAAGAAGGTTAGGTTATGACTATAAAATGAGAAGTGGGGTCATATGGGATAGTGGAATAAATAAATTTCATAATGGATTTACAAAACAATATACTAACAACATACAGACTGTCATCTGGTATTTCCACATCATCACATAGGACTTCAGTGTCAGTGAAGCAGTGGGTTTATGTAAACCAAGGAGACTCAAAACGACAGACTCTGAGACCAGCTGGTATTAATCCTGAATTCCCTTGAACGGCCACCAACACTTTTTGAGACCATGCCAAATGCTGTGTTATGTGAAGTGGCAGCACTTTATGGATGCATGCTGCTTCCATACATTTATCAACCAGAAGCTGCCTGTCTGGAAAACAGCAAATGCAACATGAACATTAAGACTGGGATAAAATAAATTACAAACATAGCAGACCAACTCCTTATATTGTATTAGATATATTTCTTCCTGATGAGTTGACAATCTGAGAAGTGACAGGAGGTATAGGAGGGTAGAAAAAGAGAGAAGGAGAGAGAGAAAGAGGAAAAAATACCTTCCTGGGTATTAACAGGGAAAAACAGAAAAAGAAAACAAAGCTAAAAAGGTGCATATGTGTGTGATAAGAAAGGAAGTACTATGAGAAAAAAGCCTTACACAAGCCAGGGACTTTTTTCGGACATAGGACAGTGCTTGAATCCATGGCTTTTGTCAGTGTCTTACAAAGAACAGTTAACTTTGGACTGGTTAAAATGTACAGTGATGACAAATCTGGAAGGCTGAATGGAAAGATGGCATGCAAAAGGCAAAATACAGTCTTAGTTCTGTAATTTAAAGTAGTTGGTTGTATTGTCACAAGGCAAATGATATCCCATCATACCAAAGTAAGACAGCATACTCTGAGTGCAGAAATTTATGAACCACCCTATGGAGATCGATAAATTAGACCAGGTAAGTACAGGAAAACTTCTTGTGCTAATTCTTAGCATCAACACTTACACTTAGCTGGGGGCAACACAAAAGAGTGACAAATCAAAGGAATCCCAGGTCCTGGGCTGTAACTTCTTATGGGCTATCTGAGCAATACAGAAAGGGAGTGAACATTGCCATCATGAGTCAGAGGTGAGATCATAGCTAGAGGTGCTTTTTTTTTTTTTCCTTTTTTTTTTTTTTCTTTTTTCTTCCCTGTGGAGCTGAAGAGATGTCTTGGCATGTGAGACGCCAAAGCAAAAGTTAGTACTAACATTTAATATAAACATATATAAACCTGTTAAAAAAACATGGCCAGCCTTGCTGTTGTACAGACATGCCAATTTTTGTCTGCATAGCTTCCTTCTGTGCTCTCATTGGTACGGAGAACAGTTAAAGTGAGAAATACAAAAATAAGAGAGATAGCAAATACTAGAGGAGACTTCTGCTAACTCTGCCTGAAGGAGATTTCCACCAGGCTTGCCAGGGAGAGGTTGCCTGCAGTAAGGTACAAAGTATGTAGGAGAAATGAAGCAGTAGGACAGTGTTCTCAGGGATGACTATATCAAGGTGAGTGCATCTGTGCTGTCATTTTGTAATGGCTGACACTTCTACACGAGGTGCTGACTCTCTACAGCTTTATCGTGCTGCTTGGCTGCATAGCATTCAGCTCGAGCAGCAACTCCCTGCTTTCCAGGTGGGATGGTGCTACAGACCAAAGATGGGGCAGACCAAGAAGGAGCCTGGGGTAGCTCGTGTCCCTCTACCCACTTCAGTTCCCGCTGCTCCAGGACATCTTGTATCCCTGAAACCCTCATACCTCATGAGTAATAGCATGGTAGAAAGGCCCAAGTCTTATAAACCACCTATTTCAATATTCGGCATTCAGTCTTGTTGAGCATTTGGTGTTACACCTTTTTGATTTCACTTTTCCATCTCACTGCTCCTTCTCTTCAAAAATAAGACACAAAGAAGGCTGTCCTGTGCTTAATCTGAATGTCTCTGGGAGGCAATTTGGAGAAAGCCACCATGCGACATGCTAAAACCAATGATGTTTTGATTTTTTTTTAATTATTATTTTTAAGCAGATTTCTTTATACCTACCACCAAACAGCTTGACCCCTCAAGAAATGAAGAAATGTTTGGGCTTCCTGCTCTGCAATTCATTTCTTGGGCAGCTGTCTTGATAGGGAGATCCCGGGATGCCCATAAACTGTTCTGTATTCAACTGTGCTCCTCCCAGATGCTAGGCTCTAGATCTCATCCCAAATCTTCATGACTCAGGAGACAGAGATAACCCCAGAGTCCACATGATTCATTTTTTTTTGTTACCTGATCTGCAGACAGTATTACTTTTTACTGTTCTCCAGCCACAATACCGCGGTCCATACAGGTACCCATGCTTAGGCAGTGTGTGGGAAAATACTCGAGGAGCTGCCACAGATGTAGCAGGCAGCTGGTTTCAGACAGTGAGCCAAGCAGCAAGTTAGCAGAACTTGGAGAGCTGAACTCTTGCACAGTGGGTGCTGGGGTGGTAATTTGTTCATCAAAGGCAAACAGCTGAGAGTGTGACGAGTGGCAGATGCACACCACAGCGTGGAGGCAAAGACTTGCAGGGTATCAGTTAGGTCAGCGAGTCTTCCTACATGTAGATGGTGTTTCAGAGTGTGGTGGCTCTCAGTGAGCAGTGAATGTTTCAGCACCATCACGCTCAGGCCACAGGTTTGATTTACAGCATGAAAGGACCTTGTAGCATAGATGCAGCCTGATGGTTTCTGGCTCCCTTTTGCCAGCTGGATCTTGAGATAGCAAAGGAAAAGATAGCAGCTATAGAAAAACAAGGTAGAAATAAGTTTTTAGAAAGGCATAGGGGAGATAGTTTAGGGTTATTTTTTTTTTCTTGTTTATGAGCTATGTCAGTGGACTGAAAAGGGAAGGAGTCAGGGGTATTGTGGTGTCCTCCTGTTGGACTGCAGACAGAAATTGAGGAAGTTCTGGAAATTTGGCTTTTAGAGTCTGCCACCCTTCAGTGGTGGAACTACCAGTTTGTACAGAACTGGGCTGATTCCCTGCAGTATTAAATTTACAGCATGCATCTGTCTAGAAATTGAGGCACTCTTCTATGTGCAGTTCTGCTCTAGTTTCTGGCAAGAGGAGCCTCTATTTAGCAAGCATGGTAATGAATGAAAAGATCACGTCTCCTGAACTACAGGCAGAATAACTATACACTCGCTCTCTGAGAGGTTTACTCAGAGTTTTATCTGCTAACTAATTTGTATTAATGTTGCATTCAACCCCGGAGTCCAGCAAACTAGGAGTTCAACCCCTTATTTTTATGCACAACCAGGAACAGAGAAGTAGAGAATGGTCTTCATACAAGTAAGAAAATAAAGAGATTGCCATGGTGAGAAAATGCTGCAGGAGCTGGAATAGCTGTGTCATTGAAGCTAGCATTGATCTACCCCTTTTTATTATTTTTTTTTTCTAAAGCACTAACTGAAAGTGAGTTGCAAAAGAAAATCAATTCTGAGAATCATTAGGGTTGGAAGGAACCTCTCCAGGGTCGCACAGTCCATCACTCCTATGATTGTTCCTAAACCAGCCCTAACAACTGGGTATCTACTCATATCTTTTATGATGGCTGTACATTTTTCTTTGACTGGTTGCAACAATAATGTTAAAACAAACATTCTTTAAAAAAGAAACATTGCAAAGCAAGCCCTTGGGTACATTTTTGCTGACAGATTATCTTCAAGGCTCATTTACTTTTAAAAAGTTACAGTACTCAGACATCAATGTGTATTCACCTTTGCAGGTGCCAGGAAAATTAGAAATACTACCACCCCTTTTGTTTGCTGTGAGCGGATCTCTCTCAGGCTCCCCTGCTGGTGTCCTGGTTTGTTAAATGAATGTAAAATGTTCTCAAAAGTGTTAGAGCATAAGGAAGACTTCATGGTTGTTGTCAAGGACAGGAAAACCTTGCTTTGAGTCAGAACTGCAAGCTAATATAACAAGGACATAGTGGCACAGAGAGGATAGTTCCAGGAAGGTGTCACTGGTCAGGCTTTGTGGGACACCTCATTTCAGTCTCATAGCAGATGCAGGCTAATTGTAGCATTAGGTCACTCTGGTCTCTTGGGCTGCCTGGTGCCTCCTACTGTGTCTCCAGCCTACCCCCTCAGCCTATCAGTGCTTTGCTTTGTTTTGGGAAAGGCAGCTGGCAATTGCATTAAAATGTCTCTCCAGCACGGAATGCAAAGATGTTTTATTTGAAAGCTCAGGTGAGAGAAATCCATCTATCTCATTCTTTTGTTACGCACCGTTCTTCTAAAACAAGGCAGATAAAATATTGCAGTAGGAAAATGCTGCAGTAGTGTAACTTCTACTAATCTTTGCCAAAATAAGACCTTTTCTGAACATAAACAAGATTATCGTGTCTACACAGGAGCTGTGACTTTTGGCTGATGTATATTGCAATGGCTGAAATGCTTTGCAGCAAAGTCTGGTTCTCCCATTTTTAACGTGGAGATATCTATAGTCTTCATAGTATAGATATTATTTATATATTTATTTAACCAAGGAGAGTCTGTCTAATTCAAAATGATGTTTTAGAATTTTTATATGGAGAAATATTGCTTTCTAGCCAGGAAACTTCTCTTTGCTACCTTGTAACCCAATGAGGCTGACTTCAAGGGTCTCTCCGGGGTTGTCATGGGTGGCTTAGCACTGTCAGTTACAGGAGGCATGGTCCACAAGTCTTTGTTTTCCTCAGTGGCTAATAAGAAACACCTAAAAGTGTTTCTAATATCAGTATGTTTAACTATTCCTGTCTGTTGGTGCATCCTTATATGTGGTCCTACCTGTGGGGAACTAAGAGAGCGTGGCTGGTTCACCCTCCTCTCCTAAACCTGGAATTGACCCTTTTCAAGCAGTGGGAGGTGAGCCCAGGGAAGACGCTGGGGGTGTTGGCATGCAGCAGCCCCCTGGTCTGTGGGTTTGTCCCTTTGCCTCTCACTACCTACTCCCAGGCATAAAACATGAAATAATTCAGTAATAAGCTAAGGCTTTGCCCTAATCTGGTATCTCCCACTTTTATGATTTAGAAAAGAGGCAGTTAAATTATAATATCAAGAAAGCTGCAGCATAAAGCTTTACTTTGGTTGCATAATTTTGCAGCAGCAATTACCTCAGCTACAAATTTAATTTAAAAACTCTTTGAAAGCACAGTCTGTGTTATCACAGAATATACTTGAAATCAATGAAGGATGATTTCATTCCAACTCTGAAGATACTATTTAATAGCCAGGAGAGAAACCTGCACACAGGCACACCTTCTTACTTATTAATAAATTCTGCTGAAGCAATTACAAATCTTGACTTCCACAAATTCATTTACTCTTGGCAAAATATGAATTATAAACAATGTTTGCCAACTTAATGCAGTTGTGTTCTTGCACCTAGCTGGAAAATAGATGGGAACTATTGAAAATGATCCTAATCGTGATGCTATTAAGAAAGATGCAGAGAAAATACTCTGATAAACATCACAGTGTCTGACTGCCATTATCGTATATTTTCCTTCATGATTCATGGTCTCTTAGCAACCATATAGGCCTGATAACCTTTAATGGCTCCAAAAATGATGCACTCAGAAATCTATCACTTAAGGCCTAGTGCTCAAGTACTGACAGCCTTTCCTTTGATGGCAGATCTCAAGGCAAATAAATACACAAGAATTAGAGCAGCTTTCTTTGTCTGGATATTCATATTTTGTATGGTTATTCAGACTGGGTGAGGAAAGGGGTTTGTAATCCAGGCTTAATCTGTATAGATTTAGGATATGCATATGTACCTTAATTAACTATATAGATTCAAAAGGATGTCAAAAGAGCACTGGGTTATTGACTGATAGAGAGTTGTGTTTGTGCATTGACTGGGGGAATGGAAAGGTGAGTCTCCTATCAGGACAAGGGGAAAGTTATGGATTTATCATCTGGGCATGAGAATCTAGGTATCACCAGCTTGGCTGTGAGCTCTTAACTGCTTGATTGCTGCTGGCCAGCCCTGGGATGCTGATTGAGGCTCTTGAATGCTGAGAGAGAATATTGACTGTATTACTGCCCCCGTGTTGTTAGGAGCAGAGGCCAGAAAGGCACACAGCACCTGCTATAGCATGAGGCAAGGCATCACTGTTAGTGTGCTTCAAATTCCTGCCAGTGACGTGCTTGTTTGAAGAAATAAGAAACAATTAAGAATAGTTCCTGTTTCCCTCTGGATTGTTAGTATTTTTGAAGTTAGGTACCACTGCATGAATGTAGTGCTGCAGTTAGTGCTTTGGGCTTGCGGCAGGGGGTCTCCCTGGCGGGTGGCTGTGACAAGGGCTCAGGCAGCTCGGCATCAGTCAGAGGTAGTATGACACCATCCACTTACTGGCTGGGAAGAAAACTGGTGAGAGTAACAATATTTTACAACTTACAGTACTTTCAGAAGATGTTTCATGGCCTGTGACCCTCTCCTCAGAGGAGAGGAGGACTAACTGATGGGTCTAAGTGCTGCTGAACCAGAACCTGAATTGCCATTGTTAGAAGATGGAGCTAGGGACGTGCCCACATAGTGCCACCAGTGCCGTGCCACAAGTAGCACCCTCTCTAAAGAGTTCAGTGTCTGGGGAAATCTGAAAACCTGAGAAGCAGAACCTGCTGGATTTTGGAGTAGTTTTGTGTTTGCCTGATGAATATTATCCCAATAAAGCCTGCAGAATCAGATGTAGTGCAATACTTCAGACCAGTGAATTGAATGTCAATGATGTTTACTAACTGCTGTGGGCATAATTCTATTAGATGCTGAGCAGACTGCATTTACATTTAAAAATACAAGTAATCAATGTATGTTAATGTATGCCCTTCATGTATTCTGTGCCAAAGTGTTTTACCAGCCATTTGCAATGGCCATGCTATTGCTGGAAAAAAAGTCTTTCAGGAACTTATCAGCAGATGTGCTTTGTGTTAGCTGCTTTTTGTCAGGTGTGTATCAATAAGCGTGCATAGGAAAAGGCACAAGCAGCACACACAAAAGCTGGCCAGCACACAGCCATGCAGATATTCCCAACAGGGGTGTATCTGTACTTGTTTGTAAGCCGTGGGAGTGCTTACACTTTGCAAATATGATTAACAAAATGCTGATGAAGAGCTCATTACCATAATTCCAAATTAAAGTGACACCTGCCATGATCCTGTTAGTGAAATTTGACATGCGTCTGTGTTCCTTTAAGGTACATTGGCAGATGATGCTGTTACTGCAGGAGAAGGTAGGGTGTGAATCTGTAAGAACACAGAACAGCTGTTTGTGTTTTTACCTTACTGTAAGTGCAAATTAAATGAAGAGCACTGAAATGATTGCCCTAGGAAAGATGCATCACCTATGTCATGTTTAACCCAGGGTGGGTTACTGTAATGGCACACACCTGGAGGTGGTGTGTAGGTCACTCTCATCTGTTTGTTCCAGAGCTCATTCTGCAGCATCTCCGTGAGCCCTAACTCCACGAGAATTAAAAAACTCAGAACTCTGTCAATGTATGGTATGAAACACATTGCTACAGGCTGTGTCTGAGTTTATTGTTGTCTCCAGTTGATTCCCAATATCTCAGTTTTTTCTCTCCCTTCCAGAGCTTACTGGCAAGTACATAATGGATAGCACCCGTTCTTCCTTGGCAGGCCCTCTTGGTGAAGAAATCATTGGGAGTTTAAACCTAAAGGCAAAATCTGCATTGTTACAAACCGTGGGAGGTAGGATCTTGTTGTTGATCCCAGTTAACCTAGTATTTGCTTGCTCCCCAGCCAGTGACAGCACCTCTTGTTTACATTGCAGTCCCTGTGGAGCAGAACCAAGCAATCTTTGTGTTAGTCTGGATTTTCATTTTCTGAAAAATTCCCAAAAGGCAGATTATTTTATAAAACATTAAAAATATTTGCTGATTTTGATCAACTTCAGTGTGGTCTTTACAGTCCTACAGTCCTGTAAAAGGATGCTGAGGCTTGATAGTGTCCCAGACTAAATGTGGTTTACAAAATCCCACAGAAATGCTTGGAACAGACCCATATCACACTTCGGCTTAGCCCTTCCTGACTGGGCTTGTAGAGTTGATGCAATTTTCTGGGACCTCCTCCTGTTTTATTTTCAAAAACTCTGCCGACAAAACCACCTTTGTTGAGCAGTTACATATGGACAACCAGCGAATGTTTCAGATGGCATGTGAAAGAAGGCTAATTTTGCACATGATTCCTGGAATATTTGAGCTATCATGCAATTATGATATAAAGTTTGGAGACTATGTTACAAGGTGCCTTTTAAAAAAAAACAGGCTTACTGTCAAAAATTCATCAGCAGTTCCTCCTGTGTAATGTACTTTTCCAGAGACAAGTGAAAAAATGTCAAAACCAAATAAAGAATAGCTACGTTACAACAGCTATTCGAGATCCAATTTAGCCTTTCTTATAAGTTTCCCTTCCAGTAAGCCACTCTTCTCATGTTTTCTTCCAGTAAATGAGATGTGCATAATTCAGTCCTATTAGGGAATTGATCCCTTAAAAAAACAAAACAAAACAAAAAACCCCTTTTGTATGTTAGGGGAGGAAAAAAAAATCCAAACAACAACTGTACCAATTTAGTAACACGTTTGCTCCCATTCCTAGCTTTTCCAGCTTTCCCTTGATCTGCAGAAGGACCTGCAGAGTTGCATTGATAAGAATTCAGGTCACACGAAATTTCTAGTATTGGTCTAGATTAAATCTATCCATACATTCATCTTTCTCTACACTAGATGCAAGTCCCAGATATATAATCTACAGATCCTCTATTTTTCATTTCTAAATATATCAGTTGGAGTGATTTTTCTCTTTCTTACACTGGTATATATTGGGAGTAACTTCTTTTAAGTAAATAGTATTATGCTGGCAATTATGGTGGCAAGGGGAGAGCAATAGAGCAGAGATTGAGTTTTGTGATATATTTTAAAATGACACATTTGTCTGTGATGGGGTGACTGAAATGCAGATTCGAGACTGAATAGAAATATTTTTGTTTATACTTCGGTATTTCTGCAACAAATCTTCTGTTGGTATAAGGAGATGAAGTGCTCCTGATTTCAGCAGCCCCCTGAGGCACTGATCTGAGGTTTTTATTTCCAATCCATTCTGGGCTTTGGGACCCTGCCTGCCTCATTTACCTGTTACAAGTATTCCTCGCAGACTGCGGATTGTACAGGGGGTGTGAGGTCAAGCTTAGGCAAGTTGGCAAGTGTGCCATGCAGGAGTGTGCTTTACTGAAGGGGGGAAAAAAATACAGTTTTTGTACAACATTGTTCATCACCTTTTCCACTGGGGTTAAGGAGGCAAGTCCAGACAAAGTTGTATAGCTCTGGGAACCAAATGTATTTGTAGGACCCCCTAAGCATTGTGATGGAGTTTAACGTGAGTGGCATGGTGAAAAATGTCAGGGATCAGCAAGAACGAGAGGAATTAAGGATTTGGTTATATCTCTTAAGCTGCTTTGGGAATCTGACAGCATTTTGGGTTGGTATCGATGTATTTATAATATAGAAGATTAATATTTGCACCACTGAGCTCTTTAATTGTATTGACTTTAGAAACGGGGATTTTGGCATTAAGAAGAACCAGAAATGTAGTGGGGACTGTACAGCTTCACACCAACGTTGTTAACACTCACAAGACTCAGAGAAATAGGACGTTTCACAGCAAGCAAAGCTTATAATACGTGCTGAGGCTGTAGGATATCGGGATGCTGGAAGAACAGTCCTGCCCTTCTGCAGGGAGCAGGAGGTGGCAACACAGGGAAGAGAGCCTGAAGTGCTGGGAGCGGGGCTGGCTCTGCAGGAGCTCCAGGCCCTGTGGTCACCGTGGCCTGGCAGAACTGACCTGTAGCCCTCCCCTGCGGAAAGCCTTTGCCATGATGGGCCTTCAAAAGCGAGAAACAAGACTGCAAAGTTTCCATTTGGTTCTTTTGAAGGAGGCCGGTACTTCGTGGGGTGCCTAGGAGTTGGCTATTGCTGGTACCTGAGCTGTTGCTGCTTTTCGCAGCCTGCTGGAGCTGTAAAAGCACTTTTCTGCTCACATCAGGTTCTGCAAGCTCAGGACTGCAATCATGTAGGCTTTGCTTTAGGGAGATCAGCAGTGGTGGAGTCTCTAATGAAAAACAAAAACAAAAAAAAACAGAAACAACAACAGAAATGAAGTAAATGAAGCTTTTCAGACTACATGTCTTTTATCCGTGCCTCTGTTGAGCTAGGTGTATGCTTTTACTCTGACTCTTTTAGCTGAAGTCACAGCTATATGTACAGGGAACTGCTGGGAAGCTATTCTCATTAAAAATAGCTCTTATTTATGGAATTCAGGACACTGGGAGGAAGCTGTCCTTGATGATTAAAATACTAGCTGAACATTAGGTTGAGACCCATTACTGATACTTTTCCAGGATATGATTTTGTCTGCGTTTTTTGTAGCTGTTGTTTGTTTGCTGGCTTTCTGCCTTCTGCAGCTTTGGAAAATTACATTGTCTGAACACTTTGTCTTTAGCAAAAGATCAGTCTCACCACTGAAGATGCTTGAAGAAGTTACCTTGCAATTGCCAACAGTTTTTCTTACTGTCTTCTTTCTGGAAAAAAAAGAAAGAAAATCATCCTTGAACCTTCTGCCTGTTTGTGTGTGACTGTAGCAATTCATTTCTGTATGAGGAGCAAGAAGAAACATGACAAGAAATGTTAGAATTGGGTTTGTTTCTTTGTTGTTAAGACCACTTCCCTGTGTCACGTGCATGGTTTGAAGCTTTTCCCAGGCCTCTTCCTGTCCATCCTAAAGGCAAGGTGGCAGCCTCGACATGGCAGGTGGGACCCTGTGGCAGCCTGATGGCACCTCCTGACTCACCCTCACTAACCCGTGGCCTTCCTTTTCCTTTTTCCTTCATCTTCTAGCATCACCGAGATTTAAGGCACTCCTTCCTCTGGAGTACAGCTTGGAAACTGTGCTGAGGGCATTTCCCACCTCATAGGATCCTTCCACCCACCCCCTCTCAATTATTTCCTTAGCCTTTTTTTTTTTTTTTTTTTTTCCCCTTTCTCTGTCCCGTGACTTCCCTCAACAGCATCTCAAATATAATTTCTGGTGTTCAAACAGGTGAATCTCAAATGGATGTCCTGAAGGGCTATAGTAGGTACCATACCATATCTGCTACAGAATAGAGCTGGAGCTCAGCAATAAAATTCATTTGAAGTATTGTCTTTAAGTTATTGCCTTAAAGATCAAATTCTAAATTTAAATGACAAATAACTGTTTAGCACCTATGTGAGAGAGATTTTATTTGTTGTGATAAATCATTTTTGGGAAAAATAATTTGTCTCTGATGTAAGTGGATGCATTCACTTTTGTCAGCAGCAGGTCAGTAAATATTTTTATACAAGATGCACCAATGGCTTTAAGCTCCATTGTTTTGGACATGGTAGACCTTTACTGATACATCTCAAGCTTCCTGCTTGCCAAGCAGCCCCTGCATCTCTGCTTCACTAAAGTTTCCACTCAGAATTTGCAAACTCCCTTGTTTAAACAAAACTTAGACTTTTCATGAATTATAGATAATTTGTGTGTTAAGTGCTTCTCTATGTGGGAAGCACTTCCCTAGCTAGTCCCCTTTCTGGTGGGTAAGTCTGGGTCACAAGTTCCAGCTCTTTCCTTCACTCCTGCCCCTTGCTGCAGGTTATAACCCCACATTTTCTGTCCTTGGGAGATTCTGCAGAGCCATGGAAATGATCTAGATTAAAAAATCCAATGCAACAACCCACCGCTACCCCGACACAAAATCCTGAGGGTTATTATTTATTTATTTATTCATTCATTCATTCATTCATTCATTCATTCATTTATTTATTTTTCCTGTGTGATTTACTGATATGCAGTTCCCCACATCACTGCAGGATGCTGATTTTGTTCATACTTGCTATTAATGCATGCTTGGCCAAAAATAAGAGTAGATTCTACTTTTTCTTTCTCTCCTCCTAGCGAAAGATTACCCAAACAGTAAATTCACCAGACTTTTGTTCAGCTCCACCGTTTTCTTGTGTGGGAAATCTCCTGAAACTTCTCTTGCTTTCTTTGTCAGAGCAGCACAGACGGCCAGAACCGGTGGGGAGAAGAGTGTCTGGATTTGTGTGAAACAACATATTTAGTTATGCCAAGTGATGGCATTCAAGCAATTACACAATATGTACACCTGCACACAAAGATGTAAAAGTGGAAATTTACTGAACCAGCATTGGAGTCAATACCCTACCCCCTGTAAGGGAGCCCCAAACGTGCAGTTGTCATCCACTTTGCTGGAGGGAGCTGGTGCCAGCTAGGAGCTGGCAGCACGGCTGAGTTCAAGAAGTGTTTTTAATCTCTTAATAAATTTCACAGCTAGATGGCTTCTTCATTTGTAAATTATAGATAGACTCAGTTATACGTCTCCAGCTTCACTTTTGGCTTATTTGGGAATTCTCAAAGGATGGCAAATATGTTGCAGCGTTTTTATTTTGGATGGAGTCTGGATGAAATTCTTTAGGCAGTCCATAAGTTTCTGGAAAACACCAAGTTTTCTCATGGTTTGGAAGGCTTTCTCTTACTTTCTACTACCCTGGCATGAGCAGTATAGTTACAATATGGGGAGTATACATTAGGTATGATGCTGGGAGAAAAATCTTCCATACTGCTGGTGAGGCTGTGTAAAGTGGTGCCATCCTCCCGGCACTTCTATTCTACCCTGTCTCCTATCTGAACAAATCCTACAATCCTACAGCAGCTTCCTCCTGCCCGCACCCCCCCCCCCCTCCCCCGAAGGAAGAGATTGGATTCAGTGGGAATAAAATGCACAGATTCCCATAAGAGTGAAAAATATAAGGTCTAATTGCATCTATTTCCTTGTGGTGGTGATCCTCATCCTGGAAAGCTTCTCTTTTACTCGCCTGAGTGGAACGAGATGGTTGGAGATGGCAATTAACAGAAGATGATAAATGGAACTGTGCCTACCACCTGGGAGAGAATGTTTCCTGAATAATGATCCTCTCCTTCAGGGATGTCTGCAAAATTAGATCACCTGGGTCGGTCTGAAATACTCTTGGTGATGATGTGCACAGGGCTCATCGCTGCAGGAAGCGTCCTGGGTGGCTAAGCCAACACCAGTGCTCTCTGCCCTCCTGCTTAAAGGAAGGGGATAGCTAATTAATTCTTCTTAATTTATGAGGATTTGTGACAAAACTGAACGGGCTTAAATGTACCCTTAGTTTTAACAGGGCCTGTTACTTCTATGGCCTTGATGTCTGAGGCATCTGTCATGGTCTGCAGGGCCACCGAGGTGTGGGGACGTTTTTCTAAGTATGTGTGGACATGGTTGGCTCAAGTGGCTTTGCAAACAGGACACATTTTGTTTTTCATTCTTATTTACAGGAATTTTTTCTCTTTTAATTCTCGCTGGATATAAATATATTTAGAAAGATGTGATTTAAAACAGCATTCAATTTCCCATCTACTTGGTCCACAGACAGTGGCATTTTTTAGTGCTGCTTCTGTGTAAACGCTTACCAACTGCTCATAAATAGTCACAGGAAGAAATTGCTTTAGCTTTGTATGGTAATAGGTAGTGGGTTTTATTAGTAAGGCTTGTTAATTACTTTGGTATCTTATTTAATTAAATCGGTGTGCCAGTGAGAGGAAAAATAAATCCTTGTTAGGCCAGTGGACCCCTTATTGTATGTTGCAGTATTTTTCATGGTCAGAAAACTTTAGAAGCAGTGACCGAGGACACTTCAAGCAGCATCACATCCTTTGATGATGGTTCCTGCCAGTAGTAACTTTTCAAGAGTAACAACTGTTATGTGTCTAACTGATGATACATATGCACCCTGGGAGTTAAGATGCCCCCTGTATCAGGAGTTATCTGCATCTCTGATAAATCAGTTTTGACATGTTATTGCCTACATTTTTTTTTCCTTTCTTCCTTTGCCTCCTTTAAAAAATAATAAAATGCAAACTGTGCAGTTCTGCTGCAATGTAAGCCAAAAGCATAATTAATGCTGTACACATAATATGATTTGAAAAGATTATCTCTAGTACTGGCAAAACATCAGCAAGTCAGCCTGTACCGAAGTACGAAAATCACGTCTGAAGTATCTGGGATGTTTGGGTCAAGTCAGCACAAATCTTCTCATGTCAATTCTCGCTGCTGGGGTGGTTTTGCTGGTGCTGGTGTTTTTTTGTTTGTTTTTGTGTGTGTGTGTTTTTTTTTTAATATAAAAATTATTTTTATATTTTTATATTGCTCTTATTTTTCATTGTAGCATTGATGTTCTGTATTTTCCTGCTCCTGGTACTCAGCTTCCTGTGGTGTCAGCAGAAGGTGTACAGAGAGAGGAACAACCCAGCAGGGCCAGCCCAGCGCATGGATGGAGGTCAGTCTTCTCCTTCCTCTTCTCTGTCTCCTCCCCTCCACTAGCACAAGGGCTTCTTCTGTCACTTTTACATTTGAAGAATCTCATAGCCCGAGTTTCAGGCTGTGAAGGCTTTGACCAGACCATTGGGCATATATCCTATATAACATATATCCTGGCTTTACATAGGAGGCTGTGTGATGCTTCAGAGGGGAAAATTAGCAGGATCTTTCATTTTGTGTCGTGCAGGATGATGGAAGAAGTGCATGAACCTCCCTTTTAATTGTTATTTTATTGAAAGACGCAATATACTGTATTGGCGGTGGAGAAAAAGTGAAGTAAAAAAGGTGTCCGTTCTTGCAAAAGCATCTCTTAACCTTGATCAAATGGGATCCTTTGACACCCGCACTGCCGAACCCAGAACCTTTCATGCCAGCAAGAGAGGCCACCAAGGTGAGAACAGAGTGGACTGATAACAAAGGGAGTGCCACCTCAGCACCATTCAAAGGTAGCATAGTCTGTGCTAAAAGGTTTGCAGTCTCACTAAGACCTTTGCTCACTCCTCATTCCAATGTGCGGATGTGACTCATGAAATGGCTGAACCTCTAGCAAAAACTCAGAGATACAGCCATATTCTGGACAATTTATTACAGTCTTTGCTTGATTCCTGATTAAAATGAAGTGGTGGGGTCCTAACGGACACGAAGCCCTTAGTCTCTTTCATTCTGCCTTTCACTTCATATTGCAGTTTGAAAGAAATGTTGTTTGTCAGGTTTTGAATCTGCAGCTTGCAGCTGTAGCAAAACATTTGGATAGAAAACCCATTTTCTAAAATCTACTTAGGGTAAAGTGGCCTTTTTTATTGTTTACTTCCTGCATTTGAAAGAACTTTTGTTAAAGCCCAGCTTCTGCACCTGCGTTCCTCCAGAAAACTGTCTCTTCAAATTCTCCAGACTGATTTGTCATTTTCTTACGTGCCAGGACCAGTTGTATCTCTTATTGCATTACATCGCTGACATAACGTAATGCCTCATGGCAGATGCAGCTGCACATCACCGTGGCTGAGAAGCTGAGGGGGAACAGAGGCCCAGGTCTGGGGAAGGGTTGATATCTCCTGCACACAGGCTTTCCTTACGGAACTTTAAGTCTAGCGGCCAGTCATGTTGGTTATCTTTTTTTGATTTTTTTTTTCTGAAGTGTGAAGGAAAGTCAAAGTCTGGGGAAGGCTGAGTGATAGGAATCTTTCTACCTTCTTTCCTGTCTGTGCACGTATCTACCTCATATCGCAGCTTCCTATGGAGGAGGGTTGAACAGAAGGTCTCCTTGAAATCCGTTTTGCGTGTTGACCAGAAACAGTGTTAAGAATTCATTCAGAGTCCCCCTCTGCCCTCACTAGCCTGATTTAATCACATCAAAGAGCTCTTACTAGTCCTATCAGATGAGAGGTTTAGACAGAAAACTTTTTCTGGATAAAAAGGTTTGTGTGTCATCCAAAATTCCTTCACTTTACTATTTTGGGATTTGTGCTTTAGAAAAAAAAGGCGAAGTGATGTTTATGCTTTATGATCTGGTCTGATTCTGTTGCGCAGTGGAAGGGGTACAGTGTCATCTGGGATTTCATAGCAAATAGGGAGTTTGGGGCCCACACCAAACTAAATAAATGGGGCTCAGTGGAGAACATCCTTTACAAAAACATTGGCATTCATTTAAATACTCCATATCTTGGAAAATTTGCAATATCACTGTCTATAAATTAGTGGATTAATTCCCTCTTAGGTAACAGTTCTTTAGTTCTGCTTTGTAATTAAAAACTTTCAATTTTCACCCCTTGGTCCTCATGTCTGTAAAAGCATACAGCAAAAGTCATCTTTTTTGAACAAGAGCAAAATCCTAGTTTACATGGAGGGTTACCATTTACTTTTTTTTTTTTTTCCCTTTTTTCTGTCTTCTGCATCATGAATCAAGCAAGATGCAGAGGAAGATGTGTGCCCTCCCAAATTTAGAAATGTGTGTGTCTGTGATGCCTTTCACAGTCTGTTAGATAAATCCTAGCAGTGTTGTAATGACAGATAAGTGCCTGTCCTACACGTGGCTTGCTCTGCAACTGTGCCTTGGACACTGCCGAACCTCTGCCAGGTGAAGTCAAGTACAGCTTTCCTTTTAAATATTGTATAGGAGCAGCTATAAACCTTTCCAGCCTGAACCTTTCCTCACAAGCTGACATTTGCCTAATGTTTGTGTTTTGCTTAAGCCCTTGGCTCTGCACCCTTGGCTGACCATGGGCCTTGGTATGGGTTGGCCATGGGTGTGGGTGGGTGATGGCCATGGGTGTTACTGCAGGCAGCTAGATTTTCCCTTCCAGTCTAGGGTAGCTGAGTTGTTCTGCTTTTAGGAAAATGATTGCATTTTAACGCTGTGTGGATTGGGCCTGATATTTCCTGGTAAAAAATGGCATGGGGAAGACCATGGATAGTAATGATAACAGCAGTGTGGGAGGGAAATGGAAAACACAATGCTACACCACTGGCTAATATTATGGAGAAGCAGTTCTCAGAAAGGAGGGTCTGGCTGGTTGTTTAGTAAGCTCTTTGCTTTAGGGGATAACCTTAAAAGCATCTGCTGCTGAAGCGTATGAACGGTTGCATTTGAGGACAAGATCTTGTCAAAATTCTCTTGAAAGTCTTGGTTGCAGCCACTGCCTGCAGCTTGCCACAGTGCCATGAGCAGCCTTGCTGCCTCTTTTCCTGGGGTTGTTCTTGGGTGAGCAGTGAAAGCCAGAACAAAGTGAGGGATGCATAGGAGGAGCTGGAGCAGGTCTGCGCTGTGTGATGCCAGCCCCAAGCCCACCCATGTTCCATGTCATGGCAGAGCTGGGCACCCACTGCAGTAACGTGGTCCCACAGCTCTGGGTCAGGGAAAGGTCTGATCCTGCAGGCTAGAAGCAGGAGCAGGGAGAGCAGAGCCATCTACTAAGCACTTGTAAGAAGTCCTCATACAGCCATGCTGCTAATTTTCCAGCTCAGCAAAGGACTGAGCGCTATGCTAGATTTTGTATTGTGAAAAGGCTTGAAAAAATAAACAGAACTTACTGCTTATTTGTAATAAGCAAAGATCATAAAGATCAATGTGCTCAGACAGATTTGGAAGAAGAGCCTAAGGAAGTTTGGGTGGCCATTCACCCTATTCCACTATTTTTCCTTAATAACATCTCATTCTTCAGTAGCTGTACCTGTGTATGGTCCAGCACTATTCAGACAGCTCAGAGCTCATCTCCATTCTTCCTGAACCTAGGATGATCACATCCTCATGTTTCTCCCTGCACTTTGTGCCTGCCTCTGGTCTTCCTTCCATGATGCATTAAGTAACTTCAACAGCTTGACATATTAGGGCTGGTTTAGCTTTTGCCATTTCTTATCTTCAATCAAATATGTAATGCCCCAGTAGGATAATTTTTCTTAGGTTTCCATTCCTTATGTTTTTGTCTTTTCATAATTTATTTCCTCCTGTTGCTGCAGTGGTTTTCCTAACTGGCTCCTAGTTTTAGAAAATGGTCTTCAATTGCTTTGATTTTATAGCACGTAAAGGATACCAGTGTACTCAGAAAACAACCAACCAACCAAAAAAAAAAACCCAACCCCAACAACCCAAACCTAACCCCCTGCCACACTCACCTCTTTACCTTCCAAGGGAGTTTCTTATAGGTTTGCAGAAGCTGGGAGGGAGACTCTCAGAGCTCTGCTTGGCACGGCTAACAGAAGGCTCAGACTTAGAGGGATAGTTTAAGCTGAGCAACATATACGTTGGTTTTATTATGTTGTATTCCACAACACACAGTTCTCTTATAGCTGAAAATTGTTTTGAGATTTGATGAGAGCTGAAGTAGCTTTCTGTTTTTCTGTAGAGCCTCAAGTTTATATCAGAGAGAAAGAAAAAGAGAATTGAGAACAAAATGCTTGTTCATACCCTTTTGCCCAACGGATATGTCTGAGCTAGATCTGCAGTAGCATTATAAATAGGTATTTGCTTGGACTTTCTTCCCTTCATGCCTCAGATGCATTTCTTCTTTTGCATTTGATTTTCCTGAGTTGGTAAGCAATGCTAGCACTGTGTGTGAGAGCAGAATGCTTTTGCCAACTGTCTTCTAATGAACCAGGGGAAAGGCTGCTCATCAGCTAGGTGGTCAGTCTCACCCCTTCGCTCTTGTGTGCTCCCAGTGGGGTCTAATCACTGTAAAAAATAAATTAGTGCACCGAGTTCAGGAACACTAACTCAATAAATGCGTTAATGTCAGAGCAAGTGGCAGTCTTGCCTACCCTGCTGATAGAAGTGATTGTTCTATTTATGCTCAAATACAATGTGCTGTTAGTGCTTCCAGAAAGCCTGTTATGGCCTGCCCCTCACTTCTCCAAAAACTATACAAATCTTTACCTGTCAGCATACAGCTCCTCTTAGCCTTCCAAAACATGCATGTGGTAACTTCTGTATTGTAGTCATCAAGAGTGAGACTTCTGTGAGACCTGAAGCCCTAGGATGGAGCCAAAACCAGGTAGCAAAATGCTGAGTACATGGCCAGCATGCGTGTGTTACTGGGGCAAGTTGCTACTCTGTAGCTTTAAAACTACAGCTTTTTAATAAAAACATTTTATTTGTTTGTTTGTTTGTTAATATTTTAGTGCTGCTGGAGTGTGTATTAATTAGTCTTCACAAATGAGCTGGCTAGCTGGATTGCAGCAATATGTCAAGGCAAAGCCGTAGCTCTCACTTCCAACTGGGTGACAACTGTGACTAATCCACCATTTTATGATGAATTTTTAGGACAGCATTAAAAGAAGCTGCTGGTTTTAGCTAGGTGAAACAAGAGGGATCTGTCTGAAAACATCTGAAAGAATATCACGTGTCACCATTTTTAATGAAGCCCACTTTTATTTACACGTGCTCTTGTTTGTATGTAGCAATAGTTTGTCTGCATGCCCAGGTGCTCTGCCTCAGCCACAGAGCAGAATATACCAACCTTTCTCACACTTTCACACAAAGGCAACAGATAAAATATCGGTTCCATTATACCTGGAAGGGCAGAAGCAGGCATCCTATTTCCTGAAGACAGCAGAGCAAATGAATTTTAGGAAAATAGACTCCTCTGGCAACCTGCTGTCTCTTGCTGCAGATGCAGCTGGATGTGCAGAGAGTGCCTCAGCACGCTGAGGGTACAGAGAAGTGCGCTGAGGACTTGGACCATGATGAACACCAAGAGGCAGATGATGTTCATTACAGAAGTCTCAGGATGGTGTGCTGTCATTGCGCTCTTGGTCCCTGGTGAGAAACGTTTTGCAGGGTGTTAAAAAGGCTGAGACTGAGAACAGCAGCTCACCGGTTTTGCATCTTGGCTCTGAGTTGTGCTAGGCAGAAAATTCTCCTGCCTTATTTACCAACACAGCACGTGTTTGCCTTTAGCAGGCAGCCTCCATGATGATGGTGATGGGCATCACCTGCAGGAGAAACAGCCCCAGTGATTCGCTGCACTTAGCTCCTCGGTTACAAGTGCAAAATGGGAATAGGGGAAATGCAGGACTGGTGCTGCTGATGTTTTCTGTGTGCCTGGAACCAGGAAGGAAAGGAAGCGTGTGATGGAAGCATGGTGAGGGGTGGCTGGGGAGGACAGACCCCGGGGTAGTGCCATGTGTTCACTGCCCTCATAGCAGAAACACAGAGCCTGGCTTTGAGCATTTGTATGGAAAATGGATGGGGATGGGAAAGATGAGGAAAAAAGCACATTGTCAATATGTGTTGGGGGTGTGCAGTGGATTTATGCTAATGGAAGCCTTGCTCTTCATGTAATCCTCTTTGGCCCTCACTGGGAGGTGGCAACTGGAACACCATGAAGTCTGTGAACAAAAAGCACTCTGAGCTTTTATCTGAGCTCAAGTGAATGGGTTCATTGTGGGATTTGTTTAATTTTGTTTTGGCTTATGCATTTCACTGTTTAGACTGTTGAACCGTCTAACAATGTACCTTGCAGGAATACTTTCAAACACTTGCTGTGTACAGCTGTGTTTGAAACAAAGTTTAATTTGAATTTCCAAGTCTAATCATACAAGTTGATGACAGTATGGCTTTAGGGCCAGGGGTAGCTATTCAGAAAGCTGAGTGGTTCACAAGGTTATGTGCCACAGGACTAACACGATGCTGAGAAATAATAGGCTCATACGGGGCTGGCTTCAGTTTGCAGAGTGTATAGCACAGAGATTTAACACAGTTTAGATGTGCTTGAAGATCATCCCTGTTTTTTTTTCTTTTTTTTTTTTTTTTTTTTTTTTTCAGCCAGTGTTCTTCCTGACCTTGAAAATACCTTATGGGTGGTTTGCAAATAAATATCTAACATCACTGTAACCAGAAGAAATACACATTGATGTTCTATTTGTCATTATATTCTACCAATCTTTTCCATTATTTGAAGTCTTATATGATTTCAGTGATAGGCATATAGGCTAGCATCAGCACAGCAGATTTTTCAAAGAGATTAGATGAGATTTGGGCTACCTTTTAGAGAGCATTTTGCTTTATGTTTCTGGCTCTTCTCCTTCTTTTTATTTTATTTTATTTTATTTTATTTTATTTTATTTTATTTTATTTTATTTTATTTATTTTATTTTATTTTATTTTATTTTTTTTAAGATATCTTTTTATCAAGTGTGAATGCTAACAATGCTGATATGGGGTGACAGTTTGACCAAACAACCATAGCAACAGTAACTGTTTTCCTTGTGATAACAGCTAAGCTAAAGGTTATGCGTATTGCTGCATCTCTCAATCTATCTGCTCCACGGCACAGTGCCAGACAAAAGTAAGAATATAGAAAGCTATAACCAAAATATGCAGTTGTCGAAATGAGGCATGAGCTACAGAGCATGGGTTAAAGAATAACATTTCTATTCTGAAGCCTTCTTTTTAAAAAGAAATATGAAATCTATGTTAAATAATATTTTACTGCCCAAAAAGTTAATTTGAAAACTGTTTAAATAATATCTGCTTAACCATCTTCCCTTAGGAAAGGGGAAAATAAAAGCCTAGAGGCTGTTTTAAGGAAAACATTTATTTTTATTTTTTTTTTCCTTTTCAGGAACAATGTTGGACTTGCACAGTTGACCTAGACAATATTTAGTATTGACCTCAAGTCTTCAGCATGTGTCCCCAAAGCTCAGATGGCTTGAAGGACGCAAACAAATAAAAGTCTTTGAGCTGTGGGAGCTTCTTATTTTTCCCAGCGCAGAGTTGAATGAAGCAGATGTGTGACATATTGTCTGGTTGGTTTTTGGCTATTTCCAAGAGCAATCCTCATACCGAGTTGGATCTATCACAGCTTTTATAACCGTGCCTCATACCTGATAATCTGTGGTATTTTCATATTTATAGTTTTTTGTTTGTTTTAATCAGGATAACTATATACAGAATTATTTATATTTTCATTAATAGGAAGATAATCTTACCTCTGAGACAGTAAGGTCTGTGTGTGATCCAACTGAGACAGTCATGAGCCATTTAATAACTAAGGCTTCTCAATGAAACAAATAATACACAGTGATGATAATTTACCAAAGCAGGATGGATTTTAGGCTAGAGAGTAACATTGCACTGGGTTTCTATGGCACTGAATCAAACTCACAGTTTTGTATTTGTTGTTGGAATAAGTTTCCTGGTGGAAGAAATTATATTTCAGAGTGACTTAGTCCTTGTTTTGGAGGACTTTCTCTTTTCTTATTGGACTTACTTAGGTTTGAGTGTTGATGAAAGGGCAAGAACAGCCTCTGGTGACTCCTGAGCTGTATGGGCAAAGTAGAGCAGTGCTCTGCCGATGATATACTGATTATGGGAGCAAACGACTGGCATGGAGTATCATGGTAACAAGTCAAAACTTTTCCTAGTGATCCATTTGCTAGACAAAAGACAGAATTAATGGAATAGTGATCCTGAAAATTTTGAATCCCTTGTGGATATGCGGCTGACTTTTCATTTCTAATGAATTCTTTTAGCCATGTGGTCTTGAGCATTGCTTTTTTTTTCAGAAGAAAAGCAAAATACATGGATCCCCTGAAGGATCTTCTTGATTTAATAGAATTGTTGTTCTATTTAATAGCACAACATTTGTATCAAAATCAGGAGTTGCATGGCTTTCATAGTCCCAGATTGATTAGTTGTGTATATTTTTTGCTTCATAATGTAAGAGTCTCTTTGCAGCTTATAGGGCCTGTTGTACTCTCTTCTAAAGTGTTCTCCATGTCTGTGTGGTATTAGTGGGGAAGGCATATGCTCATTAACGCACATTATTTAAAACATTTCACAGGAATGCTTGTTGTGTGCTTGTACTTGAAGCTGCTGGTAAGGTCTGCTTCCTGCACGTAGATTTAGGTCAAATAAGCACATGTCCATCTTGCTGGAAATGTTCAGTATATGTTGCGTTATGCTGCTAAGTGAGGCTTGGTTTTTATCTGATCTATCAGTGAGACAGTAAGTATCCCTCTATTAATGAGTTTGTTTTTTGTAAGTTATTAAAACCAATGTAAACCAATTATTTTATCAGAGAGGATAAAATCCTTCTCATACACCTTTTATCCTCTTCTGAACGTAATGGTGTTTAGCAAATACAGCTGAGGTCAATGTTACCTTCTGTGCTCTCCTACGTGCTCTGGGGAATGCGGTTCACATACCTATCAGTATTTGCGTGATGGAAAGTAACTGCAGTGTGTACCTGCAGGGACACACAGGCTGTGTGTCCCAGGGGAAGAACTCATTGGGTAAGATTAATTTTTGCAGTAGCAAAACGCAAAACCAAATTGTGATTTGTACGGATGCAACTCCATCACAGCCCAGCTTGTGTCACTGCGGTGAGTTCACGTGATCTAAAATAGCAAACAGTTTGTGTCAGGACAGAAACTTGGGGTTTTTAAAATCTGTCTCTTTTTTTTTTTTTTTTTTCCATGTGAACCTTGAATAACAAAGAGCCACTTCCAGAATTTCATAAGTCTCTGTAATTACAGTAGCGATTATGAGAATGATAGATATCTAATTAAAATCTGTGAAAACTGCAGTCAGCGAGAAATGAGAATTAGCTCCCCAAATTGCAATTTTCTCCTGAGTTTAAGCACATTTCAAAGCTGCTTTTTGACAATGTGGAATTTTTCTCTTGTCTGTCACAATGAGTCACCTCAATAGGTCAAGGCTAATTTTAACAGATACCGAAAGAACACAGGAGGATCTTGGTTGGAGATGAAGGAAGGCTTTCTGTTAGTCATTTTTACCTTAACAATACTGGCATTAAGAGACTGTCACTGGTTTCAACTGATCTCAAGCAGTGAAACAACAAACAAACTGTTACTAAATTTTGGGCTAACCTCAGATTTCTTGTCAAAGAGAGTCAGGAAAGATGTGGAGAATGAAATTGATGCGTCCCTAAGCAGTGCTGGTTTGTGCTTGGGTTTTCATGTCCTTGTTTGCTTCCTCTCCCCTTTTACCTACCCTGTGCCAGTGCTGTACATGTGTTCCCTCAGTAGCTAATTACATCAGGTTCCCCATGACAGTGACTAACAGTTTTGATGCCTACTACAGACAGCTTTGTGCCAGCAGAGGTGCCCAGGAGCCTAATACACAAATCTGTTAGCTCTTCTGCAGCAGGATGGCTCCGGTAGCTCTTCCAGCCACTGATCGGAGGAACATACTGCTTCCAGCACTGAACAACTACCTACGATGGGCTGATTTCCTTCTGCCAGAGACAACAAGTGTTTTAAACTCCATGTGCCCAGAAAGACTGGACGTCTGGGGGGCTTCCCTCCTGGGATTGGGGCTGTGTCGGGCAGTGTGGCTGAGGTGTGGAGAGCTTTGGGCATGCAGTAGGCTGGGGTGAAGCACTTGCAGGTACTCTGCCCCTCCGGCAAAGAAAAGGGTGAAATCACGGTCATATCCTGCTCTGGAATATTTTATTCCCAGCAGGCACTTGTATCATTTTCTGAACTTGTGTGCTTTTTAGTTCTTGGCACAAAGCCTCTTCTGCTCATGTTATTTGGGCTTTGGGTCAGGGGAAGTGCCAGTTTAAAGGAAAAACCTCAGCCGTGAAGTAACCTAATCAGAAGCAATGACACAAACAATATCACCGTCAATACCCAGCTCTGGCAGGTGTCAGATCCTGGTGCTTCAGAGCTTATTATGCAGCCTTCTCAGGGGATTTTCTCTTCCAGTCCCTGTGGTGATCACCTGCCACCCAGAGCTGCCACGTGAGCACCTGCTCCAACTGAGAGCTGCCGAGGGCACGTTAATTCCTGCCTCTCACTGCTTCCACAGCTGCCTGTGCCCTGCTCTGAGAATGCCACACACTGATTATGCTCTGTCTGAAGAAATACCACCCTGCACTCTTATTCTTCTGCTGTAAATACGGCCTGCTCTTACAATGATGCAGAAGGAAGGGTCTCCCTTAATCTTAGGTACCTTCACTAGAGCTCTTCTAACTTGTATTCTTTTAAGGTCAGGTTAACCAGGTTTTAGTAGCCTTTTCTTCAATGGAAATTTCACTGCTGACATAAACCATTTGATTTCCTTTTCTCAATTATTCTGTTACTCGTCTTTGAACCCCACTAAGTGGCTGTTATATGTGGGTAGAATGACACAGAACAAAAGGATATTTGTTATGTATGAGCACTGGAGTCAAATGGTGAGCCTTTGAACAATCCTTTGGACCCCTGTTTACAGTCCAAATGTATTTGCTTTTTGAAGATGTGCTTATATTTTGCCTCCTGTAATGAAACCGCTGTCTTTCTGGGAAACATTTTACTTATCATTTGTGGCATCCACTTTCATGTCTTCCCATTATTTGAAAGCCATTTCACACTGTGGTAACGACATCACGTTTTAGCCTGTTATTTCACTTAAAGTGTAAAAGACGCTGCTTTAACGTGGTTTCTTTTCTTTTTTTTTTTTTTTTCTTCATCCCTCCATAATTTTTATTTCTTGTAGGGAGAGAAAGAATGAGCAGAAGTTTAAGCTTTCCAGCTATTGTATGAAGAACACAGTGCAGTCGTTTGATTGTTCATAAGGAGAGAATAGCACTCGAGGCCTGGAGCCCTATACTTATTCACCACCTAATCATAGCAATAAAGGCAACTCGGCGAGTGGGAGTGAAACACGGGTTATTTCAGAGATAGCAGCCTAAGCAGGGAGGACAATTACTGATACTCTGTGTGAAAGCTTGGATACATGGAAAAGCGCAGGTGACTTCTGGCATTATTTTGTTTGGGAAAATGTCAGTATTTCTCTTCAGATAAGCAGGCAGAATAAGGCTTTTTGCTGTATTTCTTGCGTGTTAAAATTGAGGCTAGCAGCAGTATTGGGGGCTGGCTGTGGTTTCCTTGCTTTCTCCTGCCCAGGACGTCTATCTGAGAGAGCTAAAGCTGTTCAAGCTTCAGAGTATTTTGCTACAATTAGGTCAAATGTTGATGGCAATTCAAAGATCAATTCGTAATATAACTTCTAATAGAATAGGTTCAATTTTCTAATGTGCAGTTCAGAAAATGTCCGACTGAACACTTTGATAGGCATTTGTTAACATTTTCTTCCTTATCTCTTTTTATTTAGTTTCCAGCTTTAACTGAGATCTCAAATCCAGATTTGTTTTTCTTTGAAGGAGTTCTGACCCGAGTATGAATGTCTCGTCCTGAATTTGTCTCTGCAGATTCAGAGGCATTTTAAACTTCAGATTTCCAAGCATCAGGTTTTAACATGGCTGTAGCTACATGATTAAGATGCGGGTAACATGAATGCCAGGGCCATGAATCCTGTGTTACACCATGTTTGTGTTTTCAGGGCTTTGTTATCACACTCATGTTAATGAATTTGTTCCTGATTTGTACTTTGCTCCTGATGTGAGGTCTGTGTCGGGACTCCATGTGCAAATCTTTAAATCCATCCCCCTCCAACAATACTGACATTTTGCAATTTTACCAAATCATTCTGAACAAAATAGTTTTAAGAGTGGAAATTGTTATTAATTGAACTGCTCCCTTATACTAAAATGCCTTCAAATTATAATGAGAGCTAGGAAGTACTGTAACATCAGAAGGAGCCATCCAGGGTCTGTCTTATAGTAATGAAAAGTCCATAATAACCTGTTCTCTGATTATGTTACCTTCTTCCAGCTTCCCATTTAAATCAGAATTACAATAGGTACATCTCCAATAGTGAGGACATTAAAAGAAGCACTGAAAAAATAAATATACTTTTATTGTCACATGTATAGCCTGTGGATTATATAGTTTGGATTCCCCCTACCCTCTCATAAATTGAGCTCAGTGGCTCAGCTGTGGACTGATATTCAAAAGGGAATTTTTATTCCTATATTCCCTTTCCCAGATCTGTTCCCAGATGGTAAGGTCACTGGCTGCCTGAAGTTGAGTTTTTGTGCATGTAATCTCTGCAAGAACATACTCGTGGAAAACAGCACTTAATAAATAAATAACATGGTTTGCATATGTGCAAACACAGTGCTTTTTGAAACTACTACTAATCTTGCAGGTCCAAGACCTGGTCTCTCTACCCTCTCTGGTTTGCTTTTTGTGGAACCATGGAGCCTGACAGTCCCTGTTGGCTGCTGGAGGAAAGGGAGATGGTGAAGGGTGGGGGTAGGTTGTGGTGGGCTGCCCAGGAGAAGAGCTGAATATCTTGCTTCAATACTTCAGGTTGTTAATCTGGGGAATTAAACTTGATGTGTTCTTGTAGTGCACAATGCCATCCTGACAACATGTCTCAGCCTAGATGAGAGAATCCACGCTGGACTCAGCCTCTCAGTTCTTGGATACTTCAGTGGGTTTTGAGCCTTAGTGACTCTCTGAAAGGAGCACTAGGAGCTGATCTATGATGGGGTTTGGCAGTTACTATGTTCCCAGTTTGTGTTTTTGACTTTGTGTTTTTGACTTATTTCCAGTTGACAGCTTGCTTTATTTCCCGACTTTGATGCCTCCTTCTCAGGAAGAATGAAGCGTTCAGTGAAGGATGATGGGTTGCTGCAGGATTTCCCCAAACCTGGCTCTCGCCTGTTAATCTCTCCAGGTTTTCCATAATTGCTCTGTTCAAACCGGATACAGGCTCTGGTGAATCTCTGGTACTTAAGCAACTGTCCTCTATAGAAATCCACAGCCTGAGTGAGTACAAGAGCTTGGATCCTCACAGGACACATCCCAAAAGGGTTGTAAAGGGGGTGCTTTTATGGCAGGTCTGCAGAAACTCAGATCTAGTCAAATTTGAAGGGCAGGCAGTTTAGGTATTGATATTGTCTTAGGCTCTGTCAAGGTTTACCATAAGCAAGAGGCCCAGCAGCTGTTCAAGATCTAACCCTGCAAGGCAAAGAGGGTGCATTTTATGTTATAGGTTTGTCATATTGATTCTTCAATTTATATAACCCTGATTATAACCAATATGGGAAAGTTTCTCCTGTCTAGTCAGATATGACCCAGCTATGGAAGAGTTAAATTTTTGTTGAGCTCAGCATCAATTTCTGGAAGCTTTTAACAGAGACTTGACATTTCTAATTAGGAAATTTTACATACAGGCAAGTGAATTTACCCCCAGCTGGGAAAACATGGCTTAGCAAGAGTTTTACATCCGCCCTCATTGATCTACAGATTATCTCACATTTGAGACTGTGGAGCCATAGGGATTTGCAAAGATGAGAAAGAAATGTGGGAAAGTGCATATAATTTCCTACTCTTCAGGGTTAGATAACAAAAACCTGTTAAGTTAGAAATGGAGAGGTAAGTTTATTTTCTTTCTTTTTCATGCACTATCATTGCAGAGGTCAAAAAAAAAAAAAATCCCCAGAAAAGGCAATAACTTGTTGGCACTGGCAAGCAGCTGTCATCTTGGTCAAGCTCTCAAAGCAACGTACTGGAAATTAGACTTAAGACGGCAAAGAGCTATAGATTTTTTTTTAAAACTGTTTTAACAGTTAAACAGTTGAGGAAGAAAATGTCTGAATGTGAGCTCACTTACACAGGCGTGTATCATGTGTCTTGTGCTGCAATGCCTGACTCTTAAGAGAACCCCCCCAGGCTTTTGGTGTTGTTAGGCATGTTTTATATTTTTGAGCCCCTTTTGTCTCTAGATGGGAATAACTACAAAAGTTAAAAAAAAAAAAAAAAAAAAAAAAAAAGTAAATGAACTGGACATTATGCTAGTTGAAAATGTTGTAATAACATAGGGTTGTAGTATGTTTGTGCAGTAAAATCAGAATGGAAGTCAGATGCAGCAAAACTGGCTAAGAGTTTTCTCTAATTTCTTTTGATATGAAAGTGCTGTACAGCTCATCTCACTTCTGTGTTCGGATGGATTTTATTGTGAAGACATACAACATATTCTGCAGATTTCTAAGACTGGTTTAAATGTAAAAATGATTTTTGTCCTGTATATGTTTTCCTACATTTGAAATTATTCTAATGAAGGAGAAGTTATTTCTGTGTTGGGAGGAAAAAGAAATGCAAACAAAATGTGAAATACGGTCTATGAGCTACTATGAAAATACAGATGTGCATATTGCTTACTGTAGCTGAATTACTGGTGATCATCCTCAGGAAAGTATATACCACTTATGTGATAAAGGATGTAAAAACAGGTTATCAAAATAAGCATATGAGTACCAACTGTATACTGCTACAAGCTGACACACTAAAATGGATGTAAACAAGTTTCATTGGATCCATAACAAGGTCATGGATTTTAATGATTTGCATATTAATAAAAAGCAATGAGAAAGTTTCAATATCATTCAGTTCTACTCTCTTTCAGTGCTAGGCAGAGACTCTTGGGAGAAGGTATCTCAAGTATTGAACTGATATTGACCTTGATCTTAGCAACAGGGTTGGGGATGATCAAAGAAAATAGGAGTACATTTTAGACTTCTTTTAGTACTGTGTGCATGTCCAAAAAAATACTGCCAGAAGTTACAGCCTTAGACTTTTTCAGTCATAGAAAAATGTGTAAAACAAAATTCCAGATATTAGATCAGATGTGCTAGCTAAAGTACAACTAGATCAGAGATCTGTACAAAAAGGCAGCTCACCATGTGCTATACTTTCACCACCTACTTGGTTTACAAGCAAATCGTATAAGCCTATATATTTGGTAGTATACATTTCAAACTATTTACTATATAGCTAGTGCAGATACTTGAGTGTCATTGTGTGCTTGACACTTACATTGTTTATTTAAGGAATTACCCCCAAAGCCAGGAAAAATCTGTAGGTTTCAATTTTCTTTGATCTCTGCTTCATTCAGGGTGTGAACACGCAGAACCTGTAAATTCCTTGGGTTAAGCTGATGTGAAGACCTTAACCCATTGCTCTAGGTGCAATTGATTCAATTTGGAAGAGATCTATTTCTAAATAAAGGAAGTTAATTTTTTTCCTTTTTTTTTTTTTTTTTTTTCCTTAAAAAAAGACATTTTACTTCCTTTGTCTAAGCTAGCTTTCATGTGCTGACTCTCCATGCCCATTTTAAATTTATTTCTGTCTTTATAACTGTGGCGCTACAACAAGGCAAGAAAGCCCTATAATCTGTCTTCTGCTTCCAGAGTTAAGTATTCGTTTCTTCACTGAGTAATCCAATATATAACTAAACACTTTGGTCACTTACTTCCATAATGGCTTTGACAGAGAGTCACTGGTGCAGAGTCCATCTGTTTCAGAGGAATAAATTTAATAGATTTTATGACAAATACCAGCAAAATATGACAGACTGACCTTTTTCTTCTTGGTCACTTTTAAGAACTGTTCGTTTTCCATGCACTGTGCAGAGTATGTATTCCATATATATATGCTCTATGTGTCTTAGTATTGCAGAATTTGGAAGCTTTTTGTTATGAATGATCTTTGAGGTGAGTGATTCTATAACTTACCATTTGATAAGACCGACGATGCCCTGGTTCCATCCTTAGTGAAGACATAGAAAGGTCACTTTTTCTTTGTCATTTCCCTCTGTTGTTGCTGACTTGTGTTAATCTTTTAATTAAAAGATCAGATCACTCCTCCTCTTCTTCTTAAACCTAGTGTCACTTTAATTATTTTCTCTGCAAATAAGCTGATTTAGTGTTATTTAATAATAATAGGTTTAAATAACAATCCTCAGAAGAAGTGGAAATTCTCTTTGAAGGCATGTGAGCTTTGAAGGTTAGAATAAATTGAAAATAGCTGGATATTTTGAAAGTATTTTCTCCATTAAATATCAATAAAATTGTAGGGAGTTTTTAATGAGAGCATCTTAGTGCTTGCCTATGGTGCCTTTTGCTGATTGTTTAGCGAGACTTAGAGTGCTATTAATTGCTAAAGCCAGCAAAACCCACACTTACTTAAGTATGAGGATTTGTAGGACTGGTAAATGGGCTGGTGCTGATGCTTGGCAGTTGGGGCCAGAAGCAGCAGCATCTTCCCCTAGCAGGTCCTAGACCCAAGGAGCACAGGCTGACTGCTGCCGGGCTCAGCGGGGATTGCTCTCACACAGCTCTCTGAGCTGCAGAGAGCAGCTCTGAGACCACCTCTGGTCGCCTCAAGAGACTCCTGCCGAGGGTCTGCAGAGATCCTCCATTGCCTTTCTCTCAAAAATAGCCATATGCTCTGTAAATAGAACAGCCGCATGGTGTGCTATTGCTTACACCTCCCTGCAGGACATGGGCTTTCCCACGGAGAGAGGTTTCTCATCTCCTCTGTTTACTCTCTGAGCAACCTTATTCTCACACCCACTGCATTCCACCTGGTTTAAATTTTTAATGGAAAATCTCTTCTGCTCGTTCGTATCTCCAAAGAGCAGAGAGACGGAGTATCAGAAAATAAGTGCATCCCCTGATCTGTCTTTATAGCGCAGCGGTGCTCCTCGAGCTGCTCTCAGACTGCAAATGGAAGTTTTAAGCCAAGCTGTCGATCTCTAGCCAGGCATCTTGCAGGATGTGCCCGAGTTCTCAGAAACTTTCATGCATCAACTTGTGACACCGGCTTTAATGAGTGATGAATATTTGTAGAAAGCAGTATCAAGTGGGAGAATGAGCTGTGATCTGGGTCACCTGAACACTAGGCGGTATTGAATTTTGCAAGAATCCCCCAACGTGATGCTGTCTGGGTTTAACTGAAAGAGCTGATGTGATTAAGTGTGGGGCTGTGATTAGCTGGACTTTGACAAGATGCATTTGATTGTGTCAGACTGGGCTTTCCAGAGGAATTGCCTCTCTCAGAACTGAACCACAACCTGACATATGGGGGAGCTTGGGATTTACAGGCTGTGAACCTTTAAGCAATAATTTTAATTGCCAGAATTAAAAATGGGGAAATGCAGAGCATGATTACAAGGAACCTGAGTTGGTATATTAGGGTTTTGTTTTGTTTTGTTTTTAAGCATACATCAGTGCACAGCAGCTGAGAAATTCCAGGCAATCTGAGCTATCATGGGCTGATTGTAGGGATGATCTGGTTTTCAGTTAATTGTTCCTAAATGGCTTCTAACTAAGCATCCAGCAACAAGGAAGGCCAGGGATACATTTGCAATTTACTGAGCATGCAGCTAATTATTAATTTCCCTAAATACAGGAATACCTTATCCTTTATGCAGTGCAAAAAATCTCTCAGTCCTGAAGTTATAGTTCAGCAGGTACTTAATAATTGCCAAATTACATCGTATTAGGTGCTCCTCTGTTCTAATTTAGCATTATTTTACATGTGGCCTGTGTTGTAAACTATAATTTCTTTTTAGTTGCAACAGGAAGAATACTAAATGCCTTTATTGCCTTTAAAAACTATACTGGAAGAAGAACTAGACTTGGGACTGGCATTTTATCATTATTATTATTTTTAATTATTATGATTTTTAAACTCCATTTTCATATCTGGAGAAGCTGTATTATGTCTATGGCTCATGGTGACCTTCATCTGCTTCTACTAGTGATGAAGCAGGAAGTTTGGGGACAGCGGGAACTTTTTGCTGCTCTCACTCCATGTATTCAAAGACTGACAGCAGTACAGAACAGTTTTCTCCTGTTAGCATCTTTCAGACAGTAACAAGACGGACCTTCTTTTTTTCCTTTTCCATAATCAGGAATGGTGGTTAAGAACCTTTAATTTGTGAGCAAGACACTTTGAACACACTCATTATAGCAACAGGATGACTCCAGAATCTGCCAGGGCAAGGCTAGTTAAATTATCAATTACACCCCAGTACAGCTGAATGGTAGTGATAGATGGCTAAGCCTGCATGTTCTAGTCTTATGTAGAAAAATACCTCTTTCTTGAGTATTGCACTTGTTAAAAGCAATCCATAAGGAACAATCATCGTTCACCCCTTGTTCACTGGTAGTGCATTTGAATAATTGCTTTGGACTGTTGTATGTAGTAACTTGAAGATTTCCTCCATTCAGGATAAAAACATGTTTCTGTTTCCCTAATTTTTCAAGTTTACATTCTCATTCATTCTGTTCCAGTGTGTGTGTTTGTCAATGTTAAAGTGAAAAGAGTGATATTTGCTATTTTTCCATGCTTCTGGTAAGTCGCAGCAAGTCCCCTGATTCACCTCTAAGAACTGCTTGGCACTTTATACAGTTTTCACCCACATCTCAAAGAAAATCCTGCTGGAAATGTGCCATTTCTATAGAGAAACTTGCCTGTCCTCTAACTGAATATCAAGTCCCCACTGTTACCTCTGGGGCAGCACCAGAGGCAGGAGAAGGGCTGTGGGGATGCTGCAGGACTTGTACAGCCTCTGTGGGTCTGTGTTGGGTTCAACTGCTCATCCCCATCTTTGGAGGGGTTGCCTTTTCCTTTTTCTCCCTTTGGGGAAAGTTGTCATTGTTTGCCAGCCACTGGGTCCTGCTGGTGTATTCCTTGCTGCTTTTCACTTATTGCAGTTCTTGTTCCAGAGGAAAGTTCTGTATTAGAATGAAGGGAAATTTAAAAATGAGCTGTTAATGAGAGCAATTAATCAGAGCAGTCTGCAGCCTCGACAGTACTACCCAGTTTGCTGGAATGAGAGGGACAGCGAGGGCTGATGAGGAATGAGAAACATGAATTATTTGGGGCCCTGATGTGGCAACCTTTTGCAGGAGGCACAGGAGAAGGGTGTTAGGGGACACTCCCCCTCCTTTTAGTTGCATGCAAGGGGCTGTCCTGCGGGAATCCCGACTTGCTCATGAATACAGCAATTACTCCCTGCTAGCATTGCAGGGCAGTTTCAGTGACCCTGGAAGCGTCTCCGTTTCAGTGGGAAGCAAGCTTATTTGCACATCCAAAGTGGCTGTGTTATTAATTGTGTGATCACTGCGTTGCTCCCTATAGCATAGCAAGTCTTGCAGTCATGCCAGATCTGTGCTGTCTGTAGTCCCGAATCTTGAATTAAAGATTCATCTCAGAGATGAGAACCATGTGCTCTGGTTTGATCCCCTTGTTTTTGCAAGCCTTATCCATGTTTTGCAAAGATCCAGAGCCACATTCTGTGCAGGCTGAGTTTTATAGCTTTTGTAGTATCTTTTGAAAGCTGAGTAGTAGGTTTTGTTGTTGGTGGTTTTTTTCTTTTTCTTTTCTTCCTCTCCTGAGCATACCCAGTGAGTTTTAAGTATGTCTCCAGTTGTTCTTCTAAGTTCCCAGATAGTTCAGATGTATTCTGTTTGTGTACCCAAATAAAAGAAGAAGTTACTTGAACCCCACAGCACACTGTAGTGTTATAGTCAGGCACCTACAGCATGTGCTGTCCTTTGAGAGCACTGTGCTGGTCCCATCTCCTGAATGAAACACAATGTCAGATGTTCCCAAGCAAATTTTGATGCTGTCTCTCTGAGCTCCCTTCCAAACTGCAATGCAGAGCCAAAACTGTCAGGCCAGGCTCTCCTCTCTGTGAATTAGTAGCAGCCAAGATTAATTAGCACCCAAAGCATTTCCAGCTGTACCGCTTGCGTGCTGCTGCTGCGATGCATGTAGCCACCACTCCCCAGGTCTGTGATTCATTGCTCTGTCAGTGGTTTGAGATACAGTGTAGAAAATGCCATATAAATGCAAATATAAATACAAACACTGAATTTCTCCTGTTGGCTAGTGATAAGGTGCTCATCCAGATGACACACTGCGATCTAAAAGTGGAAAGTAATATTTGGAAGGAGGGGAAACTCAATGATTATTCTCAAACTCGGTTTTCTCTTTCTTAAATAAGCTTTAACCAAAGAAGAAAAAGGCAGCTTTGGCCTCCTCCTTGGCTACCTGGGTGGCAGACTGAGATGATATCTTTCTGATTAATTAAATTAGGGTGAGGATAAATTTTGAAGAAGGCTTGGGTGGTGTTGTGACTTGCTGTGCGTGGGAGCATGTGTTCCTGGGGGCTGAACTGAATGAGGTCTGGTTGTGGTCTGAATTTGTTTGAGCACTGGCTCTGTAACAAGGGTGGAGGGATGTTGATTCTGCTTTATTCCCTGATCACCTGCACTGTCTCGTGATGTAGGAGATGTGTCCTGTCTAAGGGAACTGAGACAGCTTGGGCTGTACTTGCTTGGCCAGCCAAAAGGGAATGGAGGTTGCTGCTCTGGGGAGCACAGGCGAAGGAGATGTGTATGAAGAGAAGGCTGCTCCTGTCCTGGTATAGCAGATGGTTTAATTTGAATTGCTTACTCTTTTCTTTAGGTACATATACTTAATGGAAAAGTAATATTTCTTGTCTGAAAATAATTTCATCCTGAAAGTGCCTATGTAAGCAGCTCAATTCTATTTATGTCCCTAATGCTATAAGGATCGGGGGCACAGACTTTTTAATCTTCTGTATTACTGTGCTAGTACTGCTGTGTGTCTGAAGTTCTCATGCAAATACCAAGATCAGTCTTCCATGCAGGTAATATGAAAGGAGAGTTTGCAGTGCAAGGCTGACATATTTTTGTCCTGGTGCTGTGCTGCTGCAGGTGGCAATGTGGGGATTGTTCTCACCTTGGTGCAGGAGGATTTTAATCACTGTGAGTGGACTTGTGGACTGGAAATTTGGAGGGGACCAACATGTATTGCTGTAGCTCCAGGAGTGGGACTCTGATGGATAAGCTTCTACCTCAACCTCTAGATTCTGAAGTAGTTAAATAATCATTTGGAGTCTCTGTTAGCAATCATCAGCTTCTTTTCCTCAAGTACTCTTGCTGTCACAAAGCATGAGGTTGCTGTATTGCGTTCATGGCTGTCAGAGCCAGTCCTTTAAATGTGTATGACAACTATGAACATTTTAAATGCTAACTCACTTCTAAGTGTTGAGCACCAACCAGACTCAACCTGAATTATTAAGACTGATTTTCCTGAAATACATCCAGTTTATGCAAACCAAAGATGTTGGAAAGACAGCAGACACACCGAAGGACACTAGATTACTTGCTAATTCCCCTGTTTAGCAGCAAGGTTACTTTTTCATGTTCTTTTAGAAGAGAAATTGGGAAGAACTAGGGTGCTTTTCTAGCTGGAACTAGATCTGCAAAACATCAGAGGGCTTTGCTCATTATTACAAACTCTTTTCTGGAAAGGAGGTCAGTGTTAAAAATGAGGTCTCAAGTCAATCTGAATTTTATAATATTTATAAAACAAATATTTCTAAAAGGTATAAAAGGCAAGTAAACAGCGCTGGGTGTGCGGGGAGTCTACGCTCCACCAACACACACACACAAACATCAAACATTCTAAATACATGTATACAGAACATTGCTTTACATAATAACCCGAGTATGCCTATACATACATACAATCAGGATAGGTAACAAACAATCCTTTAAGTTCCATAACTTAACAGTCTCCATTTTCCATTCCTTTACTTAATTACTAACAAGTCTCCATTTTCCATTCCTTCTGAATAGTATGTCTCACTTTAAGTTGTCAAGCAACTCGGTCTTCAGGCCTTATGTATCCCGTTCTTCACAGGTCTAAGAAAAAGCATATCCATCTCCTTTTCAAGGCCAATAGGCCTGGGTCAAAAGGCACGTCCAGGTCAGCAGGGGGCAAAACAGCAAAAGCCTTCGATGGCTGTAGCAGCAGAGGGGCCCATGGTGTAGCAGTCTGATCAGTAAAGGAGCCCGCAGCTCCCTCACTATCTGGCAAACCACACGTTTCTGACTGTGGTCCCACAAGGCTCTTTAAGGCCTCAGAGGTTGCTTGCCAGGTGCCGAGCAATCCCACTGCAATCTTGTCATTTTTAGTTGCAGAGTCCCACACCTTGACCTCAGTTTGGTCCCATATTTCAGGCTCATAAACTGTCCGATTGTTAATAAGGAGAATAAGCTGTAAGGTTACCAAGACAGTCTTTGTTCCTAAGGACATATGATTCCCCATAATGCGCAACTGCTTACCAGCAAGAGGCAGTTGTGTGCACAGGTCCGCTTCTCTCAGCTCGAGCTTCTCTCCAGCTCCAGTGCGCCTATTTCCAGCGACTTTCTGTACGAGCTTCTCTGAGCAGTTTGCTGAGTCTGGCCGAACCTATCTTCATGAGGTGATCAATGTGCCTGTTCCTGTCCTGGTCTCCATTCTGCCAGCCTGTTCCTCTTCACTTCTTTTTCCTGCTTCTTTATTGATGTAACTTCATCGTGTTGCCTTTTTTCTTTTATCTTGAGGGCAGGCTCCCCTCTTATACCCTTCTCTCCACAGCAGTTCTTTTCCAAACAACTTTTCATTGGTCAGACAACTTTGAATGTAACAACAACAGCAAACACCCAGAAACATCCATGCCTTAATGGCTGGAGAACAAGAGAACCATCTGGAGAACAAGAAACCTGGAGACTGCATGGAGTCTCCTGAATCACCCTTCTTTGTTCCCTCTAAACTCTTTTATATTCCTGATGGCCTCGTCGTTAAGAGTCTAATGTTATCTCAACCATGGGGTTTTCCAATCCCCATGGCCACATTCCCAAATCTCCCCCTTCTTTATTAATATCAACCATTTTCTCGACACGAATTACCACTCCATATATAACAGTCAGTATTGCTGTATCTGTTAGAAGAATGTGTTAAGGGGAGGGGAGACTTGAAGAAGAGGTGGGATGGGTGAATAGCGTTGCAAGGATAGCAGGTTTTGTGGGAAAAGCTGGAGAGAGATGGTGGCCTGGAGAGAGGGGAGCAGTAGAGGAGAGACAGAAGATTGGGAGTGAATAGGAAGATGCAGAGATGCTTGGCAGTTGGAAAAGAGGCCAGGTAAGGTTCAGGAGACAGCAAGAACAAGAAGTTAGTCTGATTTGGACTGAGCAGTGCAGAGTGTTGTCAGAGCAGCAGGAGATGCTTTTATTAGTAATATTTTGAAAAGGCTATTGTAAGAAAAATAGCTCATAAGTCGATTCAAACAGTAATGGAGACTTTTGCATGAGTCTTGGCACCAGCACTGTGCAGAGTATACCTTATTCTGTGCTGTAGAAAGACATCCTGACCACATGGATAGTTGGGTATTTTCTATTGTTATCCAGTTTGTGACATGTAGATGGACAGCATCTGTCTTGCCATTTCTGAAGTGATTCCCTTCCCTCTTGGTTCAATTTCACTCCACGTGCTACCCACTGTCAAATCTAACCTGTGACAAAAACAAGGCTCCACCATCACTGCCTGCCCTGTTTCTAATGTTAGATCTCCTCAATTTCTCCAGCTGGATTGTCCTTCACTGTGTTCCCCCAGCAATTTGGTGGCAGGTCTTCCATGACTGAGGTGTTGTCTTCACATTTGGTATAGGTGCCAAATAATCCCTCATTGTCTGCCTCTTCTCCTGCTCTTCTTTGCCCCCCTCCCACGATTTCTGTTTTGTTTTGTAAATTAAAGCTTGAGATGGTGTTTGTGACTAGACTACATGAACCCTGAAGCTCAAGTTGTTTGTCTCCTCAGCAACCCAACAGGGGGGAAGATTTCAAATGCAAATACCTTCAGGTGTGTTACACTATAATGTCTGCATGCTCTCTGTATAGACAGACTTCTTGGGCATTTTCATAACTGCTTTCCCTCTCTCTCCATTTGCTCTACAGGTTATTTATATTGAGGGTTTCTTCTCTGAGTTTCTGACTTCATTACATAGCCTGTTGTTAATAGTAAAATGTGATAACATAAGATAACATGCAGAGGTGCTTTTGCTTGGTGGTGAATACAAGGTGAATGCAATAATCAACTGCAAAATAAAACAGGACATTTGTTAACTGCATAATCTGAATAGAAAGGGTAACTTGGAGAACTAGAACTGGGCATCAAAATTTCAGTGCTGAATCAGTTTGTAACTAAAGCTCTCAGCCCCAGAAATATAAAGTTCAGTTTTAAGCTTGTCAGTTTTAGGTTGTGTTATCTTCACAACTTTGAAACGAATCCTCATTTACCCTAGCACGTACTGAAAAAGGATCGTGTTTCCAGTGCATGTGTGAATGAAAGAGAGATGTACAGAAATAGGACTCCCTTAGCTGAATAATCATGGGTTGTGTTGCGCTTCTAAGATAATAAGACTAAGACTAAGATAAATAATATTGTAGTTGACATAGCTTGTGCCCTGAAAATGCCATGGGTGAAAAACACCATTCTTTGGTGACACTGAGAGTGAAGTGTAAAGTCTAAAAAGGAAGAAAAATTTTAAAACGGGTTGGAATCAAGGCTGTGCTGTGCTGGCTGTGCCCTCTGATCCATCCTTCACTGTCATCAGCTGAGTATTGTCATTGAGATTTCCTCCCCAGAGGGGAGGGAGTGGCAGTAGGTTGTGACTGGTTGACCTGACACTAAGTTAATATTCAGCAATGTTCATAAAGGATTTTTTCTTTCTTTTTTTTTTTTTGGGGGGGGGGGGGGGAGGGGGCAGAGGGACAAGGGGGGCAGAGGGCAGGGACACCATGTTTAATTCTGTTCTAGCATTGCTCCCACTGAAACAGTCTCGTTTTAGAGGGTATTTAGGTGCTTTGGCTGCTGCTGTAACCCTTACAACTCATTAGCAGCACCAGGATGCCAGACTGGGGGGAGGACTCCTTTCCCTTTATCTTCATTAGACTCCCAATGCGAGAGCAATTTATTGTGCCCTTGGACAGGATAGCAGGGATTTGAAGCTGTATTTCACTGTGAATCCCCACATCCTGAAAATTCCCAAACTTCAGAGGTTTTCTTACGTAAAAACCAAAAACCTCCAGGATCAGGTCTGTTATCTGCAACAGGAAGTTGCAGGCTTGAACTTTGGTTTTGACAGGTTAAATGCCTTCTGTTTCATCTCTAAACCAAACTTTATAATTGTATTACAAAAAATTCTTCAAGTTTAGTAAGGCTGCAAATCAAGGGTATATTATACAGTGTTAATGAGGAAAGAAAATCTGGCAACTCAGTTGGAGGGAGAAAAATAAGTTTATTTTATTAACTTTCTGTATTTAAGGCTTTGGAAGAACTAGGTAGAAAAGCTATACATTATGTAAAAAAAGACTTTGCTGTGGGTATATGCCTGTCTAGTAAATACATTAGGAGTATTCTCCTTGACAAAGTCCTTGAGAAAACAAATGAGAAAATACAGGAGAACAATCTGAAAGTCTTCTCCAGGGACAGACGTTAGTCTGTTCAATGCTAGTGAATGGCAAAGAAATTCCTCAAGACTTCATCTGAGGGGCCTCCACTGATCTGCTTGTTCTCAGTCACCCAGAGGTGTTGCAGCACAGGATATGGCAGACACTGTTTTCAGTTCCCAGGACCTGGTGTTAGGAAGGGGACCTCTGAGCAAGGGTCTGGTGTGTGTTTTATATCGTGGTTAGCTAGCCTTGAGCTAGCTGCATGATTCTTGCCTACCAACTCACTGCAAACCTGGCTGAAATGCAACAAGTTCCTTATATTGGCCCTCGCGTGGTGGGAATAACATCACATCAATGTATTTGTGGGGAAATGAATCAAACAAGCCAGGCTTCAGCAGGACTAAAATAACTCCTTATTTTAGGAGTTAAAATAACAAAACTGCTTCAGGAGTGTGTCACTGTAGAATGCAAGCCTCTTTTCCTTGCAGAAAAGGAAATTTTCACATATCAAAACTTGTCAAAATCTGTTTTCAGAGCCCACCTTGCAGGCAAACTCATCTTCTCCTCCTCAGTCCCTCTCTCCCAGCTCCCCTTTCTCTCCATGAAGGTCTGTCAGTGGAGCACTCTCCTGAACCCTTCTCCAGCTGTCTTCCTGGCCCTCGGCAGCCTCTTGACCCCCTTCCCTGTGGTGTGAGAGATGCTATGGTAGGGCTGTCTGCAGTGCAGTACGATGTGTGTGCATCTTACAACAGCAAAACAGAAGCTCAGGTAGAGACAGGGGCCCAGCTGGGTGCAGAGCTGCTTGCCGTGCTGCTCTAACCACAGTTGTAACACTGCTGAAGATGATTCAGGAATTGCTATGCGTCAATCTCAGAAATGAAGACAGATCTTTCAAGTTTGGGAGATTTCAGTCATTTGGAGGTAAAAATGCAGGCTGCTAAAGACCAACACAACTATTTATCAGTCCATGTACTGGAACCCAGGGAGCTTATTCTTTAGTTATTTGAATCAGAGGAGGTTTTTGCAAACTAAATACAAATGGAGAGAAAAAATCTGCTTACTTAGGGCAAGCTGCATATCAAGAATAAATATATCTGTTCCGTTAATGTGATCTACTTGTCTCCTCTCTTCTGTCTCAATATCTTTTTTTTTATTCCATTTCTCAAAGCGTGTAATCCAATACTGCTATCAAGATCCCACTACACTGTGCTCCTATTTTTCCTCTGCTACACAGTAAGATGGCCTCAGGCTCTCTGCATGCTGAACTGTAATACACTACCATTCAGTAGGTGATGAGGATGCAGAGACCTTACTATAGATGGAGCAGTCTCTTGCGAGGCCAATGAACACGGGTGTCCACCAGGAGCACATGGGTTGAGCAGAACAGGAACCTGGAAACAATTCCTGTGCTCCAGGCCCATCAGTCAGAGTTTAATTGCATACGACTCCTGAGGATCTGGGTTCAAAATAAGTCATTATGCATCAGTGAAGGAAACGATCAGCTGGCTGTGGTACAGCACACAGATGGGTGTAGTAAAGAAACCACCTGCCGAGACAGGCTGGACCAACTAAAGGCTGCCTCTTTCCTCACCAGCAAGATCAAAGACTCAAGCATGGGAGAGAAAGAAGCAACTATCGAGGAGTGGGTGTAAGACACAGCGAGAGTTCAGTGAGAGGCAGGGCTGCCCTGGGGAAAATAACTGTTTTGTGGGAAACGTGCTTTGGAAGAACCTGGCTTGATGTTTTAATGAATCCATTTGTAGCACATTTTAGGTCTACTCTTGGCTGCTTTTGTCTACAGTATTCCAGAAACTGAGGATTTAGTTCTGGACCAGTGAAACACTACATTCTCAGATTAACAGAAAGAAATTGTCATTGAAAATTATTAAAATCTATGCAACAATAATATTTGCATTGACTGAGCATTAGACCAGCAAGGTACAAGGTAAGATATGCTTTGAAGTCTTTAGACTGGACAAAGATGTGACCCACAGGAAAGAACAGACATGAAATAGAAATGCATAATTCCAGGATTTGGAGAGATTAAGGTTTTAGGAATAAAGTACTGCTGTCACCAAGGTTGCCAACACAGTAGCATGGTAGAGAACAGGTAGACTACTCAATGGCAAAAGTTGGTTGAGAGGGGTTGAATATTAAAGACATTATATTTTTGAAGGAAATCGTTGAGGCTCAGAGACTGTATTTTCAAGCTTTGTTGAAACCTGTTTAGAGCATTTTGAGGTGACAGAAGAACACGATACAAGTCAAAAGGAAAGGCCACAAAGGGCAAAGATGACACTGAATGGTGTCAGAGAATAAGGCAGATATGTCAAGATGGGCAAAGTATGACTTTCTGGCAGCAACATGTCCTTTCCTGCCAATGACTTTGGGAAAAGATGGAGAATGCCTGAGACGATGGACTGCAGTCTAACACAGTGAATCAGGAGAAGCTGAGATGGTGCACATTGTTTTTTTTTTTTTTTTTTTTTTTTTTTTTTTTTTTTTTCCTGCCTGAACTGACAGTACAGAAAGAAAAGGATTTCTTTAGGGTGACAAAAATCACTGCCTATTCTGTGCTGCTCTTTTTAGGCTCCTTTCTCATGTAAGTTCTTGCTATGAGGAGGGGGAAATGAAGTACCTGAATATTTGTGTGAAGCACCTAGATACAGAAATGTGGTGACAGGCTCCCAGCAGTGGGTTTGATGTACTTTCTCTAGTGATGATTTTTTTTCCTTTTTTCACTAAATGGGGTGAGGTGAGTGATTTCTCCTTCCCTTTTCCATAGATATTGCTATGTAACCTCCTGACACAGAGGTAATTTTTCCTCCAAGTTTGTGTAGTACTCTTGAAGAACATCAGTGGGTGTTCCCAAGAGATATTCCAAAAATCTGTAAAAGTTTTAAAAAACGCTCTCATACTGAGCACTCTGCTTTGTGATCTGCAGTGTTTCAGCTGAGCGGGAACCCAAAGGGGCCACACTTTGCATGTGGTTTTGCTCTACACACCCCAGTAAAACCCAGTTGTTCCTGTCAGGTACTTTGGAACCTCTGTGACAGAGATTACAACTGGCTGTGGAGGATGTTGTGGTGAAAGTGGATGAGCAAGTGCTTGTCCCTTTTCTCAACCAGAGAGACAATACATCCCCCAAATCAGTCAAATAGGATTTCTCTTACAAGTCCTACTTAAAGAATGAGGTGAACATGCTTTCTGACCTGGTGGAAAGCCAGGAATGAAAAGAGCACAGTGTTTTGTGCTCTAAACAAGAAAGCTGTTTGAAAGAAAACTCTAGAGATGAATTCAGGATAAGGACATAAGCTCTGGGAGGAACACAATACTTAGCAAGCCTGAATTTGTGTATGCAGACTGCAGGAAGAGAAACCAGCTTGAAATATGCACAAGGTTGTTGTCATGATAAATTAATGTTCTCCATTCTTATGGTAGATACAAGAGGTAAGTGACCTAACCCAACATGCTATTCCTAAAACAGAAAGGGAGTGTTTTCCAGACAAAATCATTGTAGTGTATGTTCCTAGCTGGTTGAAAACTGTAGGGAAATAAGTCTTCAATGTCAATGGCCAAGTCATGCATGGGCATATATTAAATGAACTCTAGTTGTTGGTCTGGTCCACTTCTATATTTTCATTGAGGTCTCAGCTTCTGGATTTGAGCATGAGTATACTGCAGGGACTTTGCAGAAAAGGATCAGAATTCTCCAGAAATTTGGGAACTTTTTGCTGATCAAGAAGGTCAAGTTTTCAAATACTCCTGTAAAGTATGTTTAGGAAGGAAACACCCCAAAATGCAACGCTTAAACAGGGAGTAATTAATTAGGCATTATTAGTTGACTGAACCCAATGTTTTTCCATCCCAAACTAAGTAAGAGTTAATATTTCTTATTTGCCATAGCAAAGGCAAACGTAACTCTGTGAAGAATCCAAGAACTGTATTTAAGGTGCATGATTTCTTCATCTTCTGTGGCACTTTGGGGGCCTTATCTGTTTTCTGTCTAAGATGAGTAATGGATGAGAATGGCAAGAGGCTTTGTTTTCTTGCTTACAAGATGTTAAATTCTGGAAGAACTACTGTAATTTAATTTTCCTAATTTAATTCAGGAAAGAAGAAACTGAGGATTTACATCATCTTAGTATATATAGATAGGTGCCATTAAGGAAAAAGTGCTCGCTGTGAGAAGCTGTAATAGACTTGTATCTATGCATGCCTGCAGCCAGGAGTATTTAGTTTGGACCTCAGAAGACTTTTCTAATGCTAAGTGCAATTAAGTACTGTGCTGCCCTAGAGAGATTCTTTGCTTGATCTTAAAGGCAGCTTAGATAAATGCCTGTTAAGGGTGGTTTATGTATAGCTCAGCATGCTTTGGGATGAACCAAGTAACTACCTGGTGTCCCTGCCAAACAGATCTTTCACAAGTGACCACGAGAAAACCCGTTTTGTCCTGTGAAGGCTTGAGAGCCTGAAGAAGTGTAAGGCATGCTCTGCTCTGCTGCCTCGTTGCCCTGTTTGTATGGCTAGAGACAGCCACTTCAATGAAGCGTGCCCATTACAGCACCCTTGTGACATGTTCTGGGGCGGAAGGGAAGCAGAATAGCAAAGGGAACAAACAGGGAGGCTTCAAAAATAATGTGAAGTGATGGCAGTGTTCCCTCTGCAGGTATCTAAATATTGCAGAATTACAATTAAGCAAGCCAATAACATGTGCGGATGCATAGCTAAGGGCCATAGATTGATGCCTGAGGAAGTGTGGGAAGAAATGAGTTGCCTAACTTTCAAACCAGTGTGTGGGAGGGACTTTCATAAATCCTGTCAACAAATAATAGGATTTGAAATTGTGTGGCTGTATCTCCTGAGCACTACTTTAGCCCCCCTTGAAGAAATTTACAGCACCTGCATCAAATCTAAGTATGTGGCTTGCATACACAAGGGTTGGGGTGATTAAATCCAAGCTCCCACAGTCCTTCTTTCTGGGGAGAGCATCTTGGGTGCTTGTCAGTAATTTCAGAAAGACCTAGATAAATCAAAGGAAAAAGCCAGTCTCTGAGAGCTGTACAGCGACTTCCACGTCTGAAGTGAGCTATTACTTGAGCACGTGGACCAGTGCATATTCCTTGTCTATTATTCATGATATTTATTAAAATACCTGTGTAAATTGTATAGCCCACGGGTGTCCTCCCTGGAGTAATGTTATTAGATAATACTATCCTCTTGGTTAAATAAATGTTCTTGTTGAGTGAAACCCTTTCTTCCAAGGAGAGCAAGGAGGTCCCCTCTGCAGCCTGGCCCCATGAACTGCTGAACAAGGGACTGGCAGGATAAAAGATCTTCTTCGTGTCTAACCCTCATCCTGAAACCTTCCGTTTTTTAGTTGGTTTTGTGCATTTATATTTTCAGCTCTGATTAGAGGCTGGAGCAATTCTTCTGAATCCTTCTGTTTTTTATATAACCTTTATACACTATTTCTAATATTCATATTGCCTTTCTGACTCAAGTCTCCTCACTTCAGTCTAGAGCAAAGCCAGCCCTGTGAAGCTAATCTAAAATAACAAAGCTAACTTGCTCCTAGAGCAACCTGAGGATTTTAAGCCAATGTAATTCTTGAAAGATGAAGGTAATTTTGATGGATCTAAAAAGCTCACTGGAGCCCATTGTAGAGAAATACCTTACTACTTTTTTCAGTGGAAATGAAATCTTTGCTCTGGCACGAACATTGGGTTGATCAAGCCCCAGTGCGTTCACAAATACATCTTATTACTGCAGTTTATTATTTTCATAGCACCAGCACTGTTCTTAGTAATTTGCAGGTAGGTATGAATACAAAAGTTGTTCACTAAAGGAAGTGTAATATATACCTTTTTTTTAGATTAAAGAATGTCATATATGGTAGGTAGCATACAGTATCCTGAATAGGTACACGTTCTAGTAATGAACCTAGATATGGGGCGGGCACAAAGAGGGTGAAAATCATAATGTTTCTCTACTGCTGTATTTTTTTTTTAAGAGTTCCTAGCATATGTTTTCCTTACTGTTTCTTTGTACTAGCGTCTATATATAACAAAGTACCTTTTACTATGAGCAAAGGTAATGGAATCAATAGATTTATTCTAGGGATCAGCTTGTCTGCAGTGGCTGCAAGTAGGCTGAAGGGAGGCCAACACGTCAGGAGAGGTGGCAGCCACACGCATTGGTGTGTTTAGCTTTAATCTACTGTGATGATGGACAGCATTGTGGTATGTGCCATGTGGATATGGCCAGAGCCTGTATTGGCTCTGGATGTGCTGGAAAGGTTCTTACAGTCCTTCAGGACTTGGTTTGGAGAAAGGAGGAGGGGCCATGGGCTTGCATGTTACGTCAGGCTGCGCAGAGTTGGCTGAAGCCTTGCTGCTATAAATGGACTTCAGGAACAGTTTACTCCATCAACAAATGTGGTGGTAGAAACTTCTGTTTTACCTTTAGAAAATGTTTGGCTCTAGTAACAGGCATTTTCCAGTGGCAATGCAGGTAGAGGGAAGAGAGGCATTTGTGCTGTTTGAAAAGGATATCAAATGGGTTTAACACGAAGAAACAGCAATTCGTGTATTACCTTCTGTGCTGGGACACTAAAGCGAGTTCTGTTTATGATAATGGCACCTCCTAGAAACTGGGCTCAGCTTATCTGCTCTTTTCATGTGCACCCCATGCAGCCCCCAGCAAGCTGGGGATAATGTCTTTGTCATTGTGTTTACTACTGTGCATAGGTAGGTACGAGCTGAAGCCTCAGAAAATGAAAAGGCTGATAAACCATTAGCAATCCTTTATACCACTGCACTATTTTTTCTTCATTGTCATTGTTCTTCTCTCTTCTGAGTCAGATAACACTGCTGAATGAAACAGGCTTTGGAAACCAAACCTGAGCACATGTCTGTTGCCATGTTCCCCCTGCCACTGTAGCAGGTGAAAATTGTTTCTGAGGGTGACTGGAATTGTCATATTGAACAAGCTCCTTTTTTTTTCTTGAGTTGGTTTTCTTTGGCCTTTTGCTGTATTGGCTCTGGGTTTTGCTTTCTTTTGTTTTACCTGCTGACTGTCTGCAATCCGTAGCTGTTTACAGAGCCAGATAAAAAGGAAAGCGCGTGAATTAATGGGCTGATGTGCAGCAAGAGATTGCATGTGATGGTTTACATAGACATCTTGGGTCTTTCTTTTCTGACAAGCTGCAAAAGCTCCTGCATCCTTTATCTTTACGTTATTGGGATACTGAATTAGCCTATGTATTGAGCTGAGCCTGTTCCTTTGATGGAAGTTTAGACTTCTGGACAAATACAGACTACGTTCACATCTGTGATTTTTTTTCTTTCTACATATTCTGTAGAAATAGACCTTCAGACCTTCAGGGCTGGGAGGGTTTGCTATGATACCTAATTTGAAAGGAATATTTTAGAGTAAGGCCATAAAGCAAATTTTGCATTTTTAATCATGAAGTACTAGAAATGGAAATCCAGTTTTGAACGTTTTCTTTGGTAAAACCAGAAATGATCATGTGAGCAATAGATAGCCCTATTACTGTTTATGGATAAAGATTTCTGCATTTACAACGAGCTCAATAAGCACTGGTGACTGAGTTTACAGGAATAGTAATTAATATGTGGAAGTGTTAATGTTTGAACAAGAAGAGAGATATTTGACAAAGTATTCACTGTCTAGGTAAGAGGAATTGCATTTATTTTTTATCACTGTGATCTTTTGGTCTGACCTCCTTTATAATATAGTTGATGGGACTTAGATTAATTAATTCTTAATTGAAGCATAGCAGAGCCTTTGGAAAGATGTCATGTCCTGCTTTAAAAATGAGCATGATGGAGATCCCAGCACAAAATGCCACAAAGGATGCCAGTGGCTATTTGTCATCTTTGTTAGATTTGTGTCTTACTTCTAACCTGGATTGCACTGGTTTTAGTGTTATATCATTGTATCTCAATTTGTAATTGTTTGTAACATTGAAGAACCTATTATAGATAGCTTTTCACTCTTGTCAGTATTCTAGTCATTTCACTTTGCAATTTGTTGTCCCTTTATTTTACAAACTGAGCATGAAAAATATTTTGCAAATCCAAGCTGGTATGGCTCAGATTCTCATAAATATTATATATTATTTGTTATTATTACTATTATCTTCATTGGTAAAACTATTTTAACAAGGAAGAATCTTTATAATAATTTTTAATTGCTTAATGCATAATACATGTTTTGGGTTTAAAATTTAAGAAATACATTAGAACTCGTGACCAGAAGGGTCTTCCTCAGGAATGGTTTTTCATTTTGCTCTTTCTCCCATAAGGGCCAGTCAGGATAGTGGAAGGTTTCCCCTGTGGCACTGGTCCATACAGGGGCTCCTTATTGTCCTTGTGCCTCCCAGCAGCCATCCAGTGCATCCCAGTTAGGAACAGGGTGACTCTCAGCTGGTTAAATATAAAAGCCCAAACTTAGAAGCTGAGTTAGAGGTCTAAATGTAGATGGTGAATGCCCCTGTTGAGCAACCAGCTGGTAGTTTCTACACCTATAGCCACTTGCTGAGCTATATTAGCTTTCCAGTTGATTTATTAGTTGATCTTTTGTCGCACAAAATTGTCATTATGATGGATCCAAGCCTTTATTTTTTACATTGGATAAACATTAACAACCACATGCCCCCTGCTCACTCCCAAATGACAGTGTATATTGGTTTATTTAAAACTAACAAACAAACAAAACACAATCTCTTTTCAATAATTTCAGGCTTTTGTAGGCCTCCACATCCTATACCTTTTCCACAAATTTGGAACTTGGTGATGATGGAGGAAAAGAGCTTCATGGTTTCTTACTTATTTCTGTACATGAGTATTAAGCTTAATTTGAAATCTGCACTTGGTAATTTATGTTATACTGTCCTGAGTTACTTTTCACTAGTAGGCTTTAATCAATTTTCTTCCTGAGTCATGTGAGAACTTAATTGTTTGTTTGTTTTGTCTCTTTTGCATTGAAATATTCTGACATTGATCTTCAACACTGTGAAAAGATTTCACTGTTGTTTACAGTTCTTGTGCCATCTTTAGGTGATTCCCAAGTTCTTCCCTTAGATGGTGCTAATAGGGTACAAAAAGTACAACGAGATTACAGTGTTTTAGAAAGAACATGAAGTACAATAAAGGCTTCTTTGGATTCTCTGAGCAATTTCTTTCTTCCTCTGTGTGCTACAGTTCTGCCTTATTTGCTCTTGTTCAAGCTCCAGAATGGAGCATGAAATATAAAAGTATCGGATTTGGTAAACAATTAGGTATGATGACTATATGCTCATTTTGAAAAATAGAGGAACAAATGTTGTCTGTATGTGAGCTGCAAAATGAACAGGCTTTTCATCAGCTTTGTGCTTGCAAAGAGAAGGCATACTGCTAGTATCTGAACTCTGGGAAAATGGTATCCAGTATCACTCTCCATTAATTAGGGGCCCTTGCAAACAACTTTTTCTTTAGATTGTAACAGTAATTAGCAATCCTCTGTGCATAGAGGCGTAGAAGGATTTGCACAGTGGACAATGAGGGTGAAGAGAATCTCCAGCTGTTTTCCCTCTTGATGCAAGTATCAAGGAGGTGCTGACCATCACGGGTAACTATGTTTATGTATTTTTTCCTGAATGTAATTCTGAGTGTTCAGAAGTAAAAGAGCACTTGTTTGATTACATTTCACGTTAGGGTTAAGGCCTGAAAAGAAATCTCGACACCTGATGATTTTACCCTTTCTCTGGGGAATTTAAAATACAAGCTGTGTATCTTGCTGTTTCACATGTCCAATATAAAGGTTATGGCTTTCAGAAGTGCATTCATGCCCCGGAGACCAGCATCAGCAGCATCTGTGAGACATGTAACAGTTCATCAGAGTCATCTCAGCTTGTCTGTACATTTGACAGCAGAATTATCCTTTCCTTCTTTTCTCCCCACCTTCGCCCCTCTTGGTTCATCATTGCTTTGCAGGCAATGAGAGTTCTCAGTCTGCCGAGTTGGTTGGGATGTCTGTTCAGCACGTAATTGATCATGACTGCCCATCACTGCTCATGAAGAAACAGAGGGCTTGTGAGGGCAGGGGTGCACGGGTCCAGACCACAACACACTGGGAAGCTGAGTGCCTGAGGAAATGTGCACAGTGTCAACCCTGTTATGCTTGGGGATTCTGCCAGGATGTAATTAGCACTTCACTCTCAGGAGCAATGTAATTAACTAAGTTCACCTAAAATAGAGGGAGGAGAGAGGCTTCACTGTTTATCAAATCTAGTTAGTTTGATTTAAACCGTCTAGGTTAGGCCAGTAGTGGGTCTGTTTCTTTCCTGACCCTTCCATCATATTCATTATTGATTTTTCCTGAAGGATGTCAAGGCAATTACCGCATGCCACTTTATTTTATCCTTTGCAGAAGAACCTTGAATGAAGTTTTAGGACACTATGAAATAAATCAAGGAATGTTCACTCCAATCAGACACAGCCTACACTTTTTGTTGCCTTTGAGATAGAAGTTTAAAGTGCAGTCCTGATTAGAGTGCCTCTGTGATTGCTAATGTATGGTGAGTCCTGCATTTCTATAGCTCATCTACCTCACAGGGTTCACTTTGACAGGCCAAAGTACATTTATATTGGCTTTTTGAGTTTAGGCATCTTGCTCAGGGATGAATCCATTGTCTGTCTTCACCTCGTTCTATTGAAGAACCAATTTACGGTGCTCGTAGCAAGCAGACCTAAAATCTAAACATCAAAGCTTTACTTTACCCTTCCATTACCTAATCTTAGCTTTTAGATGAAATCAGTGGCATGGATGGTTTTATAGGAAGATGTAAAACTAAGCTTTTCTTTGGTGAAGGTGGTGACATTCAAGCTTTGAGAAGATTTGCTTTTGCTGCTTCCACAGCTTAGGCTTTCTCCTACAGCACAAGGATTTGTTTATAATAATTACACACTGAAGTATACTCATAGAACTACTAGTTTCCAAAGACAAGCCCACAGTATGTTTTTATTTGTTTGTTTTTAAATGAGGAAGTCAGGGGTTGTGCAAAGTTGTGTATCTGATGATGAGATTTTAATTAAATAAGCATATTCTGACACTGAGCCCCAGCCTCATTTGGTGGACATGATGGACAGGGACCAGTTAATGAGCAGATGTTCAGTTTTGCTTTTCCTCAGTGTGTGGCCTTGGGCCCCATTTGTCAGGTTTCCTGCACATGTCTGCTGAAAATTTCTAATTTTCTCTTGAGTTATTATGTGACACTTGTCATAGCATTAGGGCAAATTCCAGTTACATGTCCAGCGAGTGACCTTCAGGGTCCTTGTTCAGTTTTCTAGACCACACTTGGGATTATTTCTAATTCCTAATGTTGTCATTTATTCATCAACTTTTCCTCAAAATATTTTTCAGAAGTTATTTAAAATTCTCCTTTTTTTTGTTTCTTGTACTATTATAAATTGATGATCTTTATTAGCATGATGAATGATACTAGCATTTTCTCAACCTCTCATTTGACAGAACAGCATATCTACTGCAGAGCAGTCTGGTTTTAAGTCTTGCCTTTAGGTCATAATTTGGGTGGTGAAGATATGAAGTAACTGAAAAGGTTATTGTTGTCATCTGTAAATACTCTTATGTTGCTGCTTTCACATACATTCATCAATTTAGAGAAGCTTGATTTTGCTGGGGTGTTGAATTTCATGGTTGTGTTTTAGTTGCAAGGCTCAAGGGAAAAAATCCCTCTGGGAACCCGCATCCTGGTCAAAGGAATGTCAGCACCAATGTCCTCTTTACAGTGTGTATTTCACATTGTTGTACATACAGACTGGCATTTTTTGACAGATAGTGCTAAGTAATTACAAATGGGATCAGCATACCACTTTTTGATTTTCCCAGATACATCCTATTCCAAGTTTCAGTTTTCAGATTTTAATTGTTGTTGTTGTTGTTATTATTATTATTATTATTATTTTGCTTGGGAAAGTTCCCAGATCAAGTGAATATTGTGGACAGATTAGATGAGAAGGCTTTTGCTAGGAATCAATAACAAAATCAGTGTCATTTCCAGCTTTTTGGTGCTTGATTTGCAGTTGTTAATGTAGTGTTCTTCAAGAAACTCATGCTTTTGTGTAGCTTGTTAACAGTTGCTCTCCATGTAAAGAACACACCAAATTAGGATCATCAGGGTGTAGTGGTTACACCTTGTATCAGTTCAAAAAAGTCCCTGTCGTGGCTTCAAGATCTGTACCACGGCTTGTTCAAGTGAAACTTTGAACTCAGGTTCTCTTAACAAATGGTTTCCTTGTAATAGTTTTAATTCCTAATAGTGTTAACATAGAGAGTAAATATATATTAAAAAACAAAACAAAACAAAAAAAAAAAATTAAAGCATTTTCATTTGCTTACTTCACAAGGTTTAACAGTGTTGTTAAATTATGCAAGATGGCAATCCTCTTGTGAAGCTGTTGTAATAACCAGTCAAGAATAGCTATTTCTGCAAAGACTCATTAGTGTATTTTTAAGTGCTCTGAACTATTACCGTGTTTACCAAGTTTTTCTTTCCATGTAAATTTTCTAAGCATTTGAAACAATAGCTGCCGCACTTAAAAGAATGTTGTATGTCATCTGGCCCGTTATATTAACAACACTTAAATGCAGTGGCTTAAGAATACTTTTATGAACAAAAATGATCTTGTTCGTTGTGATTTGTGAGGCTATATTAATTATGACTTCTTAATTCTTGGACTCCCACCAACTCTGAGTCAAGGATTCTGATAAGTGTTTTTTGACTTGATAATTGTCATTTGGATTCTTTATTATTTACACTATTTGTAATAGGATGCATTATTCTCCTCTTTAAATAGTTGTCCAATAAAAATGACCAGTCATACGACATCAGTAATGAATAACAAATATTCATAGCTATCAATTGTTTACAACTAAGAGGTTGAAAATTATTCATTGAAACTAATTGGGGAATATTTATGAACAACAAATAAATTCAGGGTAATCAAGGTTAGTTCACAAATGATTTGCCAACCCCAAAAGGGGTGAAGTTTGTCAAGGATATTATTCTGTGCAATTTGTTTTGCTGTCATTAACTCTAAATGCACCTTGAAATATGTGACTGGTGCCGCCTAGATGCATTCTGCATTGAGCATAATTATCTGCATTTCTGCCGGGCTGGACAAGCATGAAATTCAGTGCAAACAACATGCAGCATGCGCTGTCTGGGGCTCCAAAATGGAACTTGACTTTCCTTAATGTAGAAAGCTAGGGTGCATTAGGCTTTCTCTGGCTTTTGGATACTAAAAATAAAATCAAGGTCAATGTCTAATTAGGGGGGAACTGGTCTGAATATAAATAATTCAGTTTCCACATACAGTAATGTGACCTGCAAGGGAGAAACAGACACACAAAGGTGTTTTTGTGACTTGGCTGCATCCCCAGCTTGAGCTGGTCTCTTTTTTTGAGCTCTTTTGATAGTAGAGAAACTTTGGGCATTTTAATTCTGCCTAGGCAGGGCACATTGGAAAGCAGCATCAAAACCCTTCCTCGGACATGTCTGTTGACCTTCTTTGTGCTGGATTTTCTCCCCTTGTGGGAGTGAAAACTGCCATCAACAAGGTAGTTATGGGTAGTTATGGGTGTTCCCATCTATATTTGTCTCTCCCAGAAAAAACTGAGAGAGTTCAGTTTGTTACTCAAGACGAGTTTTACAAATGTCCTTTTGTTGCCTAATGCATAAATGTGAATTACCAAAGACAAAGCAGTAGTGTAAAGGGTCTGTCAACCAGACAGGGCAGCTACACCTTTGGTTGAGGTGCCAGGACAGGGTTGAAGAGCCACATTTTTAATTTGATGCTTTCCCAGTGAGAAAAATATCTTCCCTGCTAACAGGGCAGAGAGAAATGCACAGCAACAAGTGGAAGTATCCATGGGGGGCCCTGAAAGTAACTATGTAATGATTATTTGACAAGGCTTCCTGGATGCTAACAATCCCATTAAAATAAGCTGGCAAAAACATTAGGATCCTGCACTGACTGAAAATGAAACAAGAGAAATGAGGAGGGATTAAAGTAAAGCTCAGAAATAAAGAACTACCACTGAGTGTGTCCACTGTGGGAGTGTGTCAACCTGATGGGAAGCTCTTGGTAATTAACCAGAGTCGACTTCTTTCTTAAGTTCTAAAGGGCTCTTTTTATTTATTTATTTATTTTAGATTGTATAGCATCCATGTATAGCATGGATGCTGAGAGGGCAAAGTCAGCACCAGGACTGCCAGCTTTAGGCATTGTACCGTATGTATTATTAGAGACAATTCTTGCCCAAAGAACTTTAAATGCATATGCCCAAGGCAGAGGAGGGAAGTGGTGGGATCACACATTCGCAAACGGGAAAGTGAGGAGGTGGTTTCAGAGCTTTTCACTTTCCACTTGGGCTCCCATGGCAGGTCTCTTCAAAAATGCTGACTCCTAGTGATTTGGTTGGCCAAAGCAGGGAGTGAATGGAGACACATGGGGCAGCATCGCTCTCTCCTGTGCACTGCCTTAGCCTTACGAATTATAGCCCTGAGCTCATGCTGCATAAACCAGTCCTTCTCCCAGTGGTGTCTTCCCTCATGATCTGATACTTTATAATTACCCTACAGCGATTCTCTTTTAAATGTATAGACAGGCATATGATGTACACAGCTCCCCCTTGATCTAATTGATAGAAAAACCAAGAACGACTTTTGTGCTGACTGCAGCAAAAAATAATTGGAGTCAAGGATTGTTATGTAACACATATGCAGCTACACGTTAAAAAATAAACCACTTTTACTTATATAACAACTATTATTGAAAGATCTGGGAGAAGATTTAGGCTTGGGTTGTCCTCCCAGATGTGGCTGCCAGGGAGCCACGAGCAAGGGCTGTGCCCAGGGCAGGCAGTGGATGGCTGCAGGCACCTGGCCCCATGTTTCCCACATCTGGGACAGGTCTGTATGCAGGTGGATGTGTTGGTAGAGCTTTGCAGTCACTGCTGCTGGGAGAGGAAGACACACTGTGGTATATAAGGAGAGAAGAATGTTTACTTCATCAGGAAAAATTCTTGTGATGTGCTGATGTACTGCAGTGTCTAGCCTTACGTTAGCCCTTTCCTGGTATCTACTGAACATCAAATCTTGTGGAATTTTTTTTTTGGTGAGTTTTATTGGAAATAAAGGGAAAAAAATAGACTTGTCATGTTGAAAATATTCTCAAAATAGATGTTGTGATAGAGACTTGAGCATTATAAGAAGCCTTTGTACGTTTGCATTGCAATTTGCTATTGTATGTGTTCTCTAGAAAAAGTCATTTGAAAGGGAGAAAATGTACAAAGCAGACCAGCTGTTTGGTAAAGCTGTGTGACAAGGCTGTGAGTAAGGCTTGACGAGGCCCTGAGAAAAGTTGGCTGGCTTTTGGAGAGGGGTTGCATGAGATAACCTCCACAGATTCCACCCAACATAAATTATTCTATGATTCTATGATTAACTGTAATTTTGTTCCCAAAACCCACAGTCCTGAAATATTGCAGGTTTTTCTTCAAAATTTATGAGTCATGGAAAAAAAAGGCTTTTCGTCTTTGCCATCGTCATGTTCCTCACATGACTAACTGCAAAAGACGAATTGGCAGTTGGGCCTGATTTGTTACTTCATTCTCTATGGAACAGTTGTTCTGTGGGCAAGCAGAAGGGCTTCTTTAATTAAGGAGCAGCAGAGTGTTTTCGGGGCTATTAATGCAACCTGAGAGAGGATTCAAATGGCTGCACGCGACGGGCAGCTTGTGGGCCCGGGGGCTGACGGGTGCAGGCCCGGCCTCGTAAAGCAGGCCTTCCTCTGCAGATGGGCTGCCACGAATCTCAGCTGCCAAGCTCTGCTGTACCCACTGTGAGACTTGCTTGTGTACCTTGTCTGAGCATGTATCAGGTTTGCACAGCCAGGATGGAAGCTGACAGCATGCTGTGGAATTTTACTGTCAGGACAGGTCAGTGGTATTTTTTCTGTTTTGTGTCCATGCTGCATTAGACCATAGACCTGGCCTTAAAAGCACTCACAGGTTACCCCTAGAGCAAAACCAAAATCTTGCAGTGATCTACCCAGGCAAAAAGAACATTTATGGCAGTATTAATCACTCGTCACGTCTTGCTGGCTCCCATGTGTATCTTTCATTGGTATCAGGCCCTAAAATAAGCCGAGTAATGGAACATGGACATGAAAGAACTGTGCTTGCAGTGTCAGGAAGAGATAGAGTAAAATAGGTACATCTCAGTTATACTTACCAGTCTAGCCAAAGTGTTGAGGAGGAGCTGGGATTCATGTATGTGCCATCACAAGGTGTTAAATTAGAGAGTAACAGTAAGAGGAACAGGTAGATAAGGAGACAAGTCAGCTCCAAGCTTTTGCCATGTAACCCCAGTGGAAGTGCAGTGGGGTTGAACAAAACAAGCGATTGTGCATTTGATTTGGTATTTGGTCTCTAGATGCCTGCTGCCTGACAGAAAATGTTCTCCATAGCAATTTTCCCATTTAGAAAAGTAAAGTGAAAGTGGTAGTGTAAAGGAGCTTATTAGAAAGAGCATTATACTAAGAATCAGAATAGCAAATTCTTGTTCTGTCTCTAATTTCCTGGGCCACCTTGGGACCTCTGTGCCATTTCTCTGTACCTTATTTCCAAACTGGCAGATGGATAATTATCTACTGATATCAGAGGATTGTGCTTAGGGTGGGGTTGATAAACAAACTCCTTTACACACCAACCTTGCCTCATTTTGGATGCCTTCCCATGTGCGTAAACACAAATTTGCTGTTTTTATAGCTCTTCTGGCTTAATAAAATCAGAACTTTCTTCTAATTGAAGTGACATTAAAGTTGTGGTTCATCTCACAGCCACATTTACATCATCATACCTGTGTGGTCAGGATGCTGGTGTTGTTCCCAGATACTGGTGTTTGCTGGGGTGGGTGTGCAGGGAGCAGTAATTCCCCCAGTCCCAGTCAAATAACAGATTTCCTCCAGGATCAGCAGCTGGAGCAGGTGATGCACTTGTTTGTGTCTCAAGTTATGTAACCATTAAATCTCTCTTCTCATCTCTTGACCTACTCCCTCCAGAAATCTGTTATTGAAAGGAAGGAAAAGGGAAAATGTTTTTAAATGGGCAAATTGAGAAATTCACAGTGTTGCAAATAGTCTGCTTGCAGACTAGAGTTGCCTAGGGCTGTTTTATGAGTCTCACATGGAGTTGTAAATCAATTTAGAGTCGTAGAAGTAAGGCATAAACCAGAAAACTCTGTGTGTGTGTCAGCTGTGTTCTGTACAAATGGCTGATATTGTATATAGTGTTTATTGCAAATCCTGTTGTGACCCATTTTCTAATGTAACTTGGTTAATTTTTCTTGTGACACAAAAAACCCCCAACAAAATAAAGTCCAGTGTTTGCTATATAGAGAGTATTGGTTCTTGGTGGTTTTGAACACTGAATGCATTACTGAGTACCTTCAAGCAGAACTACTTTTAATCAAAAACAATTTAAAACCGGGATCATTTTTTAGTGTAATAAAACCCAAGTAATTTCAAAAACTTCTGTTACTGCTTCTATACAAATAACTGTAAAGTACTGAGGCTTATGCCTTTGTTTCTCTAACACTCAAGCCTATATGTTTTCCAAGGCATCTTTAAGGTAAATGGAGGATTTCTGACCACCTACAGTTTGGAGGATTTGGGGTGCTGCCTGTTGGGGAGTTCAAGCATCTCTTTAAACCTGTGCTTCCTACAGTGCCTTCTTTCCTTTCCCTTTTTTTTTTTTTTTTTTTTTTTTTTAAATCTGAAAGAATAGATTTAGGCTATTATTTGCTTGAGTATCTTCCAATAAGAAGACCATTTCAGAGAGATCTTCCATGAAACAACATCCCTGAGTGTAGTGGGAGCATGGATTTTGCTGCTCAATTTCCCTTTGGTTTCTTCCTGCAGGGCAGTTCAGTGTTTGCGTAAACTGTTTCCCATATCCTAGATGTACAGTGTATAACCATCCACAGCAGCAAAACAAAGTCCGTGGATCAGAACCAGCACAGTCTGCTGCTGTGAAATGCCAGCAGTGTTTGGTCACATTTTGAACAGTTTTAAGACATTCCAATGTAATGAGTAGGTCTCATCTACAGAGACCATGACAGATTGGGAACCTCTGAATGAGGAGAATTCATTGATGTTGCAAGGTACTGCTGTCTTGTTTTCATTTGTTTTGCCTCAGATCTTGACCAAACCAGAAATCCTGAAATGTAATAAAACTGAAATGGAATCTGTAATAGTGCACGCTCCTTAATATCTCAGGTAGTTTCTCTTCAAAGGACTGGGGAGAAGGAACAAAACTGCAGTCTGTGCATTGTGGAGACATCCTCAGTGGCCTCTCCGCATGGACTGGGCAGCAGCTCTTCCCCTGATGAAAGCAGCAGAGCCCAGCTCCAGTGTGCCAGGGCTCAAGAGGGACAAAAGTTCCTCTCGTAGTGGGGAATGATCAGTTCCACCACAGGGCGTTCATGAGAGGAGGGAATTCTCGGCCTGCCCATCGCCACGACCAGCTTCTGGTGGTATTGACCACAGTTTTGTGAGCACAAATACAGTTGCCTGCATTAATCATACTTTTCACTGAAAGCTTAATTTAATGGGCTTTGAAGCAAAATGTTTCCAACAGCTCTATGTGTTTCTCTGTCTAGGCAAAAAGTTTGAGCACACTTTTTTCTCCTTGCGGAGAGTGCTTTCTCTTTTCCAGCTGTCAGAACACAAGGGTCATTTGAGTATTCTTGTCAGGTTTTCCAGATGCTTGTTTTGAATTGATGGGTTTGAACAGGAGCAATTTGTTATACTGGCACTTCCCCCCCTCCAACACCAAAGAGTCAGCCCTTTGCAGATACATTATTATCTCGTTCCCTGAAGAAGCCGCTCGTCTTAAGATAGAGCGAATGGGTTGGAAGATTTTAGGTCTGAACCAAAGGTCAAACCTGACTGATGGCTGCAAAAGGGAGTGGAGATGTGTAGACTTGCCTGGGTGGTAGATATTTCTTGCATGCATATGTGTGCAGATAATGCTAGATGGATTATTTGGCATTTTGGCTCAAGTATATTTCTTCCTCTGGTTTGGAAATAATTTTTAAGTGGTTGGAAGGAAGCTTTAATATCAAAGCATAAGCAGTGCAGTGAGGTATAGAGTGTTTGTTCAAGTCTTCTATTATTTTTGGTTGCAACTTGCAAAAGTCCCAGCTTGTAAAGTAGATGTACATGGTCTGTTCTGAAAGTAGTAGGACTGGCTTTTTTCTGGGCGAACGGGCAGACGAGAGGCGGTCTGCGCACACAGGATCAGTGGAGGGGGATATTGGGAATGCTGGGAAAAATCGGCAGTCAGCTGTCAGCCGTTGAAGAGAGCAGGTCGCTTGTACTGTGAACACCTGTCGAAACGCCTCGTCATGGGGAATCATGGAGCGTTTACTGGAACAGCGACACGCGATCAAATTTTGTGTAAAGCTTGGTAAAACGGGCAAAGAGACTCACGACATGATTAAGGAGGCCTACGGTGATGCTGCCATGGGTAGATCGTGTGTTTTTGAGTGGCACAAGCTGTTCCGAGAAGGTAGGGAAAGAGTGGAAGACGACGACCGCTCTGGACACCCTTCAACCAGCAAGACCAACGAAAATGTGTCGTGAGTGAAAAATTTACTGAACCGTGATCGCAGGATGAGTATCAGAATGATTGCTGATGACTTGAGCATTCCTCAAACCCAAGTTTTTGAGATGGTGAAAGAAAACTTAGCCATGAGGAAAGTGTGCGCGAAGCTTGTGCCGCGAGTGTTGTCAGAGGAGCAAAAGGCCAACCAGAAAGCGATCTGCCAGGATCTTCTTCATCATGTGAATGAGGAGCCCGACTTTTTGGACAATGTAGTGACTGGTGACGAGACGTGGGTGTTTGAATACGACCCGGAGAGTAAGCGGCAGAGCACAGAATGGCACAACCCTGCTTCCCCATGCCCCAAGAAAGCATGAATGAGCAAATCCAAGCAAAAGTCCATGCTCATTTGCTTTTTTGATCGACATGGAATCATCCACAAAGAGTTTGTACCACCCTGACAAACAGTTAATGCTGTTTTTTACGTGGAAGTCCTCACAAGACTGCAAAAACGCATTGCTCGTGTCCGCCCAGCCATCGTCAATAATTGGCGGCTGCACCATGACAATGCACCGAGCCACACAGCGTTCTGCGTAGTGGAGTATCTTGCCCAGCACAAGGTGGCAACGCTGCCTCAGCCCCCCTACAGCCCTGACTTGGCCCCACCAGACTTTTTTCTATTCCCGAGAATAAAATCAATGCTCAAGGGGAAGCATCACGCATCGGTAGAAGCACTTCAAGAGGCCATGACGAGGAAGCTAAGCAGCATTCCGGTCCAGGCGTTCCTGGAGGCGTACGAAAACTGGAAAACTCGTTGGCAGCAGTGTGTAGATGCGGAAGGGTGCTACTTCTAAAAATTCTAATAGTTTGTTCTATTCTCATGAATAATTTTTTTTTTTTTAAAAAAATGAGTCCTACTACTTTCAGAATGTAAATCTGTTTTCCACATATGCTTTCATTCAGCATCTTATGGGATTACTCCCCAGCATTCACTGAGTTTAACTCTGATACTCGTGGAGAAGTGAAGGGTATGTTCAGAGCTGCTGGCCAGGCATCACTGTGGTGGAGGAAGGACCACAGTGGCTGAGGAGAAGGGAAGGGGTGGCAGGACATGAGGAGAGCTACGTACTGAAATGACTCTTTCATGGGAAGCTTGTCTGGTCTAGAGGATTTCCATGTGTGGAGAAAAAGGAGCTCCATTAGTATGGAAGCCTGCATGCAGATGTAAAAGATACACAGTTGCAGCAGAGCTGCTATTTAGACCCAAAGGGAAATAAATAGAAAAAAAAAATTTAGGCCTCATTCCAAAGAGTCATACCAGGTACATGACCTGTGCTGGGACTGAGCCTTCAGACTCATATAAGTAATGCATTAACTAACTGAGGAGTCTGCAAACTCCTGCTGAGAAATTTGGTGTCAGACTTGTTGGTGATTATACAGATAATTAAGGCATTATACAAATGTTTCAAGTGATTATTAGGTCTGCTACACTGCAAGAAGGTTCATTGCAGCTGAGGGTAAAAGGAAATGCTGTGTATGGCATTTCCATCCTGCTTCACCTTTTTTTGACCAGAGTTTTTTGACTAACGCCTAGTACATTCAAGTGGAAGCAGTTTTACAGGCATAACAGTAGAATAAAAACTTGGAAATGAATGATACGCTTATATTCCAAATGTGTTACAGGTCACATCGCTTAAGGAGGAGTCAGAGCCTCTGTCACTCAAACAAGTGACAAATTCAATTGCATCTCTGTCTTCATAGCAAGGCTCATGCTTGCTATCTACAAGGATTTACTCCTGGCATCTCATCAGTTTGTGATATTTTCCATGAGGGTCAGGGTATATGTGTATTTTCCAATAAATAAACATAGGTAAAGGTCAGAGTATATGGTCCAGAAGCTGTGAATTCACTGGATTAGCTCTTCTGAAAGCTGACAAAGCCATAATACAGAGAATCTGTAGCAGTGCTTATGGTTTTTGGCTAAGTTTCCTGATGTCACGAAGCCAGCTCTTTTCATTAATGTTTATACACCCTGAAATGCAGCAGGATGGGCTGGGCCAAGACCTGCAGTAGGACAAGAAAGCAGCTACCGAGCAGCAACCACGGGGTAAATTTCAAGTTGCATGCAAGGTGGAAACAAGTTTCCAGCTTCCCTTGGAGGCAACCTCTGCATTTTTCTTCTGTTTGATCATTTTCTGTACTAATTTCCATCTCTCATACAAAGTCTGATTCAGAGCCTGTGGAAACCTTTCTGGTACTTGTGGTGACCTTAGATTAGACATCACTTCCATGTGTTAATCAGGAAAAAAGCTTATGAAGATTAAATTGGTGCCAAGATTATCTGATTAGCTGAACTGGACTGTGCATTTCTATTCTTCTTTCCTGCATATGGGGATTTTTCTGCTCCATTGTTACCTTATCACTAAATATGTGTTCATACTGTTCATTATATTTGTGTTGCAGTCTGATCTTGGGTAATAATTTTTCAGTTGCATTTGAAACGAGAGGTAACTGACCTACCAGGCCTGGAAATGACTGTGGACATGAAAAGGATTGTTTTTCCAAACAGTCCGAACTGAACAGACTTAACCTAGCTAGAAGGAATGCGACAGCCCTTTAATTCTGGTGCTTGTAATGAGCTGGCTCTCTGACATCTACTCAATTGGATAGATATACTAAAAAATGAAAGTAGCTTTCCTCAGGTCACGATGACTTATTTAAAGATGGTCCTTCTAAAGAAGGTTGTAAAAGTGGCCTGGGAGGTGATAACATTAGCTCTTTTGGACTATTACACAGTCACATTTATCCTGTAATGATTCCTGTGTTTTCCAAACCTGTGTGCAATTAATATTATTTAACAGATATAGGAGTGTTCGCCAGACATTTATTCAGCAAATAAAATATTTTTAATAGCTGTGGTATAAAACTTAAAGCAAACGAGTTTCCCCAACAATATTCTCTTCTACAAAGTAGATATTCTCAAATGGTGCACATTAAATTTTTGACTACAGATATCACCTTTAATGTATGCTTCGGTGGCTGCTGGGGGCTGAAAAAAATCATTACTAATTGATATGCCTTAATGGCCTGAGAGCTTTCAGAGTTGGATGAGCCCAAGAGAAACGCTGAGAGGTAGATATTTGATTCTAATTATGCCTGAGTAGGTACAAGCAAAAAGTAGAACCATCATGACAGTTATATCATTGTCAAATTGCTATACCTCGGGTTTTCTACTAATTTGACACAATTACAAAACATTGCTTCAGTGAACCCATGAAAGGCAAAGTTAGATAAAGGATGGAAGCATAGAAAAAGAAGTCTGTGCTGGTATCTGTATTTGCTAAGACAGCCACGGGAGAGAAGAGGGGTCTAGGCTTTGTAAACGATCTGCTAATTAGCTAGTGGCTATATTTTATTCCATCCCATGTCTTGAATATCTAGTATGTTTTTAAGAATACAGCAGCTATGAAATTTTAATCTAGCTGTGATGCTATAGCAGGTGTGCAGTGGGTGCATTTATTTCCCATCCCGGTTGCACCGATCCCTGTCACCTAACACTGCACTTCACACACTGAACATGAGTGATGGTGAACAATTAACCAGATATTTCTGGTTACTTTTTTCGTGTGTGAACCATTGTTATTTGTAGCCTAGACTAGATCCCAAGTTATCATAGTTCTCTCATTTACTGCAGAGTTTCTAATAGTCATCAAAGGTAGGTTCTGCTTATTTGCCCCCTGCTGAGAGGGGAACAGGAGTGGCATTTTCAGGGAGAAGTGGGTTTTAATTGGGGGTCTGCTTTGGCATCGGGGTTCAGGATGTGTTGCTTTCATCCTATTTTCCACCTTTAGTAATATCTTTGATGAGACTTAAGGGGGGAAAAAAAGAATATCATTTCTAGTAAATGCATATCCTGTATATGTATACAAGTGAAACAGGATCAATAAATAACCTTCTTTCCTACCTATATTTACTGTTTGCAAAATATAATTGTATTTTATTCAACAGTAAATGCTGCTTTCCCTTAGGAATTTCTTCAGATGACTCGGAGACTCATTATACAGAGCTAACAAGTCCTGCTTATGCTGTGAAACTGCTGGATCCTGGAAAGGTCTTTTGTAGGCAGCAGTGATGGTGATTAAGGAAAGGATTAAGAAAATTTAGGAAGCAGTATGCAAAAAAAAAAAAATCAGATAGGAAAGAAGAGTCAGAATATATTTTCTTAACTATTGTTTTAATAGTAGGACAAGCAAAGACCAAAGGAAGGGGCCTGAGGCAGAAAGAGAGAGAGAAATGGATATTCAGAGACGATACTGAATGTGCTAGAGGATTATATAACTCAGGGCAAGAAGAATACAGATTATTTTTGTCTGGATCTGGTAATACTCATGCTTCCTAAATCCAAAGGTTTATGTAACTATCTAAATCCAGATTAATTGTGTTCAGAATTCTTCACAAAACAACGAAAACATTGTCTGTTTAATGTCTGTTTGCTCTCACTTGTAAGAATAGAGATTTTATCTTATGGAACGTATAGTTGAAGGACATAATCAGTAGGTTAGTTTTGTAAACTTAAATCTGATTTATGTACAGTACATTCATGAGAAAACCCAGAAGGCCAATTTCCTTGTAGATTTAGGAAGTCGCACTATGAGAAATGGCGAAACTCTTTGAAATTTGTCTTGAAATGCCACTTTATGCAGGAATCAATTTCCCCATCTGAGGTAGAGGAAACTTGGAATTCTAGGAAATTTCTCCCCTGCTGTGACTTGGGTGTTATGGATTGCCAGAGAAGAGGAATCTGCCACTGAAGGCGACTTTATGGGGTTTTGCAATGAAATTGGGCACCTCAAAAGAGGAAAGAGTGAGTAGGTAGACCCTGGTGGTGGACCTTGCACCTGTGTGCTTGGGAAGCAAAAAATGAGTGTTTCTGTGGGCTCTCCTGATATTTGATCATGAGAGGAAAGCTGCATTTACAAGGAAGGTATCACACAGTGAGCATCTATGGTTGTTCACCTTAAAAAGTATCTGCAAGGGATCCAAACTGGTGTACAGGAGAGTTTAATATGGTGATAGGTGTGGATTTGTAGACCACTCTGTGTGTTTCTGCAACACCTTTAGTACCTTCTTGTTAAATTCTGTATCGTGAATGATCAAAAGTATACTCCTGATAAATTAATGACAGTGGTGATAGATCTCAGTTCTATCATATTCTTTGTGGAGAAAGATGGGATGAATAAGATAAGCAATGTTCTCTCAGGGTGAGTGGGAAGAGGCTTCTCTGCTGGTGTAGACTTACCTACATGCCTGAGAAGCTGATGTTGTCCTATTTGTTGACTTAGTACAATTTACACTTGTCCTGGGTGGGTGTAAATATAAGGGGAAAAAAAAAAAAAAAAAAAGAAAATGCAGAAAATCAGGGTTGCTGCTTTCTGGTTAAGATACTTTGCAGTGATTTTTAATGTTTTGGTGTGGATTTACTGATATCTTGTCCTGTTTCTGGCATTTATTGACTCGCTTGTGTTCACTGAATCCAATTTACAGCACTTCATGTGGCCAGAACACAGCAGTAAATCTAGTGCATTAAATCAGTGTGTTGGATTTTGTTCTTTATTAAACCAACAAATCTGGATTAATTCCGGTTTTTGAAAGTGTTTCTATTAAACAAAAGACCAGTTAGCCCCGTATCTAGAAAATGTCTTTTGATTGCTTGTATAAATGGAGACATTTTCTCTCCCAAAGGCCAGCTAGAATGTCTCCTGCAGAATATGTATGTATGTCTATGTGTGTGTATATATACATTTCTCTCCTCTCCCAGATGGATGTTATTATAACTGTTCTAGCCAGATTCTTTCAGTAACTGCCCTAGATTTTTTTTTTTTTTTTTTTATGGTCTACATGGATTAGAAAGTGATGGAAAGCTTCATTTTAATAGCACCACATTGATATGTGGCCATCCCTCTGTTTTTCAAATCACAGAAGCTTTTTTTTTTTTTCCTCACGTACAGTCTAGTTTGAGGTATTACCATTAAAAAAAAAGGGGGGGGGGGTATTTATAAGGTTGTTGTGGATAGCAGTTGTGCTTGGTGGTGTGGGTGGAGGTGTTTGAAGTGCTGTTTTTCTTCCGTGGGATGCTGGTGTGGCAGAGAAGGTGTCAAATTTTTAATAACTGGGAACTGCAAAGCAAATGCAAATTTCAGTTTGTGTTTGGGTTAATTGTATCACTTTTACTATCATTCCAGATTCTTCTCTTTCTTTCTTCATTCTGGCATTCAGATGGTTTGCCAACAATTTACATTACGTGCCCTTTTGGGAGGGTGTCAGTTTTTGTTAAGATAGCTGCAGAGTGTGTATAATGTGCTGATTTTCCTCTTTAAATTACATGCCCACCGCAAAACTAATTTCTGTTAATTGAGGCTATTTTTCAGTCGCAGTTTATTTTTGTAATGTAGGGAGAAACAAAACCTGTCTTTTATGGCTTGAAAAGTGCTTTGTATTTGTCAAATGTTGCTCTGTCACATATTTGCTCTGTCAAATGTTATGTGTATGTAGCTACTCTGTTTACAACAATCTTCTAAATCACTTCTTCAATGTTCAACTCATGTTGATCTTATTTCCCAAAATATTTGCTAAATGAAACATACTGTTTATAGAGAGTTGCTCCAAAACATGTGGATTCAATTTATTTCTGGGCAATTTGGGGCTTTGTTGCTTTCAGGAAACATAAAGTGTATAAAGCTCCCAAAGCCTGGGTGTGAATCAGCTGTTCCTAAAATCACTGTCAATATCAGCAGGTCAAGGTGGAAAATCTGTTACTAAAAGATATATCCATGTGATCTTTCCCAAGGAGCTATATGTAGAAAACCCTGTTTCAATCACCTAGGTACCATTAAGATCATAAATACGGAGGTTACCTTAATGACACTGCACATTTTCTAGGGGAGATGGAGTAAGCCATTCATAGAAATATCTTGCCAACCATCTTGAACAGATCATCAGACCATAATTTGGTTTGTCTGTCAGAGAGGAAAAATATGAAGAAGGACAAGGGGAAAAACCTTTTTTGTATCATAAGAACCTGTCTTAAATTCTACCAGTCTCTTTTCTTGTCTTTAATCCTGCATTGCTTGACTGCCTGGGAAGTGAAATTCTGCATGTTGTGAAAGGGACCTGTTGGCTTAGTATTTGGCTGATGTAGGTAGCTAACCTCTCCACAGATCCAGGGAAGAATGGAGGAGATATGTGTTAGCCCATTTTAAAATAATTCTCACTGGGTGTATATGAAATATATGCATGAATTCTCACCAGGTATATATGAAATGTATGCATGTAAGTGGGTAATACACAGCCTTTTCCCAGGATACCAAAGAAACTGAACTAAGACAACAAATAAACAACAAATAAAATTTCCTTGCCAAGGAGAAGTCTCCTTCCATAGAAGAGTAACTTCTAAACTGAGCATTACTCCTGATGAGAAAACAGTACTGAATACAGACTTGTGTCACCACACCAAACCGCAGCAGGGACAATACCATCTCCTGGTGAGTTAAAACATTGATTTCCTTGGCAGGAACCTGTTACTGCCTTGTCTGGGATGTGAAATCTGTGCCCCTGGAAAATTGTAAAAATAATTGGCATTTTGTCTTGTGGACAACAACACAGTGCATTGAGGTCACTGGCAAGATCAGTCCAGTGAAGGCAGACCAGGCACCCCAGAGGGTGGCAAACCTTCACCTGCTTTTGTGGGCTCTGCCCTATCGCTGCCTCACCTGCCAGCAACCTGTGGACCAGGCAAGGAGCTGGACCAAGGAGCTGCCACAGGGGGACTGCCTCTCCCTGAAAACAGAGGAACTAATGGTATGGAGCTGCACATGGGGTGTTACATCAACAGGTAGGTAACGTGTTTTGAGCCATGCAGACAGAAAGATCTTTTACAGTTTTTTTTTTTAAAGTTTTCAGCAGAACATGTTTAATGTATACTATGGGATGGATTTTCCTGATACTGCGTTCTTTTCCCAAGAACTGAGCATTAAATTCTACGTAAGGATGCTTGTCATTGCATGCGGCAAATACATACAGAAAGTCATAAATGTCATCACACTGTTTTTTGCTTCAGTTGTGTACATTCTGGACATGTCTGCAGAATGTCCACTAATTAGGGTAGAAAATGTTAACTTGATTATGATCATTATAGGTGAAAATGTCATCTTCTGTCAGCTGCAGAAAAGATTAACTTCTTTTTAATAAATTTATTAAAGTTCTGCACGATTTCTTATGCTATTTAGTTAATTATACATAACAATTAGGTAATTACATGTCATAACGTTGTGATTATGTGTATTTGCTCGAAATGTACAATTAGATGCAATTATACACTAAGAAAATGGGAAAAAGAAAAAAAAAAGCTAAGCTAGATAACTTGGAAAATTTGGAACCCATTAGCACTGAAACATTTACTCCATCTTGCTGAGCAGGGAGGACAGATGTAGATGGCTGTGATTCAAGGTGCACTGACATGCACTGACATGAAAATGTCTTGGCAAAAAAAAAAAAATCCATTTACAAAGATATTCTGGAGACTGTGATTTGATTGTTTCATTATCTGCGTGTGAAAATTTAGGTATGATTTGAACAAGTCTTATCTTGCCCAGGAAAAAGAAAATATCACTATGTACTTGTGGTGTTAGTAACATCACGCAGAGCCAGGATTGCAGAAACCACGTGGCATTTTAAAACAATGTTAGTTTCTTCTTTCTTTAGTTCCACTTCTGTATCCTAACAGCCCCAAGGCTAGATGAGTCACGTTTTCCACAGCTCTGTGCAGCCCCGAACAACAGAGATGCATTTTGTTCTTTTCTCCACTGAAGCCTGGGATTTTCCCACAGGTACAAGCCTTCAGCTACTGGATGTTAGAGAAAAACATCCAGCATGATGCAGTTTGCACTAAACTCATAAGGACTGGCTACTTGGTAGCTGCGTTGATAAATCATCCAAGTGAAACTTGGTTTATATTTTCATGTACTCACTAGTCTCTAGTCTCCTCCAGTTTTCTTGCTGTATTTTTTTCCCCTTTATGGCAGCAGGACTGAGTCAAGAGCTATGGGATTAATAAAATGGTATTCACGTTGTTTGGTGTCAACCTGCAATCCTTCTACTCGTGCTCTTATTGCCGATATGCTTTAACCCTGTCACGGAAGGACCCACTGTACCAGCTGGGTGGTAGCTCTTCAGTCCCTGCTTTTCCTGCAGATATATCATTTGTGCAGCAACATGTAGGGAGGCTTTTAAACACCATGCATGGCCTTAATAATAGAAATAGTTAAGGAAAAGCTCAGCCACAGACCTGTTTACTTTCTCCTGCGAAACTTTCCCCTTCCACAAGCCCTGGTGCCTTCTCTCGCAGGTGCAGAAGATGTGGACCTCAGGTCCAAACTGTTGTATTTTGGTGATCCTTTTGGTCACGGGGGGCTTTGCTTTAACTGTGGTCTGTAGATGAAGGTTATATCAAACAGAGTCAGGCTTTCCAGAGGGTTTTTAAAACCATTCACAGGACTTTCAGAAATAATCAAGAGAAGTGAAAAGCCAAGAAAAGAGTAAACCGTTATTTATGTCTGTTTTCTTACTGCTTTTTGAACGTCCCATGGGTAGTGCCTTTTACACACTATAGGCCCCTTTACTTCTCTCTGCATACACAGTTGGTGGATTTTTCTTTCAATTTGATGGAAATCTGCAAATACCATTCTTCTAGTTTGTGTGTTCTTACCAAGTTCCTTTTCCTTCAGGAAATGATTCCCTCCTTGTTATCCCATCTCTGTCATGATCTTTTCCCTCCCCCACATGCCACTGCTACTTGAGGAGTACTTGGATCAATACATTGCTTTCTCCATTTTCTTACTCTTTTCTGTTGACCAAGAACAAATTTTCCTGGGGTTGTCCCTGTTGTTTCCACAGAATAGGTCTGGAACAGGCAGGATACCAATCCCTGGAATAAAATTAAAACAAAACAAAACAAAAAACAACAACAACAAAAATTCTAACCAAAACACCATGTTAAAAACTACTTGCATTCACAGACCTCACATGCTGCCACTGCTATCAGCAATCTATTTATTATGATGAAATAAGTAGTATAAAAATTATTCTGCAAGAAAAATCTGTATTATTTTAATTCTTTTCTAGGTTATTTTTGATTACATTTGATCAGTGCTAGTTGCTTTGTAGTTGAATAATGTATTCCACAATTACATCCTCATTTTCTGTTTTCTAAAGGACTGAAACTGCCTTTTAAATCAACAGGAGACTAGAGAGAACAAAAAAATAAAGGACTGAACCCAACATCTGGAAAGTTTTCTGCTATCTTGCCTTCATAAATAGGAAGCTCAGCTACATATTCTTCTGATGGTTCCCATGGTGAGCACATCAATGTTTGTATCAAGCAAATCATCAACAGTTTTGAGCTGATGGATGTTCGAAACTTCAGTAGTTCAAAGCCTACCCAAACTTGCTAGATATGTCACAGCAGAAAACCTGCACACAAAGTAATAAGCATTAAAGAGCTTTTTCAAGCCAGCTTTTATTGCCTTGCAACAACAAGAGTCTTAGAAATACACTAGGACATGGCAGACATGTTCTAGTAAAAAACAATGCATTTTATTAATATTGTGGAGTCCCCCCAAAATGAATTTCAGCTGCGGTGGCTGTGTAGCAGAAGTGGGGAGGAGATGTATAATGTGCCTGGTGCTTAAAATATTAGAAGGAGATGCCTGCCCCCAGTCCCTTCAATACTTAAAAATTATCTAAAGATGCCCTCGGCATCTTATTGAAGTGGAGGTGCTGGGAAATGTCTGAATGTGACATTTTACAATATTTTGCACAAACTGAACATGTGGTGCTGTTAATGACTCAGACTTGTATGTGTGCTTGGTATATGGATAAAGGAATTAACTGTGTTGTCAACTACATGGTAGAAGATGATTGTCAGTAGGAAAATGATTTAATCCAGAAGGAACTAGCTGAATGTTTATAAAGGTGTAAGGTCCTCTTTGAAGAGCAACATAATACATTTACTGATGCACAGTGCAGTTTTTAATATACCTCTGGTACTTCCCAGAATAAGGAAACTTGCATGGCAATGCAGTGCAAAGCCTTGGGTTTTGAATGAGTGTGGCCCCTGGTGCTGGAGGCAGGTTTTGGGGCCAGCAGGTATGGTCAGTTGTGAGGTATGTGGGATTTGGAGTGGGACTTGGTCCCTGGAGACCTGGTGTGCTCCTGGGACAGAGATGCCTTGAGGTGATGCAGACCCTCATGGAAGCAACTGGCAATGGGCAGAAAAGCCACATGGATAAAACAGATTTTGCCTGGGTTGAGAATAGAGCACTTCTAGCTTCTGAGACAAGGGATACTCCTTTTACCATCTACCTTGTGACTTTATAATTGTTTTACCCTTTGTCCTTTATTTTCTGAGCAACAGTGTTTTTCCCCATTTGTTTTCCAGCTCCTTTAGTGCCTCACTTAGGCTGACCATCAATGTTCTTATTGTTATAAAGACAGAAATCAAGGTAGCTTTTTAGAACGTTGTCAGGATGCTCTTGCTTTGCTCTTCCAGAACAAGTCACAGGCTAGGTATGCTTCCAGCAACGGGGAGAAAGCAAAGTTATTCATCTCCAAGCCAAGCACATCTCCACTTCAGAAAGACTGGAGGATGAAACAGTTCATGATTTCCTTTCCTCTTCAGTGTTCTTCAAAGAACTTGGAAGACTGTGATTTCTCAAACCTTTATATTTAAGACAAAGAAATCTTGTCTACAGCACAAGTTTAAAGTCTTCTTTTCATCTCTCACAATTATTATTATTATTTTTAAGATCTATTCCCTTCTTCAGATCTGAGAAACTAATAGCTGAGAATTCTTGTCTTGGCAAGACAAGATGCTACGGGTGCCTCAGATCCCAAGATCATGGATGGAGTATTAAATGTTCAGCATCTGTGAAAAGTCAGGCATCATGGAGAATTTTGACCTTCTGACCTTCTGAGTAAGTATTTGAAACAAAAATGGGAGGTTGAAAAAACATCTTCTTCTTTTTTTTTTTTTTTTTCTTTTTAAAGTAGATTTTAGAGATTCCAGATAATCCTGTGGTGGTTTATATGAAGTAGATATTCATTCATCACTTTATGCATTATAGAAATAACAACAGCGGAAATAACAATGAATTTTATCCCGGTGCTGTCTTGCAATAATATCGAGAATTATATTTATTACTTCTGGCAAATGGCTGCATTCTGCACTTGTTTGGCTGACACAGGTATCATGCAAGAAAAAAGGAAAGGACTCTTTCATTATTCTAGGACATTAGTTGGAAATCTCTTTTCCTAAGAGCTTGTAATGCACTTTTAAATAATCTATGCACAGCTATTGTGAGTCAATCAGAAAATCTTATGTTGTCCTGCTAAGTCCTGCACAACAAGATTTGTGCATCTTGAAGTCTAAATCAAAGGTTAATCCATACTTGGTTATTTGAGAGAACTAAAACACAGTAATTCATTTTCATCGTGGATTAAACCCGCTGAGCAGAGCAAACAGTATGTTACTGAAATCTGGTTTTTCTTTTCCATTAGCTCTGACAACACAAGGACCAGTGTGAGGTGTCGGATTTTTTCAGCCGATTCTGGTTTGTGACATAAATGTTAAATAGGGCTCAGCAAGCACCTACGGGTCATTAGCACAAAGTCCAGTGTCAAGAATGGTGGGGTCTCTGCTCACTTAATTTACATGAGGATATTCAGGACCTATTTGCTGTCAGATTGCACTTCCATTTTCCCAAGAAATGCATGTTTGTGTTTAACACTTGTCTATAGGTGGCAGCAACTCCAATGCTTTTATAGGCTGCAATTAAACCCAGAAAGTTGTGCAAGGAAAGTTTAGTGGTTTGGGTGCTCTGATTTCATTGCTGCCCCACCTCGGAGGCTGCAGTGGAGAGGTAGGGAAGCTGTGCAAAAATTGAGTGATCTTTCAATTAACCGGAAAGCTTTTGTATCCTGAGCCAAAAGGCAATGACTTCTCTCTCTTCCATGACTTCTGATTAGCCTCAGCTGATAGGAGCATTTAAGTGTCTATTTATAACTTTATTCTCACTTGTGTTTGGAGTTAGATGGTAAAACTTTTAGCATGATAATATCAAGTGAATGCTGTTCAAATCTGAATTTTGAGGTACTTGAGTATTTCTGCAAGTAATGCTCTGTCTTGACTTTAGTTTGGACTTGAAGCTTTTCTGCAAGTAATGCTCTGTCTTGACTTTAGTTTAGACTTGAAGCTAAGTAACCGAGAAGCAAAAATTAATGATCCCCCGCTGCCCTAAGCAGGATTGCCGAAGGTCTGCTGCTGGGAGGTGAGTGAGCACGTGTAGCTGTGGAGCATAATAGGAAATGGGGCACAGTTCCTTTTTGCTTTTGAAACATATATGTGGGTAACGTTGAAAGCTGAAAGAAACTTTGGGGGATTGTAGCTGCTGTCGTCTTTATTGTCTAAAGAACTTAATTTAGCATCTGGATTCCATTGTGCCCAGCACTGAACAACCAGGGGCACGTTCAGGCTCAGCAGTCTTGTGCTCAGCTGTTGGTGACCCAGTTCTGGTTGCTTCAGTCCTTTGAGTTTCTTCCTGCAAACCTCCTGCTCTGCAAGGGGGGAGTATCGCTGCTGCCCAGCTTCAGTCGGCTGCCGTAAGGGGATGCCTACATAGTCAGTGGAGGAAGATGCTGTGGCTGTTTGGTTAACTTACTCTGTTCTTAACCTCTCTAAAACCTGTTAACTTCCTCCCTCCCCAGCCTTGCAACCTCCTCCGGAGCAGCATTGGGTGCTACAAGCACTCTTGTGTGAATGGAACTGAAATCCTGCACTGCTTTTATCTAAAAAAAAAAGCATGTCATGGTCATGTTAAAATCCATCCTGACACTGGAAAAACCCAAATCCTCACGCTGCCCCTCCCAAAATGAATCATTAGGGAAATCAAAATAGTTTCTGTTTGTCTGTGTTTAACTGTGCATCAGCTGGCAGCTATTTTCTCATCTGCCTGCCCAAAACATTAAGTGCCTTCCACGTGGTAAGAGCTCTGTAGGGCGGTGTGGAACAACTTGGTGCAGGCATGGGCATAAGCAAAGGGCATCCGAGACCCGAGGAGCTTGCTGTGCCCATTGCTGGCTGGGGACACTGCTTGCTGACTGGGGGCTGTGATCCTCGTGTACTCTGAGGGTGATGTGGAAGATAGTGCACAACGTGAAGGGCATGAGAGAAGGAGGCATCCTATATAGATTTATTTTAAAACTCCTCGCGGTTGCCTGAAGTTGCTAGGAAAACAGATGGATAATGATAGCCCTGGGGACTTCTTTCCTGATTTTTCAATGAGATATTTTTTGACTGAAAGAGTTTAATATAGCATAGAAAATGTCACTTAACTACAACTTGTTGTTAGTACCCAATGAGACAGACCCAGGCTCTTAAATTAGCCAGCTAAAGGAGGTGCCAAAAGCTGTTACACAGTGGAAAAGGCAGTTATGGGTGGCAGAGGCACGTTCTGTGGGGAAGGACAGAGCAGTGGCAGAGCTGATGAGGGAAACGCATCTGCTCCGAGTGCCTCCCCAGTGCCCCAGCCCCATTGCCTCCTCTTCCTTACTCTTCTGGGATGGAGAAGCTTGTGCACATCTCCTGCTGCCCCTTCCTCTGGACTCTGTCAGCAGCATGGTGGCACTGTGCATGTGGCAGAGGGAAGGAAATACCGTTACCAAATGGTGAAGTGAGCAGGGGTAGGCAGTGAGCAGGGACTTGCAGAGGCCCCACTGAACTCTCCTGGGCAGGCAGGAGCCCATATGCTGCACTGGGGCCATAGCACATTGCCCCCCGACCTCTGCCGCCTGCCACGCATGCAGAGCAAGGCACAGATGGTCACGCAGGGTGTTATTTGAAGCTCCCACTGCTAAACCCCCATTAACCCATCTGGATGGTGGTGCTAGGAACATCCAGTCCTCCAAATTGCCTAATTATGAGACAGGACAGATATTAGACCTAAAAAATTCCCTGTGTCATCAGTGTGACAGCAAGAGTGTGTTCAGACACTTAAAAGCATCATAAAGAATGGCAGACAGAGCTGACCAAGCTCCTTTCAGCCCTGCATGTGCTGATTTGTGTGCTGGCACTTTGGTTTGCAAGCCCAATCACCTTGAAGAGAGGTCTCTTTCTTTGAAGAGAGCTTGTCCAGCACCTTCCTCACTTGATTTTCAACTATCTCAGCTCTACCACATCAGATGTTTAGTAATGGCAAGGTAGGATCCCTTTAGTCAAGATCAGAAAGTTCACAGTTGCAGATAGCTACGGGAAGTTTAAGCCCCATGCTGCACTAATACATATTTCAGATAAAGCACAGAGGTTTTTGTGTGTGATGCACATACACCCTGAAGCCCCACAGCTGCATGTATATATATGTTTAAGGGGTTGTTACAAGCTGTATCAATGGTTGATGATGACAACTTGTTCTCCACGGTGACAGGATCCTGGGTTTGGGGGCCTGGAGCTGCCCCGGCTGCAGGTTGGAGGCTGGAGCACACAAGCAGACCTCAGGTCCTTGCCCCATGCTTGGTGCCAGTGGTTGCATCTGCTCCCGAGCAAACACAATTTCCCCTGTTCTGTCTCCTTCCCAGGTGTGGGATGGTTTGACACAGTCATACTTTCACCTTGGTTTTGCTCAGCTGTTTGCCTTTATATTTGGCTATTTTCTGATTGCTTGTATTTCATAGGTTACACGGAATATGAACAGGTTGAAGAGAATGGCAGGTGGTTTTGTTTGTTTGCAAGTTTTCTCCTTTCTTCTTTCCAGGTTAAGCTGTAAACTTTTTGCCAGAAATGCCATCTTTTAGAAACCCCATGTATTATTAGTACCATTTTTTCCATGATAAACAAGAGCCGCCCTGCCTCAGCGAAGGAACAGGCCTGTTCCTCAGGAGCAGAATTGTTGCTAGTTGTGTTTCAGAGGGCATTAAAGCACAGCTGGGAATGGCACACAGCCTGGCAGTGAGTAAACAAAGGATCCTCCTGACGCTGCATGAAAAGCATCCATTCACCAGAGCAGCAGCCTGCTTGCCACATAAAGCATGCTTGCTGATGGCCCTAGAAAGTATTTCCCGAGGGCTTGTTAACAGGACCTCTACACTTGGTGCCACAGCCCAATTTCCATTCATTTCCTCACCTGCTTGTGGAAAAACAAACTAAAAATGTCAGAAGTTTTCCTCCAGGGCTGTCACTCTCAGTCCTTCTGCAGGGACGCCTTTCTGATTCAGAGGTTAGGTCAATTAACGTTCGTATTGCCACTAATTGCATCGCCCCGGAGAGCTACAAGAAAAATCAAGCGGGACATAGCCACAATTATTCCAGGAGCTCCGTGTGACTCAGACAATTTGGAGCATCACAGCTGAGCGAGTTGCTTACCAGCCTTTCTGAGCACACATCCCTCAGACGTTGTGCTCAGAAGGTCATTTTGGTGTCCAGGGCTTGCACAGAGCAGCCCGCTGCTTTTCTGAACATCCAACCTAGAGAAACCCCATTCATTAGCAGTGCAGCCAGCCCCAAGTAACAATAAGGAAGAATTTACGTGCCAGAATGGGCAAAATGGGAAGCATCGAAAGAGTGGCATGGGCTAATCCTGCTGCCATGCTGGTTATTAGCTATATCAAGGCTGCAGTCATTAAAGCTTTGGGCTTCTCTTTCCAATTAGCTCCGAGTGCACTGGGCCTCATTAGTGCCCATGTCCAATAGATAATTGAGCTGTTTTCTTGCACCCAATCACACGATGTAGGAAAACCAAAGGAGAGTTATGAAAGCCGGATGAGTGCGCAGCATGTGAGATTTTTATAGGGAGGAATAATAGCTTCAGTTTTATTTTCCAGTTCATTGCTCAGGGGGAATGTATAGAAATACAGAATGAGCATCAACAAAATAGTGCAGGGAGCAGCAAGCCCTTGCTGTGGGTAATAACCTGTCTGTTGTGGTTTTCTTTTCCTTTTTTTTTTTTTTTTTTTAATGGTGAAATATCAGGACAGTCTAGTGCAAACTGGCCTTCTGATAATGCACAGTTACGAGATAATAACATCTATTGGCGAAGAGAAGCCAAGGGCCCAGGACAACTTCTCTCCAGTGCAAGCGATTTGTCTGAGGCACCAGCGCAGTCAGAGATAAACAGGATGATCGGGATAAAGGATGAAAGACTAGAATTGAGAAGAAGAAGAAGGAAAAAAGTGATACTATGGGCCTGAAATAAAGAAACTGTTGATAGGAAAAAAAAAATCAAGTTTTTTTTTTTTTTTTCTCCTTAAGATCAGGCAATCTTTACTTGCAGTGTTGTAAAGCAAGGAGTTGTCATCTACGTGGCAAAGGGTTATTATGATCTGACTGAAGACAAATTTGTCTGGGGACAAACAGGGATGCATATGAATATAAAGCAGAGGGAAACATTTTCAGACTTTCCTATTAAGAAAAACTTCCAACTTGAAATACAGAGAGTGCTGTAGGGACTTCCATAATCTTGTACTATTTGTAATCTCACCTTTGAATCGCTCACTGGAAGATTTTTAGTGACTTTATAATACAGTTTCTCTCCATTTCTCTCTTGTACAGAGACAGCTGGATGTGCACACACTCTTTCCCATCCACCTAAATACTCCAGACCTGTTTCCTGACTCCTTTCCCGGAGAGGTAAATGTACAAGCAGGGGAAGGATATTTATGGTCATTGTCAAACTTGGAACCAATTGGGAAACTGAGATACCTTCAGTGGAGTGCAAACATGAAAATGTGAGTTGCAGACACTGCTTTGCTGGATATGTCTCATAACTCATGGCCATTCACCAAATGCCAAGGCCATTAGCCAAAGGCAGCTATTTGAGCATTTCAGTTCCTCCACGTAAAAGGATCACGGTCACTTTCCTAGTAGTAACATGTGCAAATGTAGACTTAGATGATCATTTGGAAGAATGAACATTTTTTAAAAGCTAGAAATAAATTTCATCAATCTAATTGTTCTTTGTAAGAAAAGAATCTGTAGTAAAAGATCAGGGTAGCCATCAGCTCAGTAAGGTATGAATTACTGGTCTGCTTCAGCATCTCTTATTCTCATAACAACTTCACTGAAAATGTCCTTGAGGTTTGCAGTTTTAAGCCACGGGCCCAGGAGAACCTGAAGCATGCTGTGAGCAAACAGCCCAATACTGCAGGCATCCCTGGAGCGTTGTTTGTACCTCAGCCTGGATTGGGGGCTCCTGATCATCCCAACAGAGGCAGGTGGCTCAGATGTGTCTTGGAAGGTGAGTCAGAAGATGAAAAGGTTCTCAAAGATTTGGCTGTTCTAAATTTCAGTTAGAGGGTGAGCCATCCCCCTGTTATAAATGAGGTCTCAACTCAATCTGAATTTTGTAATATTTATAAAACAAATATTTCTAAAAGGTATAAAAGGCAAGTAAACAGCGCTGGGTGTGCGGGGAGTCGACGCTCCACCAACACACACACACAAACATCAAACATTCTAAATACATGTATACAGAACATTGCTTTACATAATAACCCGAGTATGCCTATACATACATACAATCAGGATAGGTAACAAACAATCCTTTAAGTTCCATAACTTAACAGTCTCCATTTTCCATTCCTTTACTTAATTACTAACAAGTCTCCATTTTCCATTCCTTCTGAATAGTATGTCTCACTTTAAGTTGTCAAGCAACTCGGTCTTCAGGCCTTATGTATCCCGTTCTTCACAGGTCTAAGAAAAAGCATATCCATCTCCTTTTCAAGGCCAATAGGCCTGGGTCAAAAGGCACGTCCAGGTCAGCAGGGGGCAAAACAGCAAAAGCCTTCGATGGCTGTAGCAGCAGAGGGGCCCATGGTGTAGCAGTCTGATCAGTAAAGGAGCCCGCAGCTCCCTCACTATCTGGCAAACCACACGTTTCTGACTGTGGTCCCACAAGGCTCTTTAAGGCCTCAGAGGTTGCTTGCCAGGTGCCAAGCAATCCCACTGCAATCTTGTCATTTTTAGTTGCAGAGTCCCACACCTTGACCTCAGTTTGGTCCCATATTTCAGGCTCATAAACTGTCCGATTGTTAATAAGGAGAATAAGCTGTAAGGTTACCAAGACAGTCTTTGTTCCTAAGGACATATGATTCCCCATAATGCGCAACTGCTTACCAGCAAGAGGCAGTTGTGTGCACAGGTCCGCTTCTCTCAGCTCGAGCTTCTCTCCAGCTCCAGTGCGCCTATTTCCAGCGACTTTCTGTACGAGCTTCTCTGAGCAGTTTGCTGAGTCTGGCCGAACCTATCTTCATGAGGTGATCAATGTACCTGTTCCTGTCCTGGTCTCCATTCTGCCAGCCTGTTCCTCTTCACTTCTTTTTCCTGCTTCTTTATTGATGTAACTTCATCGTGTTGCCTTTTTTTTCCTTTTTTTTTTTTTTTTCCTTTTTTTTTTTTCTTGAGGGCAGGCTCCCCTCTTATACCCTTCTCTCCACAGCAGTTCTTTTCCAAACAACTTTGAATGTAACAACAACAGCAAACACCCAGAAACATCCATGCCTTAATGGCTGGAGAACAAGAGAACCATCTGGAGGACAAGAAACCTGGAGACTGCATGGAGTCTCCTGAATCACCCTTCTTTGTTCCCTCTAAACTCTTTTATATTCCTGATGGCCTCATCGTTAAGAGTCTAATGTTATCTCAACCACGGGGCTTTCCAACCCTCACTGGGAGTGGCCTTTGGGCCACACTCCCAAATCTCCCCCTTCTTTATTAATATCAACCGTTTTCTCAACACGAATTACCACTCCATATATAACACCCCTTATTGCTGCTGCTGGAGGTGCTGAAGACTGCAGGATTCTTGCAGCCCCATGTCCTTCTGCAGAGGCCAGGGCACTTTGTACAGTAATCTATTTGTAGATCGGGATTAAATAAGAATCTTGGCTATAGCCTGAGTAGATTTAGCTTTATTTTTATTTTTTTTTCTTATATCATTTCCTAGTATTTCAAAGAGGAAAATATAGTTATATTCTATATCTGAAAATTTGAGACGAAATTGTGCAAATGGCTCCTCACACTTGACAAAAGACCTACAGGGTAATGCAGCAAAGCTTAATATTAACAAAATTACCACAGATTGTGCTAAGAGCATTGTAACTTCAACTAATGTAAAAATAAGTGAGGGATTTCTGGAAAGAAGTATATCAATTTAATGCTTATCTGGAAAAACTAAATGTACGGATTATGTAAGGAAATAAAAACAAAGGGCTTCTTCTGACATTGTCTCAGCCTTTTCACTTGATATGACTTTATTATGCATTACAGATAATAAAAGTCTTTGCTATTCCAAAGTGTGTTTTTAAAAATACAAATTAAAAAAATAAAAACGTGTGGTTCAAAAAACCACTGCATTATCTTTTTATCCTTGTGAATTGTAAACTCTTTTATGGCTTTGGTCTAGGTTTCTGTTTCATAGGGCTCTGAAACCCAGAAGTGAGTTCATGCTAGCTCCAGTGTTAGCCTGCTTGGTAGTAAAAAAGGGAAATGAGACTTTTAAAATCTGTTATGGCAATGTAAATCCAGAGGCATAGGATTAAAATCAGTGATATTGTTCAAGGCTTAAAATAGCCTAAATAAGGCCAGAATTTTCCTGCTCGCTTTCATGTACAAGTGAAACACAAGTCCCTCCTGGAGTCCTTACTGCTGCCTGCCTTCTGTCCTAAAAGTTGCTGTTGTGAATAGCCATAAAGAGTGAGTAGCTCGTTGTTTAATTATTTAATGATCTAAGGCATAAAATTAGAGAGAAAAACTAAAATAAAAAGGCCAGTTGGAGCTTTGCTGCACTGACTGTAGTGTAACAGTCATACATCCATACATGCCTCAGTGAAAATATTTCTCTGGCTTGCGTAAGTACATTGAAGTGTTTTGTTTGGATCAGTCCTGAGAAGAGGAAAACCCAAATAACCCCAAACAAGTTTAGAAGTAGTCTGAAACCACACCACAGAAGGGTGGCCCAGAGAAGCCTCTCATTACTTTTTAATGTTCCTGAGTTAAAAATTAATAACTAATCTTTAAGAACTGTTTACTTCAATACACACACAACTTGAGAACGTAAACTTCTAATTTGAGTTAGAAGATGTCCTTAGAGTGTAATAGGAACTCGGTACTAGCATTAAAGGGAAATATATGAAAGACAGGAAAAAGCTTTGGATTTATTAGTCGTGAAGCTAAGAAAAGAGTTGCTCTGTAAGACGTGCTGAGAATGAGGTGAAATAGGTATTAGTTATGCGTAGTACTGTAAAATTCACTGTTTCTCTTCTACCTTTCCGTGGAAGGAAAAGCCTTCACCTCTGCTTGTCAGAATGAGTTTCATGCAGCAGGGAAAAGGTCATCTCTCCTTGAGAAAAGGAACATTTCCCACCATCTAGTGAGGGCAATGCTGGAGGTGCAGCACAGATACAACAAGTCTGTTTGTTTGTGTCGTGGTTTAACCCTGCTGGCAGCTAAACACCACACAGCCGTTTGCTCACCCTTCCCCCTCCCTCTCTGGGATGGGGGAGAGAAATGGGAAAGTGAAGCCTGTGAGTTGAGATAAAGACAGTTTATTAAGACAGGAAAATAATAATAGTAATAACAATAATATTGATAATAGTACTACTACTACTAATGTGTATGAAACAAGTGATGCACAATGCAATTGCTCACCACTCGCTGACTGATGAGCAGACTATCCCTGAGCAGCTGCCCCCCCCCGGCTAGCCACCCCTATATATTGTTCAGCATGACCCCAGATGGGATGGAATACCCCTTTGGCTAGTTTGGGTCAGCTGTCCTGGGTCTGTCCCCTCCCAGCTCCTGCTGCACCCCCAGCCTGCCCGTTGGCAGGACAAAGTGAGAAGCTGAGACGTCCTTGGCTTGGTGTAAGCACTGCTCTGCAACAGTTAAAACATCAGCATGTTATCAGCACTCTTCTCATCCTAATCCAAAACATAGCACCCTACCAGCTACTAGGAGGAAAATTAACTCTATCCTAACTCAAACCAGGACAATTTGCCCCAGAGTTTGTGGGAGACGACCTTGCACTGGCTGCTGGGCACCTTTAGATGCAGGCAGAAAGAATATTAAAAATAAAACAATCCCTCCTGACAGATGTTTTGTCTAGTGATAGCTCTGGTTTTTATGCCATGCAATACATATACATTTGGTATTAGCAATTCAAATAGGAATTGGCTCTTACATTACAGACAGGTGCTGGCATATAAGAGGAGAGGATGTACTTGCTTAGAAATGAGTATGCAGCATCTTTTGAAGGAGGTGGCTTTGGTAACATGATTCCTGCATGGCCCTGAAATCCTAGAATTTTTGTCTTTAGAGAAATTTACCACTGGTATGCGCAAAATGGATCACAATATCTTAGATTTTTTTTCTGCACATTGGAGACCAAACTGAGAGGTTGGCTATGGACTATCTCCGCACTGAACCATTTAAAATTCACTTTAATAATCAAAACAAGCACTTCCTTCACCAGTCGTAAGATGAAGTCTCATCTTTTTAAATCACGAGGAACGCTTCAATAGTAGGATCAGGCCCTGCTAAATTGTTGACATCTGTGAATTTAAGGCACAGATTTTTAAGCATTTAAAGCTTTATCTCCTAACAGGATCTTATCTTGCACCCCTCGTACACTGAGCATTTTCACTGAAAACCATGTCACAATTGAGGTATAAAACACAGCAAGTCACGTATCTGGATTACCAGATAAATCTTTTTGGCTTGTGTTGACTAATACTACTTAGTCATAGCAATGAGGCAAAGGGACACCAATAATTGAAAACTTGAAAGTTTTCCATTTTGAAAAGGCATTTCTATCAGACAAGCTGGTAGAAAAATATTAATCAGTTAGGACCTTCCCAGGAATTTATTAAGTTTTACATAAGCTGTTATTTCTGCCTAATTATATTATGAATAAACAGCTGCAATGGAGAGATTCAGTCTTCTGAATAAGCACATAACTACATTATTCACTGTTTTCTGGTCTTTGACAGCTTAGTAGTTAAACTAGATGAACACGGAGTACAGTACATGAAAATGGATTAGAAAGAAATTGACAATACAGCACATTTTCTCCACTTCCTTCTAAAATGCTTAGAGAAAAACAATCAGTTCTAAAAAACTCTGCCCATGTATTAGTTAATCAATATGAATGTTCAGCCTGCTCCAACATATTTTAACACCTGTCAAAGCTAACTCACCAGTGATTGTTCAAATCTTACATGGAAGTGAAAACCACTACAGAAAACCTTTCCCATCTCCAGGGTATTAATTCTGGGGAGGAAAAAAAAAAAAAAAAAAAAAAGTGAATGTGATTCTGGTTACTAGAAATGAGAGGGGGAAGAAAGCTCCAATTCTCAGCTGATACAATTATTAGAAAAACTATGTAGAAAAAAAAAAAAAAAGTTGGGAGAGTGAGGAATTGAATCATGATTATGTCCCTCTTGTGAGGCAGTGTGAAAATCCCCTTTTGCTTGGTTACTCCCGAGGTGCGAGAGGGAAGAAGTCAATGTAAAATGATGCACCGGAGAGGTGCTGGGATGGAGTGCTGCGAGGGAACTCTTCTTGCACTGGGAAAACATCCCTTTCAAGTCCTCTGGTGTTATTAATGGACTGTGAAACCCTCGTAAGAACTCGGGTCCACATGTTGCCATTTTTGCTGCTTGACAGAGCAGCATAGAGCTACGTTTGCTGAGGGGTTAACAAAACATCTCTGACATGTATACGCCGTTCCCCCCTTCCCATCAAATAGTGAGTTCAATATCTCTTCTCTATAATTCTCTCTGTTTATAATGCCTATCATATATTATCTCCTCATAATGTCTATCTTTAATATTTCCTCTCTATAACAATAAATATATTAGTTGGCAGGTTTCATATCTTCTCTCATTCAAACCATATTTTGTTCGAGCATGACAAACAAGTGCAAGGAGTATTTTTCTGAGGTTTTAAAACACAGCTATCAGAAATCCATACAGCTCTGTAGATAGAATTTGAAATCAAATGTACCAGCTCTGATACTTTCCCTTCAGAAAGAGAAGTAGGGGGTATTGACACCAGCCTTGACACTGCTGATTTGAATTAATATACTACAGTGCTTTTATGCATGAATTAACGACTTACATGTGACTAAATGAATTTGTGTTCACATGTACCTTGACTTATTACAGCTGAGAGGAAGGTGAGGTCTGTGCTCTGCCCTTCCCCAAGCTCTCTGGGGACATGGGTAGCCTGTCCTTGTGGTGGCTCCTCTGGGCAGACTGCTGTTCTGTTCCCGGTATGCTCCCTGGTGAGGATGATTATTGCTGAATCCTGTGAAAGCAATGGCTAACTGAGAAGTATGTGTGTCTGCCTGCTCCCTGGGAGGTCGCAAATCCAGGATAGTGTGGACTGTGAAAACCATTTAATGTTCTGAAAGAAACTATCCAGGCAGGAATACTTACAGGTGATGGAGTGCTCTCAGGGCTGACATCCTGACCACCTGCATTGACATTCTTCACCACCTGCAAGGTCCTAATCCTCATCCATTAGATTTTTTTTAAAATATTATTATTAAATAATAAATTATTATAATAAAATGTATTATTATTAATTTATTTCTATATGTGCATGTGCAAATGTGTGTGTGTAGATATGTATATCTATCTATCTATCTATCTATCTATCTATCTATCTATCTATCTATATTCCCCCTAGTGGCTGACAACTCCAAGAAGAAGGGAATCAGGCCAGTTGGGTAGCTGCATCCTGGTAGCTGGTTGGAGCTATGTGGTCATGGTAGATGTGTAGCATCGCATCTTGCTAATAGGTCTGCTCCAATGCTTACTTTTTGTTCAAGTCTTTGCGAGACTATGGATTAATTGTTTTATTTATAAATAGATGTATAGTGATGAAAAATGTCATATAGACAGTACTGAAAACTGATGCATAACTGCCTTCCCTCAAGCACAGCACAAGCAATGCAGACTGCAACCCTGCAGGCATTTTATTGTAAAGACAAAGATTTCCTTACAGGGATGGAAGGGACTTTTCCCTGTGGGGATTTGTTTTGCATGCTGGGTGAGGCTTAGATTACATGGACTTGAAGAAGTACAAACCAGAAGAGCTTTGTTTTCTTGCACAGCATAGGCATAACTGATTTTCTGATCTCCTCATCAGGACCTCAGCTCCTCTTCCTCATCTGATGAATCTGATAATCAAACCTATACCTATAGTCATAGATTAAAAAATAAAGGGGGAGAGGAGAGGGAAGGGGACAAAAACTCTACAGGATCACAGTAATTCCTTTCTAATGTAGAATAATTTGATTGCTGTTTCTGAGACTAAGAGAACAAAGTGTGTATTATATTTCTGGATAAATCAGCGATAAATATGTATATTGCATGTAATCCTGCTTACCCTATCTCCATAAAGCTGTAGGATACCTAGAAAAGACAGTGAGAAGGCCACAAGGATGACCATAAAAATGAAACAGCATCTGCTTGTAGTAAACCCTGACTGGACTAGAGCTTTCTGAAATGGAAAAGGGATGGCTGCAGGTAGGATGTAACAGGAGCCAGCAAAACTATGGAAGTGAATTGTGAGTAATGAATTGTTTGCTGTCTGTAAAGCAGAGATTTTAAGAGAACTCTAGCTGGAGAAATACATTTCCCAATGAAAACATTAGGCAACAGTTTTTACAAGAAGGGGCCGTTCTCCCCAACAGGTAATGAAATTGCAGATCTGATTGACCCCAGGGGGTTATTGTGCTGACAAAAAATAATAAATGGGTTCAAAAGGGAATTAATTCAAGCCAGTAAACAGTGTTATTTGGATGGGAGCTGTATCATATATACATGTCTATATATGAAGCATTTTCAGAGTGAGGAGAGATTTTTAGTTATGGTGTATTAAAACTATTTCCACCTCTGGGCATGAATAAAGTAAAAGAACCATTTATAAGGTATGGGAAATTAAGTTTCTCCAGCACAGACAAAGAACTTGCATTTTTCCTACTAGGACATTTGCCTGACTGCTACATGCTGCTCACTAGCATAAAGCACTCACTGCTTTGAAGAAAATCTGAGAGCACTGGGAATTAGGGTCTGCATTAGTTATGCAGGTAAAAAGTAGTCCAGAAAATGTACAGGGCTGCCAACACAGTGGGTGCCTGTTCATCCTTTCCCGAGATAAGATATACTCGTATAGATCTTCATCTCCACAAAATGACAGGATAGCCCCGCTTGCCAACATTAAGCTATGATCGTTTCCTGCAACTTTACTGTGGCATTCAAGTGGTTTTATTCAGTAACAGTAACATGGAAGTTGTCTCTGTGTGCAGCTGCTGTCAAAGTGACATTTTTCTGATCTGGGCAAACAGTTTTAGTGATTTCCTTAAACATGCTTTCAAAATAATGTAAATACTTTTAGTGTTTTTATTCTATTTTATTTTATTTATTTATTTATTTATTTTTGCTACAGAAGAACTCAAACAGGACTAAAAGAGGGGAGATTTAGATGAAATGTTAGGAGGAAATTTTCACCCCAAGGGTGGTGAGGCAATGGACAGTCTGCCCAGAGACGCTGTGACCAGGTTGGATGGGGCCCTGGGCAACCTGATCTAGTGGGAGGTGTCCCTGCTCATGGTAGTGGGTTGGAACCAGGTGATCTTTGAGGTCCCTTCCAACCTGAGCCATTCTGTGACACCCTGACTGCCAGGTGGGCTGAGTACTGAGCCCCAGTAAAACTGCCTGAGGCTGCTGTTCCTTTGGCCCCTCCAGACCCCAGTTTGGGACAGAACACAGGTCTGGTGACACCAGTAGGACTGCTCCCTCTTAGCGCTTCTGGGGCTCTGCCTGACCACCGTGGGTGTTGTGGCTGGAGATGCTCCTGCACGGGGAGGCAGTGGGAGCAGGAGGCTACGTCCAGGGTTTCCCTCGAGGCTGGTGTACGTGGTCAGACCATCCCCAGGGCCCTGCGGCAGTATTCAGGGACCTGCTTTGGTGGTGCTGATGAAGATGGCTTCTTCCAGGATCCTCAGGCAAGCTGCTGAAAATGTCCAAGAGTAAATATCAACAGTTTGCTCCTGCCTATACTCTTGCCTTGCTGTATGGCTTGATGGGGACTCCCAGAGGGGGCCTGCCTGCTCAGGTTGTGTTTGAAAGCACAGCCTCGCGATTGGTGTGGTTAGCTGTGTACCTCCAGCATGGGCAACCTCCATGTGCCCATGGGAGACACCATCCATGGTAAAATATCCATGGGGGTAAAAATATCCCGCCATGGGGGTAAGAATATGGCAGGGAAAGTGCTTAAAACTATCAGAAAAACTACTTTCATGAGCACTTTCATGTTGAAGTTGGGAGACTGGTAAGGAGGCATGTAGGGAGTCCTCACAACAGAACAAAACGTTTTCACTTTGAGGACAGGTTCCCCAGATTTTCCACACAGCCTCACTGCGGGTATGGGAAACAGGCACACTCTGCCAGGATCATAGAGCATCAAGTGTTTAATAGGAGCATGGAGACAATGGAGAACGTTGTTAAATTATACTTTTTCTTCAAGCATCATCTGTGCTGATACCAGGCAGGTCTCAGCTCCCTCTTGGTCACCTGCTGGAGTCCAGCCAGCTGTATGATGTGATGAAGAGGAGCAGCTCTAAAAAAGCCAAACAGCAAAGCCATGCTAAACTTTCCATGATAAACCTGGTGACAGAAGTCTGAGGAATAAACTGGTGAGATACTTGCCCTTGTTCGTACAGTAATGATAGAAAGAATATTAATTGGAAAAGTTTTGCTAAAATGGAAAAATAGCTTGGGGCTCCTGGCCAGCAACTAATCAGAATGGATGCTTTAGCACAAACTGATGTTGCTGCAGGTTTTCTCCTGCTAACCTGCTGCTGTGTTTATTGTTGTTGAAAAGTCTCCTTTTTGGAGGGGTCTTTATATAGAGATCTGAGAGCAGGCTGCAGCTAAAGCTGTGCCAGCTAATGAAACTCATTGAAGGAGGTGACCTAGGCTTGGAAGTTGCTTCGGTAACAAATATTCTCTTAGAAATGTGCTGAACTTGTGCTATGAAGAGCTTCTGGCCTTGAGCAGATTTTGCGTGTTTAGATACTGTGAAGCATAAATTCAGTATTTAACATTTAATCCAATTATCCTAGTTTCTTATATTAATAATGAACTTTGGGGCACTCTCTAATTAAGTAACCATTAATAAACTTTCCCATCAGTGTTGCATTAGAATAAGCCATTATGGAGTCAGCTTCAGCAGGTGTAGAAATCTCAGAATAAATAAACAAAGATGTTAGAAAATAAAGAAAAAGCAAGCTATTCCATGTGTTTCTGCTTAGTTCTTAGGGAAGGGCTTTATAATCGACCTACATATCACCATTAGAGATTCAATTACCTGTAATTGCTACCTTTAAAAGCACTCCTTTGTTTAGAAAACAATATATAGATGGATTTTGTCATGGTGCACAGGTTGTGAATTGATTTGAGTTTTGTAATCTCAAGTGGCACATGAAATACACCTTGTGCTCCTAAATGTTCAAGGCAGAGTGGCCAAACTGCTCCCAGTTAAACCAGAGTGAGTCAAAAACAGTCCACCAAGATTCGTTACATTATTTTTGGATTTCTAGGCTTGCAATTCATCACAGAATTTGTGCCATAACACATAATAGGTAATAACAATTATTTTGCATAGAAAGCAAACGGAAAGCAGGGCTCTTAATCAATTTAGATGCTAAAAGCTTCAAAGTTCTTCCCATGATTACTCTAGATTTACATTTCATTTTTTGTGCAGAGGGATGAGATCCTTCTTATTTATTGGCACGACAAAACTTTCCTTAATGATGCTTAAGGCTGCTATGTTACATACCTCATCTGTGAAGTCAATGGGAAAGTCTTCATCAATAATCATCAGCTTAGTATCACCTCTATCCCAGACAAAAATGCACTCTGATTTCCCAGATTTACTGAGTTCCTCTATAATGTGATTTTGTGTTAATACTACTGGGTCACCATGAAAGTTTTGCAATAAGTTGCAACTTTATTAGAATATATTTAAGAATGGCAATAAATAACAGGAAAATATAAGGATCAGAAGTCAGCACTTCTTCAAGTAGATGAAGAAATGACTTGTACTGACATGCCCACATAGAATATATAGAATATACATCATTACATTTCCCAGCCAGGAAAAAAAAAAAAAAAAAAAAGATACGGTAAAGATTAAGCCTCCAATATAAATTCTTTTATTATTTTTGTAAAAGTTACAAACAGCCAAAAATATGACTTGGTAATGAAATTGCTGACGGGCCTTAACTACAGCACAAGAATGCAATGATATAATACAGTTGTGCTGAGCTACATTACATTGCTGCAGTGATTAATTCACTGCTGGTTTTGCTGAAGCTGTGCTCTGCAGAAACATCCACAGGTCTGCTTAATCCATATCTGAGAGTGTGAGGGGGATAAGCACTGAGTAAGCACCGAGCAGAACTGCAGCACAGTATAGGACCCCTTTTGTAACACTGCACCACTTAATAACATAAACAGGAATGGAAGTCATTAAGAGGCTTGTATATAATTATTTATGGACTAAAGGGGAATGGTTCTTGCTAAGGCTCATTTCTGCAGCTCCCAGACTGCTCCAACCCAACAGTCGGGGATACTTTTGCTAGCTGGTAATCCTGAGCCAATACAGTGAGCTCTAAATGCTCCCTTTTGTACTTCAGTTGTTGGGGTAGCAATTACAGCATAACCGCATAGTTGTGGCATGATTTTCTGGGGCAAAAGCACATCAGAACAGGCCAGAAGATGCTCCCTGCAATGAAGCCCAAACTGACTTCCAATGGACACCAAGAGCAGAGTCGAACGAGAGCCTAGCACTGCCTCCTGCCCACCCAGCCCATTTAAAGCAAATATAGCCAAGGGTTTAACTTACAGCCTGTGCAGGCTTTATACCTGTTAAAAATAGTTGATTCACACATCTATGGCCAAATGAAATTGTAGGTTATTACCAGTGCTTGTCAAAATGTAATCCCTTGGAAAAAGTCTTTTATTATTATTGTGATTTTTGTCATTTGTTTCTGTTGTTACCTGCTCTAATGTACATTTTTCATGTGTTCCCTTTCAGCATTGTATTAGATATCTACTTAGGTATACACCAGTTTTTGCAAACTATGGAGATTTTCACCTTTGTTCAGTTCCAAGAGATGACCAATTTTCTAAATCTGTTCAAAAAAAAATCCTGATTCCAGACCTGGCAATATTACTTGGCTCATTACATGAACTAGCTTCATTAGCAAAAATCCAAAGGAGCTGAACCTTTTCAATACCATTGTAAGTGTGAATAGAACAGTGATGATGCAATTAGCTTAATTATAGTTAATTAATACATGTATTCAAGGTAAAAAGGCATGTGACAATGGGAGAATACAATGGAGACATGAGGAAACAAAAGTTCAGACCCTCTTGGCTTGTGTACACTGCTATAACTGCCTTCAAGTCACCTGAGTTTTGCTGATAGCTGCACACTGAGGCTGAGGTTTGGGTCTGTTACAGGAGGACCTGGAGGGTTTGCTTCACAATTCACTAATATTTGTGTGAGGAGTTTACTGGTCTTTCACAAATTAGTATTTATTTGAATGAATTAATTTTTTTTTTTTTCTATTCTAAAAAGTCGTACTGATGCAATTAAAATGGAAGCAGTGTCCTATGACTAGCTGACCAACTACAGAGTACAGGCAATTAGCCAACGTGGAAGGCCTGAAGCTAATATATTGACATGAAAGCATTTACCTGTGCCCTTGTCAGACAGTACAATTATGAATATGTATGTCAAAACTGGGATCAGCTCAGAAGCAGAAATGTGCATTACATGTACAGGAAAGAGTTTGTAAAAGTAGCTACACAGAACTGATGTGTATGTGAATATATCTGCTGATAACTTTCTCTTCGTGTTGGCAAATGAAAGCATATTTGATTTGAAACTGCTCAAAGTGGAGGAATTTCAAGAGACCGCTTGATTTTATAAAGGGTTTCTGCACACATGTGCATGCACACACATTTTTTTGGCAAGTTCTCCTGAGCTGTCTCCATATTCCATCTGGCAGGGTTCAAGCCACAAGCCTTTTTTTGTGTGTGTGTGTGCTGCTGCATTGTGGTTTGTTAACTCAAACTTTGAAAAAAAAATAAACTGTGCTAATTATGCCAATCTGGCTGCTGCCCTGCCAGCTTTTTGCAATTTTCCCATAACCCTGAGCTGCATGCCATGTGTGAGGGATGGCTATGCATCAACTCTCCTGCGAAACACTGGGAAATCTGTTAATTACTTTGCTCCTTAATGAAGTGATGCGCTAGAGCTGAGTGTGGTTACAATAAAGCAGCTCAACATAGCAAGATGAGTTTAAGATGCATTTGCAACAAATACCTTGAAAATATGCTGAGCACGTGAAAGAGCAGGAATATGACAGAGGAGAGATGATGTTGAACTGGAGAGCCTTTGGGAAAATACCTGACACGTCATACTGCCTGGCCCATTCCAAAACCCAAGAGTTTGTCCTGGGACTGCATTCATCAGCCTCGTTTTCATCTGACACAAACAATTTAACAGGATCCAGAGAGGTACGTGGAAATGCAGGTACTTGGAAGCTACTTGTTTACTGTGGGTCATCCCACAGCCATAGCCATCTCCTGAGAGTTTCTGGGGTACCTGCCCAAAAGCAAAGCCACTGCTGCTGATGTTTAAACACTTTCCAAAAAAACTCAGTGGAATTAGGGTTTGATGGTCTTTAAGGCCAGGAACATTGCAAAGTATATTTTCAGGTGAGGCTGGCTTGGAAATCACAGCTTGGCAACAGGTAAAAAAAAAAAAAAAAAAAAAACAGAAAAAAAACAAACAGAATGGTGCCCTATGTAGGCATATATTTGCTAGTAAACTAGCAAACTATTTGCCTATATACTAGGCATATGTTTGCTAGTAAACTAGCAAACTACTTGCTAGTAAACTGTAATAAAACTACACATACAGAGGTCACCATTTTTTCCACGTAAATGGGTAAGCTTAAACAAAACCACTGGAGAATGATTTCATCTTCTATACACATTTACTGAAATGATCAGAATAGGAAGGATCCAGGCAATGGGACCAGAATAACGTTTATGTAGTGAAGCATGCACCTCCTTTCAGAGATGCCAGTACCCAGGGAAGTGACGAAATCTGCAGCATCTCTCTGGGGCTGGTGCAGAGTGGAGCTCACACCTGTAGCCCCGCAGCTTGCTGCAATGGGGGCTTGCCCTGTGAACACAATTAGTCTCTGCTGGCACTGTGCACTTAATTACTGAAATAAAGGTGCTACAGGTTGATCCTGGGATTACCATGGGCTAGCCACGGGAAACTTAAGTTACTGGATGCGACTCTGCCTTGTCGACTTCTAATATGCTTTCTCAATTAAGCTGTGCATGCCCCCAAATTAAATAGCAATTCATAGCTGCTACAAATTGATTTCCACCCAGGCTGTGGTTAGAGCTGCCAAATGAAATGTCAAAGAGGAATGTGTTCTTAATTTAGAATATTATACTGTTTTTCCGAGGAGAAAAAAAAATAAAAAAGTCTTAGCATTTATAAACATTCAGTAAGTAAACTCAAGCCCTTTATCCAATCTTTTCTTTCTGACATATGGAAGAGGCTCAGTGATTTATCATACTGTGAGTTTTATTGTACTGCCTTTTTTTGTGTGTATTTAGGACCAGTTAATATGATTTGTACAGCAGACTAGAGGGTAATTTAAATTTTAATATATTGCAGTCCAGCAGTGCCAGTGCGTTATTCCTGTCTGTGGAAAGGTACCCGTTCTCTGATTGACTGATTATGGCAAAAAGGAAAAATCATATCCACCAGATGCATCAGAAGAAGACATAAAACATACATAAAAATGTCAGTTTATTATGTCATCACAGACACCAGCAGGATTTGCCAAGCAGCCACATGTCACAGGTACCTGCAGGATTAGCGATTCTGGATCAGTCACCCAGAAATAATGTGGAAAGCCCTCACCTGACTTCTGAGTTCAGCACAATTACCGTGCAGAGCAACCTGGAGTGGTTTGGAAATCCTCGGTTTAAGAACCAAAGGGAGAGGAGGGCATTTTTCTCACACTTCAGGATGTTCAGCTTTACTTCTTCACCTTCCCACAGCCACCCTGGCCCCTCGCACACCATCTCCCCCTCCTTTGCTTCCTGGCTGCAGCAGTTAAAAGTTATTATGACAAGGACATTGCTCCAAGTGACTCTGGAGGTTGTAAAATAGACTAATTGCTAAGTATGTAAACATCAATGACTGACTATTAACCCCCCCATTAAAGACAGAAAACAATTTATACAATGCAAAAAAGAGTAATGCAGGATGGATTTTCCTTCTGTGCTGAGTTAGTCAGCAATCACAGTGTAAGTTGACTTTTGTTGTCCCTTATGCAGTAAAGTTCAGCCTTTGATAACTTAAAAAAGTGTGAAGTGTTTTTGTTGCTTTTTTTTCCTTTGAGCACATGCAGTTGATGAGTGAGATGTATTTATAGGGATAGAGTCTCTGTACATCTATAAATGGTACATATGATGAAGCTTTTAAAGTTTTACTGATTCATACCAGCTGGAGATATTATTATGATTTTTTTTTTTTTTACTTTATTTTTTTAATAAAAGGCAAGTGGCTGAATGACAGCTTTGTTAATACCTGGTAATAATAATTTGAAATTGGGCCCTGGTTCCAAATCTTATAGATGTATGCAAATGCAGTGTCTTCTTGTTCCCATTTTACGCAATGTATAGTGTTTCAAACCAGCATTATGGTTTTGGGGCTCATTAATTATATAGGATATTTTGTGCCAGTTCTACTTAAATTTCATATGCTGTGTATTGGTACTTACAGCATTTGAACAAAATATTCAGGGTAACAGAACCTGCGTTATTTATTCATGAAGTCCAGAAGCCATCTGCAGCAGCAAGCAATAACTGAGAAGGAGGCAATCATCTTCCATAAGCACAACTAACCAAGTGTACATCCGTGCCTACTGTTTGCTATAAAACTCTCACTTTATTGTCACAAATAAACATAGGTGCCAAACTCTACCTTAAAAATGGGAGTAAAGTAGATTTGAAGCTTCGGTCACAGGGCGCTGTGAGCACTGCCATGTCCCCAAACACCCTGGCCCGTCCTTTTGGGCAGGATTACCGCCCAATGAAAATCCTCATTTTGCAATATTAAGTACAGGGAATTAAATACAGAAATTCAGTAGGTTTTTGACACTGCCTGGGAATGTTCTGTACAGTTAAAATCTATAGCAGCATATGGTGCATAGAGTTAAATAAAAAATTCAAATGGCTGGATCTGAAAACTTTGAAATTTAAGGGTTAAATTCAGAGGTTAAAGTACCTGTAACCTCTGAATGTGTAACATCTCTAAACTCCTCAAGAAGTTTACTTTAAACTTCTGCTGCTTTGTAAAGGATGGTGCAGGAACATCTATGTAGAAGTATAACAGCACATTGATTTGACTGAAGGCAAAAAAAAATGCCAAGAATACAATCCGCAGCAGCTCTGGGTCCCAAATCCATGTGTCCATCTGCATCACAGGAAGGGAAGGGGACCAGTAAAACCGCTGTATTGGACTTCCGGAGGGCTGACTTTGTGCTGCTGAGGACACTGGTTGGTAGAGTCCCTTGGGAGGCGGTTCTGAAGGGCAGAGGAGTCCAGGAAGGCTGGGAGCTCTTCAAGAGGGAAATCTTAATGGCACAGGAACGGTCTGTCCCCACGTGCCCAAAGACGAGCCGGCGGGGAAGAAGACCAGCCTGGCTGAACAGAGATTTGTGGCTTGAGCTTAGGAGAAAAAAGAGGGTTTATAATCTTTGCAAAAGAGGGCAGGCCACTAGGAAGGGCTATAAGGATCTTGCAAGGCTGTGCAGGGACAAAATTAGAAAGTCCAAAGCTCATCTGGCGCTCAATCTGGCTACTGCCGTTAAAGATAACAAAAAATGTTTTTATAAATACATCAACACAAAAAGGAGGACTAAGGAGAATCTCCATCCTTTACTGGATGCGGGGGGAAACTTAGTTACAAGAGATGAGGAAAAGGTGGAGGTGCTTAATGCCTTCTTCGCCTCAGTCTTTAGCAGCAATACCTGTTGTTCTCTGGATACCCAGTACCCTGAGCTGGTGGAAGGGGATGGGGAGCAGGATGTGGCCCTCACTATCCATGAAGAACTTGTTGGTGACCTGCTACGGCACTTGGATGTGCGCAAGTCGATGGGGCCGGATGGGATCCACCCAAGGGTACTGCGAGAACTGGCAGAGGAGCTGGCCAAGCCACTATCCATCATTTATCAGCAGTCCTGGCTATTGGGGGAGGTCCCAGCTGACTGGCAGCTAGCAAACGTGATGCCCATCTACAAGAAGGGCCGGAGGGCAGACCCGGGGAACTATAGGCCTGTCAGTTTGACCTCAGTGCCAGGGAAGCTCATGGAGCAGATCCTCTTGAGAGTCATCACGTGGCACTTGCAGGGCAAGCAGGCGATCAGGCCCAGTCAGCATGGGTTTATGAAAGGCAGGTCCTGCTTGATGAACCTGATCTCCTTCTGTGACAAAGTGACACGCTGGGTGGTTGAGGGAAAGGCTGTGGATATGGTCTACCTTGACTTCAGCAAGGCTTTTGACACCGTTTCCCACAGCATTCTCCTCAAGAAACTGGCTGCTCTTGGCTTGGACTGGCGCATGCTTCATTGGGTTAGAAACTGGCTGGATAGCTGGGCCCAAAGAGTCGTGGTAAATAGAGTCAAATCCAGTTGTAGGCCGGTTACTAGTGGCGTTCCCCAGGGCTCGGTGCTGGGGCCGGTCCTCTTTAATATCTTCATCGATGATCTGGACGAGGGCATTGAGTGCACCCTCAGTAAGTTTGCAGATGACACCGAGTTAGGTGTGTGTGTTGATCTGCTCAAGGGTAGGAAGGCTCTGCAGGAGGATCTGGATAGGCTGGACCGATGGGCTGAGGTCAACTGTATGAAGTTCAACAAGGCCAAGTGCTGGGTCCTGCACCTGGGGCGCAATAACCCCAAGCAGAGCTACAGGCTGGGAGATGAGTGGTTGGAGAGCTGCCAGGCAGAGAAGGACCTGAGAGTGATGGTTGATAGTCGGCTGAATATGAGCCAGCAGTGTGCTCAGTTGGCCAAGAAGGCCAACGGCATCCTGGCTTGTATCAGAAACAGTGTGGCCAGCAGGGCTAGGGAGGTGATCGTCCCCCTGTACTCGGCTCTGGTGAGGCCGCACCTCGAGTACTGTGTTCAGTTTTGGGCCCCTCGCTACAAGAAGGACATCGAGGTGCTCGAGCGAGTCCAGACAAGGGCGACGAAGCTGGTGAGGGACCTGGAGAACAAATCCTACTAGGAGCGGCTGAGGGAGCTGGGCTTGTTCAGCCTGGAGAAAAGGAGGCTCGGGGCGCCCTTATTGCTCTTTACAGATACCTTAAAGGAGGCTGTAGTGAGGTGGGGGTTGGCCTGTTTTCCCACGTGCCTGGTGACAGGACGAGGGGGAATGGGCTTAAGTTGTGCCAGGGGAGTTTTAGGTTAGATGTTAGGAAGAACTTCTTTACTGAAACGGTTGTTAGACATTGGAACAGGCTGCCCACAGAGGTGGTGGAGTCACCATCCCTGGAAGTCTTTAAAAGACGTTTAGATGTAGAGCTTAGGGATATGGTTTAGTGGGGACTGTTAGTGTTAGGTCAGAGGTTGGAGTCGATGATCTTGAGGTCTCTTCCAACCTAGAAATTCTGTGATTCTGTGATTCTGTGATCACGAAGCCATTCTGCTTCACCTGCCAAGGTCAGGAGTGCACCATTCGCCACCCACACTGCCCCATGGTGAATGCAGGTGCTGCTCACTGTCATTCCTTGTAGTGGTGAAAACAAACAAACAAACAAACAACATTATTTTTGCCCAATAAGTAAAGCTGTCTGGGAAAAATGCAGTGCCAAGGCCAGCATTGCTCCCTGATGGCTCTGATGGCCATTGAGGCTTTTTTACTCCTCTTGGTGGCTTCCTGGCCACAGGCCTGGTTTTCATTCTCTACTTCTGAAAGAAGTCTGACAAAGAAATTTCTTCCAGGGCCAACTTAAAAACCAATTAGTCCTTTTAAAATGTTGCCTTCAAGACGGCTGCATGATCCTTATCGCATCTCGCTGTCTTCAGACCCAGTTACCTCCCCTGAAAGCGAGCAACTGATCCAAGCAGATGTTTTCTTATCAAGAATTCATACCAGACCTATTTATTTTGAATTAGCATATCTCATTAACTGTCTCAAGGACACTGGCTGAATTCATCTTTTAATGAGTATCTCGAAAATCTAGCTTTCCCAAAGCAAAATGTAATTGCAGAGAGCCACACGTTTAACCCCTTCACTTCCAGCGCTGCCTTGGGAAGGTAATCGGGGCTGGTCCCTGTCCACTAAGTGCTCACTGCAAAGCACCTCATTGTGACTGTGGGTCACAATGGGCAGGCTCTGCCCCCCGGTGCATCCCCCAGTGGGTTTTTGGGGTTCCCTGCAGTGGGAGGTGAGCACAACAAGGGGCAGGAGTGCCTCCGTTGCTGACTGCTATACAGCCTGTGGGTGCGTCCATTCCCTCTGCTTCTCATATTTCCCCCCTTAAATAGTGCTACTAAAATTCCTTTGTTACAATGTCTCATCATTCAATAGGAAACCACCAACTGATGGGATGTTTCAGCTGGATATCATCCAAAAAATCTACATTTGTTTGTTCTCATATGTGAGTATTACCAAGTCAGGATGCTTCTGAGGCTTCCCAGTTTGCATTTTTTTTTTGTACTTAAGGAAAGGCCTCAGCAAGTGTGTATGATGCTGTATATACATCTTCCACAGAAAAATGCATTCAAGTGTAGTGCTTACTGATGGGAACATAATCACATTAGAAACGGTAAAATATCACACCGACCATGAGCTCTGCAGAAGGGGGCTCCTCTGAAGGTATGGGCACACCACGACTTCATTTTGGGTTGAGCTGCCCTGTAAGCAGGGCCTGCAGCCCCTGCTCAGGTGGGAGGTGCAAGACATGGGGGCTGCCGTGTCTGTAGTGCTGGTGAAGGAGCTCTGGGGACCCAGCTTCTGCCCATGGTGGCCACGCTGGGGACAAAAACCAGTGGCATGAGGGGCGGCTGGATGGGCCATGGTGCCTTGGAGGAACACATTGAGGGAGGACAGAAAACAGGAATAAAGGAGCTGTGGGGATCAGGAAGATGTTCAGAGGAGACGGAAAGCTCAAGGGTGAGGGTACTACAAATGGAGAGATTTCAATTTCAAAGAAACCCGCAAAAATAAAATATGTAGGAAACCAACCTGGAAATTCTGTTCACACCTGGGCTGATTGATTTGTGAGCCATTCCCAGCACCACAGCTGTACTTATCCCCTCCAATGGCTCATTTGAATTTCATAGAATTTATTTTGAATCTGAGCAGTGTATCACCCCATAACTGTGTTGCTGAAATTATATTTCAAGGCATTCGGACCTTTATTCTGCAGGGTCAGTGTGGCTGAATCTATTTAGTGCAGCATCACAGCTCACGGCAGCAGCATTCAGGATGTGCCAGCACTTCCATTACGCACCCCATTTTCAAGGGTTTAAATCTGCAGAGGCCTTTAGCAATACACAGTACCAAACAGCAGTGCTGGGCGAAGAATAGGTATTATAATTTGAAAAGTAAGTAAAAAGTACTCTTTGCTAATGAATGCAAGGACAGCTGTGCTGGCTGGAAGAAAATGAATAGCGCCTAAGCAACAGGCAAAACATATACTAATTCAAACGTATTCATATTTATAAATAGCTCACCTAAATTTAACAGGATTGAAGCAGATGGAGGTAACACATAAAAACATTAACATTTCTGCACACGGGATATTCACAACAGCAAAGGAACAGGCTCAGAGATCGCTCCCTCTTCATGTCCCTTTAAATGCTAATGGCCGTTTCATGGATGCGCTTGGAAAGGAACCTGGAGTCTCCAAAGGAGTTATTATTTGCTCAGCTGTATATGGATTTTCTTTCTCAAGAGACAGATGTTTAGGTCTGCTTCTAGATAAAAACAACAAAACGTCTTAAGGTATGGTGTTAGTATGCAGAATACATCACTATGTTTAAATCATAATCCCATTAGGATTTGAAGCATCCAACCCCTGGAGATTTCACAAGAACAAAATCACAAATGTTCTAGTGTTTGCGTGAGAAATGATTTGGTGGGCAAGGGGAGCTTTGCTGAAAGTAAAGATTTTGGTCCTTGTTACCCAGGACTGCCTGCCAGCATGTGTTTTGTGGTTCTCCAGCCATCGCCATCCTTTGAAATGCCTTGTTGCAGGACTGTAAGTACAGATTCTCTATGCAAGGCAAGCTCCAGCCCCTAGTTAAATATATGACTTCAGTGGCTGGTGCAGCGATGTACACAAGAACAGGTTTTGACTTATTTTCACTGCCTCTGCACAAGCAGCACGTATAAATCTAGAAGCAGCACCTCTTCAAGGTGTGTGCATTGTCTCAAGCCTCGCACAAATGAGATGAATTTCCATTCAGTCTGAAAAACCTTTCCAACAAACCACCACTTCACAATTCTTCCACACTAAGTGAAAGTTGCAGCAGTTTGGCTCCCAGAGGAGCTCAGAGGCTGAGCAGGCTGCCCAGAGAAGCTGTGGGTGCCCCATCCTTGGAGGTGTCCAAGGTCAGGCAGGATTGGGCTTTGGGCAGTCTGATCTAGTGGGTGGTGTCCCTGCCTGTAGCAGGGGGTTGGAACCAGATGAGCTTTGAGGTCCCTTCCAACCTGAGCCATTCTGTGATAGCTGGCTGCAAACATTTTGCACAGCACCGGCCAATACAGGACATACATAAGGTCCCAAGCGCAGCTTCCTCTGGAAACACTACAGCAGGAGCTGATGTCCTCTGGCTCAGTGTTTCCATCTCTAAAGCAGGATCTGTCACACTCACTGGAGAGAATCACAGAGAACCAGTTAATAAACATAGCTTTTTTTAATCGCAGACCTTCTGCAATAATTTTTAATCAAACATTTTGAATTCAATCCCCATTCCAGCAAGGACAACAAAGCAACCTGAATTTCCCCAGTTCCACTCTCACCTGCTTGCAATCTGTTGCACATCAGTGCGACACTAAGCATGTAATTATAGTTCTCTTATTTTGACAAATTATTGGGGATAAAAAAAAAGAATTAAGAATATGTTTCTTGAAAGAGAACCTAACATTTATCTGTTTACCAGGAGCCAATTAGCCAAAGTTCGTGTTTAAACAGAATTTTATTTAATCCTACAAAAGTGAAGAAAACCAGGCAAATCAGTCTCAACAAAGTACAGGTCGAAAATGGAAGAAATATCCACCTGCCACCAATTAAGGCTCCATTTTTTTCATGAGGAAGTGATGGTTGATTATACTAATTTTACCCTTGTGGTAATTGTCACTAATCTTCAGCATATTGTATGTGTCTTGCTCTTATGAATCCCATATCCCCTTCTGCCATAAATATTTCATAAAATATTCAAAGCCAGTCCACAGCCAAGTAATAACAAATGTCAAATGACACATTAGGAAGATTCATAGCTATTTTAAGTATGAATTTTATATGAAAGCCTAACTCATTTATTGTGGTCAGTGTTAAGGATTGATTTTAGCAAAGAAACGCTCAGCAATTAGTATCAGCACCTTTACTGCCAGCTTGTTACTAAAGTAGAATTAATAGAGATTAGTCAGAGTGCTTAGTAGAGGGCTGTGCACACAGGGGTCTGCTCAGCTGTGGGGGGGAGCTTCATTTCCAAAGGACTCATTCAAGACCCCTGTAGTAAACAGGAAGATGTCTGATGATTTTTGCATCCTTTAACAGGTTTTCAGTGTCTCCTTGTTCCTGAAGTTGGAACAATTTTTGTTGGTGATCCTTTTGCTGCTATTAGCTTAAAGCCTTTCTTTCTCGCTCTTCCTGTGAAAAATTAAGGTTTTGTGTAAAGCACAACTTCAGACTTCCTCAACTTTATCTATACAGCAAAAACGAAGTACTAGGAAGAATGAGGCTCCCATTTCCCCATCTGTGAAATTTTTAGTGAACTTGACTGCTGGTGGCTGGCCTGAAAAAGTTAGGGTGCCTGGGTGCGGGCGCAGGGACGTGATGGAATGAGGACTATGTGCAAAGCATGAATGTGAGTGTCTTGCCTGAGGAGCTTATAAAGGCTTCTCCTGGTGGTGGGTGGGTTGCTGAAGGTGTGGGGCTTGCTCATGAGGAGTGTGTGGGTGTCAGGAGTTGGCTGTGTGTTGCACATATTGAGGTTAGCTTCTCTGGGGAGTGTTAATCACAGGTAAGATGAATGAGGGAGGGAAAAGCAATAGCCAGAGTGGTGCTGGATGCATGTTTTGGTCCATATTCTCCTGCTTTGTGTTACAGCACCTTCTCTGAGGCAGGCAGTGGTAAATGTAATGAGCCTAAAGCAAAAGGGAACTCATTTCTAGGCTTTACAATAGGGCAGCCTTGCCAGGGGAGGCGGCTTTTCTCTCACTGTGATCTTGATTAATCAATGCAAGAACCTGCCCCAGCTCAGGAGGTTCCTATAGCTGATGTCACTTTCTTTTGAGATGTATATCTACTGTATCTTTCACTTCACAAGTATACTTTTTTTTCTTTTATTTTCTGTGGGGGAGAGGAACTCTGATTTATGAATAATATAAATGTTGGTTAAAGTTATGTTTGTGATTAGAAATTAGAAGGAATGGAGCTAATGAGGTTACCATAAGGGCAAACAAGCGCTGCTATCTGCTTTGGGTAGGATGGCTTGTTCCCATAGTGACCTCTTCTTTGCTGCTTCAGTTCCTAATTCTCTCTCTGTTCAATATCATACTTGCTTGCCTTATGATTACACAAACCAAACACCCTAGGAACATTATGAATTTCCTGCTTTATTTTATCTTAGCTACATATTTATAGACTTCTGAACACTTGTCTATTCTTCTTCATGTACCCTGAGCAGCATCATATCCCTGTTGCTCTGCCTGTCACTTTACTCTTTCTTCTACCTTGAAAGTACGCAGGGTGACTCTCTAAATGTGTGCAAAAACTTGTACTTAATTGCTTCGACTTCATTACGCATTGTATCCTAGATTCCTTCTATAATTAATAATGCATCAAATGGCTCGCTAGAATAATAGACAACATTCTACTCTGAGTTATCTATTATTGTTATTATAAAAATGATATTATACTATCATTTAGAAAAGAAAGCTGTCCCTGGTGTCACTTGGGCAAGGATTCCCCCCTAAGTTCAGGAGAGCTGCTGCTGCCTCCTTTCTTGGGGCAGGCAGAGGTGGTTGGGGACCAGCAGGGACATGGGAGCACTGCCTCAAGCCACTGTCACATGTGGGGTGGATCTAGGCCAAACAACGAGGGCAGCCACCCCCATCCGGAGCCTGCAGAGCTCTTCTAATGAACTCCCCTTGCACATGCGAGCAAATTAATTCATTTCTGAGCTCTGTGAGGCTCTCCAAGCCGGTGGCATCCTTTGTTCCCACCAGCCTGGGGGATCTCCCTAATGCTTCACTGTCCTCAGAGAGGATCCATTATTAATGTGAGGTGCTCTGGAGATCGGATAACCGAAAGCGTATTAAGAATGCAATGCAAATTATCTGGAAACTAGTAAAACAGTGTGGGGGAGCGGGGCTGTCTGCAACTCTGAGGTGGTGATAACTGCACATAGCCCCAGTGCAACTTGGCCAGTGCCTTCTGCTTTAGGAGCCTGCCTCAAGGATCTTTGTGGAGTAATGTTTAAGCCAAATATGACAACGGCTTGGGGACCCCTGCTAACCCTGAACAGATGCACATTTGTACAAATATATTCCTATTAGAAAATTTAACAAAATATTTTGGCCTGTAATTTTGTGTAATTGTTGCTCCAAATGCTTACTGCTCAGCAAGTAGCAAAGGGTTGTGGCCACAACAACTGGTCATTCATTTAAATACCAGAATTTGTGCTCACACGAGGTGTACCACTGAGACTCCTTTACTGATCAGCCTGTCCAGCTTGTGAGGGTAGTATCTATAGTGAAGTGTGAGAAACCAGGGGGTTCCTGCTTCTCCCTTAAAGGTCCTGTTTGCAGTCCCTGGTAGCTCTGACGGACATAAATCATCCTGACTGGCATTCTCTTGGCTGGCTATTTACTGAATCACATGTTCCTCTTTTAGAGTATTTAATAAAAATATTTCAGCCATTTCTGGGAATTAATTCAGGAGAAATTATAACTTGGCCTGTGTTGGTACATCCTTAAATGATGGTTTCCTGCTTGCTTTGGAAGGGAGATGGGAGCCTGGCAGCTCAATGTCACCTCTCAGGTGACAATGTCACCTCTCAGATTTTGTGAGATTTTGTGCTCTTGGGAACAGGTCTGGGTTGGGGTGCTGAAGAATCTGTCCCCAAAATAGCTGACAGTTTAGTGGGTAATTTTTGCTGATGCCACACTTTTTCACAATCTGACTAGGGAAATAGCTGTTCTGGAACAGTAAAAGACAAAGTAAGCATGCTTAAACCCTAATATATTACTATGTGTCCTGAGAGGGGTGAGCTGAGGTTGCAGAACTGATTTCTGACACTCCTCAGTACATCAGGGCTTTGCTTTACCACTTTTAATGCTATTAGCCTTCCTGTTAATACAATTGAGATGACTGCCGTAGCTTGTGCTTGAGTGATAGAGACAGTTTTTTTATGAAGCTTTATGAGGAATAGCTAGGAAAGCACAGCCAGAAACCCCACATCATCCCTCTGTGCTCTGCTAACAGGGGCTGGAGGAGGACCTGGAGCTCTGTGGGGCATGAGCATCATCTGGTAAAGCAACTCAGCTGTGCATCCAGAAGCAGTAGGAGAATGACCTCACTGAGGACACCATGGTAGGGTTTGTGGGTGCAGTTCTGTTATTAGCCAAGAAGATAAAGTTCTTCTCTGAAAATTTCTTGGGTAAAGAGATTGCACTTTATTTCTGCGATAAAGCAATATTTTGTTAGCTTTAACTGCAACATCCAACATGTTTCTGGAAGTAATAAAGTTCAGCTTGGCTGATAGAGCACATCTTAGGCTAGAAATACCATAGTGATGCTTCAGAGGGACAAAGTGCTCTGGTCTGGGATTTTTCACTATTCTATCATCTCTCCCAGCAAAACATTAAATTCTTCCTTTTACCGAAATAATCTCAATTTTCTGGCTATTTCTGGTATCTGCTTCTCAGCTCCCATTCTCTGCCCTTGACAGGGTGATTTTTTCTGATCTTCCTGCTGCCTTTGATTCACCTATTGTTCCAGCCTCCTACAGGGCAAGAGGCGTTCAATAGATGGTATTCTGGAAGGCACGAATTTCAAGCAGTTTTTCTTGAATTATATGCCCGGGGTTGCATAGAGCAACAAAGTATGGTACGAAGATATCACTCTTGCTGTCCCTTCCTCACGTGGGCAGGTTTTTACGCCGTGACATCTCCTGATTGGCAGGATCTGAATCACGTTCATTTTACATGAAAAGCAAATGAAGGGATGGGTCCAAGACAGCTTCATCCATGGGTCCAAGAACTTCATTCTCATGGCCTGAGTTCAGCTGGGGTTTAAAATGTTCCCAACCTTTTTTTTTTTTTGCTTGCTCTCTTTTGGGCTGATAACAATTAGCCATTTCAATCTACTGCTTAAGTTAAATACTAGACTAATATTCAGTTTGAAGCACTATTTGAAATCAACTTTATAATTAATTCTTTGGCTATTTCTTGGGGGTGGGGGAGTGGGGGGGAAATGATGTTTAATGGTATATGGGGAAAAAAAGTTATGGTATAGCAGTATTGTGGGGATTAATGTTATCACTGGCTAATGCCAGGTGTACAGATGATATTACAACCTCCTTGCTTTCTTCAGATGTGTGCTATTGATTGTTTCATCGATGACTGGTTCCTTGCTGAGTTTCATTATGCTGCGCAGCAGAGGGTTGTTTGTGTTGTGTTGGATACATTTGACCTGTGATTGCCCTATGATAAGTAGTAGAGAAAGTGATGATTTTTATTTTTTTTTTTAAAAAAAAGGAAGCACAGATGTTCTTATAAATGAAAATAAGTAGAGAAACTCTAGCAGAACTTAATCATTTATCCCCCTATGCTGAAACTTCCTTCTGAACAGATTTGATAATTCTTAAAGCAAGGCATACATGGGCAGTTTCCTTCTCTTCAATAAATTAAAATCACTCTGTGTGGCAGTGTTTTGGGCGATGTGTTATCTGACTTGTACCCAGGTGATGTTGTGATAACAAGCAGCGCAGCTTTCAGAGGAGTTCCTTACTGCACCCCAGCCTGGCAGCCTGCAGTGACATTATTTATATGCCACTGAGCAGGAAAATGGTCAATGTAAGTATGTAGTGCTTCCTGAAAAGACAGTACCTACTCCTACCGTGAGCACTTTTAATCATTTATCTCCCTCATTCAAACTGCTATTGCTTATCCTATTGCTTATGAGTGTCCCAGTTTCGCTGTAACCTCAATGGTTCTTGAGTAAATGTTGAAATAAGGGCAGCTTTGATGTTGGAAAGCTGTAGCAGAAGGCGGGCAATGCTGCTGACTTTGGGATATATTTGAGAGGTGCCTCCCATGCGGCCAGGGCCGCAGCACTGTGCAGCTCTCCCTGGGGTGACTGCAGTGCAGGGAGAGGGGAGGCTGGCAGCGCTGCTCTGTGGGGAGCACGGGAGCAGCAATAGTTTAATTATCCCCCTGAGTCAGAATTTAGAGAAATAGCTGCTGATATTAACAGGGATGGCAGTGCACACAGAACTGATGCAGACTTGTTCCCTCTCCCCTCATCCTTTTCTTGTTTGGATTTGTACAGGAGCACTGGAACAGCGGTGCCTTCTGCAGGCATTGTTTTGCCTTTTGTTTGTTTTTGTATTTGTCATTTTCCCTGTGATTACAGTGGCATTTTCTTTTCAATGAGTTCTCATGTAGTAAATATACGGAATGGCTGGCAGGCTGTAATGAAAGCCCATCACATTCCTTAAGTGGAGGGGAGCTCTGTGGTGGCGGAGCTGGGCACCAGACCGTGGTGTGGTGGGGACCCTGAGCAGCAGCATGGGCAGCAGGACCATGCCATCCTCTTGTCTAAGGTGGCTATGTATGACTTTCGAACCCTCTGCAAGGGAATAATGCACTTCTCCTGCTGGAAAAGGGCAGAGCACAGCATGCAGGCTGGACCAGTTTTGGGGGAAACCCTAACATCTCTTTCCTCTTGGAGCCTAGTGGGTATGTTGCCTCCAGCTCATGTTGAACAGGTTCTGCATTTGCATTTTATTGCCCCATTCATAACTTTCATTCTACTCTAACATAACTGTTAAGTGAATCTCCCAATTTACCAGCTACAATGCATAAGATAATTCTCTTTCTGTTTTTTACTTTTGATGTAATAATGATTGTACTTTAAAAATGTTGCCTAAGAAACAGATACGACTTCCTTGGAAGCAAGCTGAGGTGTGGCCACTGTCCAGATGGAGCTAAGAAGGCCCGTTAACCAGTAATAGTGAAACAGTTGGTGGTTCCCAAAGAATTATTTCTCCACTTGTTAGTGGAATGCTAATTCCTCTAATGCCACGCTGAAAAAGCTCACACTGAACTACAAATTATCTGAGATGAATATTTTTTTCCTGCTTTCAGATTGCTTGTGCCAAGTTACCAATTATCAAAGATAGGTCTCTTTTCCTTCTCATGTATACTGATGCACAGCATCTTCTCTGAAACGAAAACATCATTTTACCATTACTCCTGGAGTACTTGGTCGTTTCCTGGGGAAATAATGATTTTGTTGATTCCATCTTGCTTCAGAGGACAGCCGAGATTTGGGTCTTTGAAGCAGGGTGGCGAGGAGTTGGCAGAGTCTGCTGCAGGCTAAGCTCCTTGCACCTGTGCTATTGCATCTGTACCCGGCTCCCATCTGGAATCAGACAGCCTGAGAGCTGGAAGAACTTGCTGTTGCAACAGCCCTATGTGCCCAACTTGCCAGTCTGTCATTAAAATGACTCACCAATTTAGCTGTTTTTCAAGTTCACTCTTACTCTCCTAGGTCCTTGGGCTTCGATCCATAATGTGAAGCACCCTAATTGGTTTGAGTTTTGTTGTATTATTTCTTTGGTTACTTTGTTCCCACAACTAGGCAATTAACATCTCCTTGGAGATGACTGTGGTTGTTTTATGTGACCCATTGTGGGTTGTCTTTGTAATTTGTCTTACCTTCAGCAGAAAAAAATACCTAATCACTAAGAGTATAGGCAATATATAAATCATTAAATGAAATCTATGAGAACATCTAATAAAATCAAAGAACTCATTAGAGTATTGAAGATGAAGTGAGGCTCCACGCAGTCTTGCAGGGAGATGAACAGGAGATGGGCTCCAGACAGAAACTTCAGTCTCTATCAGTCTTTTGAAGAGATGGCACTTAGAGGACCTGGGATTTGCTTCTGACAAGTCTCTCATGTTAAATATTTTCTTCTGTTTTCAACACAGCTGTGCATGTTGTGTCAACTCATTTAGGTGTGGCAAAGTTTCAGCCCAGCAGAAAGCTCCAGGAGAGCATTCACTTGAGCTGAGAGATGCAGAACTTATGAAGTAGCTTAATGAGCTCCTCTGCTGTCCCAGTCTTTTGCAATATTGAGGTTCTGCTCTGTGTATTTACATATTTTCCTGGTTTCCAGCCACGTAAGTAATAAATACATTAAATGAGACTGTGGTCAGGCTTTAAAAAAAGACAAGTTTAATTTCAAGCGTCCTCAGGTTGAATTTACATAGTCTACCTACTGGCATACAACTCAGTGAAGTTGATTTTTATAAGCCTGACAGTGGTAATTTTCAGGCATCTAGTTTCTTCTGAAGTCACCTGTAAACCTCTGAACATAATCCCTAAATCCTCACCCAAATACCAACAAAATCTTACTGAATCTCTAAGGGGGGAAGGAGGGTGGTGGAAGGAACCACTTGCTTGTCTTGCTGGGTGGGGTTGCATTTTTGTTCATTCTTTCATGTGGCATACATATTCCTAAAGTCAGGTCTTAATTTTGGAGCTTACTCATCCATATTTATTCTTGAATTCAAAAAGACTACTAGTGTAAGTACATAATCTTACTTTAAGCTTTCTGTATTTTGTTGTTATGATTCGGATGCACTTAATCTACCTTTTTTTCCCCATAGCAGGCATGAATAGTAGTAATATCACTGATACCACATTGGTATGAGACCAGGGAAGGGAGAGAAACAATCACATTCTTCTTTTAAGGCATAATGCACTGTACCTTTCCTTACTCTACATTTTTGATTACTGTATTCATAGTCATCTCGTGTTCCTGTGCAGCTTGAGCTGGATATCAGCCAAGCTCAGACTGAACTACTTCGGGCTTTGGGAAAATGCAAAGCGAGCACATGCATTCATTAAGGAAGAACAGACTTTCCTCGGGAAGAGATGGACCTGGAGCACATGGTGTTAAATATCTGACCTGAATAGATGTAAATGTCAAGTCTACCTCATGCTCACCTCAAGTCAGAAGTTTAATGCAAGGTGTTGCCATTTATAGATTTTTTAAAATTGTATCACTACTGTATATAGCTGTCATTATGCACATCGGTAGTATATCCTTGACTTGACACCATGCAAAAAGCAGCCTTTGTAGGGAGGAATATGGGGGTACTTTGAGAGGGAGCAGCAGGAGTAGGGCTGCTCCATGAAGGAAGGCAATCCAGGAGCCAAGGCTGGCCATGCACAGGTAGGGGCAGTGACCTTACCCATGAGGGCACAACCCCACAGCACCACTCAGAACAGGGCTGGGGATAGTGGCATGTCCTGTTAACAGCCTGGTGATTGTCAGAGAAATAAGGTGATGGGCTGGGTCCCAGGTCAAGCCAGGAAGTCCAGTTATCCAGCCAGGATCAGAGCTGAGCAGACACCGGTCTGCATGCAGCATGGCTCGGGTGAGGATTGTTATAGAAGCCCCATCCAAGGCTGCTCAAGGTTTTTAGGAACTGCTGGTACTCTCAGGGCCATGAGTATATGTGGCAATAAGAGGCCAGGAGGACTATTTCCTGATCAGGTAGTGGGGTCACCAGCTGGCATCAGTTTTGCTTTGGTAGCATCATATAGCTAACGCACGGGACTGAACTATCAATGCTTACAAAAAATAGTTGTGGCAACAGATTTGTAAGTACATTTAATAAATGAAGGGAGAAATAATTAAAATGAGCATATGATACAGTGGCCCAATCTGAGAGAGTTTAAATACTGTTGAAAATAAGCTCTGTTTTTTGTCTTCTGCAGTACCAATCAAAATCCCAGCAGCATGTGTCCTGATTTACATCTAAGCTGTGGGTTATCAATTCAGTGTGCATCTGTCTCTTACAGCAAATGCCTCTTTCTGTTCTATTTTTTCCCCCGAATAGAGAGATTGTATTCCCTAAATACTGGCCCTTCTGTAGGGGTTTCACAACTGTCCCCACTAACCCGGTGTGAAGGTAAGCATGGGTAGCTTAGACCAGGAGGTACTGGTGGGGGTATAAGGAAAAGGCATCCATTGAACAGCCTTGGTTCTTGGCCAAGTATGTAGAGCATAGAGACAGTATTGGTGTCCAAATCACTCTTACAATTTGGGGTAATTTCTAAACAATTACAGGTCTGAATTCCCCAGCATACATACTGCCATTCTGTACATCTGTCATGCTTGGGCTCAAGGTGTCTCCTTTCCAGTGCTGTAGCTGCCCTCACCAAACAGTGCTTTAGAAACGACATCGCTTAACCTTCTGTCAGTTTATCTTTGCCGGAGAGCTGTAAATCCTAGGCTCTCCTTTGGGGTTTTTCAATACTTTTCACATTCTCTTGCTTGAAGCCAAATGGTGCTCTGTTCTACCAGCAAAACATTGCTGAAGTCAATAGTGTTATGCTTGCTTTTTTTCTTTTTTTAAATGCATATCTGAAATTCCCTGCAGGCAAAAGAGACAAGGAGATGCTGTGGTTCACAGCTGAATACAGGCTGCTGCTTTGGAGCTGCAATGGCTCATCTCCAAAGCACAATAAAGTTGAAGGACAGGAAAGGATAAGCAGATCATATACTTGCTTAAGCATCTCTTGCATCATTTCTATCTCTGTCTTCAAATGTTGTTTTCCTTTTTGACCTCAGATGAACATTTCTATGTGAAAGAGGTAAAGGCACAAACACTTTTCACCCTGTCCACTTATCTTGAATATAGCTTATGAATATCCCACAGCTTTTACTGTAAAGAAATTACTAAATCAAGGCCACCTGAAGTAGATTATTTAAACATGAATGATGCAGCCAGTTCAGACCATATACAACACCTTTAATGAAACTAGCCTCCTTCAGATGCTGTAGATGCTGTTAGAGAGAAGAAATGCATTACTGAGAAATGTGGTCAATATTTCTATGACTTGAGATTTTTGAAGTACAACTTCAAATAATCTGCAGAGTAGAATCTTTGTACTACATACAAAGACTCCCTAAATCTCTCTATACAAACTCTTATTTAAACAGAATATTAAATAATCATCCAGCACTTGTACCATTTTTTTTAGCAAAACTTCAGAAAATCTTTGTGGAGATACTGCTTGTTTAACTATTTCCAGACTATTTCATGACAGAGCCTGTTGGGTAGACTGTCCTAATTGCTGTGTGACAACCCAAAATGCTGGGTGGTATGAGCAACTGTAGTCACTGATGCTAAAAAGCCTTAATCTCTAGTATTCCTTTATGATCTTCCAATAAATGCAGTTTTTTCTAGTCTACAGATATCTGCCTACTTTTAAAATAGTCTCTACAGTGACAGCAGTGTTCGGAAAAGTTTAAATGACTGATGAAGTAAAGATATCTAGCAGTCTCACAAATACTTTCTGGATTTTTTCAGTTCTTGACTACCTGAAACGATAACATTTCCAATATCAAACTTTTTTTTTTTTTTTTTTTTTTGGGGGGGGGATACAGGATGGGTTTTAAAACTATGCCTGTGATGCTGAAAACGCAAACTTAGTTCAAGCAGCAAAGAAGGATGTTTGTGTACTATCTACAGAAAAATAATTCTTCTCTAATGTCAAGTATTTGTGAAAGATGGGCAAAGACCCCTCACAGGTGTCACCAGGGAAAATGAACCTGTAGTTACTAATGAGCTGGAAGGTATTGCTCTGAAAGCAAATCCAGCTCAGACCCTGAGCAGGCAAACTGCTAGCAGTGGAAAAGACTTTAAAAAACCAACAAACAAAAAGCAAAGGCTGTGTTCCTCATGGTCCCACCGGACTATGGTGATTCTTCCATCCTGTCACTTGAAAAGCCTACACACTTTGTCATCCCACATAGCACTGCTCTGAAGTGAGTAAACAAAGTAATTTCTTACCTTTTCTCCATCTTATACCAGATCAGATTTGTTTATGCATTCTTGTTGTCTGCATCAAATGAGGAACTCTAAATATCATTTAGAAGTATCAATTGTTCTGTCACCTTGCTTTTTTCCCACGTGTCTCTCTAAGGTGTTATTTGTCCTTTGGAAAAGATGAGGTTCTGTCCTTTCAGTGTTATTTGATGTGAGGGAAGTTTGGTGTTAACTAAATAGACATCATAATGCATCTTGAAAATAAAAGTAACAGGTGAAATGTAAATTGTGCAATTAGTATGCAGCCAGAGACGCAGCAGAGAAGCAACTGCCTTTACTTTGATTGCTCTAATTGCATGCAAGTTTAGTCATATCTTTGATGCCCCTGAACAATAGCAATGAATAACTGTGGTCCTTTTTTCAAGTGGACTCTCTAGTTGACAAAGTTTTAGTATTATAGTCTTCACACTGAAGGGAAATCAATACCTGAAGAGGAAGTGCTGAGTATATTCTGTTAAGGCTGTCCCTAGCTTTGATCAAAGGTCCCCAAGTATTAGGAAAGTCTACTATTAAAAATCAGGTTTATTCACTATAATTAAGGTTTTCACTTGCCTTATCTTGATAGGTAAAATAGATTTTTTTTTTTTCTTCCAACATAAGACTCTGAACTTCCTGTAATTATTTAACAGTGGGAATTGGTCTCCAGCAATAGATCAGGAAATATCCTGGGACACCTAGTTAGTCCTTAAGCAATGGGTAGTTTGCAAGGAGGAAATAACATGCTGATTTGCAGTTATAATTGAGGAAAATTGCTCAAGAGGATTCTGACAGTACAGAAAATAGGCCAATTAGTTAACCAGCTCTGATCCTCCTATGATTCATGATTGCTTCCATTTAATTTTGCTGTCACTTATAAAGCAAGGTTAAGAATAGATTAGCTTCTTCTAGCTATCTCTTAGCTTACCTCTGCCTGGATTTTGGTGGTGGGGTAGGGTAGGATTGTGTTTTTTGTGATTGTGTGACTTGAGTCAAAAATCAGAATTTCTCAACATTGTGTTTAACACTTACTCATTGTAGTTGTATAGATGATGATTAAAACTTTCACATACAAATGTTTATTTTCCAAAGATAAAATGAATCCCAACAGTATGTTAATCACACTTTCACACTGTTACCTTACAGTGCTCTACCATAATCAATATTAAACAAGGACTTAATAAAACCACTCAGGCAATATCCTGCAGCTCACCCTTGGCAGGGCTCAGTGGTGATGTGGATTTGGAGGCTTTAAAATGTCAGTGAAGCCACCCACCAGGCAGCCCAAAGATGCTGCTCCCTATTTAATTTAGGTTTGTGCCCCTCTTTTGGGTCTGTCCCATTGTCCCTTCAGTGCAGGGAGTTAATTTGGACACGGGCATAACCTTGGAGATGCACATTGCCTTGCCTGTTTCTTCAGCTGCCCCAGGGAGCTTGTTTTATCCTATGGGAGAGGAATTTTAAGAGACAGGCCAAACACTTCCAAGTTTCTAAATACTTCGTAGGAGTGGAGGTCTCACACCTGCCCAGTGCTGGTGTCTGCTGGCCTCAGTGGTGGTGCTGGCCTGAGCCTGAGCTGGGCCTGGGCCCTGCCTGAGGCCTCCGGGTGATTCTCTACCCAGGCCCTGCCCTGCAGCTAGCTGGGGCCTGCTTTACATGTCAGCTCTTCCAAAACTGCAAATTAGTCACTGCTTGATAGATGTTCTGTCATTCTTAAGAACACAACAGCTGGAACTGTTGCCATCCCATTTATTTCATGATTTTTATTTCATGATTTTCTTATCACAAATTGGATACCTCCGAAGGAGAATAATGAATCACCCTATTACCATTTACATTAGGTAGAACAGCACCATCACAATAATGTTATTTTTACTGGAAGCAGATGTATCAGAACAACCAATCCAGCCCACTCTTTTTACCTCAAAAATCCATGTTGTGAGGTAAATACACAAATGTCTGGGCAGCTTGCTTCTTCCTGTGAACTCTGGACAAGCAGGCAAACGGAAGGGATGATTAGAAGTTATATTCAGTAAGAAGGGTTGTGATGCACATCTAACATTCAAAGAAAGCTCCTTTCATACAGATGCAAAAGCAGAGCAGCTATCTTGTGAAGCTCCATGTCTGTGTTTTTTCTTTCCCTGGATACAGAACCCAACCCTCCCTTTCTAGCAGGAGGTCCGACTCAGGTTGTTTGCTGCTGTGTCCTGTCTATCCTTGCTGTGCAGGATAGACAGGACACAAATACAGTGGCAGAAAACTATATTTTATACCGCTGGCAGATGAAATGCATCTCTTGCTTTGTGTGGCAATACAAATGGCTTGCACGCACAGGCAGTTTTTCCTAAATTTCAAGAGCACTTCAAGAGTTCTATTGAGTTATTTTAAAGAAAGGCGTACATGCATAATTTTGGGGGTGGGAAAATTCTATTTCTTAAGTGTAAACATTTTAGCTACTAATGTCAGAGAGCTGTAGCCATTATCTCACACAGAAAAGTTTTTAATTCAGGCTGAGCCAAGCTTCCCACATTCACATCTCAAATGCCATTTTTCCAGGAACTCGTGGGAGTGGTGTCCCCCCTTAATGGGAAGCACAGTCTGGGAGTGGGCAAGTGCAAATGAATGCAATGTGTGCTTGTAATAAGAGGAATCAAAGTAGAGAATACTAGTATGAGCTTTATATAGTTGAAAATGTGTTTTGAATTGACAGCACAGTTTTTTTTTTTTTTTGTAACAAGTACTGTTGTTGCTTACAGCCTATGTGATTTTCATTGACTTATTCTATATACTCTATATAATAAAAGTTAAGGAGTAGAACAAAAACAACTTGCAGTTTGAAGCAAGTTAATAGTGTTTCATTAACAAACTGTAAATAGTAACAGCATAAGCTAGATGTGAAACTGCTTTCACAGACCATAAATGCTTAATGTTTATTACCAATAAAAGTCAAAGGAGCATTTAGCAAAGCAGTTTACCAAACAAACATTAAATACTTTAATGCATTAGATTCAGTGGACAGAATCAGGTTATTTAATTAACAATGAGTAATCTATTAGGGCTTTATTCACCACAAACGATCTGCAGCTTCACATGTTAAGAGCTCACAAAAGGTGTATGGAGGTGGAAGAACAACGTGGAGGTGCCAAATATAGAAAGCCCCAGTAGGCTACGCATTTGCTCTTTCAAGACTGATATTGCATGGCCTTTGCATGTGCCTGTCTAGACTTGAAATCTCTTTCTGGTTAGTGCAAAGATTCTGGATAAATCACTATAGAAGCCTTTTAGACACTATCTCAATCCTCTCAGTCATGATCTTCTGCTGCATGATATTTAGACCACCTTAAAAAAAACAAAAAAACAACAACAACAACAACAACAAAAAAAAACAAACACACACACACACAAAACAGAAAACATGAAACAAATGACTAATAAGAATAATTTCACATTTAAATTGTGAACCTCAGTAGCAGAATCTTCCTGGATAGAAAAAAATGACATAAAATCAAAATTAGCACTTGATATGAAACCAGGAAGCCCTCAGAAGCTGAGCTAACAGTCTCTTTGGCCTTGGTGACCTTGTTTGAATTGCAGCAAATGTAGGAAGCTATAGAAGATAACTACCTTTGTACACTGATACGATGGGGAAAATAATGCTAAGACTTCTATGTCCCAGTAAGGGAAGCTAAGGATGAATGCATGGCCTAATGAAGGCAATGAACACTTAATTTCACTGAGAAAATCTTCACTACAGGTCTCCTGTGAAGAAGTGAGTCCTGCTTCAAGAGACTTTTCTCCTCCTTGATTCAGTGGTCAGGAAGATGGGGATTTAATTAAAAACATGCACCTGAAAAATTTCCAAGGAGAATCTGCTTGCAGGATCTCAAACACCTTCCTTTGAATGTGAGGAATTCTTCCTTGGTAATGCCTTATTCTCTTCTGATGGAAACTGTACATCTGCCAAAATTGGGCTCAAAGTGTACTGACAGCTGACCATGGATCACATGAATCCCACTAGATCTGTGAGGAAGTCTCCAGTTTAACAACTCAAATGGCATCTGCTCAGTTTCTTGAGAAGGTAGTCTAATTCAAATAAGTGTCTTAACATTTTTGCCAAGATTGCAAACTTGGTCAACTTAGCTACCTGTGATGGTCGCATTAAAATCAAGCAGAGCATATGAATAAAGGAACAGTTTGTACGCAATTGGTTGTGCTCTGAACTTTTAAAGGTGAAAAGTCAGGACAGCAGCAAGGATTAAACAAGTCTCTCTAAAAAGCGGGGTAGTTCAATATGAACTTTGTAACTTCAGTGTTTGGAGCCTTATTTCAGTCTTCCATTTGATAGCAGTTTATGATTATAATAATCATGTGGCTAATGTTCTGTAATTCAATTACTGCACTGTTGTGAACATTAACAATTATGTAGCAGAACTGAAACACAGTGGGACAAACTGGCAGTATTCATATATCAGTTAGTTACAGCCTATTGCATAATTACTGCAGATAAGTTACTGTTTAATCCATAGCAACATAAGGAATGAATTACAACAATAATTATGTGGTTAATACTGCCTCTTAAAATGAATAAAACATACAAAATCAAATTTATAGCAAGGCTACAGAGGACCTACTCTAAAAACTGTGTGCTGATTCTTCAAAAGAGTATCGACTCTTGGAAACTCAAGATTTACTGCTATCTATTTTGGATCTGTCTTTACAGATCCAAAATTGTTTTCAAAGCCTCTTTTGAAATATTAGAATGTTTCAGCTTTATCGTAATATTTATTTTCAATTTAAAATAATGTTTTAAAATTGCTACCATGTTTTATGTAAATGCTGAAGGGATTCATTTAATGGAATCCTGCTTAGGACCTTGTGTACTGCTTTGGTCACTGGTGACCATCACTTTTTGGCTTGCAATGAAAACAGCACTGATTTGAGGTAGGTTGGCCACTGTTTCACTCATACACTGTGATATCATTGGTGTTAATCAACAAGTTACCACCTTCAGAAATCACTACTTTTTTCATCCTTCAAGTATTTGTATCTCACTCAATGTCAGAGCAAATTGCATGATTGACGTTCTAGTCTGCTTATCAAGGATCTCATGCATTCCCTTTTTAAAATCAATATTTAAGAATAAAATAGCCCTGCAACAATTTATTTTATCGGTATAAGTAAAAATGGTGTCTAATGTTTCACCTGGAGAAATCTCTTGAAGATTAAATAAATGACAAAGCTGATGTAATTGAAGACAGGTTTGGCTGGTTCAGCATTCCTTGTGTTGGCTGCCTTTGTGCAAGAAACAGGGCAGAACTAGAACTAATTCCAGATGAGTAGCATGCAAAAAGAATTGTAAAATGTTCCAAAAGCAGTGAATTTACTGTGGAGACTGTGAAATGTAGCTATTTCATTTGGTTTTCTAACCTACAGTGATTCAAGTCATGGAAGTGTATCTTGTTGGGAAGAGCTAAAAGTATACTTAACAAAAACTGGCTTTAATGCTAAAGAAAGAAGATGAAATAGTTATTACAGGTCAAATTGCAGTGTGCCTACAACTTGTGAGTAAGACTTGAATTTATATTTGGACCGATGCTCCATCAGCCCTAGGATACTGAAAGGTCAAAGTACATTAGAACTATTACAGATCTCTTGTCTGGTCAGAAGTGTCAGCCATGTCAGTTAAATTTGTTCCAGGTATTTGTATTTCTGTCAGGCTTTACTATCTGAAAAAATAGATTCCCTGTAAGTTTATGGAAACTTATGGTGGAAGGTGTGAAGCTAAGTACTCCAACAGACCTACACCTAGTGCCTTGCTTGTGTTTGTTCTGCTCTTGGATTTGTGCAGAGCAGAACTGTGAGGTTTCTGTGTCTGATAATGGTTTAAGTACTTTCATTGACATAAATTTCTTCCCGAGAAAGGTTCAGTACTTGTGCTGCATTTTTCTGATTTTCTGGATGTAATAAAAAATTGAAACCATCTAATGATAGGATGTTGCTATAACCTCACTTTAAGGAAGGTATAATTTTGTTAGAGCTCATTATTACTGTCTTTACTTTTTAATTCCTGCCTGAATGATGTAAATTGAAAGCACTCTTTTAATTTTCTCCCAGTCATAAGACAGATCCTGTGATTAAACATTATTTAAGTGCAAATGTAACTGCTGAAGACACAAGATCATTTTCAGGCCCAGTGTGAAAGCATTGGCATGTTCAAGTAGCAATACACTCCCTGTGCAAAAATCTCTTCAGGTTCTCTTATTTTCTTTATGGTGGTGTCCTCAGCTTTCTTCCATTCTCACTTCTGGCTTTGGTAAAGCTGTCCCAAAATACCAAGTGGAAAATACAAACTTCTCTTCAAACATGCTTCCAAGTCAAAACTCAGTGCTGAGTGTAGGAAGAACCAGAACTGCTCCTCAGATCAGGCTCTGAAGTCTGTTTTTGTTTGGTAGGTTGTCTTACCCATTAATTTTTTTTTTAATCATATAAACCAGTTTTCATTATTTTCAGACTGTAGAAACTGTTAGCTGTCAAGATACAGCCAAAATAAGCCTGATTATTCTAATGCCTTTCAGTATGTATGTACATGTGTGTTTGTATAACCAGAAATAAATCAGTTATATACATGAGAAGCCAAGTCCATGTTTTTCTGTAGGAAAAATGTTCAAGGGAAGCTGCCTGATATCATCAAAACTTACATCTTACATATCTTGCACCTATGTACTCATTACACCTGTCTCCTCCCTGGGTCTGAAAAGGCAGTTTTACTATTGACTGAGTTGTCTTGCAGGATCCTCTGGTAGTGTCAGTAATTGCTTCAAATCAGTTTAAGTTCTGACCTGCAGTTCTGTTCTGCCACGCAATAATTAATGGCTGCAGTGAGTTACCAGAAAGATTCCTACATGCAGAAGACATCTTACAGAGAAAATTTGTCATAGAACAAGCAGTCAAGCTGCATGATACCAGTTTACCCCGTATCTGGTCGCAGTCAATATTGAAATGTTCAGGTATCCACATTTCTTGTTGACTTCTTCCAGCCTATGTACATCCAGGTGCATTGTCTTCAGAGTTTATGTACTGGGTTTTTGGAGAAACCTAAGAGTGATAATGTTCTTCAGGTCTGTCTTCTCTGAACTCGAGTATATAGGTTCGTGGTAAAGCTGTTTTCCCTGTATACACTTGTATCACTAAGCATTTTAACTGCTTATCAGTGCATACATACAGAGTACATTACTAACTCATCACAATTGTAAAGTAACTTTACCTCACTTGTTAGAAGAGATATGGGAAGCATGTTTGTCATTGATAAATTATTAGTAGGTAACAAGCACCTAAGTTACAAATGGTAAGGAATTTTGTATAAGCTGAGTTTTATTTCTGCAAAAGAAATAAACTTTATAAGTTTTGGTACTTCTAACAAGAGACTGGCAGTTCATAGACTGAGTCAATTTGTGATAATATTAACAAGAAAACTTTTATTGAACAAAGCCTTTGAGAAAGTGTATGGTGCGAATCTGGTCAACTTTTTATAAGCTTCTTCGGAGAGCAGGTTGCAATACTGTACATGCATCTGACATTCCAGAGACTTTATCACTGCCTCATCAGGTGAGAAGTTTGGCAATGCAGGTTCAACTCCTTCCAGGATGAGAATCCTCCTCCTTTACATTTTTGCAGAATATGTTTCCTTTTTTTTTTATCAAGATAAATTGTTTACTGTGTACAATTCCCCTTAAGATCATTACGGTGATGACAGCATGATCACCTCCCATGCTGAACACCTGGCAGTGGGTGTTAGGTGTTCATCACATGTGTATCTGATACAACACTAATTTCCATGCTAACAAGAAGAATGCTCCATAAGGAGTATCTCCCTGTGCCTGTATATATATATATATATACATATATATATATACATATATATATATATATTTTTTACAGATATCAGAGCTGAATAAAGCTAACCTTTGAGTAATATTTTTGAGGCTGTAACATTTTTCATGATGTCTATTCAGTATTATTAACTGTGAACTGAAAATATTTCATTGTAAGCTTCATTAATAAGGTCTCAGTTAATATTTGGCTGCTTTCTTCAGAGATGTCTCTATTTGGGAGCCATTTTCATTGAAAAATTTAAAGTAGCCTTTACTCATGAGTGCTCAGACAAGCTTTGTGTTCAGTTTGCATGCTGAGTTGCAGATCAGCACATAAAACTCTGTTAGAAAACGCTATATATGCACCAAGTAGATATGCAAAGTTTTAGAACGAGCGTTTAGACTCTTTGAAATCTTAGCCTCGTTGTTATAAGTTGCAAAGTGTAGTTAAATACTTATGTCAGTCACCAAACCAAAATCATCAAAGTTTGACATGCAATCAGGATTATATTGTTAAAAGCTTATCCTGTGTGCTAGGAAGAATCATTTTACTATTCCCTTTGTCAGGACTTGTGTGATTAAAAGTTGGATGCACACACATTGTTCTGCTGGCAATGTGTGCAGTGCCTTCTGAGCAACAGATTAAAGAATCCCTGTATTTTAAATACATTTCCTTTCTTTACAATGTGAATCACATAATCCCCTTCTTATCCATTTTAATAAGCTGTGCTTTACGCTGATCTAGTGACTGAACGTTTGATAAGGATTATAAAAATGTGTTACGTTTATGTTAAATCACCAACATTGCTCTTTGAATCAGACTTCAATAAAGTATATGGAGATAGATGTATTTCCTTTCCTTGGCCATTTTCGAAAGCACTGATCACTCATCTAAGGCTATTGTACCATGGCTTCCAATTATAATATAACTTGTTATGATTGTGCCTATTATGACTGCTTCCCTGGCAAAGGGCTCCAAATGTTTGGCTTCCTGGTTGTGATGGGAGGATGGAGTATTTGCATACAGACCACTTGCTGTTGGCAGTAGGATCATCTTTTGCAGCTAGCGCTAATGACGAGCCTCCAAATAATTTGCAGAGCATAATGAGCATGCCCTCCTCCCTCTTCATCTTTTCAGCTCAAGCACCTTCAGCTTGCAAATGTCTGCAGGTTTCCTGATCTTGGTACTTTGGAAAAAGTGGTAACTTCATAACTTCACTCCTCATTTCAGCGGTAGGTGTGGATGGGAGTTCAGAGGTGTTTGGGGGTAGCATCATCTACCACAGTGAGGTCAGATCCAGAAATTTGTTATGTAGAAAAGTGAATCAGGTAAACTGAAGCTGTGCAAACCCCTTAAGTTTTATTGAGTTTCTGCCATGCTTTACTTGTGGCTGTGATGTATTATTGAAACTATTAGCAAACTTGGAGCAACTTGGACTTAGCTCTTCCTCACAGTCTTGCTCCCCTCTGCTCCCCACCACTGCCCCGAGTGTGCTGGTTGGGTGCCACCTGCTACAGAGACCCTGCAGGTGAGCATTAAATACTGAGCTATGGCTTGGCACTTCTGACAAGAAAATTGTCCCTGAAAAGGAGCGTCATCAGCATTGCTCTTAGCTGTCCTGGAAGCATTCCTACCTCACTTTTTGCCTCCTTCACTCCCTCTGGAGCAGACCCAGGTACTCTGTCCATCCCCCTGCTGCAGGTCTGGGTGTAGGCACCAGAAGTGGAAGTGTAACTCTGGGCTGAATCTCACTGAGATTTGAGACTTCATTGAGAATATGTTCTCCTCCATCATAACAAATACACTGCTGCATAAGTGGCATCATCTCTATGTTACTGTAGTACCTTCCCCACTGGTCCTCCACCTAGTGACTGCTGAGGAAGGCAGGATGTCTTGAGATACCACCTCACCCCACAATAGGTGAGGATTTCTAGGATCGTACATGTGCTGCTGTCTGATCATCTTACCTTGAGATGGTTTTGCAGATAAGAAGAGGAGATTTCTAGCCTCACGTAATCTCAGTAGACCAGACATTAGTGCAGCAAGACAGCTAGGGCACATCAAGCTTAGAGGGGCGTGCTCAGAGCTGCTGTATTTCTAACCCTAGCCTGGAGATGGCATGAGTGGGTGACAAAACCAAGCTGTGCCAGTTCCTCCAGGAGCTTTTGTTCATGGTGCAGTCATGCAATGAAAGGCCCTGACTCACTTCCTGGGCAGGCATTTCGGGACTGGAGAGCCCTCCAGCAGCTCCTGCCCATGCTGTGTCCAAGCATATTTTCTCCTTGACAGATGTATTGTATCTCTGTCCTGATATTTAGGGTCTTCTCATTTTTATGGGGTTATGCCAATATATATTGCCCCACAGTCTCTCTAGAAGAATCTAATTATAGCCATCTGGGATGAACTCAGATGAGAAATTAGAGTTAAAGAACTTCCCTGCCATAGCCAGCTGCTTTGTTTCTGCTCTCTGCAGACCCGTATCTCTCTAAGGTTCAATTTACAAGTTTCTTGCCAGGTTTTGTTGTGGATGCTTTGTACTGCTGTTCTTCAAGTGGAGAATTAAAAGTGAAGCTTGAAGAATCCACAAATGTCTTCCAAGTGAACTTGAACACTGTCAGGGAGGGAATTCACACATAGAGAAGCCAAATAATCCATTGCTTTCAGTGACAGTGATCCCAGTAGCCCAGAAGCTCTTCCTGGAATAATAGGATGTTGTAACACCATCCTTTATACAAATGGGTTATAAATAGAATAGCTATAGAGAAATGTCTCAACAGTGCTTTAAACATCAAATAACCACAAGTCTGCATAAATAAAACATGAAAAAGAAAGTCTGGATCTGCATTCTTTTATCCGTGTATATAGCCTTGGCTCGAGTACATTGGCCTGTTACAGTCAGCAAAGAAATGCAAGTGATTGACATGTGTGAGTAAAGGGTTTGGTAGGAGAGTCTGAGTTTGTTTAAATAATGTGTTTATATCGCAAATGACTGTGTGGAACCAGAATTTAGACTGAAGACCTACAGAAACTGTAACTAATAATGAATAAACCAGCCATATAACCCTTGCCAGTCAGTCAAAAATAATGATTATTAGGTTGTCTTAATTTGTATGTGATTGCTCAGTAAGACTGAGCACTTAATTCTGTTAAAGAGATAAAGCTGTTACAGGAATATAGGACCCAAAGGATATTCATTAAAAGATATTTCCACTGTAATGCAGTAAGCAAAAATCACTGTATTCAGAGTAGCCCTGTCTCGTGACCTAATGCCTCTAGGGAAACGGCTGGCTCCTGTTCACCTTGGTGTTCATAAATGGTGATGCTGCAGTCTCTTAGGGCTCAAACCAGTTAGAAAAATACAACCCCAGATGTTGTGTAGGATGCAAAGAGAGGAAGCAGAGCTGAATTCTCATTCATTGTCAGAGAGAGAGGTGGAAACTTGTGGAAATTTTACATGTGTATGTTGTCTTGGGGGGAAAAAAAGTCTTTGGGCGCTTGGGCACAATATCAAGGTAAACCTTTCATGGGAAAATCTAGGCAAGTCCATTGAATCCTAGTTAGGAAGCACTTGACAGTTAATTGTCATGTTGACAGGAATGAATCTGTAAGAGAGCAAGTCCTTCCAAATCAACTCTCCTTGCCTCAGCGTGTGTGGTGTGAGCTGTGAATCCCAGCTCTGGGCAGGGTTCGATCACGGAGCTGTCAACTGCCTGGGCTTTTGCTTTTCTACAGGAATAACCCTTCCTGGGCTTTGGGTTAGGTCTTTATTAATGACATATCCGGGTTTCGTACTGGGAAACAGTGTCTTAAAATGCTAGACCATAGCACTGTAGTCTTGTTATCTATAGAAAAACTAATTTAAGTAACTTTACTGGTTTCTTGATGAGTATAAAAAATATTTTCTTTGTCCGCTCAGAGCATTTGCAGTCAGATTTAAGGCTATGAATGATACTTGTTTGATTCAAAAGATGGTGTTGTTAACATTGTAAAGCACTCCTGAGCATGTCTGAGTTTTTATTATAAAATAATATAAACAGTACGTGTATACAGTACACCTGATGGTATGGAGTAACAAACCAGCACTGGCAGCACTCATCTGCAGTGTCTTCACCCGTTGTCAAATTCTAGCAGTTGAAAACATGCTTTTAGGGCCTTAAAAGTTCTGAGTTTGGCTTAAAAATAATATTTTAATATTACTTTCTGCCTTTTTTTTAATGCAAATAATATGTAGCTGCATATGCTTTCTTTAGGTGCATGTGGATGAATGAACGTGAATGCATGAATGTGAGTTCAGAAAAGCCATTGGAATAGGTGCACATCTTGGCTACACAGTAAAGAATGTAAGAACATCAGTGGTATAATTAGTAAAGCAATAATATTGTGAAGAACATCCTTATTTCACTTACTTTCTTCGTGAATAGTGCTTTGCTTTCTTTTCTGCTATGAGAATTATCTTAAGACTCTTGCTGAATTTTTCTTGCTGTGTTGCTGAGTTTTTTTTTTTTTTTTTCCTGCAATGACTAATAAAAGACATCCTTGAAGTTCATGGGAGAGGGGGAAAAAAAGGAAGCAAAATGAGGCTGTTACTGCCTGGGAAATCATTTTGCAATGGATAAAAGGTCACGGTATTTTTTTGTCAGTGGATTTTCCTGTTGGGAGTATTTATCATCTATAAAGTGCTGCATCTGCGACCTTTGTGAGTATTTTATCAATAACAAAGAACTGAATAATTCTACCATTTTTGAAAAACCACTCATCTATATTTAAACAGTACAGAGGAAAAACTCTTTGGGATGAGAGCTCTGGAAGCAAGTTGCATGCAGTAAATGCTGCTGCTTATTGCCATTAATAACTTAACTTGCTGCATTTGGTCGAAGAGGCAGCAAGGTGCAAATGATCTCTTTGTTTTATTAGCTAATTAATTCAGGTTTATGTAAGCTGTTTTATGAGTGTTTGTCAGTCATCAGGACACAGGCTCAGGGAGCACTGCAGAGCCGGGGTGGGACGCAGGACACCTCCTGCGGGCTGTGTGGTGCGGTTCCTGCCTGTGGGATTGCCTCGTGCCCCATGTCCTCCCTCTGACTGCAGCAAAGGTGAAGGAGATTGAATCCAACTGGTGTCACATCCTCAGGGAAAAAACCCTTATTCAGGCCAAATGCTGCTTCCACTGCTGCGTATATTTTGGTGGATCATTTCCACAGAAAGTGATTTTTTTTTTCCTAATTGTATTTTATTTTTTTATTCAATGCAGTTCATTCAGATGATGCACGTTTGCTATGTTGTCTTCTCCCCTGGGGCATCAAGACAATTTGAATCTGGATGGAAAGCCTGAGTGTTTTTGCTCATACCATTAAGTAATGGCATTGCACACCAGAACTTAAATTTCAAAAAGAAAAACTTCAGTGAATCTGAAAGGGTCTGCATGAGATACAGAACATTTTAGGAGCATCCAGTGGGATTTGATTTGAGATATGTCACTAGCCAGAGCAGGCAATTGACAGGGTTACTTGACTTTACTTTGGGGGAAAATAACTTGGTCCTAATAAGTGTGTTTTGAAAGTCAAAACATGTTTGTATAAAGGGAGGACTACTGTGGAAGAATAATTAAAAGACTGCTTGTATTATTAATAATCTGATTAAACAGCAATGAACACTCAACTGGTTTCTAATTCTAAGATTAATTGCACTGGGTTAGCTAATTAGCAGGCATTGAATAAACCTGTGAGAATGACTTGTTTTTTGAAACTTTTATCAGAGGCAAAGCTGAGGCAGGATCCCAGGCTCATTAGCAGTGTAAATAGACCCAGCCGCTGTGCTTCAGCCAGCCGGGCAGCAGCACTCAGCTGCTCTTCAGTTATCACAGGAATTGTCATAAATGTAAGAGAAGCCCATTTTTCTTAATGAGATAATGTAGTCTAACAGTATGTGCTGTGGTATTTAATGGTAAGGCAGGTAGGTGTGATAGTAGGAATTAATGGCATGGCAGTTTGGGGGGAAGGGGGGTATTGCTCACGCTAGTGTATGCACAGGGACTTGGTGATGATTAAAGGCTGTGCAGTCTTAAGTTTTTTTTTTTTTTTTTTTTTTTTTTTTTTTTTTTTGTGGTTTCTTGAAGTGCTTTTTCTTCCTCCTACCTGCTATTGTCTGTTTTGGTATTTGGGTTGTTGAGATGCAATGCTGTAGGGTGGGACTTGTATGGGAGCGAACTGGGAAGGGGAGCTGCTGTGCAGGGGGCTGATGCGCAGGGGGTACAGGAGTGTATGAGGGGATTTTTTTATTTGATGTGACTTGTATTGTGAGGGGAATGTCAATATGTCCATAAGCATGTTCTAGTGTTATGTGTATAATGGTACGTGCCTGGAGCTGTTACCTTTAGCACAGTTTTTTTGGAGTTTTCTTTCTCTGTGCAATAAATGCCCATATATATGCTTTATCTATAGAATCAGTATAACTAAGAGAAAAGATGAGACTAGTATTTAAAACATCAGATTTCTTGGTTTTCTAGGTTGTGTTGAGGAAAAAAAAGTGTTTTCTTGGCTTGGGTAGCAGACTTTGATCTCAAGTGGGTTTCATAGCTGTGTAAGGTGGCACAGGGAGGTGGCCCTGCATAAGGACTCTCTAGGGGAAAAAGACTGTTGTAGAAGCTGGAGGAAGAGAGAAGGTAGGGAAGTTGAAGATAAAGTCCCATTGTGAGGGGTGTAGGGAGCTCTGTGGAGATGAGACTGAGGCTCTAGAGATGGATAAGGCTCATCTGCTAATGAAAAATATTTCTGGATGGTATCTTGCTGTGACAGCTTGTGCTCAGTTACTCCCTTCCAACAGCTCTGACACCCTCATGTGGGTGCTGAAGCTGGACTGGATCCTGCACCTAGTATCTCTTCACACGGGCTTTGAAGATAGGTGAAATGAACATGTGAGGGTGGCTTAGGGGGCCCAGCAGGGGCAGCATAGCTCAGCTTGTTCTCAGGGAAACATCAGCTTCAAAGAGGAACTGCAGCCTTCCTAAACCTGGGCTGCAGGCATGAAGACAGAACACATGTATTAAACAACAACAACAAAAAAAGTCTAAAGAGCTGTTGTTGTTTAATCTTATTCTGTAGAAACAGAGACTACAACTTGATTAATTTTTCAATGTGCCTATAAAAAAAAGTTCTTAACCATTTTGGTGGAATCCTAAAATTTAAGCCTTATCCGTCTTTGGAGTCTGTGTCATCTCCATAAAGCTCTCTACACCCCTCACCATGTGATTTTAGTTACAACTTCCCTAAGACCTCTCTTTCTCAAGTTCTTTTAGATATTTGCTATTGCAGGTGAGAAAATACAGCAAAATAACCTTTGGCATGTGTGCTGAAATAAACAAAACAAAAAAAAAGTTGCTAACCTTCTGTCATTTCCGCTTCTGTATTCCTCTAGCACTTTTGTGACTGAGTTTCAAATGATTAACGCTTCCAGAAAAATCAAGGTTATGTGAATGAGCAATATTTTTGTGGCAGTATCTGTAAGAGCACTGTTTCGTTGGTATAGTGTGTTTCTGTGTGCATTTAAGCAACTTAATATCCTAACAGAAAGATATCCAAGCAACCCTTGTTCATTCAGTGCTCTTTATATTTGAATTTTGTCTTTAATTTTAAGCCCTTTATGAAAAGAACTGTTAACTCCTCTGACTGTGCAGTGCCTGAAGTCACAGATGTCTGCTTTTTGGGTCACAGAGGTGTCCCTGTGACATCTGTATTGCTGTTGTTTTGGAAGGACCTGCACAGTTGCTAATTTGGGAACATAAACACTGTTGTGTGACTTATGGATAATGACAGTTAATGTGCATTAAACTCTGAAATTTTTATATTTTATTTACTGATTTAAAATAGCATGATTCAGACAGATTTGAGGGTGAGTTAGAAGCCAAGGTTCACCCAATACAGATATGAAATGGACATTCTGGTCTGCAAAGGCTGGTGAATCTGAATTGTCCCTTCTCACCCTGTCATTGAATTGACTCTGTTATATAAAATTATAAGTGATTTTGTGATGCCTGGAATTTAGCTGGATGCTCATAGGAACTATGGTACAGGCGATGTGGTTGAAATAGCTGCAGAATGGGAAATAATAAAATAAAATTGCTGTAGTCAAAAAGAAAGACACATTTCATAGCATTCTAGTGACAGTGGAGTGCAAACAAGAAAAAAAAAGAGCAATTTGAGATAAAATGTCAGAAACTGAAAGTCAAAAAGTGACCCTCCCAAACCTGTTTAGTACTGTTTGACACAACCTATTGTTTAATCTCACTTGTCAGTGTTGCAAAACACATTTTCAGGCATCTTGAGATGCTTGTCATCTTGAAGCAGCATCTCTTGCAATGTTTTTTTTTGGCAAATGAGTCACAGAAGTAATTAAGAAAATGAGTCAGTTCTATTACTAGCCAAACAGAAAATTGTCAAGGAAACAGTATGAACTTAAACTTTTAAGAAATAATTTCGGAATTCTCAGGCTGTCCTTAAGGCCCCACCATCTGACTGCTTTTGATGGTAGACTTCCACTGGTAGTGATTGCTCTGGCTTTGGGTTACTTTATATTAGATATTTGAAAGATTCTGTGTCTAAAATAAATCAGAAAACTTAAGACAAGTATCTGCTGTGCTTCCACAGTTAATCTGAAGAGGCCAGAAGTGACTTTGTCTTCATCTGATCGGTGATGGTAATCGAGGTTAATGCAATAGTTACCTGGGTAAATAAGAGCTCACTTCTCTGCCATAAGTAACTTTGGACGTTTTCTCTTTCTTTACTACTACTTCCATGAAATAGTACTGAGCTTCCCCTTTCTTGGACCTGCCCCTCCATCACTTCTCAGCTATCCTGATTTTTTTTTTTTTCCTCCTCGTACCCACGTGCTTCAGGTGAAGCAACGTCTGAGCACGTATAGGATGAATCAAAATTGTACAGCTCTTAATTTCTACCCGAGTGTAGAAGAAAAGAGATGGAACATATAGACAGAACAGCAGTTGCTGCTGTATCTATGTTGAATTCTTTGCATTTGTGGACTCATGAAGTCTGGGTAGATGGCTGTTTTTTAGACAAAATGATTTGCATTGCATCTAATCAGTGTTAACTGTTTTGAATGAAAATGGGATTGTAGTATTGTTTACTTGAAAACTCTGGAGACAGCCCAGCTACAAGGAAGTACTTAAATTCCCTCCTCTCCTCTCCCCATGGGATTATTTAGTGCTTAGTGTCTCAGAAGCATAACAGAATATTTCTTACCATAAATTTTAATGGGGCGGTACAGTAAAATATGAAAATGTCAATACATGTTTTCTAAATATTTAACATAATTCTCTTGCTTAATTTAGATCACATCCACAGTTCCCTTGAAACAAATTTAAAGTTTTACAAAGTACAATGTAAACTGTACAAACAGGTTTGTGTACTGACACTACTGAATAAGGAAAAATTAGTCAGTTTCCAAATTAAAATTCAAGGATTTTTTTCATGTGCCAAACCAGATAAAAGAACTAAAAAGTTACAGAGGAGCTGTAAATGTTTTATTAATGTTTTGGCTTTGCTTTACCAATAATGTTTTTATTGTTTTCTTCTCTTCATTCTGTATACATTATTTTTCTTTTGTAGTTTTGTTGACAGCTCTTAAAATTAAAACAGAAAATTTAATCTGGGTCTGCATACACTGGGAATTTTAGTTCACAGGCTTTAATCTCACAATTTTTCCTCCTTTGCAAATTATTTCTTTAGGTGGGAGCCAACCTATGACTTTGCTATAATGGGAAGAGCTGTGCAATAAGAGATTGGAAGGAGAGAGGAGAAGGCAGGTGTTGAGGTCTTCTCTTCAGTCAGGTTAGAAGAGTTGAGGCAGTATAAGAACGAGGAAATTGTACTTTTTTTCTCCTGCTAATATGTCTGTAGGAGTATTGGGACTGCTTCCTACCTCTGCATGCCTGTTGGGATTCTGGGCATCTCAAAATCCAACAGTTCCTCCAGCCCTTCCCAATGTTCCCGTTCAGCCAGGTTTGTGCTGCTTAAGAGCTCTGCAGTTCCTGTGGAGGAGGGCTCTGTTTAGGGCCATCTAGTTTATGAATCCTGTTTTGCTGTGCTCAGTTTTGCTCCTTTTACCTGGTGTGTTAAACAATCAGTGGGTTGTAATGCCAAAAAGGTTCTGTGAGTCTTAGTTTTCTCCAAAAACTGCAATAATCACTGACAGTTCACAGGGGTTGTTACTTTTATCCTTCCCAAAGGTAATAAAATCTACCAAAATGTGGTGCTAATCCTGTGAGTTTTGCATTAATTACATAAATAAAAAGAGGATTGATTGACGTCCCTTATTTATTCAATAATAAGCAATAGGGGATAGGGTTATCCTGTGGTAATGAGACCCTGTGGTGTTATACAATTCATCATATAGATTAGTTCCTTGAATTCCAGAATAAAATTAACTAGAGCCCTTCCCAATGCTTCCCGCTTTAGGATTTTGCTGTAGCAAAACGTCTATTGCATGGCTTGGTCTTTGGGGTCTTTCTCCACATGTTTATAGAGATAGCATACTTTATACACAGGCATGTTTGTATTCCTTCTATTTTTTTCATCATAGCAGGAACGCTGTTGAGTTTGGTTTGTATCCTATTTACTTTAAATTTTCAGTTGTAACTTTGCCTGGAGCCTCAGTGCATTAAGCTCTCCTTGCCAAAGAGATCATGAGAGCGTTGAGTCAGATTTTAAAATAGTAAGCACCAGAACCCCGTCTGTGCTCCTCTTCTTCTTGGTTGCATCTTCTTCCCTTACACTCCCAGTTACTCTGCCTTATTCTGGATGCCTGTCAGACTGATATACCTGCAAAAAGCAGAATTTCCTCCACCGTGCTTTTATTTTGAGGTGCCTAAACTGCAGAAGTACAAAATGTCCTCAGTCAGCTCCTTTGATCTCCCAAACGCTCCGGGCGCTAGGAGCTTTCAGCTGCACTCTGCACCACCTCTTCTCTGCAGTGCAGTTCACAACCAAGTGGTAAATTCCACTTAATACGAAACAATAATCTAAGACCTTAAAAATACAATGCACTTGATTTTTTTTTTAGTATTTTTTGCTAATAATAAGAATTTTTGCACTAGGTATTCATTATTCATACGCTGCATCTTGAGGCTTACTTACTATTTACTATGCAGTCATTTCTTTTCCTGGTTTATTTAAGAAACATTAAACCTCCCTAGATCAGCACCTATCCACCAACAGTTTAACTTGTTAGAAATAAATTTGCCCTCCCTAACAGCCTGTCCCTTAGAAAACTTTGGGAGGATGCATATCCCTTAAACATCCACAAGTCTGGCTCTCCTTAGCAGGGAGGATTACAGTGGTGAAAATTCCCTGCCTCCTCCATCCCAGGCAAATACTGTCCAGAGGAGCCCTTGGGAGATGAGGTCCCAGTGATCAGGACTAGTTACAAAGCATGTTTAAGTGATCCCAGTGTGAAACCTGATCTCAAGATGGAAATCATCATAATTCCTTCTGCCCTCTAACATGGAGGCAAGTATGGCTCGCTATTTTTACCTTCTCCCCAGCACTCCGCTGCAGCCCTCAAGGGCAGAGTTTAATGGCAATCTTTATGACCCTTGTCAAAACTCATACTTTTAAAACAATGGGAGGAGAATTACCGGGGGAATATAGGTCTGGTGTGGGGCAATTTAACTTTCTGGCTAGAAGGAAAATCCAGGACACTTAAAAATATAAACCAATTTCTACCGGTTATTTTTCACTTTAAGACAGTAAGGCAGCTTGTAAAGCCTATCAAATGCCTGATGTGAGCTCTAATGAGTTTTAACCTTGCTTTTTGCACAAAAAGCTTTGCAGACTTCCTGTGCTTGTTGAAAAATGTGGTATTTATGGATGCACAGATTGTTTCAAAACCACTCTTTAAAATCCCTGTGGACACCAGCACTGCTAATATTCATGTGCTAGCATTTGAATCTTCCTAGAAATGCAGTTTTCAGCTCCATTTTTTTTACTTCCTACAATATTCAAGAGGTGAGTTAACCTGTGACTGCATCAGAAAGAGGCTACCATCAGGAAGATGTTGTTTTCTCTTGGTGGCCCACAGTTCTCTGATGTCCTCCTAGAATTCAGATAGGAGGAAATGGCTTTGTTCCCTCTGACTAGGAATTCCAGAAAGATAGATGGACCTGAGCACAATGTCATACATTTAAAAATGCTGGAAGACTGATTTAGTACTTGCTGACAACTTGGGTACACACTATAATCTTGCTTCAGACATTGTCTAGAACAGTGCTGTCAAAATACTGTTTGGAAAGTCACTCTTCGGGCAGCCTCAGTGACAAACTTCGGAATTAAAATCCCATATGGTGTGATAAGTTTCTTTTTAAAGAGCTGAACGCGGGAGGTATCACCATGAGCTGTGACCGTGCCATTTTTTTTTTTTTCCGTTTTGGAGGTAATGGGTATGTGGCGTTACATAGCATCAGTAAATAACATGCAATACTAAGTGTTGAATGTAAACTAGAGTCATCCCCAAGCATATGCTTGTGGGTTTTGTTGTTGTTTTGTTATTTACTAAAAAAAAAAAAAGTCTGCTGCCTGTCCCCAGGGGCTGGATTTAAAAGAGGAAAGCCAGCTTTCTTCCTGTTGGAGACAAATGCCCTGCACATGCTGCAGACATGCAGAAGCAGGTTGTATGGGGACAGAGGAAATCAGCCTAGGAGGCTGAATTGTGGTCAGGGAGGGAGGGAGATGCTAAAGGAGCATTTGGACTGTGTGACTGTGGCTAAGGTGATTATTAATAAATAGAGATTGTGCCTTACTTTCTGGATGAATTAGTTCCTCCAAGTAAGAAGGTATCTTTCTCCAGCTGGAGGGAAATTGTGGCCTCAGGACAAGAGTCACAGAATGGATTTCAGTAGGGATGGAAGGAAGAAAGAGCATTTATCTGAAACAAACCCCTTTAATTTCTGTTTATATCCTCTATATGTATGCTATTACAGGTACCTGATGAGATGGTTCCTCTCTTGGATGAACATTAGAAAGTCTGGCCTCATCTTTTTTTCTTTACTGTTTCACTGATTAAATTGCAAATATTCAGAATCACCTTGTATCTCAAGTATGAAAGATCAGTTCAGTTTGCTTTTTTAAGCCATATCTTTCAGCATTTGAGCACTATTTACATAACCTTAATCGTAGATTTAAGTTGCAGCATAGTATAATGCCAATTTCCCTACCATCACTCTTCATACCCTGCAGAACTTCCTGCATTTTGGCCATCTGCTAAATTAGAGACAGAGAAAAGGAGCAAACACCTGAACCAAGCCAGACTGATCAGAATCTTAAAGTACGTTCAAATTGTCCAGTTGCAAACTGAACCCCCCTATATGCATATTTACTTGGTGGGAACATACCTATGAGCAACTCTTACACTGTCTGAGCAAAGTCCTTCCCCTTCTGCCTACTGTCCACCTATTTTGAGTGCAATAACACAGACTGTCTAGCCATGACCTCTCTTTTATTTGAATTAACAGGGAGATGGCCTATGTAGAGATGTGGAAATAGCAGCACACACCTTGTAAATGTGGGTCGGCTCCTGGTTAGATCCTCGGTGATACATACGCCTTTCTTCTTGTTTTCTGTGTGCTTACATGACTAGAGTAGGAAAAGTTGTTGTGGAGGAATAAATAAAATTCACAGTGCTCTGTTTCTGTAATCTTGGCTGTGTCATGCAGGAGAATGAGCAGGAACTGGACACGCTTCCTTGGTAGGCGTTGCTCTGAATGCACACAGCACAGGCTTTCCCCGATAAACCCAGGCTGTAATGTTGCTCCCTCCAATTCCAAATTCCAATAAAGAAGCCTGTTTCCTTGGGTGTTATGTGACCGCATTGCCTAGTGATTAATGCAGCATGGCACCACTTGATGTGCCCTCCTGCCATGGGAGTGGAGCGAAGCATCCTTACATCTGGTAGCCATGCTTCAGCTCCTGTGGGGGAGATGGCATTTGCCTGCTGCAAGGGTTCAGAGGGCCTGAGCAGGTTTAATTTAATAGAGGTTATGATGCAGGGTTTTGAGATGTGTAGCCCTGTATTATTTTGAAGTATTTAAAAAAAAAAACAAACAGATGTTTGAACTTTATAAGTGCTAATGTATAAAGCACCAATTAAAAAAAACAACCAAACAAAAAGTATAGCATTAAAAAATTCTTCAGCTGGGGAAAAGGTAGCAGTCTTCTAATCTAAATTTTTTTTTATTATTATTTGTAGCAGTGATCTCTTTTCTAATTGTTAATTATATATCTTAATTATCTTAGTTTTTACTAAAAGAAAACACTGGGATTCTGTTATTTTTCCTTGTGAGAGGGAGAGATTTTTTTTTCTAACCTGCAAGCAATGAGAGCAATATGGTGTTTATTCAACATGTAGAGGCAGGAAGAAAAATCAAGAACAAAATAAGCAGTCAAAAACTCAGCTATGAGGCTTACCATTACCAATAAAATTTTACCTTGTATATAAAAGCATGTGTGAGTCTTTCAGGTCAAATCCAACACACTTTTTTTGTGCTTTATTAGTTTCTTTGATGTCAAAGGGACTAACTCGAGCTGTTGAAAATAAAGTATGAATTACCTCTTTGTGTAATGAAATATAATTTATTATTTCCAGAAGCTCCATCAATTCTGTATATCCTTGGGCAAGTCTGATATTTTGAGATGCTCGGAAGACCAATAAGCAACCTGTATTTTCACTGCTGGCCTAGCTGAGTCTATAACCTACAAAAACTATACCCAAGGACTCCTGTTGAATATCTTTTCTGCTCTGTTGCTATTTACTTCTGATTACTTGTAATATTATAGATTTATTCTGGATGTGAGTGCCAGTTGCAAGACAAGATATTGATTCAGAATACCTGGTAATAGAACAGTAATTGCTTTGCTTTAAAATTAAGTGACCATACTCATTTTAGAATCTATAGTATTTCATCATTTCTAGTAGTATCTCATGATATGAAATAGAAGAGAATCCACACCCAGTAACCCTCACAGAATCAATAGTTCATGTTGTATTTCATGAACAAATGACAATTATGAAAACTCTTTTTACCAGAAGTGCATCTGATTTAAACAAATGTTTCCTTTCCAGGGGGTGGGAGGAAACAAACAAACAAACAAAAAAAAAAATGCAAAATGTACCTTTTGAATTATTTGTAGTACTTGCATATAGATATTAATAGAAACTATTTTAATTTTTGTTCATATAATTCTGCATCAGTTTTATATTACGTTAATAAAATAACTTCAAATTAAATATACTCTATAGGTTCTTATGAATACAAATGCAATACAAAAGAAATAGTCTTCAGTAAATAATAGGTTTTGATCTCCATTAGCATATTTAATAAGTAGAGAGAGAGGAGAAAAAAGCACTGCTTCCAGTACTGATTTACTATATTATGTTGGAAATGGGGTCTGGCGTATTTCTGTTTTCCAAGATTAAATTCCCTGTGGCATGTAAATGTATTTTCTAAATTGTGAAGTCACTTGCATTTTTAAAAACATCTGTTTATGAATATTGTTGTAATAATAATTACTATTTACAAAGTTTTGATCAGGAGAGTGAAATTTTAAATGAAAAACACTGGAGGGAATGGATTTTTACCTTCTGGTCATTACTGCCACAACTTATTCTTCTGCAGTCTGTCAGTTCACTTTTTCCCCTTCTTATTTTATCTCCCCCTTAAGTGCATGTTTCCTTTCTCATTTGTTTGTTTTTTGCCTCTTACCAGGGGCATGAAAAACCGAGACTGAGGCTACTGTATTACAAGGTCTTGCTTGAGATGGGACGAGTGAAAGGATTTATTGAGGGACTTTCACATTCAAAAAGATTAACTTGAACTTCCATAAATTTGGAGGAATGGGGAACCTGGTGTGACTGCTAGTGACAACGTACTCACGTGGTGAGTATGGAATCACCACCAAATATGTACTAGTTTACAATAAATTCAGTCAGGAATCCTATCCTCTGGTTCAGAACCATGAAAAAAGAGTTGGCCACATAGTTTTGGGAAAAAATATCTAATAATTGGTCTTGATGTTCAAAGGAAGAAACAATAATTAAGTAGCTTAAAGTGTTTTTCTCTTCCAGCTCCATTTATCTCTGTAGTGGAGCTGAGGAGGGCTTTACAAAAGATGCCCTGAATGAACAAGTGGAAAAAAAACTCATTATGTTTTAACACCTTGAAGGAGCTGTGCTTTTTACAGTACAACCATTCTTTTTTCAGACCCTCTAGCATCTTAATCAATTAAAGACCACAGTGCTGAAACCAATTCATGCAAAGGCTACTTTAAAGTGTTTTTGCAGTGCAAAAAAACGTATCTTTAAAGTCGCTATAAAGGGATTTTTGTCTACATGTAAATCAGCCCCAGTGTATCATGACAATTCCCTGACGTTTTGAATGTTTTTAATTCTGTGGGCACTGGATCTGAGCTTTCTGGAAGTAATGGTAAGAATAACAGGAGGAAAAGTTACTTTGGGTTCGTTATCCCCAGGGGAGAGAGTAATGCTTTTGTCTTTTACATCATACATATGACTTTTATACCACGTTTGTTTTGGTTGTAGTCGAATATCCTACATTAGTTAGTTCATTGAGCAATGTTAGCATCAAGATTGTATTTTTTTTTCTTCTTTCATTTTCTTGTTATCAGAGTTGGTTGGTGAAATGTTTTTCTTGCTTTTTAGATACTACATTTTCACAGCTCCTGGAAAAAATAGGCTTAAAGGAGTGTATATCTTATCCAGAACAGAAAGGACATGTTTGGATTTGCCTTTCCAACTGTAAAGGTTTATTTTAGACTTTTGGACTCTGGCCCTAGTAGTGTCCCAAATTTTCCCAGAAATTTCCAGATTTTTTTTCCATACAGAAAATTTGTCTTGAATAGAAATATTTCATCTGCTTCATAGAGCTAAAGAACTTTTGTTGTTGTTGCTTATATATGTATTTTCATCCACCTAACCTGGAGGGATATAAATGGGAATGGAGATTGAAAGGAACACTTCATTCTTTTTATTCTCCAGCAGGCTAAAATATTAACATAAACTTTTAAAACTATACTCATTAGCTTTCAGCAGGACAAACTCTTTCTGAACTGCACGGAGTGCATTGGGGCAGCCACAGAGAGGTGGCAAGAGGTCCTGCAAAATCACTGACTGTCCTCTGGCTGGGAAGAGTATCAATGGCTGAATGGGGCCTTGGAAGGAAATGTGTAATTTCCACATTATCAAGCTTAAAGTTGTTCAGAAAGCCTCTAGATTATGCTGATTGCTTCAATTTTTATTATTAATTTAAGAAAACAAATGCCAAATTATTGACGTTCTTGTAGAACTGAAGTTGGGATTTTGCATAGTTTATAAGGAGAGGAGTAGCAGTCACGTTGTAATCCCCTTGCAAGAGGGCTCATTACTTGTAGCTAGTGCCTCCCATTCACTTTACAGATGATGCCATTTGTTTGCAGAATAGAATTGCTTGAAAAACTTGGCAACATTATCACCCTATCATATTTCCTCGTGTATTCTGTATTGCTTAGTGTCTGAGCATCACTAACTTGCCTCCTTTTTTTTTTTTTTTGTTCTTTCTGGTTACTGCAGCTGTGATAGCAGAAAGCCCCAGGCTAAGCATTGCTAACAGCAAGAATGCTTTTAAGGCTGCTTCAGGAGTAGACAAGTGCCACGCATGGCATGTGTATATGTTATCCCCTCCTCAGACTTTCTGTTGCTCGTTCTGCTTCTTCTGGAGGAGAGTTTCACTCCTGGTAGCCTTCCTCTGCAATCTAAAACACCGTCTTTGAGCTCCTCTTGCCCTGAGACAACGGGGAGCCCTGTCAGCACTAGAGGAATCAAGCATTTCTGGAGAAAGTAAGAAAAACCCTGACAATAAAAAGAAGATCTAGCAGGAGAAATAAATTGAGATAGTGGTGGAAAGAGGAGGAGGAGTGTGAAGAGAACATATAAAGGCAGAAGAAGAGAGAGGATCAAAAGGGAGGGGAGATGAAAAGCAAGAGCAGAACTGTAGGGGAGAGAACAAGGAAAGCACTGCAGCAGCAACAAAAAGCTTAGAGAATAAATAAATAAATAAAAAGGTCCACAAAAAAACACACAATGTTGGTATGTTCAAAATTGACTTTTCTTTAGCTCTGTGGTGCAACAGTATGCCCAAACTTAGTTTTCAGATCTACATAGTGGGAAAGCAACAATCTAACAATCTTGGCTATTATTTTAATACGAAGTGCCAAGACTGACAGTGAGACTTTCCCCTATGCAATGGTAGATGTCTTGTCTCCTTTGGGGACAAAAGACTATACTTTCCTTTGTGAGGTCTATACTTACATCCTGAAGCTACTCTGCCTTGCAGAAATAATGTGTAACCAGATGTATAAGCTGTGTCACACACAACCTGCAGTCAATTCCTGCCTGCTCACATTTGCCCAAGAAAAAGATAAATATTCCTTTGAAAGCAACAGAGAGATTGTGTATCTGCCTTTTTGTATTACCTTTAAGAGTAAGAAGATAAGTGGTGTGTTATTTTTTGTCTTTTAAAGTGCCATTTAACTTTCCCAAGCAGCTGATTACGTATTAGGAATGCAAGGATAGGAGGGTGCTTTTTGTCTTATCTCTATGATTTATTGTTGAACTCTCAAACCATTGGATTCAGCCACCTGAAACCCTCACTCACCTTAACAGAACTGAAAAGTGCTTATGATTTTGATGTATTCTAAAAATATGTATTTTTTTTTAATGGAGCACAAACTTAGTATAATGGCTTTCAGATCCCTAAGGAGAAGTTTTTCCAGCCTGATTCGCCTATTGATATTGTAAGATAATATATTTTCCCTTATGGTTTTAAAGCCCAGGTTCTCAAAATCTGAGCTTAAAAGAAATTCATCTGGAACTTGAGAGTTAGTCTATAAGGAAGTCATGTTTGTAAGGTGCTGAGACAGATGCCTGCAGACTGCACAGTCTGTATCCAATGGAAAACAGCACCTTCATATTAGCAATGCTGGAACAGAGTATATCTAATATGTAGTTTTATAAATGTTTGATTTCTACTTTTTTTTGAGCAACATTTGTTTTATGTCTGCTTCCCTAAGGTAATGGACATGGCACTGTGTGATTCATCACAATATGGCATGACAAGAAAAATACCTCAAAGATACAATATGGTTATCAGAAAAATATGGGCCTTTTTGATATTAAAAACGTATAAGGACGTAGTCTAGAGACGTAAATGCGCGTTACTCCTATTGGGACTAAATGTCATTTCTATTTGGATAAGAAGTGAAGAGTGTAAGTGCTTTAAATTGTCAGTGAAACCACATGATTTATCATGGTCTGCTGACTGAAATCACCTCCTTCGGATCTGCGGATAGTGTTTAACCACCAGCATAAACAAATACAGGGCTGAACACTGCTGTCTGCACTCTGGAGGGGAGAAGGACTCTGATGAGGTTTGGAGATGCTGCTGTACCCCAGTTCAGGCTCCTGCTCATAGGGAATTCCCTGCAGCTTGTATGTGGCTGGGCCACTGCTATTTCCTATGTGAAAGTATTACTATGCTGTCTGGGAGCTGCTCTGCAGCTAACAGAGCTCCTCCAACTAATCAGAAGTCACCTTGCTCTCCACAGCAATGTTCCCTGCTATTTTGGGGAACATCACAGTAGGTGTTTCCCTGTTGTAGTACCAGACACTTCATGTTCCTGCTCCTCAACAAGATGGCAAGAGAAATCAGGGGGAAACGGTTCAGGGGTTGAGATAAAGACAGGGAGGTTGGTTACTGTTGTGAGCAGAACAGACTTGACAAGGGGAAAATTAAAATACTTTATTGCCATTAAAGTAATAGTTGGATGGTAAGAAACACAAACAAAATCTTAAGCACCCTTAAAAGAAAGGGGGTGACCATTTCTTCCCAGGCTCAACTTCATTGCCAGCTCCTTTCCCTCCCCTGTACCCCAAGCAGAGCAGGAGGATGAGGATCAGGGCTGTGGTAAGCCTGGGACAGCTCCTTTCTGCCCTCCTTCCCCTGCTCCAGCATGGGCTCACCTCAGGCCACAGGAGCCCCAGGCTTGGAGCCCCTTCTGCCCTGACCTCAGGGCTGTTTCTCACGATTCCCCCCTCACTGCAGGCACCATTTTGCCCCCTTTGAAATCCTTTTTCCCTGATGTGCTCCCAGCACTGCTTCTGGGCCCTATGGTGGGGCTGTTGGAGCCGGCTGGCACTGGCTGTGACTGGCCTGGGGCTGCCCCGGCCTCTCCTCACAGCGCCCTGCAGCTCTGCTGTCTGTGCCACGGTGTGAATCTAATCCCTTCCCTGAGATAATTCAGCATCTCCATCTTTCCAAATAACATTTTGACTTTTGGAGCAGGTGCTTGCAGGAATCCTGGGCACTTCTCTGCAGGCTGTGGGGCTTTTCAGTGTCTGAAACCTTCCTGTCCCTCTCCCTTCTTGCTCTGTGGCTGTGGCAATGGCGGCCTCAAGTAGTGCATCATAGAGGTCCCAGGTGGAGCCAAGACTTTGCAAGGCAGGGTCAGGACTAGCAAGGCACCTGTTGGGGCTCATGTGAGGGTTTAAGATTAGAAACTCCTCTTGAAACTAGGGGCAAGGACAGGGACAGACCCCAGGCTTCTCATATCTATCCCCAGCAGTGGGAGTCCAGATCAGAGCTAGCCTTGAGCAACCAGACCCCATCAAGGCAGCAGCTGTAGCACCTACTCTTGTGCTCAGGGCCAGCATTGCTCTCCTGTGGTGACTGGGTCACCAGAGGCAAGTCTCAGGTTGGACTGGAGGAAGGCAAGTTCTGCCCGTGAGGTGAGGAGAGCCCCTAGAGCCACAGGGTATCCCCACAGCCTGAGGCATGGCTACATGGTCAGCAGCCCCAGCCTCTGCCACATTGGCTGGAAAGCCCTTCAGTTTCCGGAAAGGCAGAGCTTTTCAGAAGCGTTAATTTGCTTTGCTTTCACTGGAGTTACTAGAAAGGAGAACTACGAAGCTGGCTAACCTTCAAGATATTCCAGGAAATAAAGCACGCTTCTAATTCATATCGTTTAAGCATCTGAGGAGCTTAAAAGCATGATAATAGCACCTCCGTCCCCAGTGCAGCCATTTTGCAGGCCTTTCAGAGATACAAAGGAGGATTTTAATCCCAGCTTCTGCCGTAAGTTTGCAATCATCTTTTTACTGAATGCTCTCTAAACACACGCTTATATTTTGCTGGCTTGGGGCATGTTTGAAAGCCCACAAAGTTACCAGCAATGTTGATCTTTCATATTTCAAGTATTTTTATTAGCTCCTCTATAAATACTCCCTCTGGTAAGCATATTTTCAAGAATATGTTTGGGAAATAGACAAAACAGGACCGGAATGTGAGTCTGTGTAGGAATTCCCCCTGCAGTACTTATGCCGGGCTGATGGCCAGGAGGAGCGCAAGTGGCCAAGGTGTGAGAACAGCAATCCCACGTCTGCTGATGAATGAACCTCAGTAAAACCCACCTGAGACTGTTGTTGAAATAAATCAACTAAAAGTCTACATGAAAAATAGAAAAAATTGTGAAACTTAGCCCAAACTGGGATTCAATTCACTAGTGTGGTGAATCATAATATTTTGATAATGTTGTTCATTTCACTGCTTTTGTGCTATTCTCCCTGTTGTGCTGCTGTGAGGGGATAATGGAAAGGGGTGATATCTAGGCACGAATATAGAGTCCTCGCCCTCGTAAATGCTAAACAAGCTTCCCCAAATGGCATGTTATCAGTCCTGCCTGATGGTCTCCTCTCTGGGGTGCCAGTTAAAAAACACATGTCCCGTAAAGCCGATCTACTGACGTTGTGAGCAAAGATAAATTATCTCCAGAGGCCACCCAAAAGCAAAGTTTCCCCATTTTTCCTGTTTCCACAGAATGAAGAATTGCACAGTAAAGGGCACTGCTTGTGCTGGGGACTGCAGACCCCGTGCTGCTGAAAGAGGTGTCAGTCCAGCACTGGGCACCCCTACATCCCCTTCTCTTGCATTGCCCACCAGCATCCTGACACATTACTGTGTGACAGAGGAAGGTGAGTGCCTGCTTTTGTGCCATTTGCTGGGCAGCAGATATTCTGTGACAAGGAGCTGAGCTTCCCTCTCCACACTATTTCCACATAGGCAGCTGAGTACCTGCCTGAATGCTCAATGCACCCGCATGCCTCTCTCTCTCTCTTCTTTATACTTATTTCTGCTTTTTACTAGAGCTATTAGAAGCATCAGGGCCTTAACAGTCCCCAGAGTGCATCTCCCGAAGCAGAGGTGCTCTGGATGGGAATGCTGTGAAGCAGCACAGGCAGCCTGTAAGTGCTGATGGCTGCTTGGGGAATACACTGAGGGCTGGAGCTCGTGGAAGTGGTTATTCTAAATTCTAAATTAAGTTGGTACTGAAGTTTGCACTTGATGGATTGGAAGATATATGTAGTGGTTAAACGTGTTACTGCATTGGGCACTGGAAAAGTCACTTTCCCAGCAGGTACAATGTAGTGGTACCAGAGACACAACTGGTGTTTTCTATCGTGTAGGAAGGACATCTCACGTGTGACCCCATCTCTAGAGTTAGGACAGGAAGTAAATGCAGGGTGATAATTCTCAGTAACTTGGAAATTGGACACATGGAAAACCAAATGCTGTTCTTAGTCCTTCCAGCGAATCACTGATATTACAAGGAAAGGATCATCAGCTCAATTTGTCCTTTAAGAACAGCAGTTTTCAGAATTAACTTTCAAAATGGGGCCATGACCCTTGTGATGGTTTCTGAATGCTGCTCCCTCATAATAAATGCAGAAATCATACTCTAACCACACTACTAGTTACCTATTTTACATTCAATCTCTCTTGGTTTATTATTTAAATACAAAATTATATTAATCATCTTGTGAGAGCTAGAGTTCCTTGTGTCTCTCAGCTTTTCACAGAAGGAAGGTTTCCACGGCTGCTGAGGCTGTCATGTAAATCTTTTGGGATGGAGCATCTCCATCCTCTGTGGTGGCCCTGGGTATCACAAGGTTTTTTCCAAATTGCCAGATGCTCTGTCATCAAAAGAACTACAACAACACAGTGCTGTTTCCTTCACATTTTTGCTTGGTACAAACAAGAACCTGTTACCAGCCCCAGAAATACAGCAGAATCAGATGAGCTTTCCAATAATTTCAAGGTGCGCTGGGATTCTAGTGCTAAAGAGTCTGAAAGAGAGCACTGCAGAAGTGACTGCAGAAGGCAGGTCCTGGCCATAGCACAGGAGAAGTAAGTAGTCTGCACAGGTGAACACTACTATCATGGTACTGCTGAACATCTGATCCCTTCTGTAAATTTTGTGTGTTATTTTGTTAGTAAAAGACAACCATAGAATATCCAACTTTGAAGGGACTGACCACTCTCTTGGTGAAAAACCTTTTCCTGATATCTAGGAAAGGCCACAATCTGCCTTTCCAGCAGTGATGGAGGGAGGAAAATAGTGGTTGAAGAAGACAGTGATGTGTGAAAAGGACACTGCTTTACACTGGTTTTGATAAAAAGAACACAGCAGTGGAAACTGCTCTCCCATTTGGCTCTTCTGTCTGAAAACCTGAGGTCAGCATCAGTACGTGTGTGCCACTTCTGGCCACCTGTACAGTGAAACTCAGTTCCACAGCATGCGTGCAATGAATCCAGAGTGCTCCCACTGCATGTGTAAATCAGTGGTCTTTGCAACAGACAAAACAAATACAGTACCAGGTCTGTCATACTCATATCACTGTGTCAGAGCTGTTTCCAAAGAGGTGGCAGCAACCCACATCTCTGCAGCCCATTCATTCAAATTATCCTGACAAAATGTTAGGAAAGTCTGCTCTGACAGTCTGATGTTTTACTTACAGGAATGACGCAGTTCTAAATAAAATTAGGTTGAGATCCTGCCAATTTGAAAGCTATTATAAAACAAACAAAAAAAAAACCTACTTTGCATCAAGAATGGTGGTTTAATGTCCTGGAGAAATACACAGAACATTGTATCTTGAGCTTTCTTATGTCAAAGTCTGGAGGGGGAAATTGTGTTTCATGTGTCTTCAATCCAACCTCTTAGGCCAGCTGGCGGCCCTGGAATCTGCAGATTGTAGTTGCTTCTTTAATTGTTTTCCAATGAATCATTTTAAGATTTTTAAACATAATCCCAGGCCATTCAATTAACATCACTTCACAGTGCACATACTCTGCCATCCATCTGCTCAAGTTGTCTTTAAATGACACCGTCTTGTATCTGGTGTTCATAACTATCAAACATACCTCCAACATAATCCACCTTCTGTTCCCAGCTAGAAAAACAGATTTCACCATTTTTTATTCTAACACCTGTGCAGCTATCAACATTTTTCCACTGGAGGTTTGTCACTGGTGACTGTACATGTTGGAAACTGAAGTTAACGCTAATAGATTCACAGACTGATATATATTATGGCCAGAAGGGATTATTGTCTTCTCTGGCCTCTTCTGTAATACAGACCATAAAATTTCCCTGGTACTGGTTTAATAATAATATTTGAAACAAAGTCTGTCTGTTAAAAAAAAAAAAAGTTTCTACTTAACATTTAACTAGTAATAAATGTAGGTACCCTGGGTATTATTTACACTCACTGACAAAAATGTGTACTTTTTTTTTCTCACTTTGAAAATGTTGAGTTGTGACTGCAAAGCTTTTGTTTTCTTTAGAACGGAAAACCCATCCACTTGCTGGCTTCTGGGTGGCTAGCATCTAAAACTATATGAATAAATAAATAGATTTGCATCCTTTTATTTTTACTTTTATTTTTATTTTATTATTTTTATTTTTATCTTTATTTATCATAAGTAATATTCATAGTCATTGATTACTCTTGGAGCTGTAACTCCCAAATGCTTTTCCCCAAAACGCAGCTATAGAAAGAAGACAGCACACTTGCTATTAGGTGCAACAGTTGTGAATGTAAAATAATACAGACTCTCTAGTATGACCTTAATCTCAAGAGTAAGAGCAAGACTTCCTATTCTTCTTCTTTGCACTGCACTACAGTTTTATAATCTTTTATTCCGTGCCTGTCAGTAGTTTTGTGTCTCCTTCCCCAGGAGGAAGGTGCTGTGGGGCTCCCTACACAGCAGCTCAGCAGCTTTCCTGCCCATCTTGCTTGCTCTAGCTCTTCTACTTTGCTCCTAGTTTTCTTATGGGGCACCTTGTAAACATCTTGGGTATACAACTCAAAGAATAAAATACGCTAGAAGAAAGTCACTTTTTTTTTTTTTCTTCTTCTTCCATAAGCTTAATTAAACTCTGGTACCCATTGTTTAGAGATATTCTGGATGTTGAAGGTTTGTTGAGTTCAAGAAACACGGTTATTGAGTGAATGAATCTACACAGGGCAATTAAACACCAGGAACCTCTGACTCAGGGCATCTCTCACCCACAGATCACCTGAACCTATGGTAACTTATGGTCACTAGCGGGGTCCCTCAAGGCTCCATTTTAGGGCCAGTCCTCTTCAATGTCTCTATAAATGATTTGGATATAGGACTAGAAGGTATTTTGAGCAAATTTGCTGACGACACCAGACTAGGAGTTGTGGACTCTGATGAGGGTGGAAAGGCCTTGCAGAGAGACCTGGACAGATTGGAGAGCTGGGCAATCACCAACTGCATGAAGTTTAACAAAAGCAAGTGCCAGGTCTTGCACCTGGGATGGGACAACCCTGGCTATATGTACAGACTGGGCGTATTGTTCCGCTCTACTCTGTGCTGGTGTGGCCTCACCTCAAATGCTGTGTGCAGTTTTTCGGTACCACAGCACAAGGACATTAAACTGTTGGAGAGTGTCCAGAGGAGGGCCACAAAGATGGTGAAGGGCCTAGAGGGGAAGATGTACGAGGAGCGGCTGAGGGCACTGGGCCTGTTCAGCCTGGAGAAGAGGAGGCTGAGGGGGGACCTCATCGCAGTCTAGAAATTCCTTGCGAGGGGGAGTGGAGAGGCAGGTGACCTATTCTCTGTAAATACCAGTGATAGGACCCGTGGGAACTGTGTTAAGTTGGGGGAGGGGAAGTTTAGGCTGGACATCAGGAAGAGGTTCTTCACTGAGAGGGTGGTTGCACACTGGAACAGGCTGCCCAGGGAAGCAGGCACCAAGCCTGTCTGAATTTAAGAAGCGTTTGGACTGTGCACTTTGTCACACGGCCTAAACTTTTGGGTAGACCTGTGCAGTGCCTGGAGTTGGACTTGGTGATCCTTATGGGTCCCCTCCAACTCGGGATATTCTATGATTCTATGACTCTAATTTACCAGGCAAGGGGCAATACCTGTGAACTCCTTGTAGGCATGCTGTAAGTTCCTACAGCTGGGGTGGTGCCTTGGAGAAGGTGTTGGGGCTTTCAGGGGTGCTGCAGTGATCTGGGTGGTGGGGTTTGTGGTGTTTAACTTCTGTAGCACCAGCACTGTGTTGGGGTCTACCAGCTATTCTTATGGATCACCCTGCTATCAAAGGATGGGTGTAATGCTAGCCACAGGGACGTGGAATCTTTGAGCACCTTGGCTCTCCTTTCATGAGGACTTATTGATTGCCCAGGGGCCTTTCTGCATTTGAAGTGTTGTTCTTCAGAGTCGGCTGCAAAAGGTATGATAAGATTTCTTACCCTAAGCCATGCCCTGCATCGTCTTTCCTGGACTCATAGGATGACTTTTTTCTAACTCCTTTTTTTATTATTTTTTTATACTTAAGTTTGAGGAGATTTGAAGGAAAAAATGTTATGTTTTATGTATATATATATATTTAATGATTACTATATCTATGTAAGTAGCCTGTGTCCCTGGATTTACTATGTTATCACTATGAATCTATTTTCTGTGTGTGCTTAATGGGTGGCAAGTGCCTCAGCATTTTACAGCTTTTCTGTATGTAATTGTTAGTGAAAAAATGCTATCTCATTAATACTATGGGTGATTTTCTATCCCTGTAACATTAAGTGACTATTATAATATTTTTCGGGTTTTGATATAGATTAAGTTGATATTTTTGTGTAAGTTCTTCTTATGTAAGATCTTTTACATAAGGTCTAGTCTTACAAAAACAGTTGGTATCCATGAACCATTTGGCTTCCTCCAAAATCCTGTTTTTCTAATGTTAAAAGTGGTAGCACATAAGGTACAGCATTCCTCCTTATGTAATATCTTAAATTTCCCTAAGAAGTCTAGGCACCTATCACACACACAAAAGTATCTTCTTCTGTGACTGTCCTTTCCAATGGTGATGTGTGGAAGCGCTTTACTAGGCATGTACGCAGTGAACACAGGTGTCTTGCTCCATCCTTGCTCCATTTTTCATTCACTCCCTCTATATTTTTGCCCTTTAGGAAATACAGAGACTGACTTCTCGTGGTTATACTGTCTGGTGGATAGCAGTGGTCTCACTGTTGCCACTGCTCTCCCTCTTCAGGATCATCAGTGATGAAGTAGGACCATATTATTACAAACCTGAAAAAAAGCTACTTAGAAGTAAACAAGGAATTAAAGTTAAATTGCAAAACTTGTAAAATGAGGCAGTGATTTGAAACAAACAGAAGCCAGGAGATGTAGGACTGATTAGGGTTTTTGTATGTGGATGTTACGCTACAGAACTGATTTCATCCTTACATGTTGCTTTTGCACATACTGCAGGCTGAAGTGATAACATTCCTGAGCATTTTACAGTTGGAATATATAAAGGGACAGTGAGGCAAGCAGAAGAAGCAAGTTTATTGTGGAGGAAAAAAAAGGGGGGCCTGTGAATAGGATATGAGATATAAACATTCGTTGAAGTTAGTTTGCCTGTTGAGCAGAGGGTTCCAGCTATATTTGCTACCAATCTTGACACTGTGGTAGTTCATGGGGGGTTTGTGAGGAGCTGATGCTTTCAGCATCTATCCATGGAAGCCGTGAGATGCGCTGTGGTGCCCACCGATGTCCTGTTCCTACTGCAGCCCTGGGCTTGACAGGGATGCGGCCAGTTCTAATGCAGAAATGAGAGGTGTTCTTGGTGTGGGGTATTACTTCAGCATGCCAATATACTTATTGGGTACTAAACCAGTCCAAATTATCTAATGATCCTTCTTTGTCTTGTGTTTATGCGTGCTGGTTTTTAATGTAGGTGCTGCCTGTGTTATGTCTCCTGTAATTAAAGTTAGCCGATAGTGCAGGGAGCTTTGTGTTGCTCCTGTACTCAAGCTAAGCTGTACTGCTGTGCCTAGGCTGCGTGTGTTGTTACCTGACAGCATTCCCATTTTTCAGTGCCTTGAAACCACAGGGTCCAGTTCTGCAAACCTTAAGCCACATGAGCGATCCCTCGTCCACTGAAATCAATTGAATCCCTTGTGTGAATAAGGATTACGCTAGTGAATAAAGGGTTTTCAGATCAGGGCCCTAACCCTTTTTTAATTAACCTTCTAAGGAAGAATTTATACAGGAAAACTCTATCTCAGTGGTGAACAGTCAATAAACCATGTCTTTGTAATTCCTTCCTTCCTTTATGGGCCCTTTGTGTGAGGCTTAAGTGAAATGGATCTCACTGTCTATATCTCTTCCTCACTTCCCTCCTGCCCAAGCCAATCACTCCATGAAAGTCACAGTTTCTCTCTCCTCTTCCCTTTCTGGTTATATTAGCTTATGTTTCATTCAGTGACTGCTAGCTGAAGGGTTACTTTTTTTACTTTAGGAAAAATGTAGAAAAAAGTGATTGAAATATCAGGAAGAGATATTTCATCTTGTTTTATCCTTGGGGGATCAAAATATTATTTTTTCAATATTAAGAATCCAGTACGTAATTTTTCTGCTTTGCTTCTTTTTGCTTCGTGAAAGTTCTTGCTTCCTACCTACACTTCTATATTGCAGATGATCTGTTTTAAATATAAAGTTTTAGGAAAAATCTCAAGTAATTTTCCATCTTCAGGTTTGTCTCAATGCCCTAAAAATATCAGTTATTGTTTGCTCTTACAGATTAACCATGCTGGTCCAGAAGCAAGATCAGCAAATGACAGAAAATCGAATACATAGTAAAACATGATTGCTTAGCTGAAGTATTTCCTGATACCACTTCTGGCTTCCCAGCCTGTAGTGTTATGATGTGGTAGAGATGGAGAAAACAAAGATCTCCACTGCTCCCCACAGACAAGTGCAAACTTTGTTGCAATTTGTAGGATTTGAAGGGTTTCTAAGCACTGCAAACAGCTTTATATTGTTTGTATAATGCTGTTTTCTCAGTGCTGAAATGAAGTTGCAAGATCTGTGAAATGCTCTGTCTCGCTTCTAGTCAACAGAAGTATTTCATTTTTCTTGTTTTCCCATTACCCACTAGCACACTTTTAATTTGAGAGCATTTGCAGTTACCTGTAATTTGTAAACACTCCTTCTATCCTGCTTCATTTGTGTATAGCTACCTGACTGGGACTGTGTTCCTTGAAGTGATGGTCTTTCTGCCTTCTAAAGGGGTAATTGCTAGTTAACAGTGACATTTCCTATGGAACAGAGACACTTCACCTGATTTGGGGTAAATATGTACAAGTCAGGTTGCGGAATGATTTAGGAGAAGAAAATCTCCGTTCTTGCAAATACTCACAGGTGTATGGGTAGGGGAAAAGTTCTGAACATCTTAATTTAAGACAATACCAGGATAAAATCCTCATTATTTTTTTCTGCTGTTAGTCTAATCCATGGCATTTTCATCTCTACGAAGATGTTGAATTAGCTGGTAAGTGGTTTGGTTGATACTGAGAAGTAATGTCAGTATGACACAGACGCTTTCTTTTTATCTCAAAGAATAAAAGCAATGTCAATTAGTGTTCATATTGGCTTCAGTCCAGTCCTTCCTGAAGGGTACCTTACAGTGGGTCTGTTTCTCTGTCTTCTGGTCCTACTCAGATATGTTCCCTATTTTCTTCTGTTTGCTTATTCATTCATAGTGTGTTCAATGGAAGGTCCTGTGAAGATCTGCGGCCCTAATGATGAAGTTCCTTTTTCTCTTGTTCAACATGAGTGTTAGGAGTAGAGACTTCCTATTAGATAAACACAGATATGTATGGAAACTTGATGGAAAGGTTCTAGAAGCTCAGCTTTGGAGGGACCTGCCTTTGGAGAAGTGTTCAGTGGAGTTTCTCTCCATTAAAAAAATTTGCAGCAAATGCAGTATTTCTCTCCATCTTTGGGTACACTGAGCAAAGACAGTACATTTATGCCTGGAGATTCTACAGCTTGAGACTACTTTTGGGAGAGCTTTTTCTTGTTTCTTATCTTTCTGGCTACCTATTCTTTGCTGGAAATAAATCACTTCCAGCTGGCAGTTTTACAAAGGGTTGAAGGGCGTTCTCAGTCTCTTTTTTCTGTGGGCATTTGTTGTGGGAAGAAGTTCTTCATTTTCAGCTCCTTCCAAATCAGAGAAATAGTGGTGTTGTATGCCAGCTGTGGATGTGTACAAAAGTTTATGCCCAACTTGTGACTTTGTGGCACTGAGTACTGGTACTGCTCTCCTGGCAGTGAGCATCTTGGCATCCTGGGTTAGGGTGGAGGCAAATGCCTTCTGTTAAACAAGTATGGTTATGTATTACCTCAGTCTCTTCCTATTATTTTGACATACAAACTGAGATGGGGGGAAGGGGAAAGCTATTATTGAGACCTAACTGAACATTTTATCCAGATTCCTAATTGATTTTTGTCATGATACTTCCTGGTCTTTGCTTTTCCTTGTCCTACAATGCTCCTTCCCCAGATCTTCAATACATATTTCATTTCTGCTATTTGAGCTGAGCTGTTGCCTAATCTCAACATTTCTCTCTTCCTCTCACTTGCATTTCCTTCCACAAGTTTGTTGCATCATAATCACAAATCCCTTGCTTACTCTATCCACCTCTTGTAAACTTTATCTCTTGGTCTCAGAAGGGAATTAATAATCCTTCAAGCAACTTCATCCATTTAGCCTTTCACCCTAAATTATAGACTGTATGTAATTATAGACTGTATGTTTGGGCCTACTTAAGATGATAGGTCATGGCACGCATGACCTATCATCTTAAGTAGGCCCAAACATACAGTCTATAATTTACACCACTTGTTTGCTCACTCAGTCAATCCCAAGTTTCAAAATTAAACCTAGATTTATCACTATTCTAAAAAAGTAATTTATTTACTAGCAATGATGTTTTTGTGATCAGAAAACCTTTAAATCCCACATAATGATTTCTTAAAATTGCGACTTTATCAGATTCCTTCAAAAGAGGTACTTTGAAAGGGCTGATTTTAGATTCCTAAGTACTGTAAGTATCCTTGTTTTCAAAACAAACTTAACATCAACATTTTCTGAAGGCAGAAGTAGTCTCTTATTTTTTAAATTAAGCAATCTATTAATTTTTTACACACCATCCAAATTTTAAGCTCTTATTATAACTGTTTTGACCTTAAAACTTTTTTTAAATAAAAGTTTGTTTAGTTAAGGGGATGGGGCAACAGTCATTACTAAGAAAGTTGAATCAGTATGCCATGTTTCAGCAAATTTTCAATTTTTTTTTTTTTTCAGCCTAAGAGAAATCATTATGGGTGGCTTGCACGGATGGAAGAAAAACTTCTATAACTTTGTTCATTGTTAACTAATTTGATAAACAGTGGTAAATACTTTTTAGCCATCTCTCAGGATTACAGACAATATTGCCAGTGTTCAGAAAGTCCTGATTTTTCTCAGTTAGCTATTCCCACTGCAGGTATGTAGCACAGGTTCAAACTCTTAGTAGCTACATGTACTTTTGCAGCTTTTGCCGAATGTACCTCAGGATGTGCAGTTGGTATCTCAAACACAATTCTCATGAATTTGACCCTCTCTTTTTCAGAGTAAGTAAAGACTCTGAATTAAATTGAATTTGTATTTATAAATGTGATTTGCAAATTTATAAATTCATATTTATATCAGTTTGTATTTATAAATGATTATTGTGTCTTTGAAACCTAGTCAGGCTTTTTAGTATCTCTTTAAATACCATATAAGCTTCTGATGGTTCTATTTACTTGGTGGAAGATACTAGGTTCTTATGAAGTATTTATCTGTGTCTACTCACTCTGTATGAGTGAATTCAAGAATGCAGCAGCAGAGAAGGATTAAAGAGGATGAGGATGGCAAACACTGCATGGATAGAGGGGAGTTCAGAAGGATAGGAGAAAACATGGTTGTTGATAGCTTGATAGACAACTCATCCTTATCAGGAGATTGGAACAATAAACTATAACAAGTGGTATCAGCAATGTGAACTTAGTTGAATGAGGGCTGAAACTTTAAAATTGCTGTATAGCTTAACAGCTGGTATTAAATCAGCAGACAAAACATTTGCTGAGATCATGGAAAGTGTACAGAATTACCTTTCTGGTATCTGCAGAGCATATCTGCTTTTATAAAGAGGATCAAAAGAGAAAATGAGACAATTCTTGAATTTGTCAGTTCAGAAATAATTTAAATGATGTGTTAACAGACTAGATAGTGCATTATATGCAAAAAATGAAACAGTTTAGAAATGGTTATTGACTGGAGTAATTGATCCAAAGCAGCACATGGGAGAGTGGCAGGGCAGTGGAGGGTACTGAAACGCTGTAGGCAACCTGCAGAACTGCGTTCTGAGCAGGAGGCTCAAACCAGATGAGTAAAGCAGCATTTCTTGTTGCATGCATGAGTGCTGATCTTAAGTAACTAAAGGAAACTGAGGTATGCAGAGAAAACATGTGAGTCACTGCCAAACCTAATGCCCCTTATAAGGTACCATAAAACACATTCAGAACTGAGAGGCTGCAGAGGATGGTATCTGCTGTAGTCTGTCACAGTCTATTGTAAAACCACTAGTATCTCTACAGCTATTTAATTTGGCATACAGCAACCAAAATGCTATTGGATTTTGTTAGAAGTGGGAGTAGAATCTGAAATATGTCTTTGACAGAATTCGCAGACACCAGCAAGACTTGATGCTTTAATTATGCAGCAAAAATGTGTACCTTCAAAGTTTTTTCTAAGGAGGTAACATGCAACTGCAAAAACTGTTTGTCTCTAGCATGCCACAAAGGGAGGACATCATGTATTACCTAATAGACAGCAGTTGAGCATGTGATTTAAATGGCTTGATGGAGCTTAATACCTAAGGCTCTCAGTGGTGGGTGTTAGGGTGAGGTCATATATGATGCTCAGTGGAAATTAACTGGCCTCTTCAACATGGCTTTCCACAGACTTCAGGATAATATTACTATCTTAAACTTATGCAAGAAAAAAATCTCTGTTCTGGAGAGACCAGTCATACATCTTGCTAGGCTTCTTCAGTACTTAGGAAAGCAAATAAATAAATAAATAAATAAAAGAGGCAGCACAAAATTCCCCTGTTGAAATCGTATGATAGCAAGGGAGGGTGGAGCACAGGTGAGGCTCTGTGTCCAGACTGACTTCAAGATTAACTCGTACTTGCAAGTTAGTAATTTTTAACTGAAACTATGAATGAACTTATTCCATTAGCCGATTATAAGCACTCCTCCTGAGTCCAACTAGAGAAATATGTCTATAAAATATGGTTTTGAAGTTGATGGCAAGCCATACCTCTTCAAAGGCACGTCGTAATTTTACCAGCTAATCCTATCAATGCCATCAGTACTCATTTTTTGGCAACGGGCAATTAAACAGGTGCTTCACAACATTCCTGGCATTCAGTGTTACGTGGAAGTTAGTGGGATAAAGCACCTTAAATAGTACTACTGAGAAATTGTCAAGAATTTGAAGGGACTGAGAAACTTGAAGTGCTTTGAAGATTCAACAGTGTTATGGCTGGCAGTTTCACCTTAGCCATGCAATTTATCTTTAGGAACCTTAACCTTCAAATGTTCACGATGCACACCCCTTTTTTGCAGGTAGTCAGTAACTTCTCCAGGTTTTTGCCTATGGCAGTAACAGCATTCGATCTGCAGAATGAACTATCACAGAATGAATAGAAACACATTGATTCACGTGGCATTTGGGGACTTTTTATGAGTAATGGTGCTCATATTGTGTGAGAGAGTCCTTAGCCACTTTTGTCTATAAAGCTACGTTATGATGCTTCCCTAAGTGGAATAGGAGCAGTAATTTCACATCTGATGGAAGATGAGAATGAAAGGTCCATTGCCTTTGCCTCTAAATTTCTTACCTTGGCAAAATGAAGCTGCATGGAAAGTGAGGAAGAAGCTCTGAGCTGTTCTTAGCAGTTAAAACTTTTCACTGGTGCCATATAGGTAATGATTTATACTGGTTGAAGATCAAGTTTCAGCTTTAATCCCACAAAAAGGAGTTCCAGCCGTAACTGTGACAGAGCTTTTAGGATGGGAAGGCAGCTCGCTGTAGTGATATTGATTTCGAAACTACTAACAGCCTCATGAATGTAGATTGTCTGGCAAACTCGCCATTGAAAAATCACCTGTAAGAGTACTGAAATGGGGTCAGAAGTGGCCTACAGGCTCCGTGTGGCACAGATTAAAGCTTTTAACAGATGTATGAAAGTCCCTAAGTAATCTGAGAACTGAAATCTGCACAACATATGGTGTGTAGGAATTTATGTTCAGGGAGCAAACTTGCACGAGCAGGACTAACAAATGCTTGTACCTACAGATTTGCATTTTATACTTCATCTTATACCTTACTCTTGTCTCTAGAAATTTGTGCTCTTCCATGGCTTTTACAACTTCATCCTCCCCATAGAATTTCCAGTTGTGTTCTGCATCCCCTGATTTCCATTAAATTAGTTTCTGTATTATGGTGAACACAAGAAATAAATTGCATTTTGACGCCAGACCAACTGCATGTGGACCCACAGCTGATGTGAAGGTGGCTTCTGTACTCAATCTTTAATTATTATTTTTTATAAGTTAATCTTAGAGATCTTTACTCATATGACAGGTTTGGCTGAACTTGGTCAGTGGTTCCAGAAGCTGGTGGAGGATTGAAATGGGTAAAGCAAGCATATTTAACCTCGGGCATGGGATCCTGCTAAGCATCTGAAAATTACTGGATAGAGCTTGGTAGAATTTGATTGCTCTTGAATTTTAATTTTTCTTTCATGACAGTCATCATCTAGAAAACAGGCTTAAGATACCTCAGGTTGTAGATTTGATTTTTTTGGAATGATTGCAATAGATACACAGCAGGTCTTTCTAATAATAATGTGAGGTTTTCAGTGTCTGTCTTTCCCATATTCCAGATCTGAAAACTCCGTAGATGGAGTTTTACTGGAAATAACACTTAAAGCCAGGCTAAGTCTGCCTCCCCCATCTCGGTGGCTAGGGACTTCCATAGAAATAGAAGACAGAGCATAATTGTCTTAAGGGTTTTACTAAGTGTTCATCATGCCTAAATGTTTTCATTTGCACCTGGATGTTGCCAGCACTGTTTTGTTTAGATCTGTGTCAGCTATGTACATGCCCGATAAATGGCCTATGTTTGTGGGGGCTGTGTTTTTATTTCATCTGATATTCACCCTAATGCTCAGGATATAGCAGTGCTGGGACCGGAAAGAGTGAAATTCTCATTTTGGAAGCAAAGAGTTCCTGGATAAATTGCAGGCTAGATCAGAATGTAATGCTCACTTTAAAAGCTCTAATTGTGTTTTGTTTTGTTTTGTTTTGTTTTTTTTTGAATTAAGTAGGATACAAAATGTCTCAGCAACCCCTTACCATTCTGACATAGTGCATCACCGGAAAGATTTATTTGTGCTTTCAAGGAAGGAGTGATTTGCACTGTAACTGTAGGCAAAGATAACAAAACATCAGGTTTCTGTAGGGCAGCTGGAATGCAGAACAGACTATTACAAGTCAGATGTTGGCTATAGCACTGAAAAGCTGCATTTTGAACTTTCTCAAGTAGTTTTTTTTTTAAGCCTAACATAAAGCGATATTGGAAAGAAATGAAGTAATCAGGGGTTTCCAAGAGTATTGTTTTTCATAGGAGGAAACGAAGTAGTGAAATACAGCAGAGGTAATTTATGGAAAGTTAGGGTGATAATGTCACAGCTGTATCCTTCATCTTGTTAAGTTGGAGTGGTATTGAATGTGACACAGAAAATTAGGATGTTTACTTGGATGTTCCGTAGGAGGGACACATTGAAAATATGGAACATACACAACTGGCTGGCTGTATTGTGCTTTCTGCTTTTACTCACCTTGAGATAGCTGCTACAGAGCAAGAAAGTGTGACTAAAACAAGTACCCTTGAAACTGTCACAGTATTTGTTTGACGTCTGCTAGCCATACCTAAAGGCATGCTGCACATCACCTACCAGACTGCTTGTGCGTTGCATTACACCTACTGTGATGTTGATAGCTGGGACTAGAGCAGTAGCTGGAGCACAGCTTCTCAGGGTGCTCACCTGGCATAGCGGGAGAGCCTGCTAATGAGCACTGAGCAGCTGCTTGGACACCTGCAGAGTGTCTGGGGTAGCGTTGACAGCACGTGGAAGGGCACAGCAGTGATATGGGGCTGGCTTTTCAGGTGCCAGCAGCAAGATGTTGCCATTTAGAGTGCTGGTTATTTCCCCCATACTTCATGTCTTTGGAGAAGTGCTCAAGTAATGTAATTGAGCAGTGATCCTGGTATGGCAAATGATTAAAGATTATTGCAGATAATCTCCATGCATGTAAAATGCATAATTAGTAATGCATAATGCACTTACAGTAAACATAGATAAGTAGGAATCTTGCTCCTAATCCTGTGTTGAGCATAAGGATGCACTGGCAATACCCAGAGTAATATAACTGGTATCGCATCCACAAAGTGGATGTCACTTAAAGTGTTCACCACATAATCCAGGCACTCAGAAATTCTGCACTCCTTATGGGAAAATGAATTTCTGTTCTTAAATCAGTTTGTCTACCTATTTTTTCTATTACCCCTGCAGCAGAGTCAGCTCAGCACTTATCTGATTGAGGTTTAAATGCTCTGTTTAAAAAAAAAAAAAAAAGTGCAACCTGGATCCTCAGGAAAAAGCTTTAACAATGCATTGATCAGAGTTGCATGATGACTTTGGATTGTGATGAAGCCATGGAGATCCTTTATGTCCTGACTTAGTGTTAGTAGGAGTGTTTAGAACCTGAAGTGTTAAAGGTAAACTTTTATTAAATGCCTTTTCATAAATCTTAATTTCTGAAGTAGCTGTTAGCACCTTGGAGAGACTGATGAGAGGTGAGAATATCAAGCAAACACTTGAATTTGAAAACGTAGTGAAGGTGGACTGTAACAACACCTCCTCGTCCTGGTACCCATGCGGTGTTTGCTTCTTTGTCAGGTGAACTCTGTTCTAATGCTCTGCAGAAATGCTGCCAAAACTCTGTTCTTCATTAAATCATGTGAGAATGTTTTTCTTATAAATTTACCATGACTTGCTAGCTGACAAACTAGTTCCTCTTTACTTCTTGAATAATAATCTCATAATTTATTTATGCTTATTTTTTAAAATAGCTTTGATATGAAGTAGGTCCAAAAGATGGCCCTTTTGTCTTGCCAAGTCTTGGGTCATGGGAGAGCTAAGAAACTAACAGCATAGTTATTGATCTCTTCTGTCCTGAAATCCTATATTCAGAAACACAAGCTGATTTGTTTGCTTCATTAACATTTGTATCGTCTTCTCCATGATAATGCTGTTGTGTCTTGCTCAAAAATAGACATAGATTAATGCAATGTTGACAGCAAAATCACCAAGGAAGAAAACTGCTGCACTAGATAAACTTTACAGGTCATGTTCCTCCAGTTTCACAAACAGTCTGAGATGACTATTTGTGTAATAAGGCATGGCAGGGATTGTGATTATCATAAAATAATCAAGCCCTGGAGTATTTTAAAGGTACAATGCGTAACTGCTGGTGTTTGATTTCCTAGGAATATTATTATCTGGTAATACCCCAGCATCCTCCAATTTTGGAGATCCCTATTTCTGCCTAACTACTCAGGGCATACATGCTTAAGTATATTTATACACGTAAATACACACGGGCTCAAAAATGTAATTTATATGGAAAGGAACACATCAAGAAATTAGAACAGGAAAAATGCAAAACACTCGTATGCTGAAGAGCTCAGATTTGCATCAGGCTGGCAGCACCAGTAATAAGAACTGCTATTCCATTTCTGATGCAAGCACAGAGATGCATCTTATTTCAGCACAAGATATCAGTGCTGATTGTGAGGGGTTTCTGATCATGCCAGAGGTGAGGCATTAGAGTAATTACAATAACAATCTAACACAAGATGGGGCATTTTTGAGCTGTATACATCTATTAGTTAAAAATAAACATCTGAACATCATTAGCACTTTCCATGCAGCTGTTGATGATGTGATCTGTTCCTTTACTTGTAATTTCAGAGTGGGTGACACTGCATATTGAACAGGTTTACTTGTCTGTGTACAATACACACTAGCATGGCACTTTTCCTTTTCAGTTTCTATAGTTTTGTTAGCCTGAGGTAGGCACCTGCTTTTTGTTTTCTTCACCATGGATTTTTAACTGTGTTCTCACAGTTTAATGTGAATTTTAGGAAGTGTAGGATGGCTGAATGTATTTCATCTGTGCTCTTTACATCTGCTCCCTCAGAATTGTAAAGTCAATGTAAACATACAAGGTTGCTTTTGGAAAAGGAACCAGATGTGTATTCAGCCCCGTAGATCCTTAGAACTTGGCACCAAGGACAGGAACTTGCCCTAATATCCTGCAGCAAGTAGTTTTCTTACAGCAAAAATCTACAGGAATTTGAAATACAATCAACACATAAAAAAAGACCAAATAATGAGATTCTTCTGGAAAAATCTGGCCACTGGACAGAATGGATCAGTGGGACTCTTTGATGGATTTCCTAGATGAGGTTTCTAATAGTTTCTTACTGGACAAAATTTCAGTGCCTATATTTTTTTTTCCCCCTTTTCGAATTAACTGTGCAAGTATTTTCTTTAACATCAGTTTTTTAACATCTAAACTCTTGTGGTATACACACCCTTTTGTAAATGCTAGGTTTAATTATAGAACTTGATTCTAAATTGAAACACAACCTTCAGAAAAGCTTAGAATTGTATTTGCAGTAAAGGTACAACTCAGTGCAATCTCTTCAATGAAAAAGCACAAATGCCTGCAGGTCATTACACCGAATTTCACTGGCGTGAATCTCAATTCTGTGCAGTATCTTGCGGATGTCAGCATGAGATAAGTACTGCCCTGATCTTATAATGCAACAGAGATAATTTTCATATTTGGACCTGAGCATCACTTTGGGCTCTTAATTCTCGTGGGCTGTCCAAATGCAGTTGATTTGAAAACAGTCTGTTTTGATAGATGGATGGCATGTGCATATTAAGTAGATGGTTATTTAGGATGTAGCATGAGCTTATTTGCATCAGCTTCTGCATTACTGCACTCAGTCACAGAAGTATACACTGGGTTTTGGAGCATATTAGGAAAGCTGTAGATGTGTTATACTTGTCATTAATACAAATGTTCCCTGTTCATGGAAGAAAGGTCACACCTGTGGAGAAGAGCACCTACAAGACAACTTACACATTGCCTCAGTAGATGATTCCCAGGTTTATATGTGTACCAAGGTTAGAAATGCCTGAGACATTAGTTTTTTGACATTTTGTTTTGGTATAGCTGATAGATGCATGGAGGGAAGTGTACAAAGACAAATGCACACAACACATTTCTCCCTAAAATTATGCTGATGATTCTCTAAGCCAGTGATCCTCAGGAGTTTTATATTAAAAATAGTCTGTCATTCTGCAGTATATCACTCGTATCAGGTTTTTATGTGAATCATCACTTTTTTTAACATTACAAAGCACATACCATCTACAGACCAGCTGCAGAACACTTGCAATGGCCTTGAAAACTGCAAAGCACTGCTTCAGACCATCTAATAACAATGTTTAAGGCCTCAAGGCCTGAACACAGCATTTTGCTGTTTCTTTTACTTTACTGTTGATGTAAGGCTTATTACTCAGTAATCTTAGCAGTATGGCACAATGCAGGCCTAATTATCATTAGCAATAGAATTATTTAGGTATTGCTAGTAGTTTTCTAGACAGCTTGTAAACAAATGCAAATATACACAAAGATGCAAACAAATTAGCAAGGCAGGTCAGATGTAGTGCCAGCAAAAGCACTTGATGCACAATGCTAGGTTACAAATTAATTGTACATACTTTCTACCAAATGCTGAATTAATCCATAGAACTCATTGCCACAAAATAGTAAGCTCTTAATGGAGTCCATTGACCATGTATTTATACAGTTATTGAATGTCCATGGGCGTGACAGACAGCATAACACTTGCAGATCTGACTGCTGGGCAACATGCAGAGTGAAAAGAAACCTCCCCCTGAAAGTGAGTTATTCCATGATCATCCATTATAGGATCTGCTGAGTCTCCAGCAGCTGCCTCTGGTTGCTGTGGGAGATGCAGCATTCTGTATGACAGAACATGGGTGCTGTGAGGTTAAAATCAGTCTTATTAGTGATTTAATGACAACCTAGCTGTTCCTCAGCGTTTGTTTAGGATTGTCTATCCTAAAAAGCATTGAAGGCAAAATTGTTTTACATTTCAGAGCAAAATTTTTTAGGTAAAAGGGGCTGCATTGGAAGAAATCAGAAATTAAAGTAAATTTAAAACAACTTAAATATGAAATACTTTTCCTTGGAAGGTGAATTGATGGAAGGTGAACCAAATGTTTGCACAAGAATAAATTGTTATACCTAAATAAACAGAAGACTTTGTGCTGCACAGCTTCTGAATATTTAGAATGAAAGGGCAACTTAGCAAATATGTAGTTATTTGAATATTCATATTTAATAAGCAATGCACTTCAATAAGGTGTGTTGTAATAATGTGTAATAACAAACATTAATGGTAAGGATGGCTTTACTGTCAAATATCATTCACTCTTGTTGTAATCAGAGCAGATCTCAGTAAGAAGCAACAGACAGAATTACTTTACAATACTGCCATTGGAGGGCATGTTGGATTGCTGGGGTGGCTGGCATGCATTCCCACATGTGGCAGGGATGGTGTTAGGCCTCTAAAAACTGCAAATTTAGGGAAGACAGAGCTGCTTTAAAGAAAAAGGTACTCCTAATGTGTTTGTGATAGAGTGCAAGCCTGTAAGTAGATTCACTTACAATTGCCTGTCCTGTTCATTAATGAAACCTCTCACACCGATGTGCAGAACTGCTGCTTCTATATTGCAAGTGCTCAGATGAAGATGGTGACATTGTGACTGAATTAGTATCCTCTTGTTCTCTGTCATCTGTTGGACTGTTTGACGTAGAAGGTAATACAGCAAAGTGAAATACTGAGGGTGATGCATAAATAGGTCAATGCATTTTTTCAGGCACCTTTGCCAGGAATCATAAAGTGTGTACTTAAGTTTTTATATTTGGCTGCATCTCATTCAATTAGTCTATCAAATTCCTCATTAAAGTTCTTAAGCATTTAGAACTGCATAATTAAAATACCATTACACTTGGTGGAGAAAAAAAAATCCTTTAAAGTGCTCTGTATCATTAAAAAAAAAAAAAAGTATTGCATTAGTATTCATTACTATTAAAACATGTTGGAAGTGGAGAGAATAAAAACAATTCATTTTATGACACCACCTCCAGGAATGAACTAAGACTTCAACTCAGTGTTAGTTCTTTTGGTTTCTGTACGACTGCTGTGTGTATGTACAGGAAGACTTGATTGAGGCAAGATATTTCAGCAAGGCTACAACCGCTCAGGATATATCTGTATGTTCCTAAATCACTGATTTCAGTACTGCTCTTGTACTCTGCTTTTAATGAATTGATTTTTACTTAGAGGGATAATGAATGATAGTTTTAAGAATAGTATTTTTCCCCCCCTTAGTGATTGCAGATTAGGGTACATGAGGCACATCTAACAAAGAAATCCAGCAGCCTCTCAGTGTAACAGGACCATCCCAGAACTAGATACAGACTTAGATATTGTTAATTTAATTTAATTTTATTTTATTTTATTTAAATAAGGAGGAAAGAACGCAGACAGTGGGACTCATGGGAAGGACAGAGATTACAGTCTTTGAGCAGGATGGAGAGGTATATCTCCCCAAATAGGCACACTGCAAGAAGTATTAAGCACAAAGCCTGGGCAAAGGCAAAATTCCTGACTTATAGGAAACAGGATAAATCATATTTTGAAAATACTGATATATTTTCCATATTTTGTTCCCAAGTAGAATAAACTCTATCAAAATTAAATTTGCTTTTCCCTTCCTCTTTTACTGCCTTTTAAAAGTAATTGTATTCTTAGGATTTACAATAATTGCTTCTATTGCATTTACAGTTAATTATATATTTTTGATTAATGTATTCTATTTTAAAATTATTTGCTTAGAATATCTGATTGTGATTTAATTTCCAGGTTATTGCTCTTCTAAGCAACCTCAGGAATTGGCTTACAGATAGCGACATTAATAGGCTTTGGTGAAAAGTGTTATATTCTAAGATAAATCACTGTATTGCACTGAGTTTTATGTTGTCAAGCCATATCAAATATTACCTCCTAATTAAAATGAAGATGAAATCAGGTAAACTTGGTTCTCATGAAAACCACTGGCAAGAGCCAAGTGCAGAGGTAGAGTTTTATAAGACTGCTAAATGAAAAAGCGCCCAGAAGTGTCGAAGATATTTGGTGTTGTCTGTGGTAGGGAGACACAGCAGGACTTTGCGCCTATCCTGAATCTGGTCTTATGAAAGAATCATTCATGTTGAACTACTTTGTTTCATACCCTTGGCTGATTTGGCAATGTTCTCCTTAAGTTTACTTTTGGAGGGCCCTTCAAGGCCCAAAAGCTGCTAGTTTCTGAGGTTATTTTAATTTTTCTTAAAGCAGTTAAGGGACTTTAACATTCACGCAAATGGTAAGGAAAAAGTGAACTTTACTGTCAAGAAGAAAGCATGAAGCAGTAAACATATCCGCACTTTTAAATCACACCAGATGTTTCTTTATGGTAGCTGCATAGTGTCAGATCTTTATTTTCTAGGGTGATTGCATTAGATCAGATATCTATATCTGGAGATCAAATGACAACTCTTTTCATTTCATGAGAAACCTCTGTCTCTGAATTTAAATCTCTCAGTGCCCAAGCCAAGTAGAAGAAAAATAACAGTGCCCAAGGAACTGATATTTGCCTTACAGAAATTAAGGCAGCCAAAACCAGAAAGGAGACTAAGTAACTGCCTCTCAGTTACCACTTAAAATGTATGGCAATGTGGTACATGAGTGGTGGTGCCTTTTTTTTTTTTTTTTCCTGTGCAGCATTGGGATTAGACTACTCTTGAGCATGGACAGCAGCAAAATCTGGCAAGAAAGTTCAGGTAATGGAGAAGGTAATTCAAACAGCACTACTATCTGAAGAAACCCAGCTGCACTCTAATGAGGACTGCAGAAGTTTGAGCTTACACATTCTTGCATCTCTTCAGCCAGCAGTGGTTGAAGTGTTGCTGGAAATCCTGTTTTCATGTTTTACTCGTTGAGAATTCTCTTCTAAGAAAACATTTTTGCAAGATATCTCCTGTCCAGTTTCTCAGGATTAGCCATTTGGATACTGTTAAAAGGCTTAGATATGCCAGCTGATTTTTTTTTTTTTTTTTTTCAGACTAAACTTCTGCAAGTTTTGTGAGCTGCTGGTTGTGGCTCACAACTCTCATGTTTCAGCAACTCATGCTGTCTTTGCAGGTGATAAATCTATTTCCTTCTGTCTTCAAATCTTTGTGATGTTGTCTGTGCAGTGGTCTGTTAATGGTTACTGCACATTTATTTTTTGCTCAGGTAATTTTCTCTTTTACGGGATTTGCTCCTTAGTAAAATACCTCTATCACAAATTTGGCTGACTTCTAGTGACATGCCTCACACCAAGTTAAAATGTGTAAATACGTGAGTTTCTAGATATAGGTTTAAAAACAAACAAACTTGCCATTTACAAGTAAAGTCAGTTATTCTTAGTGCTTTCTAAATATGACCGCTTACTTTTTGAGTGACCAAAGGTGCAAAGTATACTTGGACAATTCAGTATTTTTAGTGCTATTTCAATGTCGTGGTTTAACCCGGCCGGCAGCTAAACACCACGCAGCCGTTCGCTCACCCTCCCCCCTCCCTCTCTGGGACGGGGGAGAGAAATGGAAAGTGAAGCCCGTGAGTTGAGATAAAGACAGTTTAATAAGACAGGAAAATAATAATAACAAAATAATAATAAAATAATAACAATAATAATACGATGGTGATAATAGGAAAGTAATAATAGTATGTACAAACAAGTGATGCACAATGCAATTGCTCACCACTCGCTGACCGATGCCCAGCCTAACCCCGAGCAGTCCGGCCCCCTCCCCCCAGCTAGCCACCCCTATATATTGTTTAGCATGACGTCAGATGGTATGGAATACCCCTTTGGCTAGTTTGGGTCACCTGTCCTGGGTCTGTCCCCTCCCAGCTCTTACTGCACCCCCAGCCTGCCCGTTGGCAGGACAGAGCAAAAGGCTGAGATGTCCTTGGCTTAGTATAAGCACTGCTCTGCAACAATTAAAGCATCGGGGTGTTATCAGCACTCTTCTCATCCTAAGCCAAAACACAGCATTCCACCAGCTACTAGGAAGAAAATTAATTCTGTGCTAACTGAAACCAGGACATTCAATTTCTCCAGACATGGTCATTTCATTTTTCATGTTAAGTAATATGGCTCTGTACTTAAAGAATAGACAGGGTCCAAATAAAGAAACCACACCAGTCAAAGAAGATATCAAATTACTGGGGTTACATTTGCCATAGATTCAATCTACCTTTGAAAGTCTCCTTCATGTCAATCTAATGACCCAGAACAACCTAAATCCTCATCAATATCTAACCAAATACAGATTTCTTTTCTTTAATGATGCTGAGAAATCACAGCTCAAGCTGCAGTTGATGGAAGCTGTGGTAGCTCAGCACTCTTGGGAATTGTTTGCAAGGAAGAGGAGGGATCTGGCAATAACACACTTGCTGTGGCTTCTGGACTAGATCTGACCTACGCTGTTGTTGCAGTGGTCTTCTGTTATTTATTTATAGTTCCTTCCAAAATAAGCAACCAATAAGTTGGTAAATTTGGATTACCAACTTATTGAAAACCTTGATGGAACCCTGTATTTTTGCCCTCTGGAATTGGAGAAAATAAACATTTAAGAATGAGCTCTGTTAGAAAGATTTGACTTCATATGTTATTAGAAGCCAGACTAACTTCTCTTATATAGCTGATAAGCCACAAGAATATATCAAAACTGCATTTTATATATATATATATACACATATATATATATTTATATATACACACACATAATATATATTCTTTACATATATTTACACGTAACCTAAGAATTTATGGATAATAAGACCTTCCTGTACTGGCAAGGTTTTCACTGCTGTTATTAAATAATGATTGCATTCCTCGGTGTCTGGAATAAATATTCCAGCTATCTGCATGAGGAAAACATTAATTTAATGCATACAACTAGCAACCCTAGATGGATCAGTAAACACAAGACAGCAGTCTTATTTTTGTCATTTTTTTCTCCATCTTGTTTTATAATTGAATGGGCACTATAGATAATTAGATTCCTTTATGAATTTTATTAGGTTTTTAAGTCAATTGATGGCTTTAGTGTGAAGCATCTAGAAATCTGACGCTGTTGGACTTCCTATATTTTTCTTATCTGCTAATACATCTGATTCTAAATTATTGTCTGTGTGCAATGTGATGGAAGAAGTCTTATTATTTCTTGTCTGTAAGCTCCTTAATAGATGGCTGTTGAATGGCATGGGAGGGAAGGATGAACTGAGCGTGTTGTGCTTTGCTAACTGCTGGGGTGCCACTGGGCTGCACCTGCATGCCAAGTCTGCCCTGTAACACCCCAGGAAGGTGATGGCAGCAACCATAAATTGTAGAGCCTTTGGGCTCTTTTCATGTCTTCCATATGCAGAGGAACATGACAAAGTACTGTTACACTCAGCATTTCCATGTTTGTTTTCATACTTTCAAAACCAAACCGAAAATTAATCTTTTGAAATATTTTTGGTGTTGGCAAACCTTACAGCTGTGAGTAGTCATGTTTGTCTATCCATACTTTAAGCAGAGTATTTTCTTCAGGAGAAATGCAGGGGTTAGTCTGGAGCTTGGAGTGGAGATGGAGGTCAAAACATGGTATTACTCTTTAGGAAAATGCAAACAACTGCAAACTCTGCATGCTTGGACATCACTTGATAAGAGAAACTGTACCCAAGGAGGGTTTTAACTGCATCCTCAGAAACAAAACTCAGTATAAATACTGCTGAAACAGGGCAAGTGAATCTTTTCTTTAAAGCTACAGGGTGCTGGGTACAGCAAAATGACATGTTTGCTGAATAGTATAGAAGAGGTATCTCTGTTTTATAGCTCAAATTTGTGCAACTCCATTTAATAGTATTGATATTTCATATTTTCCATAACTGGGTTTGCTGCTGTCTTTTTTTTCTCCCCAGCATTTTCCAATTTTTTATCTGCTCTAAAACCTTGCAACCAGTCAGCTGCTACGTAACGGGCACAAGATAAGCAGTATATTGTAGAAAAATTAGAGCTTTGTACAGAACCAAAGCCCTATTTAACTTCTAACATCGAACTTGTAAAGATAGCCCAAAGAGACCGGGTGCTGGGGTGTCTGCCTGGAGATTGGGCAGCTTTGAAGGTAGCAAAGCTGGCCCTTTGCTGGGGTGACACTGTAGCTTCTGAAACCTCTCTTCTGTGCAGCAAGGATGAGCAAGCATGGGGATGCCTGGGGAGGATGAGCAGGGGAAAACCCTGTGGGTAGGTGGCAGAGCCAGGGCTGCCTTCAGGGTCTGACACAGCTTTGAACCCACGTGGTGAAGTTTTAGATTGGTTATTAGGAGAAGTTTCTTTACTTGAAAGAGTTGTGCAGCATTGGAATAGGCTGCCCAGGGAAGTGGTTGAATCACTGTCTGTGGAGGTCTTCAAGAAATGTGTAGACTTAAAACTTAGTAGCATGATAGGTGGATGTAGTACTGGGTTACAGGTTGGACTTGATATTCTTAGAGGTCTTTTCCAACCTGAATGATTCCATAACCCTAACGTGGGTGCTGGGGAAGGGCCTCTGGCAAGGTTGGCTGTGGTCATGAGGACCTGCTAGTACCCTCAGGGTGCTGATGCCTATTTTGGTGAAATCTTAGGATGTCTATAAATGTTTGAATTTTAGGAGACGAATATTAAGGACAGTTTAAAATACATATTTTAAAGGCCTGGAGCATCAGTTTCTTTCTGGCTTAAAAAATACAAAATAAAAAACATGCACAGTGAATTTCAGTCCTGCACTGTTAAAACACAGTTTATTGCAAGGTGTCTAGTTTTAAATCTAATTTGGCAAACTTCATGGCCTTTGGGTTCTGTGGAAATCTTCAGCTGTGGAATATGCACTATTAGTCTTTGTAGGATTTATGGCTGCATTTGTTCTCAAAGAGGAAAAAATGTTTCAGACCAGAGAACTTAAACCCCATATGTTAAGCTATTACTTATAAATTTTGACAAGGGGGACTATCCAAACAAGGATGAACTTCTGGCCTGTTTGAATCATAAAAGTGCACAAATGTAAAATATAAAACTCATGAGGGGAGACAGATAGGCATGCACACAAGTTTCAGCAGCCAATATATCCTTTGTAGGGGCAGGTTCCTTGTCCAGGGTGAGAGGCTCCCCTGTAGCTGCCACAATCACTGTACTTAATAGTTCAAAGTAATGGTTAACCCTAGGCAAATTATATTGTTCTAGATAAGGCAATTTTCTAAGGCTTTTTACACCACTGAGCAATCCTGTTGGTTTTTGGATCAATGTCTGTGTGGATGTCAATTTTCTCAGTGTAAAATTAAGGCATTGGTTTGCTTCAGGATCTTATAGAGCATATACTGCCTGGATGTACAAAGTCTCTTGTTTTATGGAGCAGCAGTAGTTTTTCCAATGGTAGAACTCTTCAGACATGAATATTTGTTTCAAAACAGGTTTTTGCTGGACTTTGCATGATGGAGGAATATGGGCTATGTAGAATTAGCAGGAAGCTCCATGAGCTTTTCTGTGATTAGCTCAGTGATAGCTGAGCAGCTAAAAATTGCATATACAAAATGACTTTTAATGAATATTCACATAAGAAACTGTTTGTGTTGGTCTGGTCATTGCAAAGCTGGTTGTGTCAGTATGTAAAACCAGAGGGCAATGGGCTTGTTCTCATTTATGAGGCTCGGCAGCAATAAGTGCTTCCTGTGGAGCTCCGGCCCTTCCTGCAGAGGGTCTCAGCTCTGCTCCCTTGTAACAGAGAATCCATCCGTAACAGAAATAAAGGAAAAATCATGGAGAAGATGGTTCTCGAACTTATTGAGGCGCACCTGGGGGACAAAGCAGTAATTGGTCCCAGCCAGCATGGGTTTGTGAAGGGTAGGTCCTGCCTAACTAACCTGATTTCCTTTTATGATAAGATCACCCGTATGGTAGACCAAGGGAAACCAGCGGATGTGATTTTTTTGGACTTCAGCAAGGCTTTTGACACGGTTTCCCATAGGATCTTACTGGACAAAATGTCCACCATACAGCTAAATAAAAACATCATACGATGGGTGAGCAATTGGCTAACGGGCAGGGCCCAAAGGGTTTTGGTGAATGGGGCTGCGTCAGGCTGGCGGGCGGTCACCAGTGGGGTCCCTCAAGGCTCCATTTTAGGGCCGGTACTTTTCAATATTTTTATAAACGATCTGGATGTAGGAATAGAAGGCATTTTGAGCAAGTTTGCTGATGACACCAAACTTGGAGGAGTTGTGGACTCGAATGAGGGTGGAAAGGCCTTGCAGAGGGATCTGGATAGGTTGGAGAGCTGGGCGATCGCCAACTGCATGAAGTTCAATAAGAGCAAGTGCCGGGTCCTGCACCTGGGACGGGGAAACCCTGGCTGCACGTACAGACTGGGCAATGAGACACTGGAGAGCAGCCTAGAAGAGAGGGATCTGGGGGTCGTGGTAGACAACAAGTTGAATATGAGCCGGCAGTGTGCCCTGGCAGCCAGGAGGGCCAACCGTGTCCTGGGGTGCATCAAGCACGGCATCGCTAGTTGGTCGAGGGAGGTGATTGTCCCGCTCTACTCTGCGCTGGTGCGGCCTCACCTCGAGTACTGTGTGCAGTTCTGGGCACCACAGTATAAAAAGGACATGAAACTGTTGGAGAGTGTCCAGAGGAGGGCTACGAAGATGGTGAAAGGCCTGGAGGGGAAGATGTACGAGGAACGGCTGAGGGCACTGGGCCTGTTCAGCCTGGAGAAGAGGAGGCTGAGGGGAGACCTCATCGCAGTCTACAACTTCCTCGTAAGGGGGTGTCGAGAGGCAGGAGACCTTTTCTCCATTAACACCAGCGACAGGACCAGCGGGAACGGGGTTAAGCTGAGGCAGGGGAAGTTTAGGCTTGACATAAGGAGGGGGTTCTTCACAGAGAGGGTGGTTGCACACTGGAACGGGCTCCCCAGGGAAGTGGTCACTGCACCGAGCCTGTCTGAATTTAAGAAGAGATTGGACTGTGCACTTAGTCACATGCTCTGAACTTTTGGGTAGACCTGTGCGGTGTCAAGAGTTGGACTTGATGATCCTTAAGGGTCCCTTCCAACTCAGGATATTCTATGATTCTATGTTCATCTTTCTAATTTGCAGTCAAAGTATATACCTGGTTGCATGGCTGTGCTTTGGGAGGAATGCATTCGGGCTTTCCAGCAGCCGTGTTCCTTTCAATTTTATTTGCTCAGATTTATTGTACAGCCCTTGCAGGCTGGCTGTTCGTTTCTGGTAGCCTGACACGTTGTGCTTCAAGGCTACCCTTCATTGCCTCTCTGCACTTGCAAATGTGGCTTCGAAGGCTCATTGGGATGTCACCAAATTTGTTGCGTTCTGTCAGGTGTTTTTGCAAAAAACATCGATTTCCATGCCTCCAGTGTTAGCAGCACTAACCAAATACTTAACATTCCCCTGCAAAATTACTATTGTATAGTGCTTTTCATTTTAGTATTTTGCACTTATTCTCATTTCCTCTTGGTATTCTTTGATAAAAATGAATTAGTATCACGTTCAACCTCTGCTTAAACATAAACATGACAGCAAATGGTTTGTACAATTACAAAGTACTTACGGTATGCTGAACAACCCAAAAAGCCAAATGCTTTCAGAAATCAGTACAGAAATATATGTAGAAAAACAGTGACTCTCATTATAAGATGCACTTAAAATTCCACTCTTAATATGTTTTCCCACACCAGATTTTTATTTTTTGCCTACCTCCCATCCTGGAAAAGATGTGACTTCATAGTTACTTTTCCTCATTGCAGTAATATTACTTAAAAACCAATCTTCTTGCATGTCCTCTAAGAACTGTGGCAGAGATCCTGGTAACATTTATTGAAGTTTTCAGGGTAATTGAGCTTTGATGGAGCACAGACATAGAAATAAGCTGGATAACTGCCAGCAGCCATTCCTTAAGTGCAAAGAGGTATTTGCAGTTTGGGGAAGTAATACACACAGAACGCACACTACAGCAAACTTTGAGAGGATAAATCCTGGCTATAGGTCAACAGCATTATCTTCACACGGGGTTAAAATTGGGATTTTGTACAAAGTAGTTCTAAATGACTTTTAAAGAAATTAAAGAATGAAACATTGACTAGTTTCCTTATTACTGCAGAATTTGAGCTTATTATAGACCTCTAGCTATAACAGAGTGCTGTTCTTGGTTTCGAACTTTACTGAGACCTCTGTTATCTGATTTTTTTATTTTATTTTTATTTTTTTAACTTTATTTTTGTCCATCTTTGATGGAAGAGGGACAAACTGTGTTCAGTTTTGGGCCCCTCGCTACAAGAAGGACATCGAGGTGCTTGAGCGGGTCCAGAGAAGGGCGACGAAGCTGGTGAGGGGCCTGGAGAACAAGTCCTACGAGGAGCGGCTGAGAGAGCTGGGCTTGTTCAGCCTGGAGAAGAGGAGGCTCAGGGGCAACCTTATTGCTCTCTACAGATACCTTAAAGGAGGCTGTAGTGAGGTGGAGGTTGGCCTGTTCTCCCACGTGCCTGGTGACAGGATGAGGGGGAATGGGCTAAAGTTGCACCAGGGGAGGTTAGATGTTAGGAAGAACTTCTTTACCAAAAGGGTTGTTAGGCACTGGAACAGGCTGCCCAGGGAAGTGGTGGAGTCACCATCCCTGGAGGTCTTTAAAAGACATTTAGATGTAGAACTTAGGGATATGGTTTAGTGGGGACTGTTTGTGTTAGGTTAGAGGTTGGACTCGATGATCTTGAGGTCTCTTCCAACCTAGAAATTCTGTGATTCTGTGATTCTGTGATTCTGTAAAGGAGGACTGATCTTCTCTTAAGGTACAGGTCTGGAATGGAAAGAAAAGTGCTATTGTGCCATTTAACCACCTCTGAGGCGTGAAGTGATGAAGTTGGAAACCCAAGCAATCACACTGAGATCTTCAGACACACTTGGCCAACTGTGTGGATGTTGGGGATGTGTGCTACATAGAGTATCCACATTCTATCACTTGATGAACAAAAGAAACCATCACATTTCTGGGAACTTATTCCCTGAAGTTAGGAAGATTCAGGCTTTTGGCAGCAACCATAGACTGCGTTAAGATGCTGAGAACAGACTCCTGCTCAAATTTGGCATGAGACTTCCAAATTTCCTGATTTCTTGCTTACAGAAATTTGTAGTGGAGTCTGCTTCTTCATCGCAAGAGCATTGCTTTGTACAGTCAGAAGCTGCTAGAAATTCCACAGGAAGGGAAAAAAATAGGGAGAGATCATAAAATTATGTAAGCATGCAGCTCTCTACAGTTTGAAACAACCAAAAATTAATTTCAGGCTGCACGCAGACATCTGCCCCATGCCTGTTGGGCAGACAGTACCTGGTTTTCTCAGATGTGCGTGGAGTTGAGGGTGTTTAGGGCTGCTTACTGTGTCCTCTGCAAATTCAGAGGTGGTTCCTGATGGTGTGGACTGGGGGGAGATGAGGCTGGAGAGAGCTCTGTCCTACTGGTACATGTCTCATCATATGGTGTTTGTAGGATCAAAGCCCAACACAAATGTTGCAGCAGTTTTCAAAGGGTGTTCTCTATTGGCAATTTAGGACTGGATTAAGGCCCCTTTGAGCCACTTAGGTGGCATAAAGGGGGTGAATCTTAGAATGAGTATAACTCTTAATAATATCGATTATTCTCACCAGACATATTTTCTCCCCCCTCCTGGCACACGCACACAAATCCAGCTCTTATGACTCTTGGTTTGTAATAGTTGATGGGTAGTATTCTGGTTTCCTAATGCCTTTTGTCATCTACATCTGGGTCAGGGAAATTGGCAGGAATGTGCTCTTTGCTCTTCCCTGAATTAGTAATGCTATGGGTGCTACTAGTTGCTTGGTAAACCGTTTTCCTTTTCATTTTACATCTCTTTGCTCCTCTGGAAGAACAGATCATTTATGATAAAAACTATTGCAATTCTGATAATTGTAAATGTAAGTAAAGGTGTGCTAACGTTCCCTTGTGACACAAGCAGTCCAAGTTATTGCTCTTGGTTAACAGCAAATACAAATACAGGTGTATAAAAACAGGTTTATTCTGGAGTCCCGTGTTTGCCTGTGTGTGCTTCCAAACAAGCCTGTCACATTTTTCTCTGTTCTACTCATGTAAGAGAAGCTTTTTGTAAACATCTGCAAGCATCCTGCTTCACAGCTCCCTTTGAGATCTCCTGTGCTAGAAAGGCTGCAAAAACTTGACAACAAGGAGGCAGCAGGTGATTTAGTATCAGTACTGCCTCCCCCGCCGAGAAGTATGTTCTCAGAGGTTTTGGTGCTCCCTTTGTTTTTCCTGGCTCCACCTGTTGTCTTGTTGTATGAGCTCTCTGGAGGAAAGAAGCAATCTTTTTTGTTCCTGTTATTGGTTTATTCGACAGCAGGGACAGCCAACTTCCAATCCCATTGCTGTAGCTCTACGCATTATTCAAGTACAGCTAAATAAGTACATACAGTGTATATTTGAGAAGGAAGCATGTGGCTCTCATAAAGCATTCCCAGTCCCTCTTAGACAAACTTGGAGACATTTTCTTTATGGCTCTTTTCAGATGTGGAAGCACTTAGATGAACAAATTTAATGATTTTTTAATAGATTTTTTTTTTTTTTTTTTTTTTTTTTTTTTTTTTTGTGTTGGTATAATTTTGAAATCCTGATGTAGATGTTTTAGTTGGGCCTGAAGTACATAGAGTTCATCAAATCCAAATGGAATACACTTCATGCTGTGGCTTGCTGCATAATAACACTGAGGTTTTATCTCATGTCTATTGATATTGGGGCGGGGGGGGGGTTGGTGTAATTTCCACGAATTTATCAAGAAAGAATTAAAAAACCTAAGTCTATTTGCTAAGCACACCTGGCTTCCATGCTAACTTCCTTTAATATAGATACTTGTGTACAATATATTCTGTTGCTTAGTCTTTTGTGCATGCAATTTCAGGCTGCAGACAAAAGGTTTGCTCTGGAACTGACTCTCAGCTTAGTTATGCAGCATTTTTTCTATGCAACTTGCATAAAAATCAGGAAAACTTCAAAATCAGTGTTTGTATTCTGTAAATTCTCTCCCTACGCATGAATTTCATGTATTCCAAAGAGTAAGGTGGGAAAAGCCCCCACGGTGGTATGACGAAAAAATGTCACAGTGATAGTGTAATCTGTTCACTAGGTCTGTAATGTGCCATGCTAGGCTGAGGGCACAGATCAATTCATTTCCCAAAATAAGGGTAGGCAAACTAATACATTAATGTACGATATCTTAACAGTATAACAATGACACAGCTATGTGAGGATACGGAGACAGCATTTGCATACTAACAATGAAGAAGGGATAAACACTCTTGGTGAAAGGCAGAATTAGGAACAGAAACAGCAAGTATAAATTAAATGATTAGAATCATTACTTCCAAGCCATTTAGGATTTCTCCTCACTGGCAGGGACTGCTAGTCCATTTCTATGCAGCAGGGAGAAATATGCTTCTCCTGTGTAGCTTGTGTTTCTCCCCACCTCCTGAGAGGTGCCTTCTGGGCATTGTATAAAACTTGGTTGGGATTCTGAGGTATGAGCTATTGCTATGTGGGAAGATCACCAAATCTGTTGTGGTAGGCAGAGGAGAGACTGAAAGGCGTATGCAAGAACGCCTGACTCCTGATACAGAGCCATGCTGGAGTGTTGTGGTCCCATGTCTTCTGTTGGACTAGCTGATCTTTTTTGTTGGTTTGAAGAGGAAAATATAATCTCTCTTAATTGGGGAAGGTTGGTAAGATGGTGTAGCTTTGCATTACAACGTGCTTCATTTATTTCCTTCACATGCAGTTGGTGTTTGTTTTTTCATCTAAGTTTCTGTTTACCATTTCAGTACTTTCTGCAAGTATCTTCATTGAGGGTTACAGAAACCAAGCATGAAAGCCCACCAAGCCAGAGTAAGCAAATTCAGCATTCTGTTTGAATGTAAGTTTACAGAGTCTTTAAAATAGGTAGTTACTATTTTCTAATTCTCTGTGTACGGTGAGACTGTGGAAATTGTTTATGCATGAAAAACCATCAAATGCTTTGGTATAGCTGATAAATATACTGACAGCAACAAGAAAAAGAGCTGCATCGGTCCTCTGGAAAGATGGAGCAGTCTAGGTAGTTACTCATGTGCTGTCCTGCCACCTCGACCTCAGAAAACAAATAGTCTTGTTAATGGTGTAATTAGTTAAGCAGCTCTTAAAACCTGTGAGGCCTAGTGTGCAATGGATCGGATGTTTCTGAGACTCAGAAATGTACCAAAAGAATTCTTTAGGTTTATGCATGTGTTGTACTGTAATGTAATGCAAGTCCCCAGCCTGTGTCCAGGGGATGGGGGCAGAAAGACCATAAAAGGGAGCTCTTTATTACCCAAGTTGTGATGGTATGGAAGATGGTATTGTCATTTAAGGTATGGAAGTGTGATAAACTACTTTTGTGTACAGCGGAGTACAAATTGGGATCTTTTTTCCTTGCCCAGAGAGGTTGGCCACTAACTAAATGGAAAAGTGGGGTTCAGCTGTGAAAAATTAAGATCCAAACTCTGCTTCTCAGCATATTTCAGCTGTACAGTGTCTGAGATTTGGGAGTTGCCGCAAGTTGGACTCCAGCACGTGCAACGTTTAGATGGGCAGCATTGGCATGAGTACCTCAAATGGATGCTGCTAGTCTGTGCGGATGGACACCAAGCTCTGTGTGAGACCCTGTTCCCCAGGCTTTTCTGTGAATAACACTGCTATCTGTGGTCATCCTGCTAGTCAAACACATTGGCAACCATA